>NC_132783.1:142740771-143402431 GCF_048418805.1 Vulpes vulpes
CTTTCAAATAAATAAAATAAATCTTTAAAAAATAGATACCCTATATCATAGGTTCATGAAGTAATTAGACTTTAAGAGATTGCATAAGTTGCCCCTCTTAAAATATCCCAATGCCCCTATAAAAATATCCCAAATGAGTCTAATGTGTAAAGATGAGAACCAATGAGATAGATGAGATTATGCATGATAATTGGAGCTACAACTCAGAGTGTGATCCCTTAAGAAGAGCATCTAGAGTAGAAAGGGAAGAGGATCTTAGGAATGTGCCTAGTACTTAAAGTTTGGTGGAGGTGAATGAGTAAGTAGTTCTAAGGCCAAAGAAGAGATTTCTAAGGAGGTAGGAGGAAATCCTTGAGAACAGCCTTCAGGAACCAAGAGGAGAGTATTTCCCATGTCCAGTGCTGTTAAGTGCTGCCAGGGACTCCATTAACATGAGAGCTAACATGGAACCAGTAGATGCCCTGGGATAATTGTATTGTTGGAAGCAAAATCCAGATTGCAAAGGACATAAACAGTGATGAAGAGCGAATGTGGACAATGGAGAAGGTCAACTCTAAAGACCAGGAAGGAGACAAACTGCAGGCAGCTGAAGAAGTAGAATTGTCTTAAGAAAGGTGATTTCTCTCTTTAAGGTAGAAAAGACAAGGCATGCTTGGGTGGTGCTGTAGGTTAAGGATCCAACTCTCGGTTTCAGCTCAGGTCCTGATCTCATGGGTCCTGAGATCAAGTCCTGGTTGAGACTCTGTGAGGAGCAGAGTGTACTCTGCTTGCCTTTCAACTTTCCCTCTGCTCCTCCTCCCAATGTGTGCCCTCACTCTGTCTGTCTGTCTCTCTCTCTGAAATAAATAAAGTTTTACAACAAAGAAAAGACAAGTGTGTTTAAATGTTGAACTCAGTGATCTAACAGATACAGGAGAGGGAAGGCAAACACAATTGTGCAACAGTTTTTAAGAAAGCAGAGACGCAGGGACCCTGGGTGGCTCAGTGGTTGAGCATCTGCCTTGGGCTCAAGTCATGACCCCAGGGTCCTGGGATCCAGTCCCACATCGGGGAACCTGCAGGGAGCCTGCTTCTCCCTCTGCCTGTGTCTCTGCCTCTCTCTGTGTGTCTCTCATGAATAAATTAATAAAATCTTAAAAAAAAAAAAAGCAGAGGGCCATATTGTTGTGGTGGATAAAGGTGAGGGAATAAAAATAGTTATTTTGCTCTGATCATTATTTATTGCCATTTTAGTGTTCCATTCATTGAACATCTAAGATATGACAGATTGTAGCTAAACTAGGGGACAAATAAAAAGAAAAATGAGATGTTGTCATGTGCCAGTCCTCAAGCGGGATCATATACAGATCCCTGAACAAATTACTGTGATATAATAGAGGCTATAAAAAACCCCAAGAGGACAGAAGGACTCAATTCTAGGAGGTGCCCAGAATGGCCACACAGAAGAGTCTTAAAGACTGAATTAATGGAGAAAGAAATAGAATAAAAACATTCATCAGAGAGAACAAATATATGACCAACAATTTTTTAATGTCTGGTCACTGCCAACAGGGAACTAGGAACTTCATAAAACTAACAAGCACTCAGTCCCTTGAACGCCATGAGGTGTGGGTATTATTATTCCCACGTTACAGATAAAGGAAGCTCGGGCTCATAGAAGATAATAATTAAAGGACATAGTTTTGAAAGGTAAATGTTGATTCTCACACAAATATAAAAATAATTGCCAAGTGAAGATTCACTGTGCTCTCTTAATGAGGAATCTGGTAAGATATTACAACCGGTTCAAAAAGAAATCAATTTTTTAACACACATACATAGATAAAGAATACTGAAATAAATGTCTTCATAGATGCTAAATTGCCTTTGTTTGTTTTGTTTTTGCAAAATCGCCTTTTTTGGTGGAAGATAGATTGTCCCTCCGCCAAGTAGAATTTGTACACGTCTGGACTTTGAATGGCATAGACTGCCTACCCCGTGCCAGGCAGAATCAGATCACTGGCCAACAGTGCTGGGCAACGCTTACTTTTGCATTGGAGAACTCCAGTGATATTTCAGTTTATTTAGAAGCTCACATTTTTTTCCCCTGCAAGGGAATTGTTGAGGCTTCAGAGAGCATTTGAACATGTCATCTAAAATTTTAAAATCTACGAATTCATACTTGGATTTGAACTGATCCACTCATTGCATTGCAGGGTGGGGGACTGGATTTCTTTTTGGAAATGAATGATATGCATGTGGAGAGTGACTAGTTGGTTTTAAATGTGCAGTCTTTTTGCCGGAGAACTTTCGGCAGCACAAAGCAAATAGGCTACAATCAGAGGAGATGATGCCACCTTATTTTATTTGCATGTTATGCCAATGGCACTCATTGACTTACTTTCTATGAATTTAGCTATATAAGCACTTCCACAAAACTTTCTATTATAAATGTGAATTAAGATATTGAGCACCAGGACTGTAGATACTGTGAAAGAAAAATGAATTTTTCATTTTTTCTGTGTTACACATATTTCCTAGAGTCCTCAGTACTTGCAAATAATTACAACAAAAAGTATTTAGAATAGCAGTTGCAAACTATAGGTCTTGGAGGAAAAAAATAATGCATTAATGCAAAAGAATTAAGTTAATCTATTGCCATGATATCTACTGGATTTGGGGGGAAAAAAAGAAAAAAAAAGGATTCCTCTTTGGATGCAATGCATACCAGAAAGCCAAAGGGTGAGAAGGTGGTCAGTTAGGTAAGATATATAATATATATATATTATATATAATATATATATATATCATATATATATTATATATCTTCCTATCTATGTACAGTATATTATATATATAATATATATATATATCTTATATATATTATATATCTTCCTATCTATGTACAGTACTGAATTTCAAGCATATAAAACAAACAAAACCTGGAAAAGTAGCCCATGCACTGGAAAAGTAGCCCATGCACTGTTTAATGCCAAGTGCATTCTTGTGGAACAGAATGGAATTGTTGGCTTTTAAAAATGTATGATATTGTTTCTTAAGGCAAATACGGCGCCATTCATGTGAATTATAAATGAAGGACCAAAGTTAAGGACTAAAGAAAAAAATAAATCTGGAAATTGCACTCACAAAGAGCACCTTTTCACATCATTTTTAGGGTTACAGACCAGGGGCCCATATTAGTATAATATACTACAGGCTGTGGAGCCTAGTTATATCCCATTGAACAAACACAGGATTTAAGATATGTCACCTTAGTGATTGTAGCCCGTCTTAAAATATGTTAATTTTTCCCATGCTTGGGTTGTTTCAAGTTCTTGATCCTTTTCATTCACCACATGAGTTACTTTTAAGCACTTATTCACATCTGAGACTGAACATATGACAAAGATCATCTGTGTTATATCATTTCATCCCGCTTTTCTTTTTGACCTATTCCATCAATCACATACTCTTTGTTGTACCAAAGGCTGTTCTTTCTCAATTTTTATATTAATTAAAATACGAGCGTACTTTTAATGTTTTGACATACGATGTTACAAAAGGAATCAAAGTCATGGGCAAATGTCTTACAAATTGTCTCGATCATTCTGTTTACTTTAGATAGTTAGCAAAACATAGTTCTTTATGAAGACTATAATTTCAAAGGGTCACTATAAAAACCAAAACAGAACAGTTAGAATGACCGTCATGCCACTTTTTCTCAATTCATCGTGTTCTTTGAAGACTTATTTTTTGCCTCTGTCTCAGTTTGGAATCTCTAATTAATAGCTTAGCTGTAATTTTACAAGGGAGTCTTGTTGAAAATAGTTGAAATTTGCTGAGCATGTTTGTGCAGGGCAATGCTTAGCACTCTATAGAAGCAATTCCATTTATTCTTGACCATGATACTATGACAAAGTGTTAACCTGTATTCTGAGGAGAAAGAAACTGAAGCTTCAGGACTTTGGGGCATTTCCCAAAGTCATACCATCTTGAAGTCACATTGTTGAGGCTCTTGTCCTACCTGCTGGAACAACACAGACTAGACTTTTACATATAATAAGTTATATTATGTGAGCTATTTACATCTATTTTCTAGGGAACTTTAATTTTGATTTTCTATTGTGGGTAGGAATAGTTATGACAGTAATTAATATGAAAAATTGGTCTTTGGAATTGTATTTCTTTGTTTAATTCAGTCTCTTCATATGGACTTAACTGAAATCATTGGGGTTTCTATTCAGTGGTGCAAGATACACCATCATTAGGAAGATAAAATTTACCCTCCAACCATGTTTTTTTTTTTTTTCTGCATAAAATTCAGTTCAGCCATGGATCTCTTGTGCATGCTGCTTCTCAGTTACAGCCTGTTATCATGGAGACTTCCTCATAAGTCACAGCATCTCTGTACTGGGGGAGGGGGAATCTTTGGAATATATATCAGGTAAGTCTTGAAAGATAATTGTATGAAAAAATAGACATGGGGCTCTTGGGTGGCTCAGTGGTTGAGCATCTGTCTTCAGCCCAGGTCGAGATCCTGGTGTCCTGGGATGGAGTCTCGCATCAGGCTCCCTGCAGGGAACCTGCTTCTCCCTCTGCCTATGTTTCTGTCTCTCTCCGTGTGTCTCTCATGAATAAATAACTAAAATATTTTTTAAAAAATAAACTTTGGATAAATTTGTGAAAACTGATTTATTATAACCATATTGGGGAGATGGGAAGATGTTCAAGAATGAGTGTAGCATTCTCTGAGCGCAACGATCTTCCTTCTTTTCTATGCTTTCTCTAGATGCATAGGAGACAATAGCTATGATTCGATGACGTCTAAAAGAAAAGATAGAAAGCAAAAAAAAAGTACATAAAGGAAAAGAGAAGAGAGAAAAAGAAAAGGATGGAGGAAGGGAAGAAAGGAACAACAGTTTTAAGAGAGGAATGAACTTTGAAAAGTAAACCTTAAAATTCATAGAAATACCATAAGAGAGAAGAATAAAGGGAGGGTTCTACTTTTCATTATAGCAATCAAAGCCTTTTATTTTAATAAATACACCAACATTTCCATCTGAAGGGACATTTTCCTGCACCCAGAATTTCTGCCTGGCTTTTCTTCTCATTTATCCCAAGCTACAAGGGAGTGGTTAAGCTAAAGACGGGTTACAACTGAGGACAAAGACCCTGAATCTCCAATCAACTTGTCCCTGATGTCTGAAAAGCTAATTACATCCAGGATTCCAAGGGAAGCAGACAGTGGCAAAGGACCAAAGAGGTTTTGAGTCTGGAGAAGAGGAAGTTTAGGGAATTGTGTTTGAAAAGACTCTTGATAATTCCAGGCAAAATTCCCTCCTTCTCCAGTTCCGAGTAGGAGAAGCTTCCAGGTGAAATCTTGCTGTTACACTAGAAAGTGATTCTAAACATGAGTAACTCCTCCCCATTTGGTAAGGCTGCTAAGCTATAGAACCTGGAGAATATGTTTAGCATGTCTGTTGGTGAAAGCCCAGGAGGGAGAGGGTGGTGATGGGAAAAGAAAAAACAAGCAAACAAACAAAAAGCAAAGGAACCAACCCAGCCTAGATGTCCATGAAATCTATACCGAGCATCAGGGAGATTCCACAGGTATGTGGAAACCCCTTGTGGCTCCACGCGGCCCCAAACAGCTCCAAGAGCCCAGTCAAGGCCCAAGGTCATTCCCCTGCCCGGCTTTGTGACACACTGGCCACGGGTGCTGTCTGCAGCAGAGATAGCCTAAGGGGACAGGAAAGCCAGCCTCAGAGGACAGAGGACGAGAGGCGAGTGATGCCTTCAGTTAGAGACCCTAGAGAGATGGGACAGGGGCACCAGCCCTTTCGCTGGCCAGCACTCACCTTGGGGAAAGAATGACCCCGGGGAGGAGGATCCCAGAGAGAAACCTTGGGGGAGGAAGTGAGATAAAGATACTTGAAACTGGAAGACTATTGACCTGACTGAAACTGTCTCAACCCAAGAGTGGCTGGGATATTGTAAAACAGCAACAGGAAGTTTTCCTCAAGCAGACAGAAGCAGGGCTTCACAAAGAGGATTAGATCCCATTAAGGAAATAGAGTTTTAGGGTTGTTTTTTTTTTTTTTTTTAGAATATTTTATTTTATTTTATTTTATTTTATTTTTTATTGGAGTTTTAGGTTTCACACTTTCGGTTTCTGACCATGCACATCATCTCCACCTCTGTTACATTTGTGCACAATCACTTCTTTTCGGTTCACTTCAGGGACACCCTACATGCGCTTTTCGTGTGAGAATGCAGAAATGATCATATTCTTTGACTTCCACTTAGAGGAAACCAAGGTCTGTTTAAGTTAAAGCACCTATAAGTCAAAAAAAAAAAAAAAAAAAAAAAAAGGAAAGAAAGAAAGCAAAAAAAGGACTAAAGAATTTTAAAGTCGGCCTGGCTCGAGATTTTAGTTTATGACTCTTCTCCCTATATCTTTCTCCATCGACACCCACTACCAACAACCACATTCAGATCTTTATGTGAGGCTAAACTAGCAAACGTACCATGAAATAACAACAACAAAAAGGGGCACTATTGATATGACACAAATTCACAATAACACAGAGAGGTACTGTGTCCCTGGTGTCTTCATGTATTTAATGCAAAGAACTACTAGTAAGTGGCTTTGGAATTAGAGAGACTATAACAGTCATACTTATATATATCGAGTTATGTTTGTCATGTCTTTATCAAGGTTAATTAAAATGTAGGATTAAGATGGAGAATGAGGTAAGGGATTAGAACATTACACCAGAAGCGAGAGAGAGTGATATACATTGACTGTATCCACAGTAATTAGTTCTCTGCCTTTGTTCCTATAAAATGTTTTTTGTTTGTCCCCAGCGCCATATGGACCTTCTATACCATGAAGGTGGATGTGCCATTTTGTGGACTATTTTTGAGAAAGTCCTCTGTATAGATTTGGGTGGAAGATCTGAAAGATGCTAAGGAGTCATCTAACCCTCAAATCTTAACCCCATTCTTCTTTGGGGGCCATATCATAGTTCATCTTTAACATCAAGGTATTTTACCTCTAGATGGGCCAAATCCCCCCAAAATGCAATTATGTCTAAAGCAGTGTATTGACTTTTATTTATTCATGGGCAAACCCAAAAATAGAAGAAAGTATAACACAGTTCTAGAAGAAGTAGTGAATACGGAGAAGCTTGCAGAAGAGTGAACATCCATCCCGAGTCTGGGAGTGTGGGTGGTGTTGGATGCAGCAAACACGGGTTTGAAATTGAATCAACAAAGAACAGAGAAAAGAAAACGCACAAGGTGTATTAAGAAGAGTCATACTTTGGTTTTAGCTTGACTATGGATCCCCAAAGTCAAATAGTAGAACATTTGTAAAACATGGAGGGCTTCAAAATCCAGGTTTAGACATGTGCACTTCTTCTGCTGAGAGAGAGAGAGAGAGAGAGAAAGAGAGAGATTGGAGCATGTCTAGCAGAGGAATGACCGAACAAGAACTATGTACCCTAATCCAGGATGAAGTAGACAAGACAGCTAGAAATCAGAGGAACAGAGCAGGATAGAGGGAGAGGAAGTGACAAAACTGACCTGGTAAGTTTTTGTGAGATGAGCAAGTAGAGAGGTATTTAGGACGGGAGGTGCTATTCCAACCAAAGTGGCTTAAACACCACAGGGAGATTCCCAAGGGCCCCTCGGCAGCGTGTGGGGAGGAAGCTGAGGAAATAGCCAGAAAGTCTGCAGAAAGCACTGCAGGTGCATTTTCTTGCTTTACACTCTCGCCTGGGACCCTTGGATGATGCTCTTTTTTGTTCAGACTTGTATGAAGAAGTGCCAGTGATTTTTGTGGGGACCATGATAATAAACTTCCAAACTTCCATTTCGGTTGAATAAACAAGAAAGGATTAAAAAAAATACAGATAAAGACCCTGCAACTTGCCCTCTGTTGTGTTTGGTAAGCTTGAATTTTCCATCTTCTCTCTGAAAGTCTGACCAGCATTTCCCAGAGATCGATTACTATGCCACCAGGTACTGAAAGGTGTCACAAAATAAAATGCGTCCAATGGAACAATGACTACAACAATGATAACACCTACGTGGTCAATAAAGGTGTGATAATTGTGAGTTAAAAACAACAACAAAAAAAAAAATTCCATCAACTACTTTGCATTTTACGGTCTGAGCAGAGAACATACCAAGTAGCATTTGCCAAAATTATTTGACCATAAACGTAATCTTGTTTTATTTTTAAGTAGAACATTTCATGGGGCTACAAATTCTCAGAACATTTTTTAAAATACTACATTGGATACTTACTGGCATTCCCATCATCCTCATACAAAAAATATATTTTTATTTGTGAGTAACTAGATGATGATCAATTATAAAATTCAGGATATGTCAACATGATCACCCAAATATATAATATATAATACATACTATATAATATTTTTATAATATTTTATAATATTTTATTGTAAATAAAATGTTATTGTCGTCTAAAAATATCATTTTGATGTGTGCATAAGAAAGAACTTAATTTGTTGGCCTTGTCATTTGAGGCACATGCCTATCTCAATCAACTACATTCTCTTGAGGACTATTTATATAACACAATGAAGATCATTTTGCACTCACAGATATTTGTACTAGTGAAGTATAATATTTAACATTTAACTGTTGAATGTAACCTCTTAAATTGTTCTTTTGTAAAAGCCAAAACTTAGAAATCATGCCTTTTTAAGATAGAGGGACAATAACAAGATTTATCCTCTAATATAAATTTTTAAGTTGAGGTGTCTTCATTTTGGAATAATCTCAATTGTACTTCCAAATCAAGGAATATGAAATTGCATTTAAATAAATGCTTCTTTACACAGCCGTCAGCAAGGACTTATGCTTCACTTAGAATTTATTCTGCTCTGACATTTACTGAAATTTAAAGATGTTCCTGGACATTTATTGTATGATTACATGCTTCTCAGAAAAAGATAATGAAAGAAAAAAAAAAGAAAGAGAAAAAGATAATGAAATTCTAAAAGTGAAAACAAAAGTTTAATTGATTTAAGATGGTATATCTCTGACAAAAATAGTGAGTTGATAATTTATTGTTTTCTACCATTAACAGAAAATTAATTGTGCTGTTTAAGCACTGTTTTCATTCTTTGTTATTAAATGTGTGGCTGCATGCTGATGTCTACCATAAAGTATGCTTTTTCTCTATAAAAACTCTCTACCCTTCAGAAAAGAAAAATGTTTACCAAATCTTTAATAGGAAAAAGAAATCAGTACAGAAAACATCCAGCAATAGAAACATAGAATAGCATAAACTGATAAATGTTCTTTTCAGGCAGAGAACAAGCACATAATCAAAATAAAATGCTAAAAAAAAATTTAAAAGTAAAAAATGAGGAATATGATCAATGTCTTCTCTTTCAATGTCTTCTCTGTCTTCCTTTCTCTACTGTTCTCTCTCTCTCTCTTCCCCGCCCCCCGCCTCTATTTGCTGTCATATTACTTTTCTGTCATCAACTTTCTGTTCTCTCATCGGCAAGGTCAAAATAGGTATACATTTCCAAGTTAAATGTAGGGCTCTAATTAGTGCCTTTTCTCATTACAAAGCCAAGGAATTTCCAATTAATTCAAATTTAATAAACTTGACAGCTTCTACTCAGAGAAAGATCTGCTTCAAATTAGCACCATGTTTTTTCATTAAATTCAAGTAATTATGTGCATTCCACAAAATAAAATGTGTTTTTTATTTCAATGAAATAACACTAGCCATCATTAGAATAATCCGAGTTTTGTGATTTTGTGATACTTATTTACAACCACGATGTCATAATCACTGGGCTATAGTATGATAACTTGAATTGCCACTTTCAGCTGTTTCTTAACATCATCATTTTCTAGCTTTTTAAAAGATCCTTTGCATAAATTCATCTCACTGATGCTGTTTGTGTAAATCCACAGATTCCCAATCAAATAAAAATCAAATAATATTGGAGCTAAAGGAATAAATAATTTTCATGAAGAAAAAGGGCCATCATAATATATTGAAGATGTATTACAGCTTGAAAATGTCTAACTCAACCACCCTGTTTTATTAGAAACAAAACCGAATTCCTTGCGGGTTTATGTGTTTTCTCAAATTTCACACTGCTGGTTGGAAGAAGAGTCAGCATTGATGGACTTCCAGTCTAAAGTTTTTTTTTTTTTTAATCGTGCCATGCTTGTCTGTGTGTTATTTATTCATTCAGCAAATATTTATTAAGACTCCAATATATGTCAGTCAATATTCTTAGCTCTGGGAATAGTCATTACCAAAAATCAAAGAAACAAAAGAAAACAAACAAAAGCCCTCCAAACTTCTGCACTGAAGATTACATTCTTATCAGGAGTGGAGATAGTAAACAGGCCAAAAAATAAGAGAATGTTGAGAGGCCTAAGTCCTGAGCCTACAAGGACAGGCTTGCAAGACGGAGCCGTGACAACAGGGGAAGCTCGGCAAGGAAATGATAGTTGCTCAAAGATTTATTTATTTATTTATTTATTTGAGAGAGAGGGAGAGAGAAGGTGTGCATACACATGCGTGGGCAGGTGCATGAGCAGGGGAGGGGCAGAGGGAGAGAAGCAGACGCCTCAGGAGCCCCGGCCTGGGGCTCGATCTCACAACACTGAAGTCATGACCCAAGCAGAAATTAAGAGTCGTATCCTTAACCCAAGGAGCCAGCCAGACACCCTGATAGTTGCTTTAGAAGTGAAGCATGACTTTAAATTCAATTGAATTTAAATAATTAATAAAGTGTATGAGGCAAAGCTCTCTATATCCAAAAACAAACAAACAAAAAAAGTGAAGTATGAAAAGGTGTTGGATCTGGGATGTGAGGGTTACAAGCACAGGGAATCTCATGCAGGATCTGCAAGGCAGGGCATGAGAGGGGTGTGTTATTCTGGAGAAATAAGATACGGCCGAGTGGGGCATGGGGTAGAGTATGCTGGAGGGAGACAGAGCTTGGAAGTGAAGCCAGCACAATCAGTGACAGCAAGAGAGGTGAGCACTTCCTGGGTGCTTGGCTTGAGACCCTGGGTTCCCGGTAGTGTTTTTAATAGAGTTGGGTGTGGAGAGGTATGCAAGTAAAAAAAAAAAAAAAAAAAAAAAAAAAGAAAGAAAAGAAAAGAAAAAAGTACAGTAAAGCAGAAATCAAGACTTTTACATTTTAGGTTTTTTTCCTGAACATATGAAAATCATTGTATATATGCATACTGATATGTCTTGTTTTTATCAAATAAGCACACATGCATCCACTTACAAATGGGCTGTTATCATAGGTACACGTTCTCCTGTTTCATGTTAGTTTGTGAAGGGAATAGGCATTACTCATGAAGAAGACCCTGTGAAATACTTTTTCAAGGAGTTTCTCAACATTTTTCTGCACGTTTGTCGAGGAATCATTAGATTTTAATGATCATTTATAAAGTTTACGGACTGCTGTGTGCTACTAAATATTAGTTTGTAGAATTTGACTTGCTATATCGAGAAAAATGTGTGATAATAAAAAAAAATATCAGTTCGGAGGAGGCTCTCATTATGTGGTTCCCTAAATTTGCAGAAGCACCATTGGCACAGGATTTCTTAATATGACCATGAATCCTAAATGTTTTGGCTCTGAGTCCCCCCACCCCAAATAAAGCAGACAAATAAAATCTGGATTACGAACTAGTTGTGACGGTCAGTGAGGCATAGAAACACAAGGACAGCATGTGCCCGAAGAGTTTAAGGATGAAAGGACAGAGAATATATGTTGTTTAATAAACTACGTGGGAAAAGGTCAAGGGTTTTTGACCTGGTTTGTTTTTAGAAAAGAAGGCACTTAAACATAAATAACAAAAAGGGAGAAAAGTGAAACTTCCACTATTTATAATATATTTCACAAGGCATTAATGTGTTTCCTCATTCAATTCATTTTGCACAGTGTTAGGAGACAGCATCACAGTTCACATCCAGGTTCCTTTGGCTTCTGGGCCCATGTGCCTTTTACTATGTCACACGAGAGGACACAGACTTGAAAACAAAACAAGCAAAGACAACTAGAGAGAATGAACATATTAATGTGGAAAAAGAGGAAGTAGATAGAAATAATAGAATTCAATGCAATGAAAGACAATTTTTCTTATTTTTTTTTAATTTTTATTTTTTCCTGAAACTGAAAATAAAGACACCAAGGCTATGGGACTAATGATTTGCCCAAATGGCAATAATTATATAAGGATGCGAGCTAAATTAACAGCTGAGGTTAAACACTGAAGGCATGTTTCAAAACCGTTGCTACCTCACTATGGTTTCTCAAAGTTTTTGAGGAAAGTTCAGTGTAAGTTGAGTAAAATTACTCTCAAGAAGTGACAGGAGACATTTCTGTTGTGCTTAACTCGGCTGCATGTCACATATGTGGTGATAAATTAACCTCTTTATATATATATATATATATATATATATATATATATATACACACATATATATATACACACACACATATATGTTTATATATATAAATATTAAATATATCTAAATATCAAAATATCTAAATATATATTTATATATTAATATATGTAAAGATATATAAAAACACGTGATGATAAATTAACCTTTATATATATAAACATATATATTTTTTTTCTATCATTTGGGCAGCAGTATTACTCTTTTCAGTTATTGTCCCATTGGAAAAAAAAAAAAAAGAAAACCTTTCCAGGAATCATAATTACAATTAAATCGTCAAGTCAAACCTGTGTTCTGATTCTGTGCAATTTTTTCCTTAAGATTTTTGCTGTTGTCGCAATTGTTGGTTGTATCAGGAACGGCAATTTAATTTGTGGCACTTTTGCAGGCTTTCCTCCGTTTGGCATCACACCATATGAACTAGGGCATGAATATGTCTTACCTATTTTAGAAAATTGTTATTCCGACCTAGCCTGGTGAAAGGTGGAGAGACAGTTTGAAGGGAAAGAGGGCGCCCATCTGTTTGCCTAAGGCAAGATCCCATGTTCTCTTTTCTCTTTCTTCTCTCTTTTAATATTTCAACCAGACAGTTCCCTTTACAAATTATATGAGCTAGAACATCATCAAGCAAGCCAACCTATTATAATGTGTACCCTAAGAGGTGTGGCCCTGAGCAGTTGCTGTGTGTGTGTGTGTGTGTGTGTGTACATGTGTGTTTAATTTGCTTATAAATGCCCGTATGCTGTGGCATTTCACTTAGCATTTTATTTTTTTCACTTAGCATTTTAGATTAGAGCCAACCCTCTATCTATATCATAAACTAAATCAGCCCCTAATGTACTGCTCCTATGTGTGATTGCAACAACTTCATGCGACTTACGGGGTTTTTGTGATCACTGCGATCATTGACTTTTATGTACAACAAAATGCTACATCATGGAGAGAAAGGTATATAATTATCTATTTTTGGCTACATTTGTCCGTGGATTTTTATGGTTGAGGTGCAACAGCTCTCTCACTAGTCAAGGGATAGTGATTTGGCACATCCTATACTTGGACCTTTATTTTTTTCTTGACCTTTATGATTTAGAAAAAAAAACAATAAAAATATGACTTTATTGGCAACTTTGTTACTGCTTTTAACTCTTGTTTATTTAAGCATTTGCTTTCATCATACCTTAGTTATTCCTGGTTTTTTTTTTTTTTTTGAAGCTTATTAAATGAACGCAACCACATCCCCTTCCTATTTTCATTTCCATAAGTGAAAAAATACTTTCAAAATAGAACAGAAAACCTCTTTTGACTCCCCAGCCATACAAACTTAACAGATTTAAACTCTAAACAGTTTGCTGTGAAACGTTGTTTGAAAAGCATTCCACAAAAGCAGTGGTCTTCAAAGACGCAAATAAACAACTCCAGGCATTTGTGATGTATACTGCTTTGAAAGAAAAAAAAAAGCACCTTTTCATCTTAATGTTCATTTTTCAACTAAAAAACAAAAACAAAAAAACTCAATTTAGCTAAAGGGCCATAAAAATAAGTGTTTTTACTTCCAAATTAAATAGATCTGATTTCACTGATGTTTATAGACATAAAACTGTGAATGATTAATGTCAACCTGGACTGATCATTGTGTAAAAATAAAGACCAGAGAGTGTTGGGTTGTGTCCATGGAGAGTGTCACGGGGAGGAGTACTGAGTAGGAGGGAGAGTTCTTGAATAATGATCACGCTCTGGGTTATGGCTTGGGGTATCTGTTGCTTAGTGAGAAAGTAAGGAAATATCAGGAGAAAGGAAATGTTATTTAGTTCCTCTTTGGCTTGCATTGCACAAATAATTTTTACCCTGGATCGATCCGTAGGCCATGCGGGCGCAGAAGTACAACAGAAGCCATTCACTGTACTCTCTGAAGACACTACTCCTTTCTTATCTTTAACGTGTGTGAATTAGATATTGCCCTCTCTGGTGTGGTTCTAAGTTTGATCTATATGGCTGTTCAGGGCTTTGTTTTCTCTGATGTGAGAGGACACTGGCAAAAATTATATTGTGTGCTGGATGTCTCCTTGATAAATTATCTAACACAAGCTACTATCAAATCTTCCTTGAACTACTCAATAGTTCTTCCTAACAGATCTCCCTACACCTTCGCTGTCCCCTGAGATCTGTTCTCAACACAAAAGCCCAAAAGATCATTTTCAAACATAAATTCATTCATGTGACTCTCCTACCCAAATCCTTCAATGGATTTTTCCATTGCTCTTAGTCTCTGTGTAATCCCAAACCCTCCTTGACTTGCCCTTCAGCCACACTGGATTCCTTCCTTTGGATGCTTTTAAGTTGTCATGCATCCTCTGCTTTAGAATTTATTCCATTATGTAATTTGATGTCATTTTTTCAGGAAATTCATCCCTGACTCTCTGGCTAGAATTGAGCCCTGTGTCACAGGTTCTCACTGCATCCTGTATTTTCCTCATAAGAATCAGAGTTGAAAAAAAAATAAAGATTTACATAATTTGAGTCATTCGAGTAATAATTTGATAACTTGAGTCATTCTTCTGCTACAACCAGACTGTTAGCTGAGTGAAGGCAATGATCTTGTTTTTTATTTTTTTCTCATCCTTTCATTCCCAATGCCAAGCAAATTATGGATAAATAATAAGGACTCTTTCTTAAATTAGTGAGTCTTACATATGTGCACAGTATTAGACTTTGTGTTGTATGTTTCTAAACAGATTTGTAAAGAATGTATCTCTTGGGACTTGAACTCATCGAACTTTTTTTTAAATTTTTTAAAAATACATGTTCTTTGAATTTTCTTTTTCTGTATTACTGATATTTTATATGGCCCTTTCAAAAAGCTAAGTGATTCCCAAAGAAACTGAAAAAGTTAGGGATCCCTGGGTGGCTCAGCGGTTGAGTGTCTGCCTTCGGCTCAGGTCATGATCCCAGGGTCCTGGGATCAAGTTCCACATCAGGCTCCCTGCATGGAGCCTGTTTCTCCCTCTGCCTGTGTCTCTGCCTCTCTCTCACTGTGTCTCTCATGAATAAATAAATAAGATCTTAAAAAAAAGAAGTGGAAAAAGTTAGGACATACTTAGATTTTTAGGAAAGGCTTATTAGATAATATTATGACAATTATGACATGTTGGGAAGAGAAAGCCTCACCTAAGTATTGGTGGGAGCCATTAGGAGCAGAGGAAATAATATTAAACAATCATACAAAAGCTAGATAATGCATCATGTCCACCATAAATTATATATTTTTTTTAATCTTGTTTTTTTAATTTTTATTTACTTATGATAGTCACAGAGAGAGAGAGACAGAGAGGCAGAGACACAGGCAGAGGGAGAAGCAGGCTCCATGCACCGGGAGCCCGATGTGGGATTCGATCCCGGGTCTCCAGGATCGCGCCCTGGGCCAAAGGCAGGCGCCAAACCGCTGCGCCACCCAGGGATCCCCCATAAATTATATTTGCAGTGTGATTTAGTAATTATCTTTTACAAATCTGTAATAAGTATATTTTAGACATGGTAATATGACAATGCCAGAGGTCATTATGGAAGTGTAATTGCACTGTCACATTGCATTTCTTTTAAAGGATTGTCTCTCCTGCCTTGGCTGGACCTGGACTTTTTATCCAGGTGAACATGTTGATATCACACAGAAAAATGGAGCTATCACTGGATGCCTGAGCAGGGTATGCCCTGTTCTGAGAAGTCTGAGAAGAGATGAGGGCAAAGCCATGTGGCTCCTTCTGGAACAGGTTACCTGAATATTTGGTATCTGTGGCCCCACCTGATGCATTAAGACCTGCAATAGACTCCAATAAGCAGTGCAAGTTGGAGAGAACTGTATTTAACAATGTTTTTTTTTTTTTTCTAATATTGTACATTAAGTGGTTTTACAGCCTCTCCTTAACTAACACTCTCTAAAGGTAACAAACTCACAACTCAAGACTTTAGACACCAGAGCTACTTGGACCTTAGAATACTGATGCACCTTAGTGTTCTTTTGTTAAGAACAAAGGGAGATGCCAAGGATCCTCTCCACTTCTGTCCCTGGCCTTGCATATGCATTTTGCATTGCATTCGTGCAGAAAAGCGTATGCAAATGAGTCTGAGTTGTGAATCATGCTGATCCTCAAATAATTCTCATTTGGAGTAACTTAAACAATTCAATTATATCATATCTATGTAAGTGCTTTGAAATATAAACAGTTAACACATCACACACTGAGCTTTAGGCTCTACATGTAGGGAAAAATAGTACATTAAGCAAAAGAGGTTTAACGTATCATTTATCCCCAGTGTCAAAACACACCCCTGTGCTTCGCCCCCAGTCCTCTTAGGCATGGCAATAGAAAGCCCCCCGTACTAGAGAGTTTGAGGGATCCACAGTTTAGCTGTCTCCCCAATTAATTCTCTTAATACAGGCAGTGTATTTGATTTACTGGAATGATACAGCTTCTTGACATTTCAAATCATTCAAGTCTCAAACTAATTTAGTGTTGAGTTAAAGTGCATGGTCTTTTACATATATAGCAATTAGATGAGGCAAATGATAGCAGCTGAGAATCAAAAGCCAGGAGTGTGGGAAAGGATGGCAGATTAGGAAAACAGAACGGAAAAAAAAAAGAGATATCTGTGTGCCAAAGGTTCCTTGCTTTCAGGATTTTACAAGGCAAGTAATTTCTAAGGAACTTTGTGGTACTCTTCCTCCTTCTCCCCCTCTGGCTGCGCTTGATCCTACTACTAGTAATAATAACACTAACGAGAAGGATTTTGGTACAGGTGGAATTGAAAATATGAAAAAAAAATAATTGCCATACAATATGACTGTGATCTCATTGGTCAAATACTTATACCCCAGAGTCATAAAGTCAAAAATCTAACTTTAAAAGAGAGCTTCGCATTGAAGCATGTTTCTCCTGTTTTTCTTTACTTCTCCATCCACATAGACCAGAGAAATACAAATGCAACCAGAAATAACATTTGTTGGGGTAGACTTTCAAGAACCAAGGTTCCGAGTCGTGGTCTCCAAATCTTCCCGACTGTGCTCAATCTTACTTAATCAACGAGGGACTCAGCATGCTCCCCAATACTTGTATTTGTGCAATGATAAGTCATACATATCCACTGCTACACTAACGTAGTACACAAATTGTACAGCGTAGACCACAGTAGAAATGAATCCAAGTTCCTTTATATTTCTAATAATTTTCCGGAACACCAGGGGGAAATTTTATCCTCCCCTGTTGTGCTCAGCCCAATTCAGAAACTTGACTGTGCTCTTACCTTTGTGAAAAAGCAAGTATCATGCTTCTCAAAGATGCTCATGGAAGGAGACACAGGACAGTTGAAAGTTCCCGATCAGGCTATAAGAACAATAGCAGCCTATATCCAATAAGCCATTTCTGTGTTTTCTACCTCTCTTGGTCAGACTCCTAAAAAAAAAAAAAAAAAAAATCCCTTCTAATGTATCTCCCTTAGTTTCCTTTATTAAGGTGAATGATGGGTGTTCAGATTAATAACAGTAGAAGTCTTAACGCTTATTTGTTCTGCATATTCCATAATCCAGGGAAACATTAATTCTTTTTTGGCTGTACATCCGAGTTGGAGGTAAAAATCTGTTTTAAAATAAACTCACTTGTTTAAAATAATATATTTTAATGGAGAAGAATCTTGTGGAATGGTAGTACATGACATAAATCTCAGATTAGTAAAATGTTAGGACCTCATAGAGTTCGAAAGCACAGCCATCTGATGGATTCTATGTATGTTCTTGTTGGTTTGTTTTTGTTTTTGTTTTTTTAATCTATTGTTGTTCTATTAGTTGGGGAGGCTAGCCTGTTGTGAAAATGAAGACAGTCTGTGGAGATTTTATTTTATTTTATTTTTTTGATGATGGACCCATTTATCCTTGAGGATATGCGAACTCTCAGCATCTAAGGGCTACATGAAAATGATCTTTCTCTCACTGCTTGTCAATAGTGGCTGGAAACCTGTCCTAGCCCTAACCTGCCCTAAAGATGTTTTAAAAATCGTCTTCCCAAAGCCTTGTGTGACTAGAGCTTCTGGTTAAAAAATATATATATATGCTGCCATATATATATATGCTGTGAAGAAAGATAGAAGAAAATAGGAAAGGATTAAATATTTGATTTCCTACAGGGAAATATATATACATATATATATATATTTGAATTCATATGTATATATTTATATACATATATATATTCCTTCAGAATCCATCATATCTAACATTGTGTCTTCACAGGCATTTTCTATCCTTCTTTTCATGTTTTATTATGTTTTATTCTAGCAAGTTGTCATACTTCATAATTTACATATAATTTAATTTTATTGTTTGTCTTCCTCACCAGAGTCTAAGGTGAAAGATCGTCATTTGTTATGGTTGTCTCTTTCAAACAGTGCCCAGCAGAGAGTATACACTCAGTAATATATGTGGAATGAATAATACTTCTTATTCACATTTTAATGCAATTTTTGAGAGTCAAGTTTGTGAGCATGTACATCTCTGTTCTGTCTTTTACATGAAAAATCTAATGTCGGGATCCCTGGATGATTCAATGGTATAGTGATCCTGGAGTCCCAGGATCGAGTCCCGCATCGGGCTCCCTGCATGGAGCCTGCTTCTCCCTCTACCTGTGTCTCTGCCTCTCTCTCCCTTTCTCTCTGTGTCTCTCATGAATAAATACATAAAGTCTTTAAAAAAAGAAAGATCTAATGTCTTTATGTTATTTTTGATGAGTTTATTATATAGATCGAGACAAGTTGCTGCAATGAGTAGACAGTGTACCCTAAGGAAGGATTATCCATCTGTTCTTCTGGAACCTCAATCTTCTAGACTCTCCTAGAATATTCAATTTTTTATATCAGTTCCTAAAAACTACCTTGGCTTTTCTTTGATCATTCTTTATGATGTATCAGTTACATAAGTGAATATATTTCATTCAGTTACTGGATGGAGTGTGAAACAAAAGCATATTTTTTAGATTAAATCTCCAATAGTGTTGGTTTGCTTGTTAAGTTTCTTTAACTGAGAGGTTTTACAAAAAAGATAGCTTACCTTTTCTCCCCATAGAACTCAATTATGGCTCTTTTGAACATAGTTATTTATATGGTAACTTTAAATATTCTTAAAAGAGGGTCTCAGCCCTGCCCACGGTGTACCTCTCTGCAGAGATCAGCTGGTTTTCTAAATAGGCAAGATTCTTTCTGTTCCATTTTATTTGGGAAAACAAAACCAAACCAAAAAACATCTATAGCTAATTAGCTCTGATGCTAAAAAAAAGTGAGGAGAGAAAGAGAGAGAGAGAGAGAGAATGGGGGGCTACACGAATTTGGCAAGATCGATGCCTTCTAGTTCCTCACTGGAATAAAATAGATATTGTCAAAGAGAGTCATCTTAACTCTACCCATTTTTTTTTCCAATGTCTAGTTCAGAGGACAGTCTATGGGAACCTTTAAAAAAAAAAAGATTTTATTTATTTATTCATGAGAGACACAGGGAGAGAGTCAGAGACACAGAGAGGGGAAGAAGCAGGTTCCACACAGGAAGCCCAATGTGGAACTTGATCCCAGGACCCCAGGATCACATCCTGAGCAAACGGCCGCTGCTCAACTGCTCATTCTTTATTTTGCCCTGTAAAGTTTAACCATGACTTCAAGTGCTCCAGGCAGGTATTTATTTGGATTACACAAATCCGTATCCACAATCTGACTCAAACTCCTCCCATTTTTTTCTTAGAACTGTGATTTGTCATTGCTTACACAGAAAAGGAATGGGATACTAGTTATATTCACCTTGACAATGCTTTTTAGAATTTTTATAAAGTTATAAGAAAAAGGAATAGGATACTATTTATATTCACCTTGACAATGCTTTTGAGAATTTTTACCTTAGTCTCTCCTGTGGAGACTCATGATCGGTACAACTGTCCTGTGTTTATATTATGGACACTCTGGGTCATTCGATGGATTCTGTTTCTTTGGTTGAGATGAAAATTAAAGCCAAGATCATAGTCTTCCTCTAGGAAAAGAAGTGTGAAGCCCTCTGTAATGGTTGAGATCATACTTTGGAGTTCGACTTCTGAATGTGAAAGCAGCCACCTGCCAGCAGCATGACCTTAGCTGGTGACTCAACCTCTCTGTGTCAGCTTTCTCATGCTACGGGAGCATAGCTCTTCTCTCAGGGGGAACTTGTTATGATTATATATGGCAATTCCTGAAAGAGCTTAGAATCATAATCCACAAAATAGAAGGGTGGGGGAAAATACCTATGGGGTCATGGTCATGAATTCCGTGTGCTAACATCTTTAATTTCTATAAATATTGCTGTTCTATTTTCACTTTGCCCTGTTTCCTTCATTTACTTTTCCAAAGTAGTTTCTTATCCTAAGTGTTTTATATATTTATTTATGTAGTGATTCATTTTTGTTAAAAGGCACACGTTAATTCATTCTGGTAAGACAAGGGAGATAAATGGACATAAGGAAGTAGATACAAATGGATCTGTCTCTTCATCATCTGTGTATCTCAATATAAAAAATGGAATATGTATAGATACTTAATTTAAAGAGTTTCAATTAAGAACGACTTTAAGTTAAGAGCAATTAGATGCTTGTTTAATGCAATCTGGATTTGCATACATTTTGTCTTTGTATTAATAATTTGAAGAGTTTATTCATTTATCTCACTTTAAGCAAGGTGGTGATTAAATAACATAGCAAGATGATTATTTTTCAAATCAGAGGAGAGAATAACTGTGCCTTCTATAATCAGATCCTGTGTTCAAAACATTTAAAATAGAGATGCCTGGTGGTACAGTGGTTGAGCGTCTGCCTTTGGCTCAAGTCATGAACCCCAGGGTCCTGGGATTAAGTCCCACGTCGGGCTTCCTGCATGGAGCCTGCTTCTCCCTCTGCCTGTGTCTCTGCCTGTGTCTCTGCCTCTCTCATGAATAAATAAATAGAATCTTAAAAAAAAAAAAAATTGGTGGAAGTACTGTGAATTTAGTGACAATCTATTATGGAAATTTGTCAGCAGATTGATCTACTCCTGTCAAGTGTGATAATAAATATAGAGAATATATTTCACTATGAATCTCAATGAATATATATATATATATATATATATATATATATATATATATATATAATGAGAGATGTTTAGAAATTTTCTCAAGCTTAGTCTACTTTCTAATCTTTAATAATTGGTCATCTTCTGAAAAGTGAATTTTTTTCTATTGTCTTTTAAGGGTCCACTGCCTTCCTTTCAACCAAAAATCTTTCATTTTTAGCCCCATCATGAATTGTAAGCTGATATTATAACTCCTTTTAAGAGGTCTAAAAGTCCATGACACTAGAATTCAATATACAAAGTGATACAAAATAATATGAAATTATGAAACACATCGTTGTTTTTATTGATATTATTCATGTTGTTCTAAGATAATTACCTACGATGCTTAAGGTACCTTTCAAAGTACGTATGATTTTTTTAAAATCCTAACAGTGAAGGAAATTTTCCCTGTGACAACTTTAATTAGTGGACATCTAAAATATTATATTTTCTCTAATGAAAAAATTTTCAAATAAAATGACATACAAAGAGTTCAAAATTCATGTTGCATATTTCACATATTAATCATCTATAGTAGGCAATCTGAAATCACAGCCTTTAAGTTAGTATGCTTACTTGATATTCCCCATAAAATTTTTTTGAGATGTTGGATATAGACGGAGAGATGATAGGTAGATGATAGAAGGATACATAAATAGATAGATAAATAGGTAGAAGCAACTAGTCAATCTATCTATATTATGCATATTAAAGCTAAGACATTTTTTTTTAGTTAAGACATTTGACACGTCTTTAATTTCTAAACCATTCTTTTTAAAAGGATGTAATTCGGTCTACAAATATATAGAGTAGAAAATTTTAAAATAAGATTAAGAGACATGGAAAACAAGAATGGAGATAGAAGATAAAAAAGTTGGGTGAAACATAATTTGAATATTGCTACTACCTTAAATTAAGTAAAATAGTATAAACTTCATAGTGATTGCTAATCTGCTTTCCTTGTCCCTGAGATGTTGTCATCAAACATAAATAAATGTTTACCATTTCAGCTAGCTCTAAGGCAAGGGGACTATTCCTTGACATTCCATCTTATCATCTCTCATGTAAGAGGAAACCAAATCAAAATTTAGGAACCACGTTAAAAACAGGCAGTATGTGTTTGTGGTTCACAGTGCTTGGTTGATATGCATTACTGCTTTTCTGTCATGCGCTGGCCGGATACATTAATTCACCTTTCTGTCTTAACCATGCATAAGGAAAATGAAAACCAAATTTGATATTAACTTTTATGGTCTGTTAGTTGTAAATTAGCTTATTTTTTAGACAAATAGCTCTCCAGGATATATAAGAAGGTCAACAACGAGCATTCAAGTGCTCTTTTACCTAGATACACTTTCTAACCAAAAACTGACATATGTAAGATTAAAGGTGGTAACTACTTGACCCTAAAGCAATGGGTATTGCAGTGATTCAGAGTACATATAAGTTCCCTGTGACACTATTTAATAATTAATATGCATTGTTAATAATATTTCCTGAGATTATTTTATCATGTACCATTGCATTAGGAGACACTCTATGGAAAAGATTCAAAAGTGGGTAGGTACATTATTGAAATTAGGTCTCCGCCAAGACACCATAAACCAATCAACAGTAATTTCTATCCTGTTGATAATTATTTTAGGTTTTGATATTTCCTGCAGCTTTGACACATTGAGCTTCAGATGTTATAATATGGTATTTGCATAATATATAATCCATCAAAGTAAGTGGCTTATATCAATTAATTACTCAAAAATTTTATCATGTTAAAAAGCAAATACTATTTTTATTCATTACTTAAATATTTTTATTTTAATTTTTATTCATTTACTTAAATATTTCAATTTTTATTCATTTTTCATTTTTGTTCATTCCATTTTTATTCATTTACTTAAATATTTCAATTCATATCTAAAATTGGTTTTGGGGATCCCTGGGTGGCGCAGTGGTTTGGCGCCTGCCTTTGGCCCAAGGCGTGATCCTGGAGACCCGGGATCGAATCCCATGTCGGGCTCCCGGTGCATGGAGCCTGCTTCTCCCTCTGCCTGTGTCTCTGCCTGTCTGTCTCTCTGTGTGTGACTATCATGAATAAATAAATAAAATCTTTAAAAAATAATAAAATAAAAAATATAATAAAATTGGTTATGAATTAATGTATAGTTTAAAATTTATTTATTTCTCTTTATGTTTCTTACTGACTAAAAAATGAGAATTCCCTTTGCCACAGAAATTTAAACTTAAAATACAACATGAGAAGCGTAATTACCCTGATTTTTAGTCAAACAACATATTTTATAACTTGGGCAATTCTTATCTAGTAACATTCTGGTAATTTCCTCTCTTCTTTGTTCAGCACATATCTCTTCCTCATCAGCTCATTGATATGCCCTTTTGGACAATTTCTGGCCATTGTCTTTTTTCTGTAGTTTTTTCTATACCCTTCCTGCTGCCACCCTGCATCACTGCAGCTCAATCGTTACAGATGTTACTGTTTCGTTTGTTTCTCTGAACAGATGTATTGAAATTGTGACTCCTAGTCCCTCTGACTATGACCTTATTTGGAACTGAGGTCTTTGCTGATGGAATCAATTTAGGATGAGGTCATAGCCTGGGTGCTAATCCAGTATTGCTGGCATCCTTATAAGAGGAAGAAACATAGGGCAGCCCCTGTGGCTCAGCAGTTTAGCACCTGCCTTCAGCCCAGGGTGTGATCCTGGAGACCTGGGATCCAGTCCCACATGGGGCTCCCTGCAGGGAGCCTGCTTCTCCCTCTGCCTGTGTCTCTGCCTTTCTCTCTCTCTCTCTCTCTCTCTTTTTCTTTAAAATCTTTTTAAAAAAGGAAGAAACATAGAGTCAGACACACAAAGGGATATATCACAGATAATGCAAAGTCATGCAGGGAGGATGCCATATGATGATGGAAGACGAGAGTATAGGGAGATACTTCTACAAGACAAAGAATTCCAACAATTGCCGGCAACACCAGGCTTAGATAAAGTCAGGGGCCAGATTCCCTCCAGATACTTCAGAGGGAGCCTGGCCCCCTGACCCTTTGATTTCAGACTTCTACCCTCCAGAACTGTGAGGCAGTGGATGGTTATTGTTTTAAGCTGCCTAGTGTGTGGATCATTGTCATGGCAGCCGTAAGAGATTGACGTAACTGCCATTGGCCTACTCAAAAGCTACACCCAAAATAATACGGAGCCTTACAAAAACAATGGCAAATGACGTTGAAGATAAGCCCAGCACAACCTTAGGACAAGAAACCAAGGCCCTTGGTGATTATTCTCTTGCTTTCTACAGCCATTTCTCTTATTTATTTGTTTGTTTGTTGTTTGTTTAACTTCTGCAACTTTCTCTCCTTGACTTGTTACCTTTAGCATAAATAATCTTTCCAATCTCAGAAATCAGGAATTGAGCCATGGAGTGAGGACTTACTGCCTCCTGGACTGCTCAGATTCATTCTTAACTTTCATTCTCTCAACTTGAAAGGGAAAATTAAAAAAAAAAAAGCAAACAAACAATCAAAAGAAGTCTCATTCTACATCAAAAGCTAATGCCTCCACCCATGTTCTGAGTATGATTTTTACAACAGTATCAGTATCCAAATCCTGACCCTTGTGGAAGGATCAGTACTGGCCTCAGTATGCTTCAGCTGAGGGCGTTTGAGGTCTTTGGAGAGTTACTGAATCAAAAAGTTCTCAAAATTGGATATGATAACATGACAGAGAGGAAGCCATGAAAGAAATTACTGGAGAATGGAGGTCAACTCACTGAAGTGAATCAGGGTAAGCAATAAGACTGGAGAAGCCAGTAGGGCCAGAGGACATGTCCTGAATTTAAAAATTTGCCCTGTGGTAAAATGAATAAAATAAAGGCTGCTTGGAATCAGTGGGCACCTTGACAAATTGCTTTGGACTGTGTGGCTTTAGGGACCTACTATCACAGAAAATCAAAGCTTGATGCTTTGATGGCTTGCCTTATGTCTTTAATTATTTCCTCTTTCGGGAAACTTAACGTTTTTTCTTTTCTGCCGGATCCTATTGACTTGGAACAAACCTACTCGAAAACCTCCCATCTTTTATATCATTTTTTAAAATATTTTATTTATTTATTCACAAGAGACACACAGAGAGAGGCAGAGACCCAGGCAGAGGGAGAAGCAGGCTCCATGCAGGGAGCCCGATGTGAGACTCGATCCCAGGACCTCAGAGTCACAGCCTGGGCCCAGGGCGGAAACTCAACCACTGAGCCACCCAGGTGCCCCTCCTCCCCCATCTTTTAAAAAAATTTAAAAGGTATTCTTTCACAAGAAATAAAAGCAAAACTCAACAACCCCATGTCCTTTCTAAACTGTGCCTTCACTATCCAGCCACGTGGTTTCCTTGTAGTCCTCAACATTTCAAACTATTTGTTCAGCTTCCTTTGCTCTGCTGAACTGATTTTCTCCTGATCGTTCAATGGTCTCTATGTTGTCCAATTCAGTGTAGCACCACCCTCAAGACCGACCCTCTTTGGCCTTAACACGCTCCCTTCCTTTCTCATTCCCCCGTCCGACTCTCTTGGTCTTCTTCTCTGTCTCTCTCAGGGTTCTCATCGGTTCCTCTGGGATCGGCTGTCACCTGCATGCTAATAGTATCTCTAACCCAGAATATTCCTCTGCTAAAAAATCTTTGATTCAGGGTTTCCCCAGCAACTTCAAAGTGGCAGGCTCCGAACTAAACTTGTCTTCTATCGCAAATACACCTTTTCTTGTATTCCAGATTTTATTCGTAGCATCCACACACATCTCTGGAAATCATACCTTCTTCTTCATCCTTGCTGCCGTTCTCATAATTTAGGATGCATTTTTATTTCTCTTATCAACTCCAGTATCTTCTTAGTTGGGTCCTTTGCATCTATCTCTGCCCTCTAAATCACCTGACATCCTGCTCCCAAAACCAGAATCTTAGCACATCATCACCTTTCTTGAAACTTCTCAGTGAGTCTCATAAGCAACATGGGATCAAGTCCAATTTCATTTCACAGGATGACATACACTGCAGCGTTGTCTACATCTCTGATTCCTGTCTCACAATTCTTCTCTCTCTCTCTCTCTCTCTCTCTCTCTCTCTCCCTGTTACAACCTTTGTATCTGTGTTTTAGTTGTTGGCTACAGGACTCCTGTTGTCAGTTTTCCAAATTGGCCAAACTTCCTCATGTCGCCAGGGCTTTGAACATGTTCTCTCTGGCTTTCCAATCAAGCATTGTTCTTTAGATTATTTCCTAAAACTGATATGCTTGTCAACATGCTGCTCGAATATCACCTTCTTGGTAGTTATTTTAATCCATCTAGATTTGATGAGGTGTCTTGATTTGGGAGTTTCTACTAATTCTTACAGTTATTTATTTGAGTTATGCAAAGGCAAGAGCTATGCTTTATTCACTGTTTTGACCTCAGAATGCATCCCGGGTCCATGCCTAGATAAGACATTCGAATGTTCACTGAATAAATAGGTCCTTTCTTCCTGGCTTGGATCTTTGTACACAAATCCAGCTGGACAGTTACATAAGCACTATCGATATATTTCTTATTCAAGTGCACAACAATGATGATTTCTTTGGTGTCGAGCAGTGATTCTCAAACATTAGCGTATATAAGAATCACCTAGAGAGTTTGTGAATGTTGTTAACTGGGACTCATCCCTAGAGATTTTGATTCAGTAGGTCAAGGTGGGGTCCATGAGGTCCTAACATGCTCACAGATGCTTCTGCTTCTGGTGACCAGGATAATTCTGAGAACAATAGTGGATAACACAGTGGAGATGGAAGGAAAAGGTTATTTTCTCCCTGCCTTTGATAAATAGTCAAGCAGGAGACCTGAAGTCCATTTGTGCAGTTATGTGACTTTTTATCATCATTAAAATTTGAGAATTAGATTTTTTTTTATTCCAATAGTCTTATGGCTACAGTAGTAACATTAGCAACAGGGTTAGGTGATGAGGATAAGAAAATAGAAAAGCTGCCTACTTATTATTTTCCATAGGTTTCCCTTTGCCTATTTTTAAAAAAAGATTTTATTTATTTATTTGACACAGAGAGAGTGAGCCAGAGAGCATAAGCAGAGGGAATAGTAGAGGGAAAAGGAGAAGCAGTTTCCCTCTAAGCAGGAAGCCAGATGCAGGGCTTGATCTGAGGACCCTGGGATCATGACCTGAGCCAAAGGCAGATACTTAACCACCTAACTGACCAAGCCACCCAGGTGCCCCTACCTTTGCCTATTTTAAATGTGTTGGAATCTTTTTTTTTTTCATTTGCTGTCCTTACTTATTTTTAGATCTTTATTGAATTTATAGTCAGTATTTATCTGGTCTATAGTGTGTTCTTTGGTTGTTCTACTGCTATGACTATAATTTTAAATTTTCAAGTATGTGTTTAAAAATATTTTTTTCTTCTAAATCTCATTCGATGTCACTATAAACTACAAGGTTTAATGAATTAGATAGATTTATGCTCATTTTGCAAACAGGAAATGGAAACCCATAGAGTCAACGATGTTGACTATGTTTCCGTAATTAGAAAATCCCAAAGTTGGTATTAAATTGGTAGAGTGTCACCTCGTATAGTGGGCTTTTGAATGCACCACTCATCAGACATAATGGCTGTTCATGAACATTTATGTGGATCAAAGTGGCCACCGGATCTTCTGACACCATCGCCTTCAGCGACAATGTCTGTAGCTGTGAAGAACAGAGCTTTTGTAGCCAGACTTCTCTAACTTAGATTCTAGCTCAACAATTTGCTACTGACTGTATGCCATTAGGAGAGTAAGTTAACATTTCATAATTAGCTCATGATCACCATCTTGAAAATATCATTCATAAGAAGGAGAAAATAGTTATTATGAATATTAAATTAGTTACTATACAGATATTGGATCCTGGACTATATAGCTTTAGTGAAGAAGAAACATTAGCCAAAAAGAGGCATTATGAGTAAAGAATGCCAATTAATTGAGACTGTGTCTGATGCTACTGATTAGTTAGAATATTGGGGAAATTTGACATGATACAGGTATCATGACAAGACATCCAACAGAATTTTTATGACATTGATAAAAATAATACCACAATTTAATAAACATGAAAAAATGGTTAATTTCTGGAACAGTTGAATTGAGTTTAAGAAATGTGAAGAATGATTCTATTAAAATATATCTTGGAGGACCTGGGTGGCTCAGTGATCGAGCATGTGCCTTTGGCTCAGGTCATGACCCCGGGGTCCTGGGATCGAGTCCCAGATCAGGCTCCTCCAAGGGAGCCTGCTTCTCCCTCTGCTTGTGTCTCTGCCTCTCTCTGTGTGTCTCTCATGAATAAATGAATAAAATCTTAAAAAATAAATAAAAACTAAAAAAAACAAAATATATCTTAACTGTAGTTATTTTTTTATGATTTATTTATTTGAGAGAGAGACAGAGGTGGGGAAGGACGGTGGAGAGGGAGATAGAGTCTCAAGTAGACTCCTTGCTCAGCACAGAGCTGGATGCAGGGCTCTATTGGTGCTCTATCCCACGGCCCTTAGATTAAGACTTGAGTTGAGGCCAAGAGTCAGAAGCTCAGCTGACTGAGCCACCCAGGTGCCCCAACTATTGTTATTTTAAAATATGAAAGTTGCACAAATTTCCATTTTTCTGAAATACAATCCAGATTACTTGTTTTTTAATTGTTAAAGGGATATACCATTTGCACATATGCAGGTGTGTGTGTGTGTGTGTGTGTGTGTGTGATTTACTGCCAAGATAAAAGACTCTTGAGATATAATTAAATATTTCCCCTCTTACCACCCTTTGTTTTGTATTTGTTTCTTTCTTGATAGCCACATTATTTTGATGTCATGACATACCAACTTATGTGCCATGATATCAGAGTGCATAAGAATAACAAAACGATCTGATCAAAGGGAAAAACTTGGCATAACGCCCATTATTTTGCATCACTGGTCACATATTTTTACTTTGAATTTAGAAGGGAAATACTTGTCTTTTATGAAGGAGTTTGATTCCAACTAAATCTTCTCTATCATATTTTTTAACTTGTATGTCACTTTCACGGACACGCTCAAATCCTTGTAAATGATTTCTATTAGAGCTAAAGATTTCAGTAGTCAGAGAAGATGCAGTGCAGTGAGATTCTGCAGCTGAATTGGTAACAGTCCATTCTTCTTCTATTGCAAAGTAGATTCTTATGGAAACGGAATTTATGCCATCATTTTCTATGTAGGTTGCACGGCATCTGATCCACAGTGACAGGAAATTAAAAAAAAAAGAAAACAGATTCCAGAATATCTGCAGTATATTTTGCTGAATGTTAACAGCAGGTTCAAATGTGTTTCATTTCTGACCCCGCGAAATGCTTTCTTGCGTATTCAACGCTTTATACATCAAGTACACAAACTGCTGCAAGAGCTTCAGCTGCTTGTTCAAGAATACATTTCCTGAAAACAAATGTTGTTCAGGTCAGTCTCACCAATGCCATTTTTCTTCCATTATCTGATGGCAGGAGAAATGTGTGATGCATTTTATTACATTTTAAATAAGTAATGGGGTAAAAAGAAGTTTCATCACTATAATGCTGATTGTTTCATGTGAATGCTTCTTGCTCTATAGCATTAAGAAATTTATTCAAGCTATCAAATCAGCTAATATTTACAATCAGATTTACAGACTATTGTTTCTATTATTATCTGCTCTTCATAATTCAGAATACGTGTGCATGTGTCCCTGTGTGAGCACGTATGTGAAATCATAGATTGTTTGAGTTGAAAGTCCAAGTATCTGAATGTTGTAAACCTCAACACAATTCTGAAGGTGTGAGTTTTTAATATTCCTGTATGTTTGGGATATTTGCAATACTTTAATTGAGAAAATATGTAGGTTTCAAATGGAAGGAGGAAAGTTTTAGTTTATTTTTAAAACTTATAATAAAAAAAAGCCATCAAGTATTACAATCAGAGGCACCTGTGGGGAATGAGACACAGTTTTATTCTTCAACTCAAATTTGAATAAATATTTTTATGTCCTTATATATGTCTAATATTCTAAAGCATGTGACTCAGAGACTGACCAGTTTTGACCTGGTGATGACAGGTTATAAGTAAAGTAAATTAAACTTTATTTTTAAGTATTACTTCAGGGTAAAGTTTGTGAAATTTTGTACAAATTTCAGCAGTCACACCCCTATTTGAATTATTGTGCCTAATACAGGCCCAGAATCATAGTTCATGTACTATAACTTGCAGAGAATTTCTCCAAAAATTAAAACTGGGTGAAAATGTGGCCCGTATTAGCAATGAAATATCAGGATGAGATTTTGCTCACTTACTTTTGAAAGGAACATAGGCAACTCAAGTGCAGAAGAAAAATGTCTCAAAAATAAGTACCGTCTAGGCTGTAGAAACTATTAACAAATTAATGGGGTTTGCAACTTCGTGATAGACACTGTGATGCACGGGAAAGAGTTTTATTTTATCCAACTGTACTGGCAGGCAGGCTCTGGGGGCCCGGAGGGGGTACCACGGGACCAACCAAGAGAATCCTTGGCTTCACATAGAATGGAAATCAACGGTGAGTCAGCAAGAAGTGAGAGAAGAGTTTATTGAAGGAAAGAGAGAGTAGATATGGATGGAGCTTCTGGGAGACTCAGGATGGAAAGGAGCATGAGTCTTGTCTTTGTTCCGGGTCTGGGGGTTTTATTGAGGGCAGTGATCAGGTGTATGGGTCTCCTGGGTTTCCGGGAACCAATGAGAACAAAGGTGAAGACCCAACTGCTCCTCCCTGGAGTCAAGGGGTCCTGTCGTTGAGATGTCTAGCTCAGGTGTTCTGGAATATGCATATGGTAGCTTCGTCAGGTCTTTGTCACCAGGTCCTTCCTTCAATGTTATCTATTTCTAGAGAAACCATTGATTCTTTGTCCCTGACAAGAACCACACATGCTATTTGCATTACAAGACATGTGTAAAGTGGGGATACAGGTCCTGGCGAGAATAGAAACAGAAAAAAGGAGCAAAAAGCAGATTTTACAGAGTCCTTCAGTTTCCCCATCACAGAGTCAACATCCTCAGTGCAGAGAGGCTGAAGTATGTGTTTGGGGAATTCCCAGGGCCCACTGCACAGTTTGAGTGAGCTGAATTATGAACTTGGTCACCAGAAAGGAAGGCAGGGAACACAGAAACACTGTGCGAGCTGGTCTGTATGCCACATCCTGCTCCAGGATACCAGGGCTGTCGACGATGACTAGACGAAAATGCCGTACGTATGGACAGTTAACATCAGGTAGATTAGGAGAGGTTAATGCATACCATGATTTTGAATAATTTCTTAACCAAGAATTCCCAAGAAAATAAGTACAACTTTTTCTAACATGAAATATACCCAAGTAGCATAGTTTATAGTTATTGATCTTTTTTTTTTCTCATTTAAATCTCACAGGTGCTTTCTGAGATTGAAATGTATATGTTGACAATTCAGAGGACTGGTGTTATTGCCCTTTTTTCTCACAATAGAAACCATTATTTTCTGCTTAGCATAATAACAGTTATTGGTACTTAGTTACTATTATAAATGGCAGCTGAACAATATATATATATATATATATATCTTATTAAAAACTATGACTACTATGTAAAACAAATGACTTAAGTAGATGTTGAACCCGTCTGTCTCTATTAATACTGAGATTTCAATTTTAAAACACTTGCTTTACTGACAATTGTGGCAAAGTAAACAATGACATTTTAGAGATATTAGCTCAGACACCATGTTTATATTTTTCTTACAGGGCATATAATATGCATTGCTTATAATTGCTTGCTTATATATCTCTTCTTTTCATTAGATGTTGTGCTCAGTCCACAGATGATATGTAATTAATATCTGTATTTCTAGTATCACATACAATTTGTGGTACGTGCTAGGTAATAAAAAGTAAATATATATCAAAAATAGCAAATGTGAATATATGAGGGGAAATAAAAAAACATATTGATATAATTTCATATAATAGTATTAAAAACAATATCATTAAGTGTGCTGATTCAGTTGGAGAATTAAAAGATAATGTAAATTTTCTTCATCTTAATAACCAAGGTTAGTGTTCAGGAAATTCAATTCTCTAGAGAAAGTGTATAATTGAAGTTTTAGGTTATCACTGAGATTGGTACACATAATTATGATGGGACCTACAAAAAAAAATTCTTTCTGTAGTAACTACACCAGAAATCCAAATCAATGCAAAAAGTGTGCTCTCTTTTTTCTGAGAAGTGTTGGCTATTGTGCAGAAACACTTTTTTTTTCCAGAAAGAAGTTCTAAGATGAATTAGCTCTCAAACATAAAAGATACCAAAATTCATGCTTCCTATTCCTTAGAAGTGTTTTTTCAAGGAATCCATACAAATAAATTGTAATATATTTTGTGCTGGTCTATGTCTATGAGTAACCAATGCTGAGGTTGGATCTGACCTGTAGTTCTTACGATTGCAAGGTGCCCTTTAGTGACAACTATCAAGAAACTAAAAAAAAAAAAAAAAAAAAAAAAAAGAAAGAAAGAAAGAAAAGAAAAGAAAAAGAAAAAAGTTTATTACTTATAGCACTTGGAAATTACACAGCCCACATGGGGCCACGCAGTGAGGTTGCAGGTAGAGAGAGACGGAGCACATGGCCCTGGGGTTCTGCTTTTATTGAGGTCAAGGATGGGGGCCTGAGGTTTCAAGGGTTCACTCCTTATTGTTAAATTTAAAACATAGCAGTGGGACCTAAAAGCAGGGGAAGAGAAAAATGCAAGTGGACCAATGGGCACTTATCTAAATCTATCAAGATCTTTAGATAAGGCAAGATCTTTGGACAAGATCTTTAAGCACCTCAGTGTGGGCAGGTGGCCTGGCTCTTTAGACCTGTGGCTGGCAATGTGTTTGTTTTTCTTTTTTTTTTTAAGATTTATTTATTCATGAGAGACACAGTGACAGAGACAGAGACACAGGCAGAGGGAAAAGCAGGCTCCATGTGAGGAACCCGATGTGGGACCTGATCCTGGAACTCTGGGATCACGCCCTGAGCCAAAGGCAGAAAGCTCAACCTCTGAGCCAGCCAGGAGTCCCCAATGTGTTTTTCCAAAGAACCTTCTTTGAAGTGGATGCTTCTTTTAAATGGATGCTTCAGCAATCAAAGCTCAAGTTCAGGAACTTGCAATACAAAAAAGCAAAGAAACAAGCATCAGGGCTCCACTACAAGCACATTACAAACTCTGCGCTATCCCTGAGAAGGAATCCTGCACACTATGGCTACAGAACAGAATACAGTTCACTGGCCCCAAATGTGACTTGACTTCTAATTCATACCCCGTTATGGGAGATTCTATGATAATTAGTCTCCGATAATTGAATTCCTAAAGGTGTTAGTTAAAAATGTTATTTAAAAAAGAGAATTCCCTGGCTACATGAGCAGGGTCTCCGAGAAGGTCGTTAGCTGCTGGGGTCAAGTCTGTTTGTGGCCTGGTACTAAATATGGTGGATGCAGAACAAAATTCAGTGTTTTCTCAGACCATAAATTGATTGGCTTCAGTGGGGTGATTGACCTATCTCACAAGAAGAATAAGACTTAACCTTAAATGGCAACCCTTCCCGTTTCAATGGGGAAAAAATAGCTCAACATTGTTGATTGATCAGCATGTTTTCCATCTCTTAAAAAAATCTATTATGATAAGCCCAAATTATAATTTTAATGATTCTTAATGGGCTCAGAACAAGGCAATTAATTGAGTAATCTTGATGGAAAATGTTATAAAGGAGCACTTGTCTGATGTAACTGTCAAAAGGAATATACATTTTCAGATGCAAATTATCATTTCTCCTCAAGAGAGTCATAGGAAAGCTGACTTTCAAAAAACTCCTCACATTTTCTGAAAGATTGATGTGGTTGTTTATCGTTGCCTGTGATTTTTTTCATTTGTATATCTACTTTTGGGAAGTGTCTGTTCAAATATTGTGGTCATTTGATGGGGGTATGAGATTTTTTTTTCTTATTAAGTTTTGTGAGTTCTTTGCACATTGGGGTACAAGTTCTTCTTCAGTTTTATGCTTTGCAAATATTTTCTCCAAATCTGTGGTTTATTTTTCCATTTTATTAGAATGTCTTTGTTTTGTTTTGTTTTAAAGATTTATTTATTTATGATAGACATAGGGAGAGAGAGAGAGAGAGAGAGAGAGAGAGAGAGGCAGAGACACAGGAGGAGAGAGAAGCAGGCTCCATGCCTGGAGTCCGACGTGGGACTTGATCCTGGGACTCCAGGATCACACCCTGGGCCAAAGGCAAGCACTAAACCGCTGAGCCACCCGGGGCTCCCAGAATGTCTTTTGAAGGGAAGTTGTTTTTTTTTTTTAATTTTGATAGGTTCCAAGTTATGAATTTATTATTATATAGACTGTTTTCTTGGTGCTTTACCTTAGATGGATAAATATATGCATTTATAACCAAAAGTCATAAATGTTTTCTCTTATTTTTTCTTCTAGAAATGTTACACTTTTAGCATTTATCTTTACTTACATGAGTACATTTTGGGTTAATTTGTGTATACAGTTCAAGATGTGGAATGACATTATTTTTTCGCAAATATTCAAAATTTTCAGCACCAATTGCTGAAATGACTACCTTTTTCAAACTGAATTGACTTTGAATTTTTTTTGATAATCAGTTGCTCTTCTATTTCTGGACTCCTTCATTGCGGAGATCTACTTTGCTTTTCTATGTAAATACTACATTGTCTTGATTACTGTAGCTTTATTATAACACTAGAAATAGGCTATGTTCATATTTCAAATGTTTTCTGTTTCAAAGTGTTTTCCTACTAGTGGTAATTTTACATTTTCATATAAATTTTAGAATCATTTTGTCACTTTCTACAAAAATGAAACCAACTGGAATATTGTCGTTAAATCTATAGACCAATCTGAGAAAGTTGGTATCTTACAAATACTATCTTCTTACAAATAAGCATAATTTATCTCTCCATTTACTTAAGATTTCAATTTCTTGCAGCAATGTTTGTAGCTTTTATTGTGAAAGCCATTTGCATCATCATAATTTTCCCAAAGTATTTCACATTTTTTTGATGCTACAGTTAATGGTATTATGATATTTTTTATTTTCAGTTTCAATTGTGCATAACTAGAATGTATAATATGCTGCATATTTATATGTTGATTTTATGCCCTGCATCCTGTTAAACTTTCTTATTAGTTTCTGTAGCACTCTGTATTATGTTTTCTACATAGAAAATCATGTTATTTACAAATAAAAACAATCCCAGTTCTTCCTTTCCAATATGGATGTTTTACGTTTCTTGCCTTATTTTACCAACTAGAATCTATAGGGCAATGTTTAACAAAAGAAGGAAAAACAAACATGCGTGTGTGAGTTGTGATTTTAATAGGGAGGCATTCAACCTTTCACCATACCAAGCTGTTGGTTTTCCTCTTTATTACTCTTATCCCAGGTATACACAGGAAGTGTTCCGGATTAGAAAGAGATGCAGTAATTTTCTAGCTCTGCCATAATCAAGTACCACCAGCTAGGTAACTTAACAGAACTTTATTTTCTCAGAGTTCTAGGGGCTAGAAATTTAAGATTAGGGTATCAAGAAGGCTCTTCTTTCTCTGACAGCTCTAGGGAGGAATTGTTTTCATTATTTTCTCTTAGGTTCTGGTGGTGCCAGCAGTATTAGGGTTACTTAGCTTATAATACATCACTGAACATCTCTGTCGCCTTAGTCACATGGTATTGTTGATGTTGTCTCCATCTCTGTCCCTCTCTTGTGATAAAGACAACAGCCAATTGGATTAGAGCCCAAATGAATAGCCTCAGTTTATCAGAGAGATGAGACTTTAACATATCTTCAGTATAGTTCAATGTATAGCAGCTGACTTCTACAGATGCTTAATTTAATCCATTGTATATGTCATACCCTAGTATAATTTTGAAGTTAGCACGATTTCCATGTTTAGGTGCCCGTGATGGTGGTCACCTATTTACTGATAGCACAAATGATGGACAACTGATACTGTAATTGGATAAGTGACAAATCTTCTCAAGATTTGAGAATTTGAAGAGTTCACATAAAAAGTAGATGTCAGTAACTGAGCAACAGTGGTTCTTCACTACCTCATTGCGTCCATCAATTAATTGAAAGCAATAGTGACTGGTGGTTCCATATACTCAGAATTGGTACCAATTTACTATTTTTGGTGGTGCTATTTTTTTTACAAAAAATAGTACCAACTTACTATTTTTTTCTTATTCATTCACGTTGCTTCTCAAACCACATCCACTTTGTTTTCCTATATTATCTGCTTTTGTCTTACAAGTGTATGCCTTTATCATGGACTGTACTAACTCCTTGAGCTATGTGAATATCAGAACAACTTTAAAAAACCAGTATAAAAAAGAACAAAAGTCACTTAATCAGGAAGTTTATGTTATATTAATTATTACAGACAACATATTGTCTCTCATAGTCTATTATTTGTTGATTGGAGGGGTGTTTACTCATAAATAAAGCATTGAACTGTGGTGTCTCACATCTTAATAACATAATTAGCAAGGTCTTCCTAGATGAGTACTGAACAGTCACAAATACAGAAGTAGAGATGCCGACTTCTATTCTATTCCAGTACTTGCTTTTCTAAATACAATGCACTTTTCCACAACCCTAAGTGATTATCAGTATCTAGTAAATTGTTTGATTCTGAATAGTTAAATCTATTCATTAGCTTATTCTCAACGTTCGTTCAGGTACATTCACTTTGTTTCATTTTCATAGACTTTAGCCACCACATTGAAAAAAGTTGGTAGCAGGTATTATGCACACAAATATTTATGCCAGAGGATAATAGTCGCCATTCATACCTTTTGGAAATCCTTGCAGTTTCTACATTAGCAAAATTGTAGTATTTAGTTTAATGTTTGTTTACTTCCTATACACATGTTAGTGTTTTTAAATGGGGTACAGAATGTGCAGAGGTAGACTGATGCAGTTGAAAAAAGGGGGCTTTGGAATCAGCCAGACCCACTGTTGTTTGCTAGTATGTTACCTTAATAGAATTATTTTACATTTCAGCTTCAGTTTTATATTCTCTATAAAGAAAATAATATTATGTATTCTCATCATAAGAAAAAAGTTCTATAACTATGGATGGTGATGGATGTTACCTAGACTTATTGTGGTGATCACTTCACAACGTATGCAGATGTAGGATCATGTTGTACACCCGAAACTAATACAATATGTCAATTATACTTCAGTTTAAAAATATTATATGCTTTATGTTATTATCATAGTATTCCATTTGACTCTACTCCCACCAAATTGCTTGCTGCCTAGTGATTTTCTCATTTTCTTTGTTTTCATTACCTTGTTCTGTAGTGACTCTTTTTTTTTTTAAGATTTTATTTACTTATTTATTCATGAGAGACAGAGAGAGAGAGAGAGAGAGAGAGAGAGAGAGAGGCAGAGATGCAGGCAGAAGGAGAACAGGCCCCATGTAGGAAGCCTGATGTGGGACTCAATCCTGGGACTTCAGGATCACAGCCTGAGCCAAAGGCAGACGCTCAACTGTTGAACCACTCAGGCATCCCTTATAATGACTCTACTTGAAACATATATTTTTTTTTCCTCTCACCTAAGAAAACAAAAAGAAAAAACCCATCCTCTTCATTGAGACACTCCATAAAAGCCTTTCCTCCTATCAAAATCATTCAATGTAAAACAAAGAAAACAACTGAAAAAAATTTTATAATTGTCTTTCTCTAGTTGGGCTAATAGTAACAAAATGCCATTTTGTTAGACGGCCTAGATGGCCTATAAATAATAGAAATTTATGTCTAATAGTTCTGGAGTCTGTAATTCCAAGATGAGAATATCCACATGGTCAAGCAAGGGCCCTTTTCCAGACACAGACTTCTCCTTGTCTCCTCTTATGGTGGGAGGGTCAAAGGATCTTGCTAGGGTCCTTTCCATGAAGACACTCATCCCATTCCTGGAGACTCCTCTCTTACTTAATCACCTCCCAAAGGCCCTACCTCCTAATACTATTGTCTTGAGCATTAGGTTTTCAACACATGGATTTAGGGGAGACCCAAACATTCAGATCACAGCATTATGCCCTTGCCCCCTCCAAAAATCTCATGTCTTTCTCACACGCCAAATGCATGTGTTCTGCCCACTAGCCCCAAAAGTCTTAACTTATTTTAGCAAAACTCAGAATTCTAGGCCTAAAATCTCATCTAAACATTATTTAAATCAGGTACAGTTATGTATATATATATATATATATATATATATATATATAATCTTCTTTATCTATTGGTGAATATATGTTTCCATATCTTGAGTACTATGAATAATACTGAAACATGAGAGGACCATGGGGATGCAAATAACTCTTTGAGATTGGAGGGGGAGACAGAACATGGAAGACTCCTAACTCTGGGAAACGAACTAGTAGGGGTGGTGGAAGGGGAGGAGGGCGGGGGGTGGGGGTTACTGGGTGACAGGCACTGAGGGGGGCACTTGACGGGATGAACACTGGGTGTTATTCTGTATGTTGGCAAATTGAACACCAATAAAAAATAAATTTATTATTAAAAATATTTAAAAAAAACTTCTTTGGATGTATACCCAAAGAATTGCTAGATCATATGGTAATTCTATTTTTAATTTGTAAGGGAACTCCATACTCTTTCCATGGTGGCTGTACCAATTTGCACTTCCAATAACAGTGGGCAGGGTTCCCTTTCTCCACATCCTGGCCAACACTTTTTAAAATCTCTTGTCTTTTTGATAATAGCCATTCCAAAAGGTGTAAGTTGATATCTCACTCTTGTTTTGATTTGTATTTTTTTGATTGGCAATGTTGAGGACCTTTTCATGTACCTGTCGACTATTTTATGTCTTCTTTGGTATAGAATGTCTATTCAGTTCATTTGCCCATTTTTAAAAAGAATTATTTGGGTTTTATTGTTATTAATGAGTTACATGAATTTTTATATATTTTGTATATTAACCCTTTATCAGATATATGTTTTGCAGGTATGTTTTCCCATTCCACCGGTCGCTTTTTCGTTTTGTTCATTATTTATTTTGCTATGAAGTTTTGAAATCATGGAGGCAGTCCTGTTAATCTCTGAATCACTGTTGGGTTCCATCTTCCCTGGTCTTGAATAGCACACATTCATGGTGGAGTAGCTCTATATTCCATCCTGAAAAATCTAAGAAGTCAGAAACCTTCTTGTCTCCTCCCCTTTCGGGAAAAGGGCTGTTTTCATGCTGAAGTGGTTAATTAAGTCCCTGGTTCACATCCAAACTAATATCTTTATCAAAAAGCCACTTGGTCACACCCTCAGGCTTTTCTTTCTAAGGTGCTTTTCCATCCTTTGCAATATGGATAGGCTAAGGATGTTTAAAGTTTTTAAGTTCTGCTTACTTTTGGATTAACAATTTCATTTTTAGGTCATTCTTTCTTCTTGCATTTTACTATTATGTTTCAAGAGAAGCCAGCTCACACCTTCAACACTTTCTTTACATAGTTCCTCAGCCACCATGTATCCCAACTTTACTGTTAGAATTTCTACCTTCTACAAAACACTGGGGGTAGACCCAAGTCAGCAAAATTTCTGCTACTTTTTAACAAGGATGACCTTTTCTTAACTGTCCAATAGCATGTTCTCATTTCCATCTGAGACCTCACCAGAATGAACTTTCCTGTACATATGTCTACCAGTATTCAGTCCAGGGGCACTTTTGTAATATCTAAGAAGACTGAAGTGTCTTCTCCAAATCTCCCCTTTGTCTTCTGGAAAATTCTCATCAGAATTGATTTTGAAATCTGTTTGTGGAAATGTAAGATGTTTATTGCATGCACCTTCAAACTCTTCTAGCCTCTACCCTTTGCTCTGTTCCAGCATTGCTTCCACATTTTAAGGTACAAGTGTACCTTGGAGATATTGTAGCTTGGGTTCCAGACCACCAAAATAAAGCAAATATAATAATAAAATGAGTCAAATGAATGTTTTGTGAAAGTCATATTTATACTATACTATAGTCTTATATGTGCAATATTATGTCTAAAAATTGCATATACCTTAATTTAAGAATCCTTTATTGCTAAAATATGCTAAGCATCACTGATCCCAAATCACCATAATTAATAACTTTGAAAGATTGCAATAATTACCAAAACAGAAAGTAAGCAAAAAAAAATTTTTTTGAAAAATGTTGCCGATACAATGTGCTCAATGCAGGGTTGCCACAAACCTCAATTTGTAAACAAAACAAAACAAAATAAGAATAAAACTCACAATATCTGCAAAGCACAATAAAACAAGGTATGCCTGTATTCATTGCACTAACACCTCTACTTCTGAGATACTGAGAAAGTGAGACTAGTTTCTTAGGACACCTGGGTGGGGCTCAGTGGTGGAGCATCTGCCTTGGGCCCAGGGCGTGGCATGGAGTCCCACTTCGGGCTGCCTGCATGGAGCCTGCTTCTTCCTCTGCCTGTGTCTCTGCCTCTCTCTCGCTCTCTCTCTTTGTCTCTCATGAATAAAGAAATAAAATTTTTAAAAAAAATTGGTAGCTTATAACGTAGCATATTATGATTTCCTTCCCACTCCTAATCATGTAGCTCATTTCTTTTCTCATTCTGTTTTATAAAAATTATCTTATTTAATTATACAAGACAAAAGTCTGAAAGATAGTAATAGAAGTCTTCTTGTATGAGTTTACTTAATTTTTTTATATTGTACCTCTGAATAGAGCTCAAAGAAACCTTCCCTTTCCTATTAATTCATTGAAATGATTTCCTCTTCTTTTTCTCTTCCTCCTCCTCCTCTTCTTTTTTTTTTTTTTTTTTTTTTTTTTGTTGTTGTTGTTGTTGTTGTTGTTGTTGTTTTCTACCTATGGTCAAATCTAATTCTCCTGTCTCTATTTCTTTTATTTTTATATGAGAAAGAGAGAGAGAGTGAGCAGGGGGAGGGGCAAGGAAGAGGGTCTCACGTAGACTCCTCGCTGAGCACATCCCAGTGGGGGCTTGATATCCTTACCCTGAGATCATGACCTGAGCCAAAATCAAGAGTTGGATGCTTAACTGCCTGAGCCCCCCAGGTGCCCCATCCTATCTTCATTTCTTATTCCCTTAAATTCAAATTATCTCCAAAGGGAACATTTTAGATGACAACCCCCTTCTTACTATTTCCCTGTGTAAAGCATTATCTGTTTCCCGTAACAGTGGTGGGCAAGGAAGGATTCACGTGCTATGGCAGTTGCTCGTGTCAACTTATTGCGGTACAAAGATCAAATAATAGAACGTATCTCAAAATCCATTTTTGTTGTTTTAATTTCTAGGACTTGTAAAGCATAAGTGTATTAGAAAGATAAGCTTAATGTTGTACATGTTGGAGACGCTTCTGTCATCTATTGAGATATTAATTTCACACCCACTCCAGTACCATGTTAATTCCATATATTTTGCTTCCTATAATCTAGTGCATCTCTCCTGCACCCTGTTTCCCTGGGCATTCTGAAATAAACTGGCAAAGAAAAATAGTCTATGTTGAGTCAATTGCAAAACTGCACATCTGTTCTTTAGAAGATAGTTTTCCTAGGCTGTTTGATTTTTCTTCACAAAAAAGGAAGAAAACAATTAGTATGCATAGAGAAAACAAAAGTTTTGTCTCTTTTTCTTTAACTTTTTTCTCTTCATTCTAATGATGAATGAACTCTCCCTTCTATATATTAACAAAAATGACAACTAAGACAAAAAAACAACAAAAATTGCCTTTGTAGAGAAATATTGGCTCTGATAGGAACAGTGTTAGAAAAAAAGGGCATAAGGATTAGGGAGGCAATATAAAATAAATTTAATTTCAAGGTTGCCTATTATATATCATCAAATGTTAATGACTGGTATTGTGGTGCTTTTAGGTAAATTTTGGGTATTGACATTTGTTCAGACTGAACTGGGTCATTTAGTTTATATTTTCAAGTCTCCACAGGTTTCTCTTCTAGCACTCTCCAAACATATCCTGATATCAATCTTCTTTCCTTCAAATCTTTCTTCTTATCACTAGTAAATCATTCTTGGGAGAACTAGATCTCCCAATAGATTTGACAACCATTGAAATGGAGAATTTAGACTCTATCTGATTAATATCTCATCTGAATCCCTGCTGAGCATACAAATATCCCCCTGCTCGTCAAAGAAACATTTGTCCTGTGTCTTTCTGAAAAGCCACCCATTTTTAATAGCAAATATTATGAAATTTAAAAATATAGGGCTCAGGCTATATGCATGAGCCTTTTTAGAATAGCTAATTATTAACTAATGAATTGATTCACTCAGAAAACCTTAGATAGCTAACAAGAGCTCCCTATTTTGTAGTATTTCTTTTTATGTCCCTTTTTTTGAGATGTTCTATAGACAATTAAAATAGGCATATTACATTTGCCAGGTTTACTGGATCTATGGGAGATCAACATCTTTCTTCGCAAATTAGCATAATAAAGGCTGATGGCAATTTTTTTTACAAAAAATTATATTTTCATATTTGACTCATATTTGACTTTCTCTTACAAGACATCATTCACAACTAAAAATTATTTGCTGAAATGACCAAGTAACAATTACGTTAATATTTATAATTTTTCATCCTTTAGATAATTTTAAGGAACTTTTTTGACTAAGAACCTCTGGGGACCCAATATGCATAGTAGTAATTTTGTCAAGAATATCAATACCGTCATTGATAACATTCACTATTTCATTGAATATTGATGGTTTAGTTGTAGCATTTAAACTTCAGGATTATTGTATCTGTACTTAGGACTAAGTCTTTTAAGTAGTCCAGGCAAACTATCAGATTAAAAAAATAATGAGACTTTTATAAAGTATTATTTTAAAGGATTGTATTTAAATATTTTTAAATTGCCATTAATTCTTTTTTAGAAATATTTAGATTAAAAAGATCTATTTTAATGATTTGCTTCTGAATCAGTAAGATCAACATACAATTGTTCTGCATAATGTTAATATATTTATTTTTATGGTTAAGTAAAGAAAATTAAAAGAATTATGAGCTTTTCCTCAGACAGTAGTAAACAATGACAGAACTCGCATCCAAGAAAATTCTAAAGTCCTCTTCTCCAGCATATGGACAAGCAGATGCATAGATTTTGATCCCAGCAGAAACATGAAAAATATCCAGAAAAAAATATTAACATTCATAGTAAAACAGGGATTAAGATTCAAATCCAACCGGTAGTATTTACAAAACAGAGAGCCTAAGAGGAAGTAACTGAGGGAACAAGGGGTACTTGTAACTCTTTAAAAAAAAATCATTTGGGAAGAAATTTCTAGATAATTAAAACATTTGTTCATAAAGACACAGCTTTATGTTGGGCGATTAATAGAACAGGCAAACAAATATATGGATTCTCTTCCTTTAGGCTATTTTCTTTTTCAGGAGCAGAGTTTTCATACATAGGCTTCTATTGTCTCTGAACAGCCAGGGAAAAATGTGAGTGTTGCTTAAATGTGACATAGAGGAGAAATTTAATGGAGTATATTCTTCTTACCTTCTATGTCCTTGTGTTAGACTCACATAAGAATGGAAAATTGGATTAAGTGACTGCCGTGAACATATCTAGTGTATTTCTCTACATAATGACATAAAATTTTCGTATTTTCCCAGCCTTGAAGTTCTTTATCTCAATTACCTTATCTCTCCACTGAAAACTGAGTCACTTTGACCCAAATATTTTGGAATTACAATAGGTTTTAAGAACTGGGGAAATTTCCACAGAGAACATTGTGAGCTGATTTTGTATAACGATGCCATCCTCTCTGATGATGCAAAAAATATATATAAAATAAAATAAGAACAACACATGACTTCATTTTTGTTTAGTAGTTGATGGAATTTTGCCTTTATAGATGATAGAAACTCAGTTAAAAAAATTACTGGTTGTGCTCTTCTTCTCAGTAGAAAATGGAATCAATACAGTGTTGTCTGCTAAAGGAACATGCAATTGTGGAAATGAAGAATAGTGGAGCACGACCCTCTGTGATGACCTGTTACCATTTCTGTGGCATCTTATACCTCAGAACAAGAGAACTGCCAGTGTATCGCATCGAGTGTCTAACATTCATGCAGAACATACATATCAATGATTCAACTAGATGATCCAGTCACTCCTTTTTGAACTTGAAAAAAATTAATATTTACAAATGAGTACTTTGTAAAGCATGGTAATTTGCTGGCCAGCTGAATGTTGTGTCAGCAATTCCTTTGCCTTTCTCTATAGGTTTGCAAAATTGTATCTGGAATCTACTTTTATCTAAATTTATATAAGTAAATTGATATATTTACTTTATTGATTTACCCCTCAAATCATAGCAGTTGATGCATATAGCTATAATTCATTCATCTTTACTGCTCTCTAGTATTAATTGTAGGACTGTGCCACATTAAAAGAATAACAACGACAACAAAAATATTCCATGGACATATGTGTTATTTCTGCCTGACTCTCTTTTCTTATTCTATCTTGGTGGACTGGCATATGTCTCTTTCCTAAATACCAGATTTTCTAAATAAAATGAAAGGTTTTTGTTCAAAGTACAACTAGAGATTTTTAAACCCATCCGTAGTATATAATTAGGCCACCGTCCGCATGTCTGCTAACTTGTGATAGCTCTGTTTTTTGTTTGTGTCAGGTATCAAGTTGAACTTTCTAGTCACTAATGAGAATTATCATATATTGTTTTTCTAAGAAGTAGTTATTTTCTCTCCTATGAAGTGCCTGATGAATAATTTTTGTCATTTTAAAAATGAGATTGTTGTGGTTTTGTTTTTGCTTAATGATTGAGAATTTTCTTTCTTGAACTTAATTTGATCCATGATAAGTTATTTGTGTTGAAAATATCATCTATGATATGAAATTTGTGTTCACTTATTTAACAGTGAATTTTGCTAAGCCAATTTTTAACTTTTTAAAAATATAGTTTATTTATTCATGAGAGTCACAGAGAGAAAAGCAGAGACAGGCCGAGGGAGAAGCAGGCTCCATGCAAGGAGCCCAGTGTGGGACTCCATCCCAGGACCCCGGGGTCATGACCTGAGCTCAACCACTGAGCCATTCAGGTGCCCTCAAATTTTTACCTTTATGTTGGACTCTACCTACTTTTTTTTTAGATTTGAGAATGTTTATGGTATACATAAAAATTTTACCTATTTGAAAGCATGAATATATTCCTATAGTTTGTTTTTAGCAAATTTTCTTTTTTAGTTAATTTTATATCTTAAAGTATAATTAGCATACAGCATTATATTAGTTTCAATGTACAATATGATGATTCAACAATTCTATACATTTCTCAGTGCACATAAAGGAAACTACTCTAGAACGTCTCTATTTCACCACCACCCCATCCACCTCCCCGCAGGCTACCACCAGTTTGTTCTCTATATTCAAGAATCTGTTTATCTCTGTTTTCTTTGTCCATTTGTTTTCTTTTTTAAAAATTGAACATATGAGTAAAATCTTCTGTCGTCTTTCTCTGATTGACTTATTGCACTTAGCATTATACCCTCTAGGACCATCCATGTTGTTGCAGATGATAAGATCTCATTCTTTTTATGGCTTATGCTATTCCTCTACAGTCCTTATCCTCTTTACCCAGTTATCTATTGGTGGACATTTAGGTTGCTTCCATATTTTCGCTACTGTAAATAATGCTGAAAAATATAGGGATGCATATATCTTTTTGAGTTAGTCCTTTTCTTTGGGTAAATACCCAGCAGTGTAATTACTGGGTCATATAGTAGTAATTCTACTTTAAATTTTTCTAAGAACCTCAATCCTGTTTTTCACAGTGGCTGCACCAGTTTGCAACTAGGACTTCAAAAACATAAGCATATTCAACTAGCTTGTTTGCCACAAACCAGAATATTTTATTTCATCCGCACAGGATTGCCAACTTACTTTCTGTTGTGCAACATAAGGAAACCTTTCATTCTTTTCCTATATTGTTTATCCAAACAATATTTATTGAAAAGTTCACCTTGTTTTGCTAATAATATTCCTATCATCTATCAGGTATGCACAAATGCTTGAATTTTGTTTTCTTGGCTCTCTTTTCTGTTAGTCTACTTGTCTTTCTTGATGTCAGTAACACACTGAAATAACTATTGTAGTGTTAAAATTATCTTTGTTATCTAGAAGAAATTTGGCCTATTACTCTTGTCCAAATGGTTTTGACTCTATTTGAAAATTTATATTCCCATATACAGTTCAAAAGTAGCTTATCTAATTTTTGAACTTGTGATTTTGTTGAAACTATTGATAAATTTTGGAGAGAAATGAGATCTTTATAATACTCAATCTTTCTTTTTTTAAAGATGGGAAGATAGAAAAACATATTTAGAAAAGTACAAATTTAATCTTGTCATTTTCTTTCTTGTAAATTGAAACATTTATCATGGGTAATTCCTTTTTTTTGCTTTTTTAATATCAAGAAATACTTTCTTCTCTTGTCCTAAAAAAATTGTGGTATAAATATAGCAGCACAACTGCTTATTTTTTTGTCATTATTTGCTTTATTTTGGACCTTTACTCAATCTTATGTTTTAGGTGACTCATCTAAACAGTTTTCAACTACACATTTTCTGATAGGACAACTTTCACCATTTAGCTAAATAATTACTTCTCCTTATTTTATTATGATTTATTATATACAGTATTTAATGCTGGATTTAACAAAAATATCACAGTCAATATTGTAAATTTGGGCATATTTGCTGTTATAAATTTTCATTGGACTTTTTTTCTCTATTTTACTGTCACTGTATTAGGAGGAGAGAGAGTTGTTATATTTCTAATCCAACATTATTCTAAAACTAGAGCCCTTTATATATCCCAGCTTCTGTGATGTGTATGTATGTGTAGGATTTTTGTTGTCTGTCTGTTTGCTTCTTATTGGGTTTCTCCTCATGAGACTGAATCATCACAAGTTCACACATATTAATGTGCTGATGCATTGGGATCAGCAAATACCTCCTGCATTCCTGTGTGGCTCACCCTTCAGTCTGAGTATTTCATACCTTGGTATCAGCTCATGGGTACATTTGATATTTTATGGTGATATTCTCGTCAGCATTTGAATTGCTTTCTGTGAGAATCTAACTGGCCATATTTCTGGAAGAGTAGTTCTACCTCTGGACATAGTTGTGAATATTTACAGTACTGGTGGACAATAGAGCAACCATTGTATTTTCTGCGTTAAAAATTAGGGGCACTTGGGTGATTCAGTTGGCTAAGCATCTGACTCTTGATTTGGGCTCAGGTTGTTCTCAGGGGTGTGGGATCCAGTCTCACTACAGACTCTGTGTTCAACCGGGAGACTCCTTGAGATTCACTCTTCTTCTCCCTCTGTCACTCCATCCCTGCTCGTGCACTCATTCCCTCTCCCTAAGGACAGAAATTAAAATTAAAATCAATTCTGACTTGTAATTTTTATAGCAAAATGTCAAATACTTGAAGCATACTTGGAGATAATATTTTCTCACTAGTTATTTTTCCTACTCACTTGCATTTCATTTAAAATAAAATATTTTCATGACAAAAATTTGGTGAAAACATGTTCCTTATTTTACAAATAATTGAATATGTGTCTCTAGGTCTCATACATAAGATCATTGATTTTGCTTATGATGTATTAACAACAATACAGTTTTGATGAAATTGCTTATGTAATTAATATCCTCCTCTCATTTAAATTTTTCTAAAGTCTTTTTAATTATTTTGAATATTAATTTCAAACTATTTTTCTCTATCTTAAAACAATTTTTTTTAAATTCAGATTAAAATATTGTAGACTGGTCTAATCCTTCCTTTGAAGCAAGATTTTTATGGCCAGCTATGAAGGGACATGTTAAAGCACAATCTTATTCTTACTATCCAAGTGATATCAACTTCCAGCAAAGAGACAAATACAGTTTCTTCCATATCCCTAAGTATGGACTGTAGTTCTAATGATTCACACCCTTCAGAATTAAATTTACTTTATTTAATGTTCATGGAGATTAAAATCACATTCATAACTATGTTATTTAAGTCTTCAATACATTTTTCATCAAGTTACCAGCATATCTACTGACTTTCAGTTATGATGAAGAAATATCCCTTAAAGTCTTTCTTCCCCCTAAGATTTATTTATTTATTTATTTTAGTGACAGAGAGTGCACAGGGGGAGGGGCAGAGGAAGAGGACCTTCAAGCAGACTTTCCTCTGAGCTTGGAGCCCTACTCCAGGTTGGATCCTACAACCCATGAGATCATGACCTGAGCTGACACCAAGAGTTAGATACCTAACCCACTGAGCCACCCAGGCACCTCCTTAAAGTCTTAAAATCGAAGTCCCAAAGTTCTTTTGCTTATATGATTATATAAGTCAGTATTTAATATTTTAGAAATAAAAGCTGAGGAATTTTTTTAACTTAACAATAATTTTGGCATTATTTGACTTTTAAAAAAATGATGTCCGGTTTAATAGAAAGCAGATGAATTATCATATCTGCTTCCTTAATCTATTACACTAGGCTGTTTAGTTGAAGTATATGAGAAAAAAATGGCCTCATTCTCATATGTGTTTGAAAATGGCAGCATTTTAATATTTTTCAGGTAACTGTGATGTTTTTGATATACATTAAAATCAACAGTTTTTAAAGATTATATTTATTTGAGAAAGTGCACACACGAGAGAGAGAGAGAGAGAGAGCATGAGTGCAGGAGCAAGGCAGGAGGCAGAGGCAGAGGGAAAAGAAGGCTCTATCAGGGAGGGAGCTGAATGCAGACAAAACCCAGGACCCTGGGATTATGACCTGCCCCCAAGGCAGATGCTGTAACAACTGAGCCACCAGGACCCTCAAAACTCAACAATTGGGGGCACCTGGGTGGCTCAGTCAGTTAAGCATCTGCCTTCAGCTCAGGTCATGATCCCATGTTCCTGCTTTCAGGCCCCGCATTGGGTTCTCTGCTCATCAGAGAGCCTGCTTCTCTCTCTCTCTTCCTCTTTCTCTCTTTCTCTCTTTCTCTCTCTCTCTCTCTCTCTCTACCTCTCTCACTCTCTCTGCCTGCCACTCTGCCTATTTGTGTTTCTTTCCCTCTCTGTCAAATAAACACATAAAGTCTTAAAAAAAAAAAAAAGACACCTCAACAATTGAAAAATCCTTAACCTGTGGATAATTCTGGAACATTATCCTTTGGTCATTTGAGAAATATTGTTTTGCTGAGATATGCAGAACTTCCAAATATTGACAAGTTTCATTATAAAAAAAAAAAATCAAATTTGCCCAAATTGTGAATAGTCTTAATAGAAAAGTCTTTTAGATTCGAAAAACTGTCAAAATCAAGTGGATATGCACAAATTTTCACAAATTCAAATTTTTGCTTAAAATAATGAATCATTGGCAACAAATACTATGAGTTCTTTGAAGTAGCAATTTCTTCTGTTCACATTCAAGGAAATGTCTAACAAATGGTGAAATCTGAGTATCTACATTTGGCTGTCACTATGTCAAATAAAAATGGTATTCCATAAAAATAAAAAAAAATATAAAACGGCTAGTTTAGCTCATAGCTCACAACTCAATTACCCATATACTTTTCCTGTTGCTACCATTATACTTCAGATAAGAACAGAAGAGTCTCATATATATTTCCTGTTTCTTCATACAGAATATAAAATGATATGTACTCAACGCCACACATTTATTTATATTTATTTATTTTTCTTTTTTTAAGGAAAAACTAACATTTTCCCCTTCTCTCCCTCTTACCATTTCTTTCTTTCTTTCTTTCTTTCTTTCTTTCTTTCTTTCTTTCTTTCTTTCTTCTTTTTTTCTTTCTTTCCTTTCTTTTCTTCTTTCTTTTCTTTTTTTCCTGAAACTGTATTGAGTTGAAAAATACAATAAGTTTTAGTACAGTTGGGAGTCACTTTTTTGATTTATGCTTAGGAACCAGCATTTTTACCTAGAGTTTTTTTTTTTTTTTTCCTTTCCCCCCTTCTGTCAACACAGTAAAAAGAGCATAATGTTTAATTACTATGGAAATGGTTTAAACCTCATGCATCTCCTCAGGGAGATGGGATCTCCAGGGGTCTCAGGGATCACACTTGAAAAAATACAACCTTAATGCAATTTTCTCTGTCACATTTTCAGTACCCTACATTTTATGCAAATATATCATGGAAAACAACATAAAATCTAACATAACTAAGACACTTTTAATGAATAGTATTACACATAACATAATTATGGCTCTTAGTTATTATGTCCCTTCCAACATTGTGAAAGCACATTGAAGGGGACTGGCCTAGTTATTGCTCTCTGAGCCCTCTTTGCCAGTACTACTAAATCATTGTCATTTAAGGACATAATTAGCACATCTCATTAGCTAATGAAGATAACGACCATTAAAATTCTTTCCCAATTTATGGTTTCCCCTTTATCACAATTTAACAACAATGTCGTTTCAGGGTAATAACAAAATTGGCTTACAAATGACCCTTATACTAATGAACGAGCAGCACCTTGTATCAAGGAGCAAAGGATTATTTATACATTGCACTCCTAATTATATTATGTAGTGGAGTCCTGTTGCTGATGACTTTCCAATGTGATTCAGTCAAAATGTTTGGTCTTATTGTTGTTATGTTGGAAGTACAAACCAAACCATATAGAATATGACTATTTTTCTTTAGCAATCTTTTTTTTTTTTTTTTTAGCCTTTAGCAATCTTTATGGAACGGTGTTATTTTTTTTTAACCTTCCAAGTGTTAAAATAAGGGATGAATTATAATGATCAATGCATATGGCATATCAAAGCATTTCTAAGTAAAATGGCCTTATTTTTAAATACAGATTGCTCTATTTGTTCAACTTACTTCGTCTTTCTAAAAAGTTGTTTTCCTGTTGTTAATGTGAAAGACGCATTTAAAAATATCTGAAATTAAAAACACTGTTCTATTGTTAATTATTAACATTCTCAGGGGAGAATGCAGAAGAAAAGCATCTTTTGGAGTTGCTAAAATAAATGCATTTACATTTAACTCTATAAGTCAAAAAGCTGAATTAGAAATTTACTGCTTCTCAATATCACTTTGAGGTAGTTTTATTAGTTTTCTATTGCTGTGAACAAGTACCACAAACACAGTGTGTTAAAACACCTCTCATCTCATACTTTCTCTAAGTCAGGGTCCAGGCCTGGTTTTTCTGCTTTCATAAGGAGGAACAATGAATTGGTGAGGGTTATGGCAGCATAATGTTAGATGCATGCCAAACATTAGTCCAAACCCATAGAATATACAAAGCCAAGAGTGAACCATATGTAAATTATGGACTTTGGATGATTATGATGTACCCCTGTAGGTTCATAAATTTCAACAAATGTACTGCTTTGGTAGGGATGTTGATAATGGAGGAAAGCTATGCATTGTGTGGGGATAGGGGGTATATGAGAAATCTCTGTACCTTCCCTTCAAACTTCCTCTGAACCTTAAACTACTCTAAAATAACTATTAACGAAATCACTAACAAAATTGTATTAAATGAATACATTATTGTACTCTGCTGCTATGTCTCTCCTTTTGTTATTTATGGACAACCTTCAGAGGCTTTAGTTTTGTGAATATATATACTAAGCCTGTAATTTAGGGAATAAATTGAAATCAAGTGGAATGCAACATAACATGAATAGCTTTGATACTATGACCTCTATATAGCTAGAATACATTTTTATAAAACTACATACATATATTTTTAAACATATTTTTTTCTTAAACTATACTTATAAATGTACTTTTCATTATTTGGAGAGCTAAGAAGTGCAAATGAATACTTATTGAAATTGTCTCAAAAATAATTGTTGCATTTAAAAATATTGGGTAGATGGAAATAGCTAAGTAGAGACAAGAAAGTGTGCTATATTAAAAAGTGAAATATTTTTTTAATATATAAATGGAAAATATTATAAATCCTTTTCAGGGGCAACCCAGGTCGCTCAGCGGTTTAGCGCGACCTTTGGCCCAGGACGGGATCCTGGAGACCTGGGATCGAGTCCCACATCAGGTTCCCTGCATGGAGCCTGCTTCTCCCTCTGCCCATGTCTCTGTCTCTGTCTCTGTCTCGGTCTCTCTCTCTCTCTCTGTGTCTCTCATGAATAAATAAAATCTTAAATAAATAAATAAATAAATTCTTTCCAGAAAGTATCTAAATGGATTGTCCCCTTATACTTGAATAAATGTATGCGACACAGAAGACGGGGTTGCTTTTCCACTGGTGAAATCTCCTGTTTGATGTAGTTGTTTGCAATGTGCTCAGGACAATTATAAATTAATTTTCCTTTCCCAGGCTATGTTATTTATTTTATTTATTATTTTTGTTTGTTGAAAGTTTTTATTTAAATTCTAGTTAGTTAACATGTAGTGTAATATTGGTTTCAGGAGTAGAATTTTGTGATTCATCACTTATATATAACACCCAGTGCCCATTACAGGTTTCCCCCTTAATATTCTTCACCCATTTAGGCCATCACTCACTCACCTTCCTTCCAATAACACTCAATTTGTTCTCCATAGTTAAAAATCCCTTACGGTTGGCCTCCCCCTCATCTCATCTTTTTTTTTATTTCCTTCCTTCCCTTTTATTTCCTTCATCTGTTTTGTTTCCTAAATTCCACATACTTTTGAAATTATATGGTATTTGTCTTTCTCTGACTGACTTATTTATCTTAGCATAGGACACTCTAACTCCATCCATGTTGTTGCAAGTAGCAAGATATCATTCATTTTTATGGCTGAGTAATTTACCAGTGGATAGCAATCTTTTGCCAGATTTTAAACAGTTAAATCAGGGAGCCATGTGACAATTTGAGTCAGTGCTGTGCACTAGGTCATACACATGGAAGAGAGTTACTGCTTCTTCTATGCTAGCAATGGAGCTGAGATGAAATTATCAGCCATATGCTATTGGCCTCATTTCCAAAAGGCCTCTGTTAACCTTAGGAAAACATGTAAGTTCTACATAAATAGGTCCTTCTGTGCTCACCTATGAGTTTCTCTCTTGTGGAATATTCAAATAACCCAGTTCTTAAAAACTGTTCCTTGGAAATCCTTGCTCCTCTATGCAAATCATACATATGTGAGTTGAATGGCGCCATGCTTCATGCACTGTGAGAGCGATTCCAGTTCCTGGAAACAGCGCCTCTTAACACTGTAGCATAACTAGCTCCTAAAATCAAACTTAGAAATCAGGCACATTGGGTTCTATGTACTCTTATTTTCGGAAAGGCCATATTGAAAATGTCAGAGTTCTAAAATATATCAGGATAGAGAGCACATGTAGGTAGCTTAGGGAGAGGGAAGCTCCTGAGTAGTATGTGTTCTAAAGGAATTTGAGACTTTTTGCTTTGATAGATCAAAAGATCTTTATATCATTAATTCATAATCGCTTCCTGCCTAATTTTTTAGCACTTTTGATAATATTATATACAATATATATTTATTTTGGTATATATATTTACTCTCCAAAATATAAACACCATGAGGGCAGGTGCTTTTGTCTCTTTTGTTCAGTGCTATATCCCCAATATGAATAATAGTGTTTGGTACCTAATAGGTACTCAGTAAATAATCGTTTATATTATATAATGGATAATCTATTCCTCTTAACTTTTTCCTAAAGTATTTGAGGCTTCCATTTGATTTGTAAATGTCATTTTTAAATAATATTTTCATTTCTTTATTTATTTATTTATTGGAGAGAGTGTATGAGGCGATGGGGCAGAGGGAGAAGCAGGCTCCCCGCTAAGCAGGAGTCTCATGCAGGGGCTCCATCCCAGGACCCAGAGATCATGGCCTGAACCTAAGGCAGATGCTTAACTGACTAAGCCACGCGGGTGCCCCTGTAAATGTCATTTTAATCATAGCAAATCACATGGTCACCTAAGATCATTGCTAAGTTGATTTTGGCTAACGATAAGAAGAATCCTTAAGCCATTTGATTTTAGGTTCTGAAAGGCTTCATTATCCTCTGAGCTTACATATTCACCTTTTATTTTTCTTATATTAATACTGTCTTTTCAATATTAATACTTCAATACAACTGAAATTATATTTTTACCTTATCAAAATATGAAAATGCTATTAATTCCCTCTAAAGTCTAAGTATCACAATTCTAGAACAATATACTTCTTTTGGATCTACAAAAGTCCCTCATTATATATTATATTTTAGTTTATATTTGGTTCTGTTTTCTGCATTTCCTTTCTGATCTTTCATATCGTATTAGTTTCAAAGGAGACTAATCATTGAATTCATAATACATACTAATAATTGTTATTCTTATAAATAGTATTTTATTGTTACTTAGAGTCACTAATAATTTGTTTTATTATTTATTTTATTTTATGTATTACTAATACTTTAAAATTAAATATTGACTGTGTATTAGGCTGAATGTTAGGTACCACAAATGGATAGTAATACTTAATACTGAGGCCCCTACAAAGGGCATATTATATCTATATTAATCAGCTAAAGTACTAATGGTTCAGAGAACATAGCTGAATTGTCCAAAATTGCACAGCTAACAACTGAGCGAATTGAGATTCTAATTGGGGTGTCTGTCTCAAAGGCTATGCCCTAAAACAAAATAAAACAAAACAAAACAAAAGTCTGGCAGTTTGAGCTTCTCAATATTTTAGCCCTTCAAAAGGTACATTTGCTACTTTCCCCATCATGCTTTCATGAGTTGGGTTTTGAGTGGTATGGAAAAATGTATAATAACTATATTTTGCATTATTTATAACTATTCATAGATTTATACAATATGAATATTGAAAAGATTTTGATATATTTTTCTTTACATTTTCCTTCAGGACCTCATCACAGCTGTATATAAGAAAATATATCACCTAACATTCATGAATTGAATTATAAGGTAAATTTTTCAATTATTTTTGTTATATCAAAAATGTTATAGATCTGTTAAAATTGTTGAGATACAGTTTCTCTGAAAGATCTTTATAGCTAGCTATCTTGCTATAAAAGGTTTGAGTTAGAAATTCTCTTCTGTTTTCAAATTATACTTTAAAAATATTATCTATCTATCAACTTATTTTTTCTCAGGAATTTTGGAACTCCTTCTAATAGGCACACTTTTCAAATGTCATAGAACCATCCAAGTGCATTGACATTAGGCTGACTTTTATAAGTGTTTCTAAATTTTCTTTTAAAAACGTAGAAGCTCAGGAAAGAGCTCTCAATGAATATATTACTACATTTCCATATTTTAAGAACTATTTTTAAAATGTAATTTTGTAAATGTATGTGCTTGAAATACACATAGAGAAATCATATTATTTATGTTTTACTAATTATTTTGACTTGTCACTAGATGTAGATCTCTTTCCTAATGAACATTGAATTTGCATTTTGTAACATCTTTGAATGTCAGTTTCTTAAGATATAACTGGTCCTGGCTATTAATTATCACTTATCTATTAAGTTTGTCTTATAAGTAGGGTTTACTAAAACAATTATACTTATATTTGAATAATAAGTATAATAGGTATAGGTATTGAAAAATTTAATAAATAATAGATAAAAATACACCTACCATGTTGGTGAATGACTAATGACATCTGATACGAAACTGCCTTGCATTATGATGAACTTCTCCTTGAATACTTGAATTTCTTATGAAAAATTGAAAGGTAAGGATACAAGTCATGATATCAAAAGTATTATATGAATTAATATAATTATTCTAATAATTCTAATAATATAATTATAATAGAATTATATAATTAATATAATAATTAATATATATTCTTGCTCCTTTGTACCAATAAAAGAGATAAAAAATGCTGCTATATCAAAACACTCAATATTTTCATAGTCAAATCCTGTTGTTTTATATAATGTGCTTTTTATTTTATAAATACAACTCTAAATACAGATCTGATCTTGTTATAATATATTAAATGTAAAACAACAACAGCAAACAAACAAAATCTAAACCAAATTGTATTCCATTCAACTCAAGCCAGGGTATAAGGCAACACAGTTTTTGAACATTAAATCCCTCCTCCCTCATACACCACCTCCTGTACGTGGCCCAAGTCCCCTCAGGATACTGAAATCTCGATTATGTTGGAAATTCTTACAAACCATGAGTTTTCTTATCACATATATTTGGAATGTATTTGTGTTGAACGAATATTTGTTTTTGAAAATGTCTTCTTCAAAAAAAAGAAAAAGAAAATGTCTTCTTCGGTGGAAGTACATGTGGGAGTAAAAATAAGATATAGAAACAATGCTATGAAAGACTTTGTGGCATACATAGCTTAGTTATTTTAATAATAAATAAACTATTATAAATAAGCAAGACTGCTTATCATGAGTACACTTCATTATTCAAGAAAAACACAGTGGGCTTGTGTGAATGTGAGTATGTGGGTGTATAAAATTTACAGCATTCATTCCCCAGTATGTAATTAAAGGTAAATATCTTTGAAAATGAAAATATTATAGGAAAATTTATTATTAAGGTATTTATTATGTTTTTATTTTATACTACCCATCTTTAAAATTGTGGGTATTGTGAACATAATATTTACACTGAGTCATTTAGACTGAATGTGAGAGCTAAGAACCATAGCATACTTTCAGAAAGGGTTATATTACAGTGAGTGGGACCTCTTAAATTGTAGCATCTTGTAAGATAATGGCTAATTAGACATTTAATATTAGCCCAAATTTCCATGGCTTTAGACCAAATTCAAACACAGGTCTGTGCAACATACAGAAGGGGGCCATGATTCTGTTTACCACGTGAATTTCATCTAAGAATATTTTTCAGTTCAAACATTTTTGCAACGTATATTTTAAAAAATAACAGAAAGGAAAAAAGGGAGCCAGAAGAAGAGATTTTACATTGATTTTATTTGTCAATTAAATTCTAACCATGCCTTTATATACAGTCTGTGTCTCTGATTCGTATAAGGTATTCTGGAAACTCTATTATAATATATAACATTACAGGTTTAAATGTCAAGACAATATTTGTATTTAATTAATCAAGATAGACTTGAGATTAATATCCTTGTAAAAGGAAGTTTTTGTTACTACATAGGTTATAGAGTTTATATATGTAATTTTTAAATCTTTTTTTTTTTTTTTTTGTAAATAAGCAGTTTCCAAACAGCAGTGTCCTTCATAAAGAGCTTACATTTTTGGAGAATATTCACATTTCACTTCTTTTCTGTAACTTATATTGAATGGTATATCTTTCATCAAAAATTTCGGAGAAACACAATTTTCATGAAGGTACATGTCCACTTTAATGATTGAATTGTCTGTACAGTAGAATGAACAATATACCTATTGAATGTTTAATGGAGTAGAACCATAAACTGTATAGCTTTCTCATAATTCAAAAGTTAATAGCTGTCCCCTAATTTTGAAAAATGATTCACTTGGATAAGCAATTAAATAAACAATTTTTATGTTTTTAGATGAAATGAATGTGAGTACATAATTTATACATACTGATACTCAAAATTTGCCTCATTATTTTCAACAGATTATGATTATTTTTTATAATTATAGGAAAATTACATAATACATGTTTAATGAATTAAATTATTTAATATTTACCCTTCCCTTTTTTCATCTCAAAAATGTGAGTACAAATATATTTCTATCCACTAGATTTCAATAAATACTATTTCATACAATTTGTGTTAGAAAAGATATGACCTATCTGCTGTATTTACCCAATAGTAATTCTTGTTTGTTTGTTCCCATGTGTCTTTCTTAGTCTAATAAGTAGCCTTGATATAATTATATAAAGAAATCAAGTAAATTGTAGGAACACCTGGGTGGCTCAGTGGTTTAGGATCTGCCTTCGGCCCAGATCATGATCCCAGGATCCTGGGATCGAGTCCCACATTGGGCTCCCTGCATGGAGCCTGCTTCTCCCTCTCTCTGTGTCTCTGCCTCTCTCTGTGTGTCTCCTGAATAAATAAATAAATAAATAAATAAATAAATAAATAAATAAATAAAATATTTAAAAAAAAGAAATCAAGTAAATTGTATAAAATTTTCTACATGCCAGCATGTAATGGACTATATAAGTTTTTGCTTATTAATATGACTTATATTGAGTGATTTGTGTTTGTAAACTTATTTACTTTTCACAATTACCCTGTGATATAGATATGATTATTACTTTCCGGAAGACCTGTGGGTAAAATCAAAATGGCATGGATTTTATAGGACTCTAGACAGTTGTTTTAAAATGTCAACTAAACCAAAGACACAATGTGATTATGTGAAGTTTAACGTTTGCTTACACTTGTATTTCTAAGTGCAGAGGAGTAAAACATCAACAAGAAATGCCCAGCAATCAGCATGGGGTCTCTCCCTGAAGAAGGTCACTGAGGTTTATCTGTGTTTAGTTTGAACTGGTAAAACTCTGGTTTCTAGTTGCAGTTGTTGAGATGTGGGTATTGTGTTTCAAAATAAGTTAATTCTGAAAAGGACCGTCAGGTACTACAGTGCCAGAGAAGGGGCCCTCGACAGGTCCATTACTTCTGCTGCCACTTGTTTGGATGTTGGAGTTCATGGCAAGAAATGTTTGTGCTCACAGATGAATGTTGTCCTCTTGGCCCTTAACTGCAGTAGATTTATGAGCATCTGGGGGATAGAATCAGACTGACAGTTTATGAGAAAGAATACGATCGTGCATTTTCATGTTTCCTGTACATCTGTTGATTAATAGCATGATTTGTGTTACTTAATGTCAAATACTTATTCCTTTTCTTACTCAACAGTGTCATCCAAATGAAACATATCTCATTGAAGAAATAACCTTCATATAATCAGAATTCAATCTGTCACTTCAATATTTCAAATCCCATCAAAATCCTCAATTAAAAAATAGCCTCATGTACATTTTGTAATTCAGTGATCACACATTAAATTTACTTTACAAGTCAAAGTATCTGGTGTGTGTTTATAAATAAATGATTATGTTTTCCTGGAATATAAAGTGAAATAGTTATCTACTCAATAGAAATGAATGAATCTTTCATAGTATGTTCTTTGAGTTAATTACGAATTTTCTCAAACATTTTGTTGTTTCTTGATTTTAATTCAAATTGTTTGTCCCTTTTCCTAATTATCTACCAACCTCTACCTATTATTGTGAAGTCACGATGCATAAATACTATACCTTAACCTACTAGAATTTGCCTTTTCCCCCAAACTATGTCTTTGACCCACCTTTGGAGAATCCCAATTCTTTCTCGCACAGTCTGTTATCTTCAGGACTCTAGTTAACTAACTGTTAACTCTTTTGAGGAGAGTTCCTTTAACTCTTTGTAATCTACTTTGCTGCCTCCAAGATTGAAACTCTCTCCTGTGGGTAAACACGTGGACTTGGCATAGGACAGATTAGTAAACATTAAGTGAATCGAACAAAAGAAGGAAAGTAGAGAAGAGCTTGCTTAATAGACTGCATCTCTTAAAACACGCAGAGGAGTATCAGAGAGTAGAGGCTTGCTTACAGGTGGAAGGGAACATCTTGACTCAACTCCTAAGCATGGACTCATATGTTATATTAAGAAAATGTTAGGCTGGATGTTTGGGCCTAAGACACTGATTGTGAAGGAGTGAACTGTGATTGGCGTGGCCCCACTGGATGAGCAGATAAGGAGAAAGCAGGAAGGACGTCGAGGGCTGAGCTGAGCCCAAGACAAAAGCTGAGCTCCCAGTTGTGGAGCCATCTTGGAGATCCCACCATGGAAATTTCCAATTGCTGGATATTTTCACTTTATGCATGTAAATTACTACATGCCCTCTCTAAGCCAGCTACTAAGTGATTGGGATACACAATTTCATTGAATATTTAGAATAATACAGTTTTATTTATTTGTTTTATGGATGAAGAAACTAAACCTGGACTGGTTTGGGGTCCTTTTAACACTAACACTTTGCTCTTAAAATCAGCCATACAGGGTTGTACAGCATATACTGTTATTCACTCAGAGATGTACTGTGGTTGAGGTTGGCTACTATTTAGCATTGCTGGTTTCTTTCTAATTCTGGATTCATGATTATCTCCTTCACATTTTTACTTCTGCTTTCCTTCAAGTAAAATACTAGAACTCTATTTCCAGTTTTTTGTTTTTTGTTTTTTCAAAAACATGTGCAAGATTTTGTTTCCTTATACATTTTTTTCCTGCCTGGAGTTTGCATACCTTTCATCAAATTCTCAATAGATTTGTGACTAAAAAGTGTATTAAGTAAATAAAAACAACAACAAAGGGATAGAAAAGGATCGTACTGAAATATGGATCATTTGGAAAGCACATCTGTGTTTCTAAGTGGGTTCTAAATACAGTATGTGATAATTGATATACAAAAATAATAAATAGTCACTTGAATAAAGTTTGTGAAATACAAGAAGACATTTTTATGAGGCAGATATATGAAAACATAATATGGCCTCTATTCACATCTTCTGACATAGTTGCTATATGTTTAATTCTGATATTTTATACAATTAACTCAAGGCCAAACTATGTAGTAAGCATATCCTTTGGCCCTATCACCTTTTATATTTAGCATCACTACAATGAATTCATGGATCTTCTGTAATTCCCTATACTGCTCTTCCACCTTTCTTAAATTTTGAGAGTCATTGTCTGGCTCATCATCAGCTACCCACCCTTCTTTAAAACAACCATCACCAACAATCATAACATCCAAGTATTACCATGTCCCTTTTTTCTTAAGGTTTTTTCATCTGTGAATCAAAAGTGGTGATCACATTCGCTGTTGACACATTAATGACCTATTACTCCCTCCTGAACTGGTTCCATGTAGCAATTAAAATGCTGAGTCAAGGGACTACTCCACTACGGATGAGTTCTGTTCTACAATAGGCCCATCACGTTTTCAGTGTGCTTTCTAGGGGATGTGTTTTTTATGTGTGGGTTGGCATGTTTCACTAGGGGCTTATGACTTATCTCAAATCACGCTATTCAACTTCCTGAGTATTTTTTGCATATTTACAACGTCAGGCACTGAACAAGGCACTGCAACATACATTAGTCACCTTGCTAAGTGTTTCTGATATTCTGAGATAGGTATTAACATCCCCATTTTCTTAAGAGAATATATTAAACAACTCATTGTAGATCAAATGGACGTTCACACTTAGGCTTCCTGGCGATAATTTTTCCTCTCTTAATCACAACTGGCCTGTTAGGCAACTATTTTTACCTCCTCCATTGCTGTGATTTCTATTTTGCCTCAGAAAAATAAACTGGTTTTGGTCACATTTGTTTTGGGATTCAAATCCAGGCATATTTATGGGGATATAAAAATGTCTTAGAGCCTCTTTTGATACAGCTTCCCTTGTTTTACTAGAATATACTACAACATAATGCCATCTATTTCAATATTATTGCAAAAATGGTGTATCCAGAGTGTTTTGTTAGAAGGTAAAATAAAGTTGGGGACTGATTTTAGTGTGAGTGCAGGCTTTATTTATTAAGTCTGCTCTGCAAGGACAAGAAAAGCCATCGTGCAGAGCTGGAGACATATCTGCTCACAAATGGCCATTTAGTTCTGATTTAATGTAACTCCTGGGCACTGGTAAATCAACCAGTGCAACACCAAACCAAAACATAAGATCTTTACGTTTTGAGGTTTCCTGTTAAACTGTTGCTTAATGCAGTTAGACTCAGACATTAAATCTGTTGTTTAAAGTTTGAATAAATTAAAAATAAAAAGAAAGAAAAGATGGTTTATCTTTTTTTTTTTTTTTTTGGCCTTGATTTGGGAGATTAACTAGGGTCTTCATTTATCCTACTGATTTATGATTTTAAAAATTGGATGTAGAGAAAAAAAAACCTTACAAGTGACAAAATTTCTTTGATAATAACATAGGACATTGTGTAAAGTCATTACAGTTCAAAGAAATTCAATCAATTCTTCTTCTTTCAGAAGTCCTGACAATAATAAAGTTTCAAGAAATGACATTTGCATCTATTTATCATAAGCAAACTTCATTATTTTTGTTTTTACCCAGGCCAATGCATAAATCCCATCAATTTTTCATGCTTAAATGCATTTTCTAACCCTTCTTAAAACTATCAATATTGAGATTTTCTGATCATTGTGGAAGGAAGTAGGAAATTTATTTGAACATCTTCTGACTGTTCTTTTCTACATAAAATGATGAAGCTAGTCCAATGTAGACTGTAGGTCTGGGGACATTGAATGTCTCCTAACCATATTTGATATCTTTTTTAACAGAAAATATACTTGGTTCACGCATATGTGTCATGGCTTTGTTTGATGTTCTGATTTTAAAAACTCCTTTATTGGATTAAATTAGATCATGCAAAATGAAAATTCAAACATGAGATTCAGCAACCCTTAATAGAGGTTGTTATTGGATAGTATGTTGCTAGTGAATTATATTTATTCATGTATTTTCCCAAACATATGTTGAAATTGTCTTATTTGGAATATGTATATCCTGAGCGAAACACCTTGATACTACATAGCGCCCCAGGCTTCAATAACTGGATAATGTCAGAAATCTTCAACTGAGGGTCCAGAGGTCTAAGCTTTACTAGCAATTTCTCCTTTTGACTCTTCTAGATATGTGATCTTGAGTAATTAATGTAACTTTTCTGGGCCTCACACTCATTATTTGATATGCCTGTGAGTGGAATGGAGGTTCCCTAAAGCCTTCTGGAACTAGGCCCTTTCTGACATAAAAGTCTCACTGGTCCAGACTATAGTGGTAAATACAATTACTGAATTTATTCTAATGATATATTTATTTCATTTAAGAGTACTTATTTATTCAATTATTTATTTATTGTTAAATTGTCTTTTCTTAAGAGTTTAAGAGACCATCACAATTGAGTTCGAGTTTTGGGCTCTGTTACGATTCTGTGGAACAACAAAATGTAAAAATATATTTGGAGACAGATATTTCTATTTAGACCAAGTGTTAGGTGATAATGACTGATAATTTTATTAATTAAAATAATGGTATCATATTTGTCATCATGTAAGAAAGTATCTTTATATTTTAGAGCTTCCTGCTATATTATTTAGAAGAAATTTTCTTTATATATAGGATTTGCTATAAAGCAGTTAAAACATGTAGATAAGGCATATATACCAAAACGTTCAGAACTGTTAAAGTGAGATTATAGATAGAATGCAATTTTCCACCAGCATTCCTTAGTGTAGGTTTAATGCTGGGAATTGACCCAAACAGGGTGTCGATGTATTAGTTACCTTTGCAGTTAGGGATTAGACTGAGACAGTTCTAAATATGGAATATCCCCTGCGTATCCTACATAAATCCTTGACTCAGTCTGTTGCTTACTTTGCTTCACTTTCTTCCTAACTAATTTTTCAGAAATCAAATTTGTATAACAAATATTTGCTAAGAATTTAAAGGTTGCCTCAGAAAAAACATGATTTATATATTTAAAAAAAACATAGACTTGTCTCTGTGGAGCTGAGAATAATGTTTTTGTGGAGATAATACCTCAATTTTCCCATCAAAGCACCTATAATGCTTCATCCCTAAATCTCTCGCAAACAGCACATGCCTGAACAAGGGCTTTGGTTTCAGAGAGACCTGCAACCTGGGTTCAAACCTCAGTTCTTGGCACTTATTAATATTAATATTAAAAGAATTGAAGTTAAATGTTATCTACAAAAAAAGCAAACACAAAAACAAGCAAGAACACCAACAACACTGTTTTGAGAAGTCAATAAATAAATAATGCAAAAATCAATCAATCAATCAATCAATCAACAACTGGCACATGTAAGATGCATGGAGAGACACAGGCAGAGGGAGAAGCAGGCTCCCTGCAGGGAGCCCGATGTGGGACTCGATCTCAGGACTCCAGGGTCATGACCTGAGCCAACCGCAGACGCTCAACCACTGAGCCACCCTGGTATCCCTGATTATTACACATAGTTTGAATAAAAAGCCGCCCTGGTATCCCTGATTATTACACATAGTTTGAATAAAAAGTGGAATTCTCTTTTTTTAATTTAAGTTGCTTTTTTGTTTTGTTTTGTTTTCATGATAGAATAAAAGAATAAATCATTACCCTGCAATAATAACAAATCAAATCCACACTTGAATATACACTATTGTTGTGTGTGTGTGTGTGTGTGTCTGTGTGTGTGTGTGTGTGTGGTCTTTTCTTTGGTATTATGAATCACATCATTGTCTTTTTTTTCTTTTTTTGTATTCAAATTCATATTTAGAAAAATCAAATGATGTTTGCTCTTCTAGTACATATATTTTGCCACTTTAGTTTAGGCTAATCCACATCACAAATTCTTCTTTCAGGAAGTTGACATTATTTTGTATGCTTTCTCTTTAATAACCGTTTAACTAGTGAAATGTGTGCATCATTGTAGACAGATACCAGTTTTTTTAGAACTGATTTCTAGGAGATCTTATTTAAACAATGACACAGGAAGAATGATGGAAAGTAATAGAAGAAGATATATTATAAAAGATTACCAGAGCGCCTGGGAGGCTTAGTCAGTTAAGTGTTTGGCTCAGGTCGTGATCTGAGGGTCCTGGCATGGAGCCCCTGCTCACATCCAGCTCCCTGCTCACAGGGAGTCGGCTTCTCCCTCTGCCCCTCCCCCTGCTCCTGCTCTGCCTCTCTCTCTCTATCTCTTGCTCTGATCAAGTATCTTTATATTCTCACTTAATTGTAAATAATCTAACTCCATTATTAAAATATAAGTGGCATATAAAATTCTACACCTATTTAGAGTAAAATATTTAGCATAGTTTGAAATAAAAATATACTATGCAATCATCGGCAAAATCAAGGTAGTGGACATGACCAGTATCTGGAAAAGGTTCCTCTTTCTGTTTTGTAATCCATCCTTAACTGTCTTCTCTGTCTTCCATCTCTTTATCTGATGTCTGGTTTTATTGATTGCTTCGTATATCTAGAATTTTGGCAATAGAATAGTCTAATATGTGCTGTTTCTTGTCTAGCTCCTTTCATCTAGCATAATTATCCTTCAGTTTATCCATATCTGAGCATGTACCAACAGTTTTCTTATTACTTTTCATTGCCAAGTATTATTGCTTTGTATGACTATACCACAGTGCTGGTGTTTCTGTGGTGGTGGTGGTTGTGTGTGGTGTTGTCATTTTTTTTTAACCATTTATCTGTTGAGAGACATTTATGTCTCCAGATTTGGGCTATGAAAAATGAAATTGTGACGAACATTCACTGAGTCTTTGCACACACATATGCTTTGTTTTCTCTTGACTAAATGCCAAGGAGCAGAATGACTGCATCATAGGGTGATGTAGGTGTAACCATTTGGCAACATGGTCGAACAATTTTACATTCCCACCAGCAGGCTATGAGAGTTGAAGTTCTCCACATCCTCGTCAACACTTGGTATGATTGTTTTCTTCGGTTTCATCTATTTTAATGGGGGTTTAAGCATCTCATTGTGGTTTCATTTCACAGGTCCCTAATAACTAATGTTGCTGAGCATATTTTTATGTGACTATTTGGCTCCACATATCTTCTTTGGTGAAATGTCTATTTAAAAAGTCTCCCCAGTATGCATTGGACTGTTTTCTTACCATGGAGTCTGAGATTTTTATATGTATTCTGAAAAATTATTTTTGAGAAACGTGGTTTATAAATAATTTATCCTATTTTTGTCAATTGTCCTTTCATTCTCTTATCATATATTTCATATAGATAAGTAAATGAATAAAGATAGATATACATGTATACTTTTGATGGCATATCTCATACATATTTGTTTTACCCAAGATCACATTTTGTCTTATGCTTGATTCTAAAAGGCTTGGTGGTGTAGGTTTTCCATTTAGACCTATGATCTATGTAGAGTTGATTTTATTATTTGATGCAAGGTGTGGACCCAATATTTTTTCTAGTACTCTTTGTTGCAAAGGATAGCTTTTTTTCTTATAATTATTTTGGTGCATCTGCCAAAAATCTGCACCCTGTATATAATTGGACCTATTTCTAGGTTCTCTGTGATGTGCAACTGACCTGTTTAGACCACATTATCTTATATATTGGGGGTTTTTAATGTCTTAAAACCAGACAGTGTTAGTTTTCTTAATATGTCCTTTTTATTATTGATTTGGTTACTCTAGGTTTTTTAAATGTCTATTTTAATTTTAATTTTAGTTTGTCAGTTTCAATGCAAAAGTTTACTGAGATTTTAGTTGGAATTATGTTGATTCTATAGGTGAATTTGTAGAGAATAGACTTAATGCATCCTGTGACCCCTGAACATAGCAATTTTCTCATTTTATTTTGGTCTTTTGAAATCCTCTCATCTTTGTTTTATAGTTTCTATCTTACAGATATTTTATATATTTTGTCAGATTTAGCCTTCATAATTTTTGTGATAAATGGCCATATGTTTTAATTTTCTTTGTTGATAGTATACAGATTAACTTTCTTTGTTTTCATTTTTATAACTTGCAGTCTTAATAAACTAACTTATTAAGTACAATAACCATTTGCAGTCTCATTCAGATTCCCTACATAGAGGATCATTTCCTCTGTGAAGAAATACCTTACACTTCTTTTTCTTTTTCTTTTTTCCAATTTACTTTCCTTTTATTCATTTTCTTCCTTTATTTCACTGGCAAAAACCTCATGGAGTTTTGTGTAGAATTTGTTTTTGTTTTTGTTTTTGTTTTTTTTCAAGTATTTGGAAGAATTTACTAGTGAAAGCATCAAAGTTTAGATTTACTTTTAATATTCTAAAAATACTAATTAAGTTTCTTTAATAGACATCAGTCTATTAAATTTCCCAGTTTCTTTTTAAGTATCTTTCGGTGGTTTTTATTTTTAATGGAATTTATTTATTTAATCTAAGTTGTCAAATTTACTGGCATAAAATTATTTGTAATATATCTTTAATATCCTTTTAAAACTTTAGTGATGTCACCTCTGTTATTCATGATTTTGGCAATTTGGGATTTATGTCTCTTTCCCTTTATCAGTATAATTGTATGTATCAAGAAAGTCTTGCTTTTGTTTTACACTTTGAAAAATACTGTTTCTGAGTATAAAATTCTCAGTTGACTTTTTGGGTTAGATTTCAGTAATTTAAAGTAGTTCTTCTGTCTCATAATTGGAAAAGTTTCTGATAAGAAATATGTTCTCATCCATATCTTTGTTCCTATGGACCTAACTTATTTTATTTAACTGCTATTAATAAAAAAATAACTGCTATTAATATGTTCACTTTTCTTTCTTTATTTTTTTTTTTGCAGCTTGATAATATAAGTCTACTAAGTTTATCCTATATTGCCCTTCCCCACAGTGCAACATGGACTAGAAATTCTGCTAAGTTGTACTCCTCTTCGTGTTTCTTGTACTTGGTATATGTTAAGATTCATCTGTGGTATCATAATGTTCATTAAATTTACAACACTTCTATCTTTTTCCTTCAAGTGTTATTTTCTTTTGTCCCTTCCTTATTTTATGGAAACAACAACTACATGTACAGTAAGCTGATTAAAGTTGTTTTACAGTTACTTTTAAAAAAATTGGTTTTGGGGGGTGCCTGCATGACTCAGTCACTTATGCATCTGACTCTTGATTTCAGATCACAGTTTGCTCTTGGAGATTTGAGTTCAAGCCCCACATTGGATTCCCCACTGAACATGGAGCCTAGTTATTTTTTTTTTCTTTTTGTATTTTGTTTAGAGTAATTTTTATCACTATATCCTGCTTTTATCATTAAATATGTATTTCATAATATATATTCATATATATTCTTTATTTTTAACATGTAGAATTGTCATTATACTTTATTACATTTTAAAATGTTTTTTCTGCTAATTCTAATATTTGAGATTCATGATTCAGCTTATTTATGGATCATATTTTCCTGCCTTTTACTTTCTTAGTAATCTTTAATTGGATTCTAGAGATTAGAAATTTCAATTTTTGGTGTGTTTGATATTTTTGTATTCTTATAAATATTCTTGAGCTTTTTTTTTATATATATAACTCAGCTAAATTACCTGAAAACTATTTGATTCTCTCTCTCTCTCTCTCTTTCTCTCTCTCTCTCTTTTTCTGTCTGGTTTTCAGGATATGTTGTGTGGGGCCCACAATAGCATTTAGTGTATAGCTGTTATTTCCCACCAGTGGGGCAGCATCTTTATAAGCTTTTGCTTCAATGTCATTGAATTATCAAGATATCCAATGGGGCTGGTAGGAAAAAAAAATCCTTGGTGTGAATGTCAATGACCATCACTTCTAATTATAACTGCTGCTTCTGTTCCTGCCCTCTGAAAATTTTCTTATGTGTACATGCTTATTAATAATCAACTAAGTTTTCCAAGATTACCTACTTCAGGTTTCTGGAGTTCTGTTTTAGTGGAGTCCTTTCCCTGGTAATACTGTGATCTGCAATCCTTAATGGTTTTGCTCTCCTTGATTTCTCAGTTGTCTTCTCAATTCAGGGAGCCTTCCAGCCTTCTTCTCTATTTCCCTTCCTTGAACAGTTTCTTGGAAACTCTCTCAAGAACACTTTTGTGTTTACCTTATTTTCAGTACTTTAGGGGTTGCTGTTGTTCATTGGCGATGTCTAGTGTTTTCAAAAGTACTGTTTCTTAAATTCTATTTTCTAGTTCTTTCCAGATGGAAGGAAAATCCAATCCCTATTTCTCCATTTTTCCTGGATTTCAAATATATACAAATACCCACACACACATAGTTGAGGAAACAAGACAGAACTGAAATATTATGTAATAATGATATGAAGGATTAGTGCCCTAGTCAACTTGGGATGCCATAACAAAATATCATAGGCTAGGCAGTTTAAGCAACAGACATTTATTTTCTTACAATTCTGGAGGCTAGAAGTAAAAATCAAGGTGCTAACTAGTTAGTTTCTAGTGAAAGCTCTCTTCCTGGATCTCTAAATGGCTATCTTTGTGCTGTGTCCTCACATGGCATGAAGGAAAAGAGCAAGCAAACTTTCTGGTACAGTTTCTTGTAAAGGTACTAATCTCACCAAGAAGGCCCCACCCTCAGAACTTTACCTAAATCTAATCTCCCAAGGACCCTATCTCCAAATTTCATCTCATTAGGGAAATGTAATTTAGAACATAGCTACTGATAAGGATGATTTGATGTAAATGCTCTAATTTTCTTAGAGACTTAGAGATATTATTTAGTTCCAAGATTTTTTAAATAAGGTTGATTAATACAATTTCATTTTTTTAATTAAAATTGGTATTTATAAGATACATACTAATCTCTACTGGAGAATCTGGTTGGTTATTTGATTACCCATAAAAAATGGCCTTCCTCAAGTAAAATATAGTACTCTTTATCAAAGTCAAAATAACAAATATAATAGCCTTATATTCCCTAACTAATTGTTTTGTTTTCCTCAGAGTGAATCTTTTAACCAATGTAAGATTTATAGCTGAACACTACTTTTCAACTATTATATACATAAAACACAACATTTTAAAATAAAGGCTTTATTTTTATTAATGTCTTTCTTCCTAAAATATTTGTTTTTATGTCCACATAAAATATATAAATGTAACATGTCTCATGTCTTAGTCTCCATATAGCACTTATAAACAGGTGAAACAAAAACTACATCCCATTTGGCATAGTGGTTGTTACAAAGGAAAAAAAAAAAAAAAAGTCTTGCGGTGAAAGCAGCAATGAGTGCCGAAGTGTTGAAATTGCTTAATGTATAGCTAACTTCAAAATAATTTTGGGTGTACATGTTAAACTCTCAAAACAAAATAACCTTAATGGAATTTCCACAAAACTCAATAACTATAATTCAAAGTTAATTAGATGCTGATTCTCTTTCTTTTTTTTTCAATATATCATAGTTATAAAACCTAACATAACATAGTTATATTTCAAATATTTAGGTTGTACTCTCTTCAAGAACCCATTGCCTGAGGATTTAAGTTCATAAAGTGATAATGAAACCTATAGATCATTTGTGACAGTAAGAAAAATCATCAAATTCAATTCTCAAATTGCCTACTTGTCCTAGTCCCAATCAAAAAGCAAAAAGTACTGAGTATTTTTAAGAAAAAAAAATTAAAAAAAGAAAAAGAAAGATGTGAGAGTTGAAAGACTAAAATACCTTTTTAGTTTTTTAAATATTTTATTTATTTATTCATGAGAGACAGACAGAGAGAGAGTGAGAGAGAGAGAGAGAGAGAGGCACAGATCAGAAGGAGAAGCAGGCTTCCTGCAAGGAGCCCGATGTAAGACTTGAACCCAGGACCCCGGGATAGATCACGCCCTGAGCCAAGGGCAGATGCTCAACCGCTGAGCCACCCAGGCATCCCAAGACTCAAATATTTTAATGAAATCATTTTAGAATTGCTTTGCTCATTTTTTTTCATTTTGCCATTTAGTCTTTTAGATGGTGAAATTTTTATGAACATATTTAGGAAACCAAAGTCGTCTTTAAATTTACATTTATTTTTTAAAGATTTTACTTATTTATTTGAAAGAGAGCAAGAGAGCAAGGGGTGAGCAGAGGGAGAACCATACTCCTCACTGAGCCAGGAGCCTGATGTGGGTCTTGATCCCAAGACCCTGGGAGTATTACCTGAGCTAAAAAATGTAGACACTTAAACAACTGAGCCACCTGGATGCCCCTAAAGTCTTAAAAAAATAAATAAATAAATAAATAAATAAATAAATAAATAAATAAATAAAGATGTATTTATTTATTTATTAAAGAGAGAGAGAGAAGGAAAGAGTGTCCATGAGTGAGGTGAGGGGCAGACGTTTAGAGAGAGAAAATTCAAGCAGAGTCCTGGTTGATCAAGGAGCCTGACACAGGGCTCTATCCTTGGACCCTGGGATCATGTCCTGAGCTGAAATCAAGAGTCAGACAACCAGTTGAGCCACTCAGATGCCCTAAGGGAAAACAAAATCTTAGAAGAGTTCACCTAAGTGTTTATTATTGTTAAGCTAGCATATTATTATTTTACTCTTGACATTCTAGTACCTACTCTTTTTTAACAATAGAGATCAATTGATGTGACTTAAAAATTCTTACTACTATAAATTTAATTTTTAAAAATACAGTAACAAATATATTAAAATTTTGATATTAAAACATATTTAGTCTTAATCTGAATTAAATTAGCCAAAATATTTTTTATATTTATTCTCAATAAGAACTAACTGAAAGTAAGAAGAATTCTTTCTGCTATTATGCAACTTTTTAATCTTTTCAGACTTTGATTCTCTAGGCCTTGTTTAACAATTTCTAAATTGATGGGATTATTAAGTGATTCCTAAGGTGACTTGAACCTTCTTTTTGAGGGTTTTATGAATTTTAGTGACTTCTGATTATTTAGTTACCACTAGGGGGAACTAAACCCCCTAAAGTTCAATTTTGACTTTTTTTTAAGTTATTCAATTTTAAAATGCCTCACTTATTGTGCAATTTTGATTATAAGTTTTGTATACAATTGACGTTTTTGTATATAAAAGAGATTTAACCAAAAGGCTGTAGCAGTCATGGATGGACGGAGCTCACTATCAGACCTACTGATGCTAAGAAACAACCTGAAACACAACCCAAATAGTTGTTCTGCCCTCTGTTATGAATCTCTTGCTAAGTGCATTGAACAATCATTTCACATGAATGAGAGTATTTTAAGACATACTTTTTTCATCTCCTTTTTCCTTCTCTGTACATTTTTATCACATTTATGTCATCAGGATGGATAATTTCTCAACAAAGCATTAGGCTTCTAAGAGTATTTTTCTTTCCTGTTGAGAGAAAAGAGACAAATTTTGGAAATTTTGGAAACCTTGGGATTCCAGTTCACAGTGTGAAGTAGAAAATAAAGCAACCAATCTCCAGAAGACTTGGAATGATCAAACTCACTTTGTTAAATTGAACAAACCTGAAGAATCAAGTAGAATACAATTAAAGGGATCCCTGGGTGGCGCAGCGGTTTGGCGCCTGCCTTTGGCCCAGGGCGCGATCCTGGAGACCCGGGATCGAATCCCACATCAGGCTCCCGGTGCATGGAGCCTGCTTCTCCCTCCGCCTGTGTCTCTGCCTCTCTTTCTCTCTCTGTGACTATCATAAATAAATTAAAAAAAAAATTAGAATACAATTAAAACATCATCATCATCATCATCATCATCCCAGAAGTATATTAAATGAAGGCATATAGGGGATATGTGAGCACACCAAAGAAGACCTCATCATAGCTAAGCAGGTTACAAAGTGACACAACATGATTATCAGTCACTAATGGAAAACTAGAGCTTACTTTTGCTTGTAACCCTCAAGATGGTTTAAGGAGTAATAAATCCCTGTTAGGAAGCCCAGCTATGCTAGCCCCTGAAGTGGAGATTTCAAGTCATTTTAGGTTGTGTCAAAGGAATAGGGAATATTGGATTCTGAAAATGTTTTAAAGTGTTACCAGTATTTTATAGGCTGAGAGTTATCAATTCCATTTCCCTAAGTGCTTCAGTACCTTGGTGGACAATGTAGAGCTATATCTCAGGTGCCCTGATTTCGAGTGCAGTGGATCTCTCCTTGTCCCACACTCATCCACAAGGGGCTTCATGTTATGCGCCTACAATTATTAGCAGAGACATGAATGGAAAGTATTATTCCTAATGAAGGAACATTATGTGACCTGGATCGTAACTTTAGGGCCTAATAAGATTAGAAAAACTCACCAGTTCTGTTTCACTTTCCTAAAAGACATAATGGTATAATTGACATCCTAAAGAAAAAAAAAAAAAAGATGCTTATAAGTGCAATGCCTAGAAACTAAACCAACTGTATCCTTTTTCAGAGTTAAGTTCTGTGAATAATAATATACCTTAATGTGCTGGATTCTACTGAAAATAAATCATGGAAGTAACACTGTAATCATATTATTAATTTATAATGTTCCTCTCAAAACAGAATCTGGGACACTGTGCAAGGAACAAACAAAAGTTATACCAGTCTGGGCTCCTTGCCCAGAAATACAACCAAACAAAAATATACGTAACTAAGGGAGAAAGAAAGAATCTAGTCCAAAGAAAAAAACAGTTGGAGAGAAAAAAAAAAAAAAGAAAAGAAAAAAAGCACTAAATTGAAAATGAAAATGCTACAATTGTAACTGTTGGTAAATCTGATGATCCCATCAGATATATTAACAACTTCAAATAGTCTTGATCGGGAATAAAATGTGGTTACTGAAATAGAAAAATAACTATTTTAATAATAAATAATAATTTCAAGAAAATCTATTAATTGACCAAAATAAAGATGTTCTTAGGGTATCAGAAAGCATCAATCATGAAGAAAACATTGTTTAGTTCCTGGCCTTGTCTTTTAGCTGGAATAACCCTTGGTCTTAAATGAAAGAGGTTAGGGAACAGATCTTCCCCATTCACTAATTATAATTAGAACATATCTTTAGGGCTGTAGGACTTTGTGGTGATTAGGATTATGTGTGTGTGTGTGTGTGTGTGTGTGTGTGTGTGTGTGTGTGTGATTGAGAATATTTAATGATACAAAACATTAAATTTTCTAGGTGGGGTTTATGTAAAGTCCACAATAGGCTGCAATAATAATAATAACCTTTTTCTGTCTTCAACAAATAACACATGATTATAAATTCTGGGTTAACTTTTTAATCAGCAATCTGGTCTTATATATTCATACCTAAAATTAAAGCTTTGGGTTCTTGACAAACTTTGTGATATGCCCCAGGTTTATTCTCTACCATATTCCCATTGTTATCCTGTTATGGCAAAGACATTGAAAGACAAAGTCCTCCATATTTGGAATAAAGATTGTTGTTCAACTATTCAGCTATCCATTTATCAGGCTATCCTTAGAATCCTATATGAAGATGAATTAACCTATCTTAAGCTCCTTAAATATATGTCCTTCATCAGACATGTGGCTACACAATTGATGACAAAGACTAGTTTCTGTTACTGTGAAAAAGAGCATTTTAAAAGAACACCAACTCATTAAACCAGCCACTGGACCGACAGTCTTTTTTTTTTTTTTTTTTTTTTTTGGAGCGACAGTCTTTTTCATCTATTTGAACATAAAAATTTCTAGCTAATAGAAGATGAATTATAGAAAACTACATCTGAAACTGATTATGTGCTATATGTTGGCTAGTTGAACTTAAATTTTTAAAAAAAGAAAGAAAAAAGTAAATATTTAGGGAGAAGTGGGCAGATAGTGTGACATTTGCGAGAGCTGGAGACAGGGTTAGCTAAAAGATGAATTGAAGAGATCAATAAGAAATAACCAAAAGATAGGAAGAAAATCAAACAAAGGAATTTTTGATATTGAAACCAAGGAGAGATTATTTACAATAATTTAAAATACTGTCAACTATTGTAGAAAGTCAAAAAAACATACATGTCTTGATAATTTAGACTCAGTGTAAAGAAATTATTTGTTGATCTTAGAAAACCAATGTTTTCTGAATGGTGAGGATTATTCAGCCAGATTTCAATGGGTTAAGGAGTGAAATGAAAGCTAAATGGAAGGAGTGATGCCTATGGCAAAGAAATAAAAGACTGGAGATAAAAATAAGATTAAAAGGTTTTTGGATTTCTTGTTTAGTTAGATGGAAGAAATCTGAATATGTTTCAACACTCAGAAAAAAGAGCATAATGGAGAAGGGGTTGGCATATAGGAAATGGAGAAAACAATTGCTCTTTTATATCGCTGAGATCTGAATGAAGAGGTTTCAAAATATGGTAGAAAGATCAATGGGAGAGAGGACGTAAAGTGGAGGAAACCAGGTTGGAACAGACATTGCTAAATTTGTGTGAGTTGGGTGGGAATCGATTCTTGCAACCTAATAACGTCTAATGTCATGAAATAGGAGCTCAGTCGTATCCTGGGCATGTGTGACCACACATCGGGTTAGGACACTGTGGAAAGTAGAATGCTTGAAATAAATACTGGGAACAACTGAATTGGGTAGAATGCTGTCTAGAGAAATAAAAGATTCCAGCACAGTTTTAAGAGTTGCACTGATGCTGCAACACAGAACTTTGCTAATGGACACTGAATGTGTGTGGTTTTTATAAATTATAATAGAAAACTCAGGTGTAGGAGCCACATAAATAGGACAGTGATTACATCAAGGGTCATGCAAAGGAGAGGAAGGGCAAAATAGAACCAGTAAGTTGACAGTATTGTCAAAAATGGGATTGGTTCTTACCAATCATGGGTGTGATTTGTATGAAAATGGAGGAGAACATGAGGGGAGGAGCTGGTAAATATGTAGGACGTAGCTGAGTCAAGAGAGTAGGAAATGAGCAAGAGAATCGTGGCCCTAGGGGGAGCAGAGTAAGGGAGACACTGACAATTGCTTACATCTAGACAGTGACTCGAATATAAGAATTTAAGTATATTAGAGGAGGCTGATGAAGAAAGTGTGTTTGTGTGCATGCTTGAAATGGAGAAATGTGGTGGCTGTAATTCAGTTAAAATCAGGAAAGTGACTGAGAGGGATGCACCAGAGAACATAGAAGAGCAGTGGAGCAGGTTGGGAGGGAATATGGAGACCTCGAGTTGTAAAATGACAGGTTGGTTATTCATATGGAATAGTTTTAGTGGGTCTTGAGGACAGGAGCGCCAGCAGTTAAACAGCAAGTGGGGAGTTTGAGCTACATATATAAAAGCAAAATACTCTTAAGAGAAAAGACAAGATAGATGGTGGTGCCTAAAGAGGGTGAAGAATGAAGGAAATGTTTATTTTATGCATTCATTTCCGGCACGCAGACTCTCAGGCTATAGGGAAACCATCAAGTTGTTAATGGCGAGGAAGGCTGAATATTTAAAAGACAGATGCTATAAGTGGTTAGAAACCAACCTAGTACAGAATGGCAACCAGAATCATCTGAAGTGGGGGGAGGAATGACATTTAAAGAGGACATTCTCCCTAGGAGGTCTCAAGGGAAATAAGACGTTTGCACATATTAGAAATATTGGCACTATCTCTTCTTATAATGTATTTGCAAATATAATGTCACCACCCTACTTTTGGGACTTCTCATATTTTCATATGGCATTCATTGGAATCGTGTTTTTTAAATTGTTATGTGAATAACTTGTCTCTCTGCTAATATTGTAAATTTATTAGGGAAGCACCTCAGAATGATTCAACTTTTGATAATATGCAAAGTATATACTACATCATCTTTATGTATTGCATGTTTTATAAGTACTTCCTAGGTTAAGTCATTATCAAAAATAAACATGAAACATGCATCTTTCCTTGCTGAATTTCACTTTGTGTGCACTGAGTATGGAGATTAAATGATTGATTTAAAAATGAAAATAATAGAGTTCACTATGTTGGTTTCTTATTGAACTAATTGCCTGATGACTAATATAATTTAGAATACATTGTGTGATGTTTCTCCTTTCTCATTCCCATCTATAGAAGTAGACTCTACTAACAAATCATTATAAAATGGATAAAAAGAATAAAATATAGGTAGGAAATACATAGCTATATAAATAATTTTCTAATAAGTAAACTTACCAAATCTATTTCAACACATACTCTTTATGTATTCCAAAAGAAAAAAAAATCCAACTCCATAACTTTAGTTTGGTAAAACTCATATCCTGTCTTTGTCTCCTCTATTGGTACCACCATAATAATCTAGATATTTTCAGTAGCTTGAATATATTTTTAGATTATGATAGTAAATAATACTGCTCCTTTATAACAATATATGATTTATTACAGTTCTTTAAAGAGGTACAAATGGTAATATGTTTGATATTGATTTCTTGGTTTACTAAAGAGTCTAATTTAAGCAATAAGAAAAGATCCATTTTTTAAGAAGTGATTTTAGAAGGTCTGTTTTTAAAGCTTTATTTTTTTATGATCTTAAACTGAGAATTTCCCTTAAAATGATAATTACTTCACTTTTGAAAAATCTTCCAGCAACTCTATCAAGAGCTAAATGTTCTAATTGCAGTGTATCTATGGCATAAATCACATCAATATAGAAGTGATTCATCTGAACAAACTATATTAGTAAAGTTAACATATTGTTCACTTGCTTTTGATTATAATAATCACCCAAGATCACTATGAAGCTGAAACATAGATTGTCAAATATAATTCGGTTCTTATTCATGACAGTGACAGGTATTTCCAACTGCTTTATACACTTTTACTTAAAATAGTTCATTTAGTAGTGTGAATAAATGTAAAAATATCCGTTTAAGTATCAGATTTTAGCTCTCCAAAGGCCGGTGTGTGTGTGTATCTGCAGATCTTGCTGTCTTAACATTTACTGTTACTTACCATTTATAAACATATTTCAGACTCAAATGCTTTTTGATGCAAGGTGTGCAACATGGGTATAAAAAAAGTTTATTGAATTTGTTCAGTCCAGAAGATCTCAAATCCTTTATTTTTCTCCCATCACTTACTACAACCATTTTCTGGCATCTGACCTTCCGCCAGACAGGACCATGGACAGATCCCATATTCTTGTATTTATTTACAAGTCAAAGATTTCTTCATGGCAGTAACAACTTTCAGATATTTCCAAGTCAACTATATTCCAGTATAAAACCTTTTCCTTTGCATCTAAGTCAGACATTCTCGCCCAGTGGAGTTTCAAGGCAGTTCAGGCCATGCCAGCTTCTGTCAGCATCTGTTTTGCCCATGGAAATTCACTCATTCTTTCCACACCAAATGCTTGCTGTCTTATAGGTACTGCTCCTCTGCCACTTTCCATCACAGGGAACTCTAATGAACCCCTACTGCTTTCATAATTCTCTGTGAGAGAAGAAAGCACTCTGCTCCACGTTCCTATGTGCTCACCACTCTTTATGGAAAACTAGCGCCTTACTACCATCCTTCATTCACCACTATTAGGTCTGCTGTGAACCTATGGGTTTCTGGAGGTCAGCAAGTATTCAATGTGCATCTCTGTGTGTGTTTGGGATGAGAAGTAGTGGTGGTGGTGGTTGTGGAGGCAATGTTGATGAATATAGCTGAGATATGATGTAAATCTTATCTCTTTTATTTTTTTCTTTTTTCTTTTCTCTTTCAATCTACTATTTTCCTACATAAGAAGAAGATGGTTCATATGTGTCTATTTATTCAACAAATATTTATTAAGACAACCCTATACTGGGCATTTTTCCTAGGTGTCAGAATACAGCAGTGATTGGAACAGAGTCAGTATTACTCTCTTTCAGGGGAGATTGACTACTAGTTGTGAAAAACAGTTTGTCAGAAGAGGTGATAAAAGTTGCGAAGGAAAGATTGCATAAGGTAAGGATTTAGAGAATGAATTTTTGGGCATGCATTATAATAGTATTCTCCGGAAAGATTTCACTGATTAGGTGACATTTGAAAAGTGACCTGAAGGAAGTGGCAAAGGAGCTCTCCAAATAGTGGAGGATTTCTTCTCAGTAAAAAGAAGGTTTCTTGTTAATACAAAAGCTTTACTTCATATGCTTAGGAAGTAGCTGGAAGGACAGTGTGGGGCTGAGGGCAAGAAGCACGGAAGAGAGTGAAAGGGAGTGAAATCAGAGGGAGAGTGTATCACGAATGGATGTATGTTTATCCATTAGAATGAATGTTTATGACTCAACAGAATATTCAGAAACATTGCCATTTTCCCGATAAATGCTGTATAGTCATTACAAAACAAACTCTTGCAAATTAGGAAAAAAAAAAGTTAACTTACAATGGAAAATTTTTGGCAAGCTTTTATAACCTAATTTGAAGCATTCATCAAAAAAAAAAAAAAGGAGGCACTGCTTGTTCTTTAATTAAAAAGAATGCTTTTCATTATGTCAGCGAAGTTTTAACCAAAGACATGTGAATAGAATATATTTAGCAGAAAATAACAAATCAATATTAATGATAGCTTATCCAGTACAAATTGATTTTGTAATAAGTGAAAACTTAAAATAAAAAAGGAAAAGAAAACCAGAATTTTCTCTAGCCAAAATCCAAATTAGTGGTGCACACTCCTAGATCCATTAGCAACATATTCTTGCTATTTGGTTTAAAATATAAAAATATAAAAACAGTACGAGATATAAAGGTCCCCTATCCAACACAAATTCAAATATTCTGAATATGATAGCATTTTACAATTACTTGAACTAGGTATAATATAACCTGTTCTGCTACAAAACAACCCTAGGGTTTTCTATTATCATGAAAAATATGAGCCTGTTAAATACCTGTGGTTGCCTGATGATTAAATACTTGACCTATATTTCTAGAAACAAGAGTGAGGGAACTATCTGCCAAAGTAATTTTATATGTTCAAAATTGGAACTAGATTTTAGAGAATCTGAAAGTCATAAGGGCCTGGTTAAAAGACACCTTAATTTATCTCCTGTGACAGTGGAGCTTCTGCAATTTTGAAACAGAACCCGTTACGGAAAATGTGCATTATTTAATAAAGACTTAGTATGAAAGTAGAAGCAAATCCTTCTCTGGAATAATGATTTTTATCATTCAAACAAAATTTGGTTAACCTCATAACTTTCTAATCCAAAAATCACAAAAGAAAGATTTCCAGTATTATGTAATATAGAGCTTTGATGAAATGGCCATCAAAGGAGCTTGATTAACAGGGTTTTTTTTTTTCAAATAAATTACTTAAATAACCAGAATAAATCTATGGGAAATCACCATCATCATCATCATCATCATCATCATCATCATCATCATCTTATCAAAAAAGGGAATCATATTTACTTTGCTATATTTTTATTTGTGAGACTTAAAAATAAGTCAAACTCAGCAATAAATGACTCCAAGGAAATCAGAATGCTGAAAGAGGTGTCAGAAAAATGCACAATTCTAGTTACTTGTGAGGCTCTTTATTAAAGGAATAAACCTGGAGGCTAAGTCCATGTTTTTCTGAAATCATGCTCTTAATTATACAGTTGACAAGCACACTATTGAAAAACAGACTGCCATACTTCTTGGGAACCAAGATAGGCAAATTAATCTCAGTTTTAAAAAATGTAATTTTTTGTACTTCGTCCCTTAGAGTGATCTTGTTCCTTTTCCTTACGTTTGTTTCTTGTTACATTTCCTTCTGTTTCCTTTCCTGCTACTTTACGCTCCAGTCAAACGAGGAAACAGAGACGACATTTCTTTTTTTCTAAGGCTTATTTCTAGAGACCATATTGCTTAGCTGTTGATAGAGAGCCACACTCGCTGAATGAAAATCCATGTATGGTTTTGGCAAGCTGTATAAAATTTTGTGTTTCCATTTTCTTCTGTACAATGAGGACAATAATCGTATCTAGACCACAGTTTAGATGGATTAGATTGTGAGGATTAGATGAATTTATGCAGACTTAATGATGATATTTGTTTAGTAATTTTTTATGAAGTGCAATTAGAATTTTTGCTTAAACAAAGAGTTCAGTGACCTTTTCTTTGGCAAATTCTTGGCCTTGGTGTATCCTCATTCTTTCTGTTGTCCTGTCAGCATCTATATGATCTAGATGTATGGTGTAGACCCATCCTGAATTCATCTCCGTAGCTGCTTGGACTCCTCATCCTATCATGAGAAGTGCTTTCTGGAAGAGTGCCAGAGCTGATCCCAAGTCAGGGGGCTCAGAGCAGGGTTACTCTTGCCCAGGGGTAAGGACCGTCCTGGTTAAGAGGCACTGAAGGAGAGACATGGTGCCAACCAGAAATAGCAAACAGTAGAGGTAGAAGTGCAAGGGAACAACTGAGGCTTCCTTGTATTAGGAAGGACAGATACTGCGACTTGATTTTCAGTTAAAGCTCCATATATGGTAGCAATGTATGCAAATACATGGGAAAACTGTAAGTGCAAGGCTGTAAAATAAAACTACTGGTTTTCGTTATTCTACTTCTTTTGATCACTGTTGACAGCTCTGCTATTATTGTTGTTTTCTCTGATGGCAGGAGAGAAAGGTATCTATGGGCAAGCATTGCAAATATCCATGGAAAAATAGGAAGCTCAAAGAGGAAACTATTTTAAATGTTATGGGCAATCATTGTGAGAACCCACATTTGGTTAGTTACCTTACTAATGGGAAAGAAAAGGGAAATAATGGGGACATTATTGATCTTGGAATCAACAACTTTTTTTTTTTTTTAGATTTTAGATATATTTAATCCATTAGATTTCTTGTAAAGATGCACAGATCATAACCAAACATCTATTTATCATGTGCATGTCCATTATTAACATAGGTGTGTTAGAGTTGACCCAGCAATCAAGTAGTTCTTGTAGTATTATGCAGTATGTATATTGAATTAGAAAATTGAAAGCTAATGGGAAAAATTAAAATAGAAAAATAAGAATGATACTCTTGGAACTGGTCTTTACAAATTCCAAAAGGACCCGATGGTAGTGAAATAAAATTCATAAAAGCTAGAGATGACTGAATATGGGCAAAAAGGCATTTCCCTAGTCTTCATCATCAAAAACACCAGAAGAGGGAACACCTGGGTGGCTCAGTGGTTGAGCACCTGCCTTCGGCCCAAGGTGTGATCCTGGAGTCCCAGGATCTAGTCCCACGTCAGGCTCCCTGCATGGAGCCTGCTTCTCCTTCTGCCTGTGTCTCTGCCTCTCTCTCTTTGTGTCTCATGAGTAAATAAATAAATTAAATCTTAAAAAAAAAAAAAAAAACACACACACCAAAAGAAAAAAAGAGAGAGAGATGACTAGTTTATACCAGTGCAACTTACAATTAAATTTTTATTTATTTATTTATTTGAAAGAGAGAGAGAGAATGAGAGCGAGCAGGGAAGGGATGTGGGGGGAGGGATCAGGAGAGAAGCAGACTCCCTGCTGAGTTTGTAGCCCAACGCCTGGTTCTGGCTCAACCCCACTACCCTGAGTTCATGACCTCAGCTGGAATCAAGAGTTGGTCGCTTAAGTGGCTGGGTCTCCCAGGCACCCTAGATTTGCAATTAAGAATAATCTATATCCTGAGGAAGATAGTGAAGATATATAAAATTATACTTAGCTACAAATCAAGAAGTGAAAATACATTTTTAAAAATTTAATTAATATGCTGTAGATTTCTAAACCGTCTGGGTTTATTCACTATACCAGTGTTTAAGTAGTTTTTTTTTTTTTCCAGCAGTCGTAAAGCCAAAACATAATAGCTCTGTTCACTAAAGAAATGTGTCTATAGGGTTCCCTGGGTGGCACAGTGGTTTGGCGCCTGCCTTTGGCCCAGGGCGCGATCCTGGAGACCCAGGATCGAATCCCATGTCGGGCTCCCGGTGCATGGAGCCTGCTTCTCCCTCTGCCTGTGTCTCTGCCTCTCTCTCTATCTCTCTGTGACTATCATAAATAAATAAAAATTAAAAAAAAAATTTAAAAAAAATGTGTCTATACATCCTAAGCTTAGTAGATTGGTGGGCTTCTTACAGATGTCCCTGTGTTTCGCTTAGAATTTGATATTCTAATTCTAATTTGATATTTCTAATACCCTGGGGCACTCCCCTGTGTGAATCCAGGAAACAGCACGCAGTTCGCAGGTACATGCTATCCCTAGGTTAATGCAGTAGGCTCCTTCTTGCACTTTCTGCGTCTGAGTTTTAACTCCTAATGCACATTTATATCCAGTGCCCTCAAAATAATTTTGCATCATGCTACCATCCTATAGTATTATCTATAATTACTTCCCAAGTACTTTTGGAATCAAGTCCAAGCTTTCTCCCATTTCACTGGATTGCCCTTCACCTGCCTGAATGTTCTGTCCAACGCTTGTTTTTAAATACTGTCATAAGGTATATTGGAGTCTTAACCCCTGCCTCTGTAGATATGACCTTATTTAAAAATAGGATTCTTCAGACATAATCAACTTAAGATGAGGTCATTAGAGCAGGCCCTAATCCTTACAATATCCTTTATGACAAGAAGGCAACACGCTGCGAAGGCAAAGGCACACAGGGAGAAGAAGGCCGTGCAAGGGCAGAGGCAGAGTCTGGGGCGATGCATGTGCAAACCGGGAACAGCCAAGGATTGCTGACAAATATCAGAAGCTCTTAGAAGCAAGAAAGGATTCTCACCTGCAGGCTTCACAGGGCATATGGGTCTCCTGATACCTTGATTTCTGATTCTTAGCCTCCAGAATTGTGAGGCAATCAATTTCTGCTTTTAAGCAGCCCGGTTCATGGGATCTTGTTACAGTGGCCCTGAAATCTAATACAATTAGATGGAGGTAAATGATGATAATGAGTGCACTTCATTTCAGATCATGAGAAAAGCGGTGCTTTCATAGTCTCATGAGCCCCTTGTCTGTATGTATAATTTCATTTTTAATATAAAATACCATAAATGAGTAATAATAATCACCTGCATCTGTACAGCACTTACTAGTTTACAAAGCACTTTCAATTACAATATTTCCCGAGATGCTGAATATTGCATGACATGTCACAAAAAGCAAGTGTTATCATATTCTTTTGGAATGTGAGCAGAGTGCTGGGGAAATTTCTCATATCCAGTCAAGGATACGTCTACTCAAGTTACTTATTATTTCTGAAATTTGTAGTTTGTAAGCAAAATAGATGGCAATTATATTCTGATTGCTGATGCAAAGCTTTATGTTCAATTCACTACGCCTCAAAATCTGATGTTTTTAAAAGATCCCAATTTCTTGATTCTTATCATTAACTAAAAAACAGGGCAAAGGGTGATGTGTTTACATGAAAACAGTCAAGAAGGTCTACACGTCTCAAGATTTTTTTTTTAATTTCATGAAACGTTTGACATCATTTTAGAAAAATAAATTAAGTATTCCTTTAGATCTTGTGAATAAGTCATCTGGTTCTAGAATTCCGTTGCTGATTTTCGAATCTTGCATTTAAATATTCCCTTTATACATTTATCCTACATGTGATAAATTTTGCTCTCTAAACATTCATACAGTTTTCTGGCTTTAATAGTTGCCAGAACTAAATGTCATGCCAAAATCCCAGGACTCAGCAATAGCAAATAGCAAGATTGGCTACATGCCTTAGGACAAAATCATGATCGTTGCCACTGTGAGTGGTATTTGCACAAGGAGACTTTCTGTTTCTTTCAACTATAACTTTTAGAGTCTTAATTTTCATGTCAAGGGTATCTGGCAAGGTTGAGCTTCTTAGGAGTATTGGTACGACACTTAAAATTTGAACTAGTGGGAAATTCCATTATTTTCTACTTGATTATTTCCTTCGGATATTTTGATTTATTATGTATGAAGTTGTATTCATTCACTGAAAGTTCTGGTTATAAAAAGGCTGTGTACTGCGAGGGAGTGGAAGCTGGGGTAAGTGAACCCTGATTATCATTTTCATATTGTGCCGTCAAACCACTGTTTCCGCACAGAATCACGGCTCACTTAAGATATACAAAGCGTGGTGCTGCTGAACACTTGCATGGCTTCCTGAAGTTAATTTGGCAAAACTTCAGATGACTTTAAAAGTCCTGCAATTGGGGGGCGCCTGAGTAGCTCAGTTGACTGAACACCTGCCTTTGGCTCAGATCTTGATCTCAGGGTCCTGGAACCAAGCCCTGCATAGGGCTCCCTGCTCAGCTGGGAGTCTGCTTCTCTCTCTCCCTCTGTCCCTTCCTCCCCCTTGTGCTCTCTCAAATAAATAACTGAGAATATTAAAAAAAAATAAGATAAGTTTTTTCTAAGTGCTGTGATTCAAGGATTTTGTGGAGAGGTACCTATGAATTGAGCAAATAACCAACCATGCTTTAGATCATGAAGAAATATAGGATTCAAACCTGCATTTACATTCTGATCAAGTGCTCCATGCATATTCCATCTGGTGATTTTTTTTTGTAGAAATATTCTCTTTTGTTCAAATTCTATTTAATAGGAATTGAAACATATAAAAAATAGAATGTTGAAACCCACCTGTTGGCATTTTACTGTTTTTTAAGTATATAAGACTCTGATTTCAGTCAGAATTATTTTTCTCTGGGTTGGTACAGTTGATATATTTTTTCCCAGAACTACAAATTTAATATTCATTAAGAGAATAGAAAATGTCTGAGAACTAAGATCCTAGAATCAGTGTATTTAATTTCTAGACCAGCCCCCTAGCCACCCCTCCACCCCCACGTATTAGCTGTGTGATTGTGGAGGACAACTTCACATGTCTGTGCTTCAGTTTCTTGTTTGTAAAATAGAGATAAAGGTGATTGCTGTCTAATAGTTCTTTATAATTATTTCAAAAGTTAATATATGTAAAAATTCAGAATATAATCTGGCAAATTGCTAAGCACTGTAAATATCATCTATTATGAACATATATTCTGGGATGTCTCAAAATAACATTGTTGAGATAAACATCAGGAAGGAAAATTATATCCAAAAACAAACAAAACAAACCCTATAAACAGCACCCTGCTTGCCAGTCTCTCACTTCGCAAGTAAACAGATTTGTATTCATCTGTCACTTGACTTAGAAGATTAATAGATGACCATATCTTCCAGGAAGAAAGCTAAATATCCATGTTGTCCTATAACAGTACAATATTATGTACTGTTTTAACACATTTCTAATCATCTGGTTTCAACTGGCTTTTTAAAAAATATTTTATTTATTTATTCATGAGAGACACAGGAGAGAGAGAGAGAGAGAGAGAGGCAGAGACACAGGCAAAGGGAGAAGCAGGCTCCACGCAGGGATCCTGATGTGGGACTTGATCCCAGGACCCCGGGGTCACACCCTGGGCCAAAGGCAGGTGCTAAACTATTGAGCCACCCAGGGATCCCCATCAATTGGCTTTTGACTTTGTTAAATTATTGGAAGTTTGGAAACTCCCATATTTTTTTCAGTTTCAGGAACCTGCAAATTTCCCTTTAAGTGGTTAAGTAAGAGTGATTCAATATTCACAAAGGCCTCATGATACATTATACATTAAATATCAAAGATAAAACCTACATGTGAACTCCTTGAAAATATGTCCTCTTTAACTTGTCAAATAATGAATTAGAATATATGTGTGTATTTAGATATATGCATACCCTTCTATCCATCTATATAAATTTATAGTTTTCCTTTATCAGAATTTAAAAATATGTAATATTTTGGCATTCTTAAAGTTTTGGAGAAAACAAATTATCTTAAAGATAACATATTTATTTATTGACTGAAATATACTAAAAAACTCAACTACAGATGTTCCAAAGAGTCTATCTATATGGTCAAGGAGTTTTGCCATATTTATAATTTTATATAATTATTTTGCTCACACTGATTAAATGTAATAAATTCTGCTCCCAGGAGTATAATGTGTAACTTCACGGATAATTTTCTGAGATCTTTATTTTGTTTTTTTTAAAGATTTCATTTATTTATCTATGAGAGACACAGAGAAAGAGAAGAAAGAGAAAGAGAAGAAAGAGAAAGAGAAGAAAGAGAAAGAGAAAGAGAAAGAGAAAGAGAAAGAGAAAGAGAAAGAGAAGAGAAAGAGAAAGAGAAAGAGAAAGAGAAAGAGACTCAGGCAAAGGTAGAAGCAGGCTCCACACAGGGAGCCCCATGTGGGACTCGATCCCAGGACTCCTGGATCACGCCCTGGTCCAAAGGCAGATGCTAAACCACTGAGCCACCCAGGGACCCCCCTGAGATCTTTATAATTAACAAATGTTAGAATGTGCTACAACTTATTACTCTACAATGAAATTCATCATTAAGAAGAACAGTAGTATCTTTATTAGGTGGGTACAGACATCATAGGATATTTTGTAAAAAAAAAATATGACTCATCTAAATGCATTCCGATAATGTATATATTTATAGACTCAACATCTAAGTCTTTTTTTATGATAAGAGTAAATAAGAGGGGTGCCTGGGTGGCTCAATTGATTCAGCTTCCAACTCGATTTCAGCTCAGGTCAGGACCTCAAGGTTGTGGGATCAAGCCCCACATCAGGCTCCATGCTCGGTGTGGAGTCTGCTTGTCCCTCTCTCTGCTCCTCTCTCCACTCATATTCTCTCTCTCTCTCTCTTAAATAAATGAATAAATAAAATCATTTTTAAGAAAAGTAAAAGGAATAATTTCAAGTAACTAAATTATCTGGTAAACTGAATAGTAGGCTTTTCGTGAGATACAATTCTCAGGATGTAATGATAATTTTATACAGATAAAACTGGGTGCTTCTATATAAAATCTAGGCATCTGCAGGCTTCTGTGTACTACTTATTTTAGACTTTTCTTTTGGCATTGCAGTTATATTTTGTATCTCCCTATTTTCCATTATAATACAGTACTTTAAAAATCACAACTATGTGATTTATTAACCAGAGCAACTACAGACTTTGAAGGCAGCCTGACAAAAATTAAAAAAAAAAAATGAAATTGAATCTGACATTTTTAACTAGGGATAACAAACCTAGAGGGGAAAAAGTTAAATCAGGCTTAAGTTATGGTGATGAAATGCAAATCTGAAATTGCCTTTTGGTCTCTTAGGAGAACAAACCCAGGTAAGGGTGATGAGGGAAGAACAAATTTCCTCCTAGAAACTCTCATCAACTGAGTCAACTCTCGTATTCAGGGAGGTGTTAAGTGTTGCAGAAAATTTGCCGTTACATCTAAATGGTCAAAGGCAAACCATTCCTTTTCTTGTTTAACTTTGCTTCAAATTTTCAGAGCGATATAAAGACAGTACAAGTGGAAAATCTGACAAAACATAATAAGTAATGAGTTCCGTTCATAGTTTTTGGTCATTCTTCTGATCCTCAGCTCACTAATATTCATTTACTTTATGTTATGCTCATATGACTGTTCTGTGTCTTTAACGAGGGGATCAGCAACTGAACTGTGCAACTACCACTCCTTTTTTGAGACATAATCTGTCTATAGGATCATTCTGTTGATTTTAACCATTAGTTAATGTAACATAACCCACAATTCCAAACAGATAATAGCCACTAAAAAGATATAAAGTCAAGAGAGATGTAATAAAAGAAAGACATTTTATTGGCGTCAAGGTCTTGTAGTTGGCATGGCTAAAAGTACAGCTGAAAAGGAAGCAGTACTACTTGATGGAAGATCCTAGATCAAATAAAGTTTTGACATTTTCCAGGTATCAGTGGTTACCATTTCTGAGAATGTGTTTAGAGCCAGAGAAGTTGAACGCTGGAGTATATAAACCAAAATCTCCCTCATTTATTCTTTATTTTTCAATCCCTGAGTAATTAATAAAATAACCATGACAGTCATTAGCTTATTCGTGGAACATATTTTAGTACTTAAAGTCTTCTGTGAAGTTTGAGGCTTACAGAGACAGAAGAACATGCGAGCTATCCCTATCACAGACAGTCGTGAAATATGGATTGGAAAATACAAAAGTAATAAGTGCAAAGGTAGACATATGGTTCTGTGGAAGCAGAGAGAATCTTGAGGCTTACTCTTTTGATGGGACATTGCTGTTAGATCTCAAAGGATTAGTATATATGCTAGCCAAAAATAGAAGTGGATTTTAGAGAGAATCCTAGTATGGTTGGCACGTACAGTAAGAGGGATAGATATCAGATGCAGCTGGTGGTAAAAGACCTCGCATTCCCTATTAAGATTTAAATTTATGCTGTGGATCAGGATAAGTCAATTATAATTATGGTTTTATCATTTTTTCCTTTTTATTTAGTATTATGGAGGGCAGTATAAAGCATATTTTTAAGTGATATGAGGATAATGGTTGGAAATCTTCAATTAAAAGATTGATATAATCTACATGATTGATCAGAAATGATGTGAACTGAGACAATGACTGAAAAAGTTAGGGGGTGGAACAGACTGAAGAGAAACAATCCAGGTAGGACTTTGGTACTGTGAGTCAATGGTAGAAATGAGAATCATTCTAAGGCCATGTCACCCTTAAGGTATCAGTTAAGGTTCAATCAGGAAAACAGAAAACATAGTAAATATTTTAAGTCAAAAGAAATTAAGACCCGCCCCTGGTTACTAGAGGTCGGCAGGCTGTAAGAGAAAAGGGAATATATTGAAGTCACCCCTAATTGATAGTTGCAGGAAATAGCTTACACCTCAATGGTTAAATAGTAGAATGAATAATCAGAACCTAGGATTTTGATGACAAACCCTACTGGCCTGGCATTCATTCTTTTAGGGCAGACCTTGACACTTGACCTCTGAGGAGGGTCCTCCCTAGTTGTTGCTAGTCCATCTGAGGGGACTCAGCAAATCTAATGTCAGACAGTGTTCAAGGATGGCAGGGGCTGAGTCTACTTTCTGCTTCTATTGAAGGGAAGCCAAGGAGCTCTAAAATAAGACGTTTGTTCTCCCTATTTGACATATCCACTATGGCTTCCATTTGACCAGACCTAAAAAGAATTTGAGGATAAAGGAGTGTTAGGAATTCAGTCTTCAGAGGTTCAGCCCCAGCAACCAAAAGGAATATATCGAGGGTGGACGTGGAGGTAAGAGACAGCAAATAAGTAATTAGTCATAATCATCACTCTTGGCATTTTGGATAAAGAAAAGCAGTGAAGTAAACATGAGAATTTCAGTCTTGGAATGGAATATTTAAGGTGAATGGACATGGAGGAAATTGGGTTTAGAACCAGGTATTCTGTGTTCTTTCATTTGTCTTGTTTTGTTTATAAGCCTCTTTGGCTCCACCTCCTAATAGTGTTTTGGTTTTATGTCAGTAACTTATCCTCACCATGCCTCAGATTTCCCATTTATAACATGGAGATAATAGTAACTCCTGCGTGCAAAGTTCTGCAGGAGAGTTAACTTTGTTATCATTGACTGTCTTACATTATATAGGATTTTAAAAGCCATAAGAATGGATGATAGTTCCATGTAGGGCATGTAGAGAATGAGTAGAAGTCCACATTGTCCAACAACATTTAAACTATTGATGTTTAAAAAAGTATACTATTAAAAAAAAGCAGAAAAAAAAAGAAAAACTCTGAACGTTATTACATTAAGGAAAGCAAAGAAATATTCTTTCAAGAGAAGAAAGATAATCATTAAGTTCCAATGGTCAAGAGTAGTGATGATGTATAGAAAAAATAGATACGACAGTCAAAAACCCTGCCAAGTGTCTTGAAAATTAGGAATATATTCATGATATTTTTCTAAAGCTATTTAGGTGGAATTGAGAGGAAAGTCTTTGCAATAGGCTGTATAAGAAATGTCAGCAGGGATATATTAATCAGGAAACTCTCCGTCCTCTGGTACCAAGAAAGAGACCAGTGGAAGTCAGCAGCTGAAGACACAGGAAAGAAGTCAAGCAGAGGAATGACCCAGAAGAGGTAGAAAGAAAGTGACTAAGAACTCACTTCAGGAGATTAGCTTTCTGAAGTTGGAAGTCCATACTTTTCGTAGACACTGAGTTGTGTTTAGCATAGGAAGGAATGAAATTGAGGACATGTTTTTATTCCAAAAGAAAAAGAAAAGGAGAGAAATACAATGGCTGCACTAACATCTATTGTAAATTGGTTTTGTAATTAGGTCACACCCATAAGCATGGAAATGAGTGAATGGAAGTTTCTGAGGACATTGTAATAAGTCAATGAGAACTGGATTTAAAATGTCAGTGCCACTATTTACCATCTGCCTAGCCTTAAACAAGCTGTTTAAGCTCTCTGCAACAGCAAAAAGCAATGATTATTTCCTTCTCATAGGAGTGTATAAGGTACTTAGTGCAGTTCTTGACACATAGAAGTTGGCTCATTTTGAAAATGAGGATGAGGATGATGAGATGATGATGGTAATGATGTTGATGATGATGAAAAAACTGATGACTAAGAAATTGAAGCGGTCAATCATGGTGCCAATGTGGGAAAGGAAAATGAAGCTCTGAAATGAGAGCGGTTAACATAAAGAATTTGGAGCAATCCACGGAATGAAGACATTTTTGATATGTGAATCATCCTGTAACGTTTATTTGCCTGGCTGAATTTGATTCTTCCCAGGTTTCAAGTCTTCTAGAACCACATTGGCTCTCTACATTTTCATTCCGGGGTTTCTTAATTTATTACCACTCCCGAAATGAAGCATATTGTTTGGCTAAGGATAATTATATTTAATTAAATGGAGCTTTAAGAAAAAAGGTTTATTTAATTATTTTTTAGGGAGAGCAAGAGAACTCATGTGTACATGCATGTTCACTGAGGAGGGGCAGAGAGAGTCTTAAGCAGACTCTGTGCTGAGTGTTGGGCCCAACATGGGCTCAATCTCACCACCTGAGATTAAGACCTGAGCAGAAACCAAGAATCGGTTACTAAGCCAACTACACCACCCAGGTGACCCTAAATGGAGCTTTATAATATGTTATATCTTAATAGAAAAGTTTGTACTACAAAATAAAGAGATAATAGGAATCACAAAATATAATACATAAAATTAAATATTACAGTTATTTGTGAGTTACTCCAGTATGTGACATTTTTTAGCAATACCTTCTTACTTCAATGGTAAGAAGGTTCACAAAGGATTAATCCTAAGTATATCTGCTTTCTCTATCCCATTGGCAATTTTTAAGACATAAAATATCTATATTCTAACTATAGCATCTTTTTATGTTTTAATACATAACACTTTGGAACTTTTGTTTTTTTTTAATTTTCATTAAAATAATCCTTAACATTTGAGACCATATGCATTTTATTGTAAACACTATTTGGGGATTAATATGAAAAGCACAATCTTCTCAAGTTTTAATTTCTCAGACTCTTGATTCTACACATGAATAAATTTGTTGTAACAAATTATATAGCACATTTGGAGAATCACTCACAATTAAAGAAAAATATAATATTTCTTATATTAATTTAAAATCATATAGGAGGGGATCCCTGGGTGGCGCAGCGGTTTGGTGCCTGCCTTTGGCCCAGGGCGCGATCCTGGAGACCCGGGATCGAATCCCACGTCGGGCTCCCGGTGCATGGAGCCTGCTTCTCCCTCTGCCTGTGTCTCTGCCTCTCTCTCTCTCTCTCTCTCCCCGTGTGTGACTATCATAAATAAAAAAATAATAATAATAAAAAATAAAATAAAATAAAATCATATAGGAGCTGGAGTACATTAGATATTTATTTAAAAAAATAGTTAGCTTTTTTTTTAATGTCTTTGCTTACTTGCTCATTTCAGACGAGAGAATAATGAACATTAAATTTGGAGCCAAGGTACATCTAGGGTGGAATCAGCTTTTCATAACATGTATATAACCTGGAAAAATTGCATCTTAGTCCTATTTGTCTTATCCCTTGTCCTCAGGGTTCATCCGTGTTGTAGCAAGTGTCCAAATCCCCTTCCCTTTTAGAGCTGAAGTAGATTCTATTTTATGTATTTACCACATTTTGTTTATCCATCGTTCCACTGATAAGACACTTGAACTGCTTTTACTTTTTGGTTATCGTCAATAATATTGCTATGAAAATGGGTGTACACATATTAGCTTGAGTCTCTTATTTCATTTCTTTCGAATATACATCTAGAAAAGGATAGGTTGGATCATTTGGTAATTTTATGTTTAAAATGTTTATTTATTCATTTCTTGAGGAATTGTCTTATGGTTTTCCATGGTGGCTATATGGTTTACATTTCCACCAACAATGCACAAGGTTTCCAATTTGTCAGTATCTTTGCCAGTACTTGTTAATTTCTTTATGTATTTATTTAAATATGAATATATTTAATAATGGCCAATTTAAGGGTACTGTGTGGTACCCCTTTGTGGTTTGGATTTGTACTTCCCTACTAATTGGTGAAATTGAGTATCTTTTTACATACGCTTTGGCTATCTTTGTTTCTTCTTTATTTTTTATTATTTTAATTTATTTGAGAAATCGAGAGAGAGAGAGAGAGAGCATGAGCTATAAGCTGGGGGAGAGACAGAAGGAGAGGGAAAAGCAGACTCCCCACTGAGCACACGCCAGACCTGGGGCTCCATGCCAGGACCCTAAGATCATGACCTAAGTCAAAAGCAAACATTTAATCCACTGAGCCATGCAGGTGCCTCTGTATATCTTCTCTAGAAGAGTAGCCATTCAAGTCCTTTTCTCATTTTTTAAAATTCAATTCTCTGGTTTTCTTTGCTATTGTTATTGTTGAATTCTAGGAATTTTTTATATGCTCTGAGTAAACATCCATTATTAGATAGATTAGACAAATATTTTATCCTATTCTGTAAGCTGCCTTTTTGCTTTGTTGATAGAGGATTTAAGAAAATAAGGTTTTTGGATGCACAAAACCCTTTAATTCTCTTAAGATTTTATTTATTTATTCATGAGAGACACAGAGAGAGGCAGAGACAGGTAGAGGGAGAAGCAGGCTTCCTGTAGGGAGCATGTTGTAGGACTCGATCCCAGGATCCCGGGGTCATGACCTGAGCCGAAGGCAGATACTTAACCACTGAGCCACCCATTTGCCCTGAAATCCTTTAATTTTGATGAAATCCAACTTGTCTATTTTCTCTTTTTCTGCTTGTCTTTGGTCATCTCCAAGAAATTGTTGTCAAATCCTAGTCATAATCTTTTTATCATGTCTTCTGAAAGATTTATAGCTTTCACTCTTATTTTTATATCTTTAACCATGTTTTAGTTCTTTTTTCTAGGGTAGAAGGTAAGGGCCCAACCTCATGTTTTTGCATGTGGATATCTAATTTCCCAACACCATCTGTGAATACCAATTTCCAACAAATGTGTCTTACTTGACCCCTTTCTGGTTCCTTTTTTTTTTGTTTCCCTCCCATTTTCCTTTTCTTCTCTTCTTGTCATTTCATTTAATTGTTCTTTCAGCAAAATGTGTATTTCATGTCAACTGGACAACAAGCGCTATTTTAGTGCTTGAGCTGCTGAGTATAAAACAGACCCAAACAGATGTATTTGCTGCTCCTATGGGAGTGGAAGAGGGAGATGGTGACAGAAAACAAATGTATGTGTGTGTAGGTGAATGTGTATAATATTAAGTTGATGCAAGCAATAAAAAGTGCACAATATAAAAGAATGATGGCATTGCTCTAGTTTACATGAAGTGGCAAAAGACACCTTCTCAGATTACATCATTTTTAGGAGAGAAGGAAGGAAGGAAGAGTGAAGTCTGCAGATATCCACAGAAGCAACAGTGAGAGTAAAGGTCCTCAGATAAGAATGTGGCTGTTTGATGACCAGTAAGAGGCTCCATGTGACTGAAGTGAAGTGAACACAGGGTGAGTTCTAGGGAATAAGGTAAAAGAGCTAGAGGATGCCATGACATGGCACATACAGGGCTAGGTAGTCAAAGCACAAATTTTGACTTGCATTGTGAGTTATAGGGGAAGGCAATGGAGTACATAGATCAGCACATTTATGTTTGTTTTTAATTTTTTAAAAAGATTTATTTATTTATTTATTTATTTATTTATTTATTATTTGAGAAAGAGAGAAGAAGAGTGATGGGGAGAGGCAGAGGGAGAGAATCTTCAAGCAGAGCCTCCTCTGAGCACAGAGCCCCAACACTGGCAGATCCCACAACCCATGACATTATGACCTGAGCTGAGTCATAACCAACAACTCAACCAAGCGTTAGAGTCCAATACTTGATCAACCAGGCCACCCAGGCGCCCCTCATTTGTTTTTCAATGAATCATTGTGATTGTCATGCTGTGAATACACTGGGAGGGGACGAGAGTGGGTGTAAGTTGACTGGTCAAAAGGCCCCTATAATACTGCATGCCACATGGTTTTGAGTGTGGATGGGTAGTTGGCAGTGAAGGTGGTAAGAGATGATCTGATTCAGTAGATATTTTAAAGATAGAGTTGACAAAATTTTCTATTGATTTGGAGCTAGAGTGGGAGATGAGGAGGATAATCAAGAATAACTACAAGATTCTGAGCCTGAGAAATTGATGAACAGATATATCTTTATTGATATTTTTTTGTTTCTCTTGGAAATTAAGTTGAGGAAGGAATATAATAAATATATCAGTGATGGGGTAAATTCTTAGTATAACTACTTCATTGGTGTAATTCAACTTCTACCAATTTGAATCTGCAGGTGAACTTGTGTTTTTAAGGTGTAGTTCTTTGCTTAAGGCTAGGGAGACATTTTTTTAAAAAAGATTTTATTTAATTATTCATGAGAGACACAGAGAGAGGAGAGACACACACAGAGGAAGGAGCAGGCTCTCCTTGGGGAGCCCAATGCAAGACTCGATCCCAGGACCCCGGGATTACAACCTGAGCCAAAGCAGATGCTCAAATGCTGAGCTACCCAGGCATCCCTAGGAATGTATTTATTAGTAAGGCAACTGAGGTCCAAGAAACCTAAATAAGTTGTGTAAAGTCACATACCTAGTGGAGAACTGGAAAAAAACAAACAAACAAATCTGATCTGAGACAGTGTTTCCTCCAGCAGAACACATGGTCAGTTGCTTTTTCTAATTTAAATTACATTGATTTTCTGATGTGATTTCTCTAAAGAGAAATTATTTTATTGATTGCCTTCAATAATGGAAAAGGAAAAATGTAAAACATCTTCATTAGAGCAACTAAGTACTAAGTCATAAGTCTTAAAGTTCTTTGCTGTGTATTTAACCTCATTTCAGCCCCAGCAACATCATCCAAGGTGTGAGTTGCTTGGAGAATTACAGAAAGCCAAATATATTGATTTACACTTATTTTCATTATTATCACAGAAGGATATTACCTCTGATATGCCAAGGCAGAATGACAGTGGTAGCTGCCTTAACTTATGTTAAAGAGATTTTTTTAAAAGATTTTATTTATTTATTCATGAGAGACACAGAGAGAGGGGGAGGCAGAGACACAGGCAGAGGGAGAAGCAGGCTCCCTGTGGGGAGCCCGATGTGGGACTGGATCCAAGGACCCTGAGAATAGGTCCTGAGCTGAAGGCAGACGCTCAACCACTGAGCCACCCAGGCACCCCGATTAAAAAGATTTTTTTTTTTTGATTGCTGACAAGAGATGTAGAAATAGAACAAAACTGGAAAGATATTTACGGCGCTGCATTATATGGGGAAGATGTAATGAATAAGGCATGTATTTGACTTTATATTCATATTGGAGATTTCTTAGATCAAAAATGGTACTCCTGATCATCTGCATAAATTAATAATCAAATCATGACAGTTACTTTCTTTGTTTTACCTTGTGTCTCAGTGTCTATCTACTAAAATCCCCTCATTAAAGCTTCACATAGGATTGGGGAAATGTTGTCCATATGGTTTTTGAAGACTCATATTCCTAGATGAGTTTTCCATCATGTTAAAATTATGTTAGAAAATCAATAACTGAGACTCTTCCATCATTACAGTTCCCTGGATTTTCATCATCATTTGTTCCCAAGCAATTAAGGAAAACTGTTTCCAAAGGCCATTCAAAGAAAGAAAATGCTTAAATTTAGTGTATATATATTTACACAAGTCCATCTTTTATTACCTCCTATGGCAATTACTATATTATAAATCTTGAGGAATATTCATTAGATAAAATCAGAAGTAACCAAAAGAACCCTGAAGAGGGATGAATCCTACAATTTATAGTTTACGCACTCATTCAACAAATAGTCACTGAATCGACACTTGGTGCCCAATAGGCATCTTGGCACAAAAGTAACAGTGTTGAGGGAGCTGTCTCTGGATTCAAAGAGCAACTAACCATTCAAGTTAAAGAGTCAAGTGCTTGCCAATGAATTTCTGTCAAATGCACTCAGTGGTATATTAAAGGAGAGCAGAGGGCCTGGGGAAATGAAGATAAGGAATTGGCCACTTATGGTGGAGGATGATGGCCCAAAGTCATCAACGCTGCATGCAGTCTTGTCTTTGGCTTCCATTGTTACTTGTTTTCACTTTTTTCTTTGTCTTAATTTTTACTTCTCTATTTAGAAAATATCTTGTCCCATTATGCCCTCGATCGACATAAACATAGAACATTAAAGTAAGTGTGAATATTATCTTCTTAAAATTTATTAATACAATAAAATTTTCATTAAAATTATTCTTTTTACATAAAATAGCCCATCATTCTGCCAAATCTGTGGTACTCGATGTTAGTTGTTCGGAAAGTAAATTGACAACATTTTTAAGACTGTTTTCGTATGCATGAATATAAGCTACTACACCTATACATGTAAGGTTATTTTGAATTCTAAAAGGAAATTAATAACAATAATAGTAGTAATAACAGCCAACACATAGGATATGTTCTATGCCAGGCACTATTCTTAGTACCTGGCATTTAGTAATTGTTTTAATTCCCACTCATAAGGAGGTTATAAGATGGATAGTTAATATCACGATTTTACAGATGAAGAAACTGAGGACTCACAGAGTTTAAAACCTGCCCAGGGTCATAGAAATAGTAAGAGAAAGGACCAGGATTGACTTGAGGCACTCTGGCCCCACAGCCTGTACCCTTTGACACTATGCTACAGCCATTATCCTAGAGAAAGTTATACATTTGCATTTTCTCATCATTAAAAATCAGAGGGTGTGTTTCACTGTTAACCCTTAAGATAACATTTTTGGTTTTGGGGGTTTTTTTTAGAACATTTTTGTTTGAAAAGAATCAATGTTCATTTTCATTAGTTTTTTCTTCTTAAATGTAAATATTTTTTTCTTCTTTTTCTTTTTGGATGTAAAAGATTTTCAAAGACAGACTCATAAAAGCAGATAACTCATGTGTATTAATTTTGCTCTCACAGACTGACAGGCCTCGTGGCAACGTATGTTGTCATGTTCAAGGGCCCTTGTACAATTTGGGGCAGAGAATTAGGGAAAAGAATAAACTTCAAGGCCAGACAAGCATGGATTCAGATTATGAGTCTGAAAATTACTATGTGGCCTTAGGCTTCTTACCACCCTGACTCCCAATTTCCTCAGCAATGGGATTAGGCAGTCATAGGTTATCTGGGGGACCAACTCAGAATGACACTAATGGTGCATTAACCAAAGCAGGATCTAGATATTTGGATGACTTTTGTTTAAATCCTATGAAGTTCCCATTCCCACAGATTAAAACCATATTAATTATATGTTACTGTGTAACAAACACATGGAATAATTTGAAGCAAGTATGGTTTGTTATATTTTATAATTCTAGAGATTGAGTGATTCTACTTCTCCATCATTAGTTATGATTGCCTGTATGATTGCATTCAGTTGGGAAATCAGCTGGGACACATTGTTTCTCCTCCTTGAGATTTCTCACTCTATATAGCGTCTCATCCCAAGGCCTCTCAATGGGCACGACCCACCCCACCACCCCAGCAAGATGTTCTGTGATTTCTCATAATTTGGCATCATGATACCAAGAGGAATTTTTTTAAAGCAACAGACCTCAACATGTGAATACTTAACCAAGTATCTGTGTGTTTGTTAGCTGATATCCATTGACTGGAGCAAATCACAGAGTCAAGCCCAGACAAAATGTGGAAAGGTTTTTCCCAAGATGTTTACTTGGATGCCACAAGTGGAACAGCCTGGTGCACTTTTGAATATTGATTTTATATGGTTTGAGCCATGTAGGCAGGAGACACTCTCTATAATCCCTACATTTAATTTAGGATATTTGAACCACTGTGAAAATTAAAGTGCAGCAGGAGAGATGCCCTCCTTCCCCTCTGATAACTGGCCTCATGATACGTGAGTAGAGAAGTAGAGGTTCAGTGTAAATGAAGGAAGTCAAGAAGCTTCCATGGATAAGCTCACAGGCTTCATATACAAGTATTAGCAAATAATCACTTGACTAATTTGTGTGTCAGTGTTCTGCTCATATCCTCGTGGCTAATTTTTTCATGTCCACATACATCAGTAATTGGCATCTGGTGACTCTTCCCTCCAATTACCAACACCTGCATCTGTTTTCCAGAGTTGCCCTCAGGCTGTCCCAACCTTCTTGGCCTTCAGTCTAGAAGAATAGGATCCTCTCACCCTGTCAGCATGTGCACTCTTGCTTTTAACCAGTGAATGAGGGGCACAGGGAAATAAATCTTCCCTGATTAAAGAATGTTGAGATATGACTAAAGTTTTCTCCAAATCTCCTCTATCAAAATGAACCAAGCTTACCTTGTTGACCTCGCTAGACTTCCTTGGTTTCTTTGCTCCCTAATCCTACTTTTCATCAACTTGACCAATGTTACATCCATGGGAATTCTTCTTAATGAATTAAACTTTTATATAATTCCATATCTCAAGGTCTGGAGAATAAAATCTAAGACACCTGGTGATGGTAGCACATAATTTAGTTAATTCCTGATTATCTGTTAAGCTCTAAACACTATGTTTATAATAAGTGAAAAAAGAAACGAAGTCCTTTTCAACTTGTTTAATAGTTCCAGACTTCTCCAGAAGTTTTGCTGCGGGTTGCCTGTAGGGCTCAGCTGATTAAGTGACTGCCTCTTAATTTCAGCTCAGGTCATGATCTCAGGGTCCTGGGATCAAGCACCATTTCAGGCTCCTTGCTAATCAGGAATCAGCTTGAAGATTTCTCTCCTCCCCCTGCTTTCTCCCACCTCACATGTGGATACATGCATTCTCTCTCTCTCTCTCTCTCTCTCAAATACATACATACAAAGTTTTACTGGTTTGTTTTCCCTTCATTTTAGGAATACTTCTTGGTTTTTGGTATACCATATTTTTGGGGGGTTCAGAAGTAGAATTCAGTGGCTCCGTTATGGCATATTTTTTAAAAAATATTTTATTTACTTGAGAGAGAGAGAAAGAGAGAGATACCTGTGTGGCTCAGTGGTTGAACGTCTACCTTCACCTCAGGTCACAATCCTGGAGTCCTGGGATCGAGTTCTGCATGGAGCTCCCCACAGGGAGCCTACTTCTCCCTCTGCCTGTGTCTGCCTCTTTCTCTGTGTCTCTTATGAATAAATGAATAAAATCTTAAAAGAGAGACAGAGAGAGAGAAAGAGCAAGCACACAGGAGCAGGGGGAGGGGAAGAGGGAGAAGCAGACCCCCCTACTGAGCAGGAAACCTGAAGCTGGGCTTGATCCCAGGACCCTGGGATCATGACCTGAGCCAAAGACAGGTGCTGAACCGACTGAGCCATCCAGGTGCCCCTAACTTTTCATTTCTAAATCATTTTTAAAACTATCAAAAATTCCTGGAAGAGTCTTCAGATTTAATATGTGTTTGCTATTTTTTACTATTTTTAATATTTTTTCATTAATATACTTGTTTAAACTCCCTTTCTTTTATTTAGAACATACGTGAGTACTTTGTAATGACCTACAACTCACCTCGCTATACACTGTTTTACGTAGCTATTGGTTTCTCTAAATTTAAATCATACTCTTGCCTTTTCAGGTGGAAATCCACTAGTCTTATTTGTGCTTTCTCTTTTGAATGACTGTCAACTCCCCCTCAAATGATATAATTAACGCAGCTCTGTCTATAAGCAGAGTCATTCAATTGTGAGAACACTGATTTATTGTCAGAAGATCCAGGATGAAAATTTTAGTTCTTCCATTGACTTTTTCTCTGCAATGCTTCCATTTTCTCATCTGTAAAGAATGAAAATATTTACTCTCCCCACCTTCTAGTTATCTTGAGTCACTCAAGTCTATGTGGGAATGCTTTGGGAAATTACAATGCAGGGGAAGGCATTACTATTATTGTCTGCACACCTTTCCTGTTCTTACATATTTTCCATTCACTCTTTTGCCACCTGGTGTGTGAGAAAGTGAGACACACTTCTTTAGAACAAGAGAGACATAGAGAGAGACTCTATTTGCACTAAGTATTGAAGAAAGCTTTGTTCTAACACCTGCTACAGGTATTTCAGGATTTTTTTTTTTTCTTAATTAGAACTTAGAAGGAATGAGTTCATTTATCTTCAATTAACTATCAGAGGAAAGGAAAGTGGGAAAGACTGTAGTATTAGAAAAAAAAATTAAAAAAAAAGACTGTTGTATTAGGGTTTTCCAAAGAAACAGAAACAATGGGACATATAGATAGATATAGATGGTTATATATAGATACGGATATAGATATAGATATAGATAGATGGATATAGATATAGATATAGATATAGATATAGATATAGATAGATATAGATATAGATAGATATAGATATAGATATAGATAGATATAGACATAGATGGATATAGATATAGATATAATCTTTGGAGATATAGCTCCAAAGAGATTTATTATAAAGGATTAGGTCATGTAATAATGGAGGCTAAGAAATCCCAAAGTTTGCAGTGTGTAAGCTTGAGACTCAAGGGAGAAAGATGGTCTAGTTCGAGCCTAAGTCCAAACTGACAGCCAGGAAAACTGGGAGTATAAGTTCCAGCCTGGAAGTCCACAGGCTTATGTCCCAAGAAGAGCTGACATTTCACGTTGACTCTGAAGGAGGGAAAAATCATTCCAGACCTCTGGTGTCTTTATGTAAGGAGCTTAGAACTTGCCACTCCATCCTAAGAACCAGTAAAAAAAAAAAAAAAAAAAAAAAAAAAAAACTGAAAGAAAATCAACTCTTCTTGGATCTGTAAGAAAGGAGAGGACTTAAGGTAGGTCACTGCTCCCAGAATTAGAGAGACAGACAAGTGAATACAGGGAGTCACAGTTTCCTTCAGCAGAGACTCACATATGGAAAATGCCACGAAGACCAGTGCCAGTGTAGTAAAAAATTTACACATTGCTGGAGGCTTAATGAAAATAAGTTTGAGAGTTAAAAATGTCAGGAGAACCCACTCATACAGGAGCCCACATGGTGTTGTTAAATTTACAACGTTCACAGCATAGGAGAAAAAAAAAAAAATTCTCTCATGCTTCCAGCAGGGGGAGTGCAAAAGAAACAACAGTTCTGAAATATGCCAGAGCACTCAGGGCTTCTTAACAAGGCCTGCCCTCAGGGAAAACTAATTAACAAGGCCCTGCTTCTGTGAAAGACCACAGCTAATACCCTCAATGATGAAAACCTGAGAGCTCTTCCACAGGAACAAGACTGGGATGTCCATGCTCAACTTTGTTATTTAACATAGTACTGGAAGTCCAGACCTTGGTAATCAGACAAAAAAAAGAAATAAAAACATCCAAATCAGGAAGGAAGAAGCCAAACTTCACTATTCCCAGGGAACTGACACTCTGTGCTGAAAACCCAAAAGACTCCACCAAGAAATTGCTAGAACTGATACAATTTCAGTAAACTCAAAGGATACAGAATCAACATACAAGAATCTATGACATTTCTATACTTCAATATTGAAGTACCAACCAGAAAGATCAAGGAATTGATCCAGTGTACAATTGCATCCAAAACCATAAGGAATACATCTAACCAAAGAGGTGAAAGCCTTGAAAACTACAGAATACTTAGGAAAGAAATGGAAGATAATGTAAAGAAATGGAAAAACATTCCATGTTCATGGATTGGAAGAACAAATATTGTGAAAATGTTTATACTATCCAAAATCTATAAAGAACTTACCACACTCAACACTGCCCCGCCCCCTGCCCCCTGGCCCAAAATAATCCAGTTAAGAAATGGGCAGAAGACATGAATAAATATTTTTCCAAAGAAGACATAGAGATGGCTAACAGACCCATGGAAAAATGCTCAACATCGCTCATCATCAAGGGAATGCAAATACAAACTACAATGAGATACCACTTCACATCTGTCAGAATGCCTAAAATGAACAAAACAGGAGACAACAGAGGGAAGCCCTCTTACTCAGCTGGTGGGAATGTAAACTGATAGAGACCTCTGGAAAATTGTATGGAGGTTCCTCAATAAGTAAAAAATAGAACTAGGGATCCCTGGGTGGTGCAGCGGTTTAGCACCTGCCTTTGGCCCAGGGCGCGATCCTGGAGACCCGGGATCGAATCCCACATCGGGCTGCCGGTGCATGGAGCTTGCTTCTCCCTCTGCCTGTGTCTCTGCCTCTCTCTCTCTCTCTGTATGACTATCATAAATAAATAAATTGAAAAAAAATTAAAAAAAAATAGAACTAACCTATGATCCAGCAATTGCAGTGCTAGGTATTTACCCAAAAGATACAAAAACACTGGTTCAAAAGGACACCTTGATTACAGCAGCATTATCAACAAGAGCCAAATTATAGAAGAGCCCAAATGTCCATTGATTACGGAATGGATAAAGAAGTTTTATATATAAAACTTTATATATATATATAAAGAAGAAGTTGATATGTATATATATATATTCTTAGCCACAGATAAAAATGAAATCTTGCCATTTCCAATAATGTGGATGGAACTAGTGTGTATTATGCTATGCTAAGCAGAACAATTCAGAGAAAGTAAAAACCATATGACTTCACTCATATGTGGAATTTAAGAAACAAAGCAGATGAACTTAGGGAAAGGGGGGAAGGAGAGGGACACAAACCATGAGACTCTGAACTATAGAGAACAAACTGAGGATGGAGGATGGGCTAAATGGATATTAAGGAGAGCACTGGTTGTGATGAGCACTGACTGCTATATGTAAGTGATGAAGCATTAAATTGTACTCCTGGAATCAATACTATGTGTTAGCTAAGTAGAATTTAAATAAACTTTTGAAACAGGGATGCCTGGGTGGCTTAGCGGTTGAGCATCTGCCTTTGGCTCAAGGTGTGATCCTGGGATCCTGGGACTGAGTCCCCACATCAGGCTTCCTGCATGGAGCCTGCTTCTCCTACTGCCTGTGTCTCTGCCTCTCTCTGTGTCTCTCATGAATAAATAAATAAATTCTTAAAAAAACAAGTGTGAAACAAATAACAAGGGCTTAACTTGCTGGAGAAACTAACTGACCTGGGGAAGACAATACCCAACACCCTGTCCCACCTAAGGGGAGAGAAACAACAACCACAACAACAACAACAACAGCAGCAGCAGAGGCACCTGGGTGGCTCAGTGGTTGAGTATCTACCTTTAGGTCAGGTTGTGATCTGGGGGTCCTGGGATCGAGTCCCACCCATATCATGTTCCCTGCAGGGAGCCTGCTTCTCCCTTGCCTATGTCCCTACCATCCTCACTGTGTATCTAATGAATAAATAAATAAAATATTTTTTAAAAGTAAAAAGTATTCGTGAATTTTGCAATGCAGACACAAATTTTAACTTAAAAATTGAGACTTAATCATAGGACTATGGAAAACTTTCCTCAAACTTCAGTACCCTTTTACTAAAGGCCTTATATTCACAAGCAGAACATTTTAACAGATACATCATGCCATGTAATCTAGAAAAAAATAACAGGAAATTCCAAAAGGCAAAAACTAAAACTAAAAATAAATTGAAGGGGCAGCCCAGGTGGCTCAGGGGTTTAGCGCTGCCTTTAACCCAGGGTGTGATCCTGGAGTCTGGGGATCGAGTCCCACATCGGGCTCCTTGTATGGGTCCTGCTTCCCCCTCTGCCTGCATCTCTGCCTCTCTCTCTCTGGGTCTCTCATGAATAAATAAATAAAATCTTAAAAGAAAAATAAATTGAAGACTCAGGATAAGGATGAGAACCACAAAATAGGGATGTTGGAATTATCACAGCAAAAATTTAAAACAGCTATGATTAATATCCTAAGGGCTCTAATGGATAAAGCAAAGGCGCAGATGGATGGAATGTCTGCAGAGACACAGAAATCCAAAGAAATGACCAAAAATAAATGCTAGACATTAAAAACAATGTAACATAAATGAAGAATCCTCCTGATAGGCTTATTTGTAGACTGTATATGGCTGAGAAAGCATCTCTGAGCAAGAGGACAGAACTGGACCTCAAAAATCAAAAAGCAAGGGGAAAAAAGACTGAAGAGAAATCCACAGAATGTCCAAAGACTGTGGGACCACTGCAAAAGGTGCTGCATACAAGCAATGTTTCCTTCCAACCATAAGGACAAGAGGGAAAGGGACAGAGAAACATTTGAAACAATAATGAGTAAAAGTTTCCCCAGATTTATGTCAGACACCATACTATAGATTCAGGGAACTCAGAGAATACCAATCAAAGTAAATCTCAAAAAATTGCACGTAGGCATATTATTTTCAAACTGTAGAAAATAAAAGATAATGAAAAACTTTTGGAAAAAAGCCAAAGCGGGGTTGGGGAACCACTTTATCTAGAGAGGAACAAAGATGGGAATTAGATCTGATTTCCCCCCAGAAACCATGCAAGTAAATAGTGAGTGAAGTATTTAAAGTGCTGAGAGAAAAAAAAAAAAAAAAAGAAAGAAAGAAAAAAAACCCCACCAATATAGAATTTTGTAGGCTGCAAAACTATCACTAAAAGCAAAGGAGAGAAACTTATCTGACAAACACAAATTAAACTATCTGTTGCCAAATTTCATAACCTAGATGAAAACAACCAATTCCTTGAAAGATGTAGCTGCCAAATTCACACAAGAAAAAATAAGCAATCTAAATAGATCTATATCTATTAAATAAATTGAGTCAATAATTAATAACCTTGCAAGACAGAAAGTGCCAAATCCAGAGGATTTACTGGTGAATTTTACCAAATATTTTAGGAATAAATTATGCCAGAAATCTACAATCTCTTTTAGAAGTAGAAACAGAGGAAAGGAAGGCCTGGGTGGTTCAGCGGCTGAGTGTCTGCCTTCAGCTCAGCTTGTGACCCCGGGTCTGGGGATGAAGTCCCACATGAGGCTCCCTGTGAGGAGCCTGGTTCTCCCTCTGCCTGTGTCTCTGCATCTCTGCCTGTGTCTCTCATGAATGAACAAATAAAATTTAAAAAAACAAAAACAAAACAGAGAAACAGAGGAAATACCTTTTTTAACTCCTTTTAAGGGACCAGTATTACCCTAGTACTAAATTCAAAGACACTACAAGAAAAGAAAATGAAAGTCACTGTCTCTAATTAATATACATGCAGAAATTCTCAACAAAATATTAACAATTCATATTTGGCAATGTATAAAAAGAATTATGCACCATGAATAAGTGGGATTTATCCCAGGCTGGTTCAACATTTGAAAATCAATTAATATTATCCATTGCATTAACAGGTTAAAAGAGAAAAATCACATGGTCATATAATAAATGCCAAAAAAAAAAGTATTTGAGAAAATATAACACCCATTCGTGATGAAAACTCTCAATTAACTAGAAATAAAAGGGAACTATCTCCACTTGATAAAGAATATCTACAGAAACCCTATGGCTAATCTGCTTGATGAGAAACAGATATGTCTCCTCTCACCATTCCTTTTAACATTGTACTGGAAGCTTGAGATAATGCAATAAGACAAGAAAAGGAAATAAAAGCATATAGATTGAGAGGAAGAAATGAATCCATCTTTGTCCACAGATGACATAATCATCCACATAGAAAATCCAAAAGAATTGACCAAACAAATAAACAAACAAAAAAAACCCTAAAACTAACATGCAGTTATAGAAAGGGACAGGATAAAAGGTTAATATTTAAACGTCAATTGCTGGGGCACCTGGGTGGCTCAGTGGTTCAGCGTCTGCCTTTGACTCAGATTGTGATCCCAGGGTCCTGTGATCAAGTCCCGCATCGGGTTCCCCACAGGGAGCCTGATTCGCCTGCTATCTATGTCTCTACCTCTCTTTCTGTGTCTCTCATGAATAAATAAACAAAATATTTTTTAAAAAGTCAATTGCTTCCCCATATACCACCAGAAACCAGGTGTATTAGAAATTGAATTAACAAAACAAACAAATCCCACAGTATTATTTATATTGACATCTCCTAAAAATAAAATGTTTAGGTATGAATCTAAGAAAATATGTGCAAGATCTATGTGAGGAAAACTACAAAACTCTGCTGAACTGACTAAAGAATAACTAAATAGGTGTTTCATGTTCATAGATAGGAATACTTAATATTGTCGAGATGTCAGTTCTTCTAAACTTTATACATTTTTTAAAGATTTTATTTATTTATTCGAGAGAGACAGAGATATAGGCAGAGGGAGAAGCAGGCTCCTTGTGGGGAACCTGGTACGGGGCTTGATCCCAGGACCCCAGGATCATGAACTGAGCTGAAGGCAGATGCTCAATCACTGAGCCACCCAGGTGCCCATCAACTTACTTTATAAATTAAATGCAATCCTGCTCCAAATCCCAGTAAGCTTTTGTGTGGATATCAACAAATTGATTCTAAAGTGTATTTGAAGAACCAAAAGACCTATAATTCCTCATGCATACTAAAATAGAACTATCGGGATCCCTGGGTGGTGCAGCGGTTTAGCGCCTGCCTTTGGCCCAGGGCGCGATCCTGGAGACCCGGGATCGAATCCCACATCGGGCTCCCGGTGCATGGAGCCTGCTTCTCCCTCTGCCTATGTCTCTGCCTCTCTCTCTCTCTGTGTGTGTGTGACTATCATAAATAAATAAATAAATAAAAAATTAAAAAAAAATGAATTAAAAAAAAATAAATAAAATAAAATAGAACTATCAAGCCATGAAAAGACATGGAGGAAACTTAAATGCATATTACTAAGTGAAAAAAAGTCAAAGTAAAATGTGACATTCTGCGTGATTCCAACTATATGATGTCCTAAATAAGGCAAAATTATGGTGGCAGTAAATAGGTCAGTGGTTGCCAGGGGTTGTAAGCAGGGAAGTGGGGATAGTTAGGTGAAGTATATTGGATTTTTACCACAGTGAGACTACTCCATAGTGATGGGTAGTCCATAGTGATGGGTACATGTCATTATACATTTGTCCAGACACATAGAATGTGCAACACCAAGAGTGACTTGTAATCCAAATTATAACCTTTGGGTGATTATGATGTGTTAATGTACGTTCATCAATTGTAACAAATGGACCATTTGGTTGGAGATACCGACAATGTGGGGAACTGTGGATGTGAAGGGAGGGACAGCGGTATATAGGAAATCTCTCAACTTGCTCAATTTTGCTTTGAAACTAAGACTGCTGTTAAAAAATGAAATAGTCTTAAAAATGGGAAAACAACAAACAAGCAATGTCACAGTTTAGCAGGCAGAAGGAGTTCCCCTCTCTTTAGGAGAAGTCAGCCAATTTTTCTGTTCAAGCTTCAATTGACTGGATGAAAGCCACAGATATGGGGGAAGCCAACCTACTTTACTACCATTCAAATGTCTACAGATTCAAATGCTAATCTCATCCCAAAAAAAACGCACTCACAGACATACCTAGGGAAATGTTAGGTGAAATATCTGGGCACCTCATAGTTCAGTCAAGATGAAATATAAAATTAATCCTCATAACTGGTGAGAAGAAAAAGAAAAACTAGCTATAGAAATTGATAGTTTTCTACATGGGATGTTAGGTGCTCATATTTTCAAGTTAACAATTTGTTTGAAATTGAATTTATATAAGAACTCAGTTGGGTAATGAGCTCAAATACAAACACAAATGCCTGGTTCTCCTCCCTTTCCCAGCAGTCTGTTGGGATCCTGTGCTAACGGTGCCTTGATCATAGCAGATGTGCCATATAATTTTTTTCTTTGAGTAGTTAAAATGGCCAGTGTATTTCCACCAGTACTATCCTCTGTAGGAAAATTATCTTGATATTAACAGAATTCTGAAACTGATACGAGTGTATTTTTAATACTTTTAAGCAAATAAAACTTCAGAGCAGAACAAACTCATGTTAAATTATTTGATGCTTCTCACAAGTCTAATCATATCCATCATGAGTTTTTTTTTAATTTCCAAGTGCCCTTATTTATTAAAATAAGAAATGAAGAGAAGCCAAAAATTCAAAAAGTGCAATACCAAAATAAGCTTATTTTAAAAGGAATTACTTGGAGTGCTTCTTATTATGGTAGCAGAGAAAATACAGTATTTCTGTTGGTTTTTAATATAAATTGATATTTTCTCAGGACACTGCAAACACTTTGAAAATTAACTTGCCAGAACCTCTTAGGCTGAAAAATTAATTCGTTTCCAAAAAAAATATGACAGAGTAATTTTTAGCTGACAGATTTAGGGTTTTTCTCAACTAAAGGACTTTTCAAATCACCATTTTAATCTCTGAATGAAAATAACCACATGAAGCAAGATAGGCCACATCTACCTTCTAAATTTATGTAAAGCATAGACTATATGTAAATATCTTCCAACACCCTTAACTCAGTATTTTACCCTCGTTCCAATTAGTTAGAGGTGAAGAATTTGTCCAGAATTACTGAAAGACTGAAAGGTGAAAATTCACAGTTGGATTGTAACCCTATGGGAGAGTAAGAAAAGTAACTTCGAGAAAATTATTGAATCCATGAAAATGTTATGGAAACTAAACATAGATTCTGTTTTCTTTAAAGAATGCACTCCTTGGAAGCAAGCCTTATTAAGGTGAAATAATTAGCTCAGTCAATGAGAAACAGAAAGCAATGGTTGATTCGCATCTTATGCTGCTAAAGGAATTATTTTTTATTAAACATAAGAAAAATGCAACCAGGTATCTGAAAACGATTTTCAAAATAACCATTCCTAACTGTTTAGCAGATAAATCCCCAAAACTCAGTGGCTTACGTGGTTGCTCTAACCTAGCAGAGTCCTGGGAAGTTGGCAGGTAGGATTCGCTTCATGGAGTCATCCAGGATCTCACGTTATGCTGTGACTCTTCTATGTTTATCAGAAAACTTTGAGATCAGTCCTGCATCTGCATCCTCTAGTGGCTGAGAAGAGAGCAGGAGGGGGTTGGGGAGTGGGGGAGATGAAGACACACTCTCTCTTAAAGTGCCCCAGAATAGTAGTGACATTTTCTACTCCCACCCCAATCATGAGAAATAGTTAAAAGTCCTGTAAGGATGTCAGTGTGGATGAGAAATAGAGTTTAGCTCTAAGCCCAGGAAGGGCTTGGGGAGCCAGTAGCCCATCTTGGCAACACTGAAAAACCAGTCGGAAAGGAATGCACAATCAAGCCTAACAGGATCAATGGGCCCTTCGATGATGACTAGCCTGTGACACAAATATTAACTGGAAGAAAAAGTAACAGTAATATCACCCAAAATAAAAACTTAATTTAACATTTAACTTTATCAGGAACAGCAGGAGGCTGCAAGATAGTTGGATTGTAGGATCATAACATTTAGTGCAGACTCATGTGTGTGTGTGGTAGTAGGACTAGAGCTTCAACAGGTGACTTACGTTGCCTTATTTCCCCCTCCTTTTCCTCTTCTTCTTTCTCCTTGTTTTATTTAATACTTTTATTTATTTATTCATGAGAGACACAGAGAGGCAGAGACACAGGCAGAGGGAAAAGCAGCTCCAAATGTTTCCTAGTCTATCTGTAAAAATAGAAAGAGCCCAATTTTAATTTAAATGTGATGCTTGGGAGTCCTGGGTGGTTGAGCGTCTGCCTTCGGCTGTGGTTGCGATCCCTAGGTCCTGGGATTGAGTCCCGCATCAGGCTCCCTGTGGGAGTCTGCTTCTCCCTCTGCCTGTGTCTCTGCCTCTTTCTCTCTCTGTGTCTCTCATTAATAAATAAAAATAAATAAATAAATGTGATGCTTGCTCATTGTAAAAAAACTAAACAAAATGTAACAAAATACTATAAAATTATGATAAGTCTTTTTTTTAAATTTTATTTTATTTAGTCATGAGAGCCACAGAGAGAGAGAGAGAGAGAGAGAGAGGCAGAGACACAGGCAGAGGGAGAAGCAGGCTCCATGCAGGGAGCCCGATGTGGGACTCAATCCTGGGACTCCAGGATCTCACCCTGGGCCAAAGGCAGGTGCTAAAACCACTGGGCCACCCAGGGATCCCCATAAATGTGATAAAAGTCTTAAAAATTCTAATCCCATCATTCAGAGATTATTGCTATTTACTATTTTGGCAAACACTCATCTTTATATTCATCCATATTTTTGTTATTATTAAAATGAGATCATTCTTTATATAGTGTTTTGTACAGATTTTGTTTTTCCTTAGAAATACAGTGGAGGGGCACCTGGGTGGTTCATAGTTGAGCTTCTGCCTTTGGCTCTGGTTGTGATCTTGGAGTCCTGGGATTGAGTCCTGCATTGGGCTCCCCACAGGGAGCCTGCTTCTCCCTCTGCCTCTCTCTCTCTCTCTCTCTCTCTCTCTCTGTGTGTGTGTGTGTGTGTGTGTGTGTCTCATGGGTAAATAAGTAAAATCTTAAAAAAAAAAGAATTTCATTATTTAAAAAAAAGCAGAATCAAGTTGGACAATAGGTAAGACAAATCCTACACCCAAAGTGGCTGACATATTTTCATTCCCATTGGCCCCCAAATGTAAATAGTTTGAGATAAACACCAATAGCTACAAGAACAATTGTTATAAAAAAGTCACATGGAAGAAAATCATGGGATAGCTCTTAATGGCTGAGCACTGAGCATCATCATCATGTACAAACTGTAAGACTCAGGGAGCAATCCTAACACAGCACCTGAAACTGGTGGTTTTGGAGGTTGATAGCACTTGACGCTTCCAATTCCCAATGAATGCAGTGAGATAAAGGAAAGTCGCTAGTGCTCAAGTAGTGGAGGTATTTATGCACATGAACCCTAGAAACTAAGGAACCCCAGAGCTCTCTCAAGTCAAGCTAAGGAGGAGAATATCCCCAACTGGACCACATAGTGAGCAAAGAATTAGGATAGTTCAGATGAGATGGTTAATACCTCCAGAAGGTGAATCCTACTGTTTTAATCCACGGGAGAGGAGAAGACAGGGAACCTGAGGGTGGTGGCCCTAGAAAAGTGATATTGGTCCATTCCTTTCTTAGATTACTTTCTTAGAAGTAATTGAAATTCATCTCATGCATCCCAGAGCAGTGAAAAAAGATTATGGCTTTGTCCTTTAAAAGCTACAGAAAAAAAGAAAAAGGAGGAAGAGATTAGCCTCTTACAAATGAAAAAGGTGCATTAGAAATTCATGTTAACAAAGCAAGTGAAAAATACAGCCTCATATTTTGAAATGAATGAAGAGAAATAAAGGAAATGACAGAAGTTATGAGCCAACAACATAGATCAGAAGTATACAAGAGCAGTGATCAGAGAAAATAAAAACATGAAAACAGAAGTAAATGAACTTAGGTAAAAATTAGAAGAGAGACACCTGGGTGGCTAAGTTGGTAGAGCATCCCACTCTTGACCACGGGTCTTGATCTTAGGGTTGTGAGTTCAAATTCTGCATTGGGCATGGAGCCTACTTAAAAAAAAAAAAAGAATTAGAATGAAGATAAAACCAAATACACATAATATACCTCTCTGAAGAAGAAAATGAAATAAATGGAATAGAAGAAATACTAAAAAGTATAATCCAAGAAAATTCCTGGAATCAACAACAAATAAAAAGATGTGAAACTACATAATGACAGAGCACTATGCGTTTCTTACACTAGTGTTTCCAGCATGAAGACATATTCAAGTAAAATAGTTAGACTTGAAGTAAAAGTAAAAGTTCCTGGAAGCATCTAGACTAGAGTATGGAAGTTTTGGGGTTCCAATTCAAACTAAGATGGAGACTAGCCAAGAAAAGGAATATTTATGTTTTAATTAGAGAAACAACATGAACATGATTGGACATGTAATATTAGATCAAGGGGATCCTGGGGATTTGGGGGAGAGTAAGTTTCTGATGCTACCTATGTTAGAAAAGAGGGGTTCTTGCCATTTACAGGCACACTGAAATATTCATACATAAATTAATATGCTGTTACCATTTGCCTCAAATTTACCCGGGAGTAAGTGGTGTGTAGATACAATAATACTGGCCGTGGGTTAAATATTATAAAAGCGGAGTGGTGGATCCATGGGAGCTCATTACACTTTTTTATCTTTTGCAATATTTTTTTAAAAAATATTCCCTACAAAAACTATTTTTTTCAAAAATGGATTGTTTTTCTTTACTACTTTCAAATGGTTTTCCCATAGCCTATATTTGGATTTAGACTTTCCAATGTATTGAATTTAATTTCTCCACATCATAAATTACTTTTGCACATTGAATCATGTTCTTAGTCAAAATTCTCCATTTCAGGTCTGTCCCCCAAAGTTTTAGCCACCACTACCTAAATTGATCTCCTTAAACAAATTACTATTTTCTCTCAATTCAAGCTATCCAGAATGAATGAAAATATTCTTAAACTAGGTCTGTATATATAACCCCATTCCTCTTAGTGAGGAAAATGTATAGTATTTTTTAATTGATTATCTAGTTTAAGCACTAGAAACCAAGAAATAATTTATTTGTCTAGATTCCCAAACTGAGTTTATGGTTTTTTTGTAATAATCTATCATTTTTTTAATAATCTATCATTTTTGTTCAATTTATAGGCATTTTTGTTGTTGTTCCCAGTAATCTAATCTGCATAATCTAATCAGTGATACTTTAAAATGCAAACCTGACCATGTCACCTTCCTGCTGGAAACTCCTCCAGGGCTTCGTAATTTCCTGCTTTTATATTATAAAGACAGAGCTGTTTAATGTACTACGTTCTCTACCCTGTCAGACCCCTTCAGCCTCCTCTTTCCCATCCTCCAGCATCATGCTTTCCTTTTGGTTGATCTCCCTCCATTACAGCGCAAGGCCTCCTGCCTGGACTGCTTCCTGCAGGCTTTCATTTACTTAATTCTTGGTGTCATATGCCAGTCACACTTAAAATTCTGTCCTTTAAAGGAAATGGATCCCAGGACTCTCTAGAAACATAATCTCAAAGACACTTCAAAATTGCAATCTGTAGAGTCCACAAATGATTTTTTAAAGGAATACGGTGCAATCACAAGTGGAACCAAAGAAGAATAGCGTTAGCAATGGTAACAGAATAGGATAAAAGCAAGCATTGAGGAGTACGAACTGCCAGTGCAGGCTGCCACTACGAAAAATCTTAAATGGCTTAGTGTCTAAGCTCAGAGAGCAGAGGTTTATACGATGCTGCTGATATAGAAGTTTCCAGCAAACTTGATTGGCCTTAGGTGAAAGCACATGTAATAAATCCAGCAGTCATGGTGTGGTAATAAGCAATTGTTATTAAACATTTCCGTTCTCCTATGTAAAGATGAAAATTGAATCAAAATATTCAGAGAACTGTGAATGTTTCTGTATTTGTTTCTTTATCAAGCCAAACCATTTTAACTGCATCCTTGATAATATTTTCTACCAATTTGTTACTGGGCTATTAAAATGGAATTTTGTACATTCACCCCTTTTACACTTAGAAGTTTACTTTTAGTTTAATTTGAGCAAGATATAGATGTTTAATTTGAGCAAGATATAGATTTCTCTTTATTATTATATTATTTATTATATATTATTTCTATAATTTGATATATAGTTTAATTTGAGCAAGATATAGATTTCTCTTTAAGAGAAATATGTAAGTGTATAAGCAAAACTTAATGGAAATATAACACTAAAATAATTTATTTAAAAATATTCATTGTTTAATACTCAAGTTATCAAACTGTTGGATAAAAGTAGCAGAGTTTAAAGAAATATACCTTTCAGTTCTTTTGGGTATAAAAAATACTGGCCATTCTGATTTCATTCATTACAAACTTCTCTGGTTCAATTAAAAAGTTAATAAACCTGGAATTCCATATTTTGCCAACATATTACTGAATTTGTTCCCTAAATGACTTGTATAATATTCAATAACAGAGAGGATGACTTTAAGAATGGGTAAAATGCATGAGGCTAAGCAAACTTTGAAAAGGATCAGGAGCTAATTTAACTTAAAATATCCTGAGTAATTTAGAGTGACACTTAACAAAATCTTTCTGCTTGTACAATTGAAAGAATTGGCCCGTAAGGTAGGAGCTGAAGAACATTCAGTATTATTAATGCTACCCAAGAAACTACTTTCTTGACTTCAAATGGAACAAATGTCATTGAAAAGTTTCAATGCACTCCACAGAATATAATTCAAATTAAGGTCCTCTCCTGGTTTGAGAATCTCTTAGAAATGTAAAAAAATTCCTGCCTCTATTAATAAAAGATAAAAAGTACAGTGCAACTTTCCATCTTATTTAATATTTGTGTCATTTAAAAGTCGTCCAGAATATGCTTTCAGAAAGCCAAATATGTATATATACCACACACCAGACATACACCAGTTTAGTAACTGTTTTATAATATAACCTTATTTTGTATAGTCTATCACTTCAAATTAGATCCTGTATCTTACAGAATCATCTATAGGTGTTTGATCATGCATATTGAATTTATCCAATGGTATCTGCCTCTCACAAATACTATTTATCTGAAGACATGATTACATAAATTTGAGAATTTTGCAACCTGTTCAATAATAATTTTTCCGTTTTCCATTAATTTACAGAACACATTTATTTCCTGGATTGGTTTACTTTTAGCTCTGTTGTGATTATAATTAGCTATATATTAAAGTGTGCTACACTTTGGCAAGTTGGACCAATATTGACAGACTCAGGAAAAACAAATTGCTACAAATTTTTATACATGTACAAAATACCTCATTGATTTTTAAGGATTTTTTATTTATTTACTTATTTGAGAAAGAGAGAGAGAGAGAGAGAGAATGAATGAGGTTAGAGGCAGAGAGAGATGCAGAGAAGCAGACTCCCTGAAGAGCTGGGAGCTGGCCATGGGGCTCAGTCTCACAACCCTGAGGTCATGACCTGAGCCGGAATCACGACTTGATTGCTTAACGCACTGAGCCACGCAGGAGTCCCCTCACTGAATTTTGGAAGTCACATTGCTCATCGTTCGACAATTTTAAAAACATTATTTCTAATTAGCACTGCTATGACAAACATCCTTGCCTTGTGTAGCAATTTTAATGTTATTATCTTAAAGCAATGGGTAAAGGATCTTGCAGTTTCATCAAACGAAATACAAACATATGTGAAATTAGCTTAGAAACCTCAAGAAAATCATATATATATGTGTCATATATATATGATATATATGATATATATGTGATATATATCCCTTAATTTATAAACATAGAATTTATTTATAATCCTAAAAATGCTTTAATGTTAATAGTGATAACATTCCACTAAAATATTGATCATGATAATTTCCTATACAGAAATAAAACATCTAATACATTTATTTACCTTGAAAAATAAATGACTAGTTTCTCCCCAATATTTGGTAACAAACTGTCTACAACAAATGAGAATTCGCCATCCCTTATCTGTCCATTCAAAATATACTAGTGTATTCTTAGCTACGTATTTGTTGTTGGCCGTCCCAGATCCACACCCCACGTTTGTAAACCCAGCTCTCTGGCCCAGGAAGCTGACCTATATGGGCTACGCCCTTGCTGTGTATCTGTTGAGTTGTCACTTGATCTCCCTGGCAGAGGATCCCGGGGAAAAAGCCGAGTGAGAGCAGAGTGTCTCTACCCACCACCACTTGAGGTTGCCTCTTTGTGGCTCTATTCTTGACCCATGTATCCAGCTCCACTCAAAGGGGGCTTCCTTGTGTGACTTTCTCTACCTTGTTCCCTTGGGCCTGGGAGTAGTGGCAGCCTATTGATCACATGATCACATGACTCTTTGTAAAAAAAAAAAAAAAAGTCTTTTGCAAATACATTCTGTTTGAATGATCCCAACTTTAGGTGTCGCATCAGTGTCCTGCTGTGGCCGGCCTAAAACTACTGTCTACCACGCACCCAGTGTGGTTAATGTCAAGACAGTTCTCTTTTATTTGTTTATTTATTTATTCATTATGCACGTATTCTTATTTATTCATCCATTCACTCATTTATTTTATATTTTTTTTATTTTATATTTTAAGTGGAACAAATGCCTCGTGATTTCTTTTCTTGCATCTTTATGTAAAATTAGCTCTAAAGGCATCAATCTCTGTCCTTCTCCCATACCACTCATCCCAAATATTCAAAATATCAATCTATAAAAGCAAAAAAAAAAAAAAAAAAAAGTCTGTAAAAGCAAAAACCACAAGAAGTCCCAGGAATTTGGAAATTTAAGATATGCGAGGATATCTTGTCATGGTATTCTCCTTTCCATGTGAGAGCAGAGCATGTCCTTTGTGTATAAACTCAACATGAAATACAGAGCATCTTCCCTCATTAAACACTGTTCAGATGTTTTTGACTAGAAATGAATTCATTATGATGATAATTTTCTAAAAACCAAATAATGTGAAATGCCAATGGGGATTGTTAAAAAGGGATTTTTGTCTTTTTGTGTGTATGGTTCATAGTTACAACAGTATAAAAAATCATTCTTCAAGAAGAGTAAAAGAAGCTATGTTTCCATCTCATTATTTTTAAAAATATTGTTATATAATATTTTAAAGGTAATTACAGGATACTTTTGGGATTAAGAAACATTAAAAAAATTTAAAAGCATTTAGACATAAATGGCTTTAAATATTTAAAACCTTGGGCATAAAAATTCAGGGGGCACCGGGGTGGCTCAGTCAGTTGAGTGTCATGATCCCATGATCATGGGATCAGACCCCATGTTGTGCTCCCTGCTGGGTGGGGAGCCTGCTTCTCCCTCTTCTGCCTGCTCATGCTCTTTGTCACTACCTCTTCTCTCGCATATAAATAAATAAAACCTTTTAAAAATTCAAACTTGCTATTTGCAAAAATATTCCTTATTTATTCAATTTTTAAAAAAATGTTATAACATTAATTCTAATTCTTGAAACAGACTATACATGATATTTATCAATTTATCATAATCCTATGAGATAAATGACAATACTTTATAAAGTTTGGATTAGAATTCAGGGACATAAAAAAAGTGACATAAAAAATATCCTAAATATAGAAGATTAGGACAATAAAAATATGAAATATAAGACTAGTGTTACTTTTCTATTTCCTTCCTTCCCCTAACTTGAACTAGCCTCATCAAGACTTTTTTGGATTTTAGATTGAGTTTAAGTCCATTTACAATATAGGAGATGCTATGCCTGATTCTTTGAAATATTGGTGCCATTTAATTGCAGTTTTGTCTGAAAATAGTATCTTAGAAGACGTTTATCTTCCCTAAAGGAATTCTAACTGGGGCTTGCTTTGCTTCAAATGTTGACTTTATTATTCAAGGGCTCTTTATAAGTTTTCCCCATTTCTCCGGATACAATTATCATATATAGAGAATTAATCAGTCAACTTCTTTCTCTCTCTCTTAGGCATACATACACACAATGGCTCAAATACAGACAGGAAATATATTCTAGAGATTTTAGGATAATGGGTAAAATTATAGTTAAGGAGAATGAGGATGATGAGCAACTGAATGCAAATATAATAATAGATGTTTTATAAAGGCTATTGGAGCAAATAAAACCAAGATTATTTTTGAGGAATATATCTTCTCTCCTGAAATAAAGAAATAAACTTCACTGCAAACATTAATATTAGACTGAATACTTTTCCCTTATTCTTGATTTATTCAAGCATTTAGTAAATGTTCAAGAAGCCTTTTGCTAAGGCATCATTGTCCGTAAAGTTTATTTGAATTTAAGTAAATTAAGTAATGACCGACACTGTCTTTTACTCATCTCTCTACCCTCAGAGTGTAGCCCATTCTGGGGAAAGTAATAGATACTCAGTTAAGTGTCTATAATTAACTTAACTATTGACACGTATACTATACAATGAGGTTAATATCCTTAAGGAGTAAGCAGGATTCTAAAAGTAGAAAATTCAAGAGCAGCCCAATCCCACCAACTTGGAGAATCTGGTGTTGTAGGAAAAGAAGGTGCACAAAGCTGCTGAAATCCTCACTCATGCATCCCCAGGGGAATTTAATGATGTGTTCGAGGATGTCCGGCTACTACTTCAAAATGACAATCTACTTAGTGAAAGGGCAGCACATGCATTTGCACCAGTTCATGGCTGAGAAGATAGAAGGATACGAAGATCAAGTCTTACTTAGAGAACTCAGTGGCCTGAGTACTAGCAGGTTTTGAGATCCAAGAAACATTTCCTTTAAGTTTGATCAGTTACAAAAGAAGCAAAAGACACCCACCCAGCCGGGGGCATAGATGGAGGTAGGAAGTCTTAGAGAGAATCCTGTGACCGTGACTTAAGGGTCTCTGTGAAAGGTCATTACTCCAATGGCTTCTGTACTCTTGATGCTAAAACTCTAGATGGGCAACAGACCATTGTCGGCTGTTTCGAAAGCCACTAGTTTTGGTCTAAAGATTTCTGGAATGGTTGCTGGTCATCAGCATGGAAGTTCACCATCACAGCACCTACAGCCTAGATCGCTGGAGCACCTGACAGATTCTCCGGCATGTTCAATTGGTTAGTCAGAAAGACGTAGGGGATTCAGTGACTGTTTCGAATGAAGTCCAAACTGCCAAGGAGTTGATGAAAATCAGAGAGCATGCAGAAAATGAGTACCAGAGAGTGACCAGTGACAACTATCAAACTGTCAGATGCCACATCCAAGGCTTTGGGCCAAATCGACTGAAACAAGACTGGTGAAGAAAGTAAGTATGAATGTAAGGATTCTTCCGTATGTAGGACAAAAAGAGTCAACATGTTGTCATATGATGAACAAGTGATTTATAAACAAGAGCGATAGTTTTCCAGGGTTTTCATTAACAGATTTTCTAGCCTCATGGAATACTCTATCCAGCCTCATGGAATCCGGTAGCACTGTCTTGGTTCTCTTGTGTTCTCTGCCTTGTAATTTTCTGTTTTCACTATATCTACTTGTCACTTTTTAAAAATTCTGCCACATTTAATGATGAAGAGAGAGATGTATTATCCTGAGTTGTTTTACTGTCAAAAAAATTTCCTCGCCTCGAAGCCCTGTTACCATATAGGTGGTTAACACGCTCAGTACTCTTTTACCCTGTCCTTCAGGGTGCTTGTGGTATGTCAGTGATTTTTACTCAACACCAACCACTAAAGAAGCTACGCTATAAACTAGCTGAATGGAAGACACACTCATCCTTCTCCCTCCAACGGCTTTGATCGTCATTTATAACCTCTCATAACTGGTGGGAGGGGTGGCATCTTGGTCACACAGTCGGTTAAATGACCGACTCTTGATTTCAGCTCAGGTCATGACCTGAGGGTCGTGAGATGGAGCCCCGTGTGGAGCTCTGTGATGGGTGGCAAGGAGCCTGCTTACCTTTCTCTCTCTCTCTCCCTCTCCCTCTGCCTCTCCCCTTGCACATGTACCCTCTCTCTCTCTACCCCTCCCTCTATGTCTCTCTCTCTCAAAAAAAATATAGACATCTCATAACTATAGTTTTCAAAAGTTTAGATTGGGCTTCTCAAGTCCATTTATGGGAACAAAGGAAGTTTTCTGGAAATTCCATTATAGCAAACTTCTCTGGGGAAGTTGTATTCAAATCCAGGGTCTTAAACCACATTCCCTGTACATGAAGGCATTTGCTTTCTTCTCTTTCCTCATTGTCTCCTTCCCGGGTACCATTACAGTTATAGACCTCAAGCTGCATTTGTATAAGAGTTTTACCCTTTTATTATTATTATGTTTTTATTATCCAAGAACTACTGACATACTAGGGATATAGTAGAGTATGAAATTTGAAAAATGCAGATGATAAAGGAATAATAGGTATCTCATGTTTTAATACATTGTGGTGGGATTGTGCTATAAGCAAACAAGTCAAATAACTGTAAATTACAAACTAAAACTGAAGATGAACCAAAGTGAAAGGGGTACATTCCAGGCCATATCTTTGTACGGTAACCTGTTATTTCAGGGAATACTAGTGGTTTGTTCTAAGTAGGATGTAAAACTTGTTCCAGATCACTCTTCCTCAGGCCTGCCTGCCAAAAACTCAAATGTAGCTCTGATGTAGCAATTCTTCCCAGGTATATTGGCAGGTATATGTGTGATCTCAGCATACACAGGCGACAGAATTATGATATGATAATCGCTAATGGTCGATTTATTTATATTGTTTACACTTCCATGAGCAGGCCTTAAGGGAAGGTCAGTTTATTTTTTTTTTAATTTTTATTTATTTATGATAGTCACGGAGGGAGAGAGAGAGAGGCAGAGACATAGGCAAAGGGAGAAGCAGGCTCCATGCACCGGGAGCCCGATGTGGGATTCAATCCCGGGTCTCCAGGATCGCGCCCTGGGCCAAAGGCAGGTGCTAAACCGCTGCACCACCCAGGGATCCCGGGAAGGTCAGTTTAAAACAAAAAAGCAAAAAATAAAACAAAACAATAAAAAAAAAAAAAACAGTGTCTTCCTACCTATCTCCAAATACATGTCAAAAAAGAAGAGGGTTTGTGCTTCAGCTTTGTTTTTGTTCAGTAATACAGTCAAGCAATTTGGTTTCCAAGTGACCCTTGAGCTGTGGAAGCATTTTTTTTTTATTTCAAATGAAATGTATTTGCATTAAAAAGTAAAAGTAAGAAATGCATTTAACAAATCACAATTATATAGAACAAATAACGGAGAACGTTCCTTTCAAATATTTCTAATGTGCTTCCCATTTTCATTGACCTTGGTTTTTCCTAAAACAATTTCTCCCTAGTCAATTCACTTATCTAGGGTAGATTTAAATTGCATGTCAAAAATTCTTTATTCCTCAAATCACTTTTGGTTCAAAGGATGTAAAGGCAGTTAAATTTTGAACATGTTCATTGTTGTATTACATTTTCCTTTCACTGGGGAAGAAATCGGGAGGAAGAAAGGCAGTGGTAATTGAAAGAATGGAACACATGAGGCTTACATTGTGTTCATAAAGTCATCAATAAAAAGAACAAAGTTCTTATCTCTTAGCTCAATTTGGAAGAAGACTTTGTGTGGAAATAGTTAAGTGATTTGGACTCATTTTTGTGTGTGTGTGTGTGTGTGATAATTAAATTTAATGTTATCAAAGAATCACATCTAAGCAAAAATTGTTGTGCATTATCTTAATACTCTTTAAAGATGGTTCTGCTCCGAGGCTAATTTACTCAAATCTAACTAGTTTATTTTATCTGCCAGGATGCAGAGCTGATACCAGAAGATGAAAACTTTTCTCTTCAGGAACCATTTAAGAAACCCTGGGTAAATTAGAAAGGTATTCTGGAAATTAGCTCCTTTTCAAGTAAGAAAAAAAATGGTTCTATACTGCAAGGAATTATTGATATTTTCTTCTAATTTGAAGTGTTTTTATAAGCTAAGTTTCCCCAGAAAGAAGACATGCTACAGTCCAGCCAGGGTTCAAATGCTATCTCCTCCACTCAATGCCTGTGCAACCATCCATATATTCATTAACATTTTGGACCCTGGAAAGGAGGCAATAGTTATTAACTGTTGGATTATTCATCAGTATGAGTGAATCCATTAGTACTTTTCAATAAATGTGACTTCTATTATCAGTACTAAGTATTGTGTACATAATAAGCCTTTTATACCACAAATGATTTAGCTACTATCAATGCCTCACAATTATGTAATATGGTATCTCTCACACATATTAAAACAAAAAGTCCACATTCAAAAAGGTGATTTCCTTAAAAGATCAAACTTTTATATAAAATATGCACTTTAAATTTATTTCATGGGGTGTTGTATGTTTGCACAACAATATATTTACCTGAGGATACTTTATTCCTTGTTTTCAATATATTTTCTGCTTTGTGATTTCTTATCTTTATACTCACCTCATGCTTTTCACTCAGTATCAGTTGATTGTTGGATGATTGGATGATTGTTGATCAGTCTCTATATAAATGCACATTTACTATTGAGAGGTCAGGCAAGATGGGAAATTAGAAATCTCCATGGGACTGGCAAAATGTATTCCATGGTGATTTCTCTCTCTCTCTGTCTCTTTTTTTTCTTTTTTAAGGTTCTATTTATTGATCGATGAGATACACAGAAAGAGACGCAGAGACACAGGCAGAGGGAGACACAGGCTTTTCACAGGGAGCCCAATGTGGGTCTCGATCCCAGGACCCCAGGATCACGCCCTGGGCTGAAGGCAGGCACTGTACCACTGAGCCACCCAGGTGAACCTCCATGGTGATTTCTATAAGAACAGATATGGAGAAACACAAAAGCAGGATTGAAGTTGTTTAAAAGTGCATGAAGAAAAATATAAATTTTTTATAGAAAAAATTATCTTCAACAAGCAAGCAGGAATAAATGGAGGCAAATTTAGATTAAAAGAGACATAAGACATATAATACATAGAAAAATGAGCATTAAAAATAAAAAATAAATAAAAAATTAAAAAAAGAAATATGAACATTGATTCTGTTTCAAATAAGCTACAAAAAGTCCATTTTTGAGATGACATGTTCATTTTCAAATGAACATGATATTAGATGATATGAAGCAGTTTTAATACTGTGATGCATGGAAAGGATACTGTGGTGATGCAAGGAAAGCTCCATAGTTTTACAAGACGCTTATAAAAATATATAGGGTAAAGTGATATAAAGTCAGGGATTTTCTTTAAAATACCTCAGAAAATGTGAATAGAACAAGTAATGTTGTAAAATCTTTATAACAATTGAGTCTAAGTAAATACTCTATTGAAAAATATTCTTTTTTTCTTTTATATAAGCCCTTAAAATAAAATTTGATTTAGAAACACTTTTAGAAGAAGTAATCTTCTCCTGTTTCCAGCATAAGGCTGGAATATATAGATGACCATCTCCTACTGAAAAGTATTTTAAAAACCGGTATAGAATCTTAAAAATTAAATAAATAAGAACAAATAAATAAAAGTAAACCAACTTTGTAATTGCATTAAGGAGCTAACAATAAAAAATAAATAATAAATAAATAAATGAATAAATAAATAAATAAATAAATATTCCTGAGACCAAAAACTAATTTAAAACAAGAAAGAAGAAAGAGAGGCAAATAGCATTTTACTAGAACAAGCTACTTGCCCTAAGGACATTGTAAAATAAAACCTACGGAAATTGAACTTCATTGTTTATGTATTTCTGGGACTGGCTCAAGGTGGTAAGCCTTCTAGTGGAACTTCTAATACAATTAGGACTTCAAATGACTATAACTTTAGGGTAAGTGTGCACTAAACATCAAGTCACTTTCTCTCACCTCTTGCTGAATTAAAAAAGCAAAAAATAATAATAATAACAAAAAACAATCTCCTTCAAAATGAAGAGCAAGGTGGGAAGAAAAAGCTTTCCCTGAGAATTAATAGTGATAAGCTAGCCTTAAGAGTTTTTCATTCTGAATTCAGATAATATAGTTGGTTGAAAAAATAATAATCATGTCCAAAATAAATGCAAGTTATTTGAAGGAAGTCTACATCCTCAACACAATCCCCATGGGTAAAGTTCCATGGAAAATAAGATTATAGTTAAAAAATCACAAAACACACAAGGAAATAAGTGAAAGACAGTAGAAACAATGGGACATTGAATAACACTCAAAAAAGAAACCTGAAATTGAATTTTTAAAACTGAATTTTAGTTAAATATTTTTACTATTTATAAGTAACAGAAAGTAATAGAAACATGAATACATTACAATTAAGTAGCACTAGAGACTCATACATTGCTTGTCCCTCTAGACCATACCTTGCAGTGTCCAGGCCTTGTTTAACGGTCTCCCACATTGATTCTGAGTTTGGCAATTTTTTTTTTTTTTGCTTTGATTGATAGAAAAATAGCAAGCATAAAGGTAAATATGGGATAGGCGCATGCACATTGGGGCATGTTCTCTAGAAACGTTCCCTTTTAGAAATTAGCCTTCATGCTACCAAATATCTTAGGAAATACTACTATATCAAGAGAGAAAACACAGAGTCAGAGAGTTCGAGAGACCATCACAGATGTACTAGCTCCAGCCAAGCATCTGGATGAGTGTAGTCATGTAGATGACCTTAACTATGGCACATGTCACAAAAAAATTAATATATCAATATTATTTTCCAGCTGGGGTAGACAAACTTTTTCTCTAAGGGTGGCAAGTGTTTTAGGCTTTGTGGGTCATACAATCTCTGTTCCAATAACTCAACTCTATCTTTTAATCTTTTATTCTATTCTTTCCTCTTTTAACAAGAGGCCATGGACAGTAAGCAAATGAACATAGTTGTGTTTTAATAAAACTTTATTAATGGGCACAAGAAGTTTAGTTTTATATCATTTGCACATGTCACACATATAAAATATTCTATGTCATAACTATTTAAGAATAAGGACACCTGTCTTGGTGCAGCGGTAGACCAAATTAGGCCTTGCATCAATTTAGCTTTCAGGTTGTAGTTTTCTGACGCTTGTTGTAAGCAACTGCATTTCTCATTGATTTGGTACAACATCAACAGATAACAAACAGAAATTCTTACTGGAAGTTGGCTCCTGCTCTAAAGAACTTTGCTTGTTACCTCAGGCACATTAGCCCTTTATTCTAGAATCAGTTTTATTCAGGCCTTTTCTTTCCATATCCATCATCCAGTTCATGGTTTTACCTTCTTTCCTAAGGTATAAACCAAATTCATTTAAATATTTTTTTCACATGACTCGGACAAAACAAACTATTATTAATTATTTTACACAGTATTTATTATTAATTATTTTACACAGTATTTACAAGTTGTAATTCCATACCTACTTAGAATATTTTGTGTGAAAAAAAAAGCTTTGGTCATTGGGACATTAGCAAGCATAGACAGGGAAATATATGATAGGCACTTGCACATCATGGTATGTACGATTTTAATTATAAAACAAGGCATAATTTTACCCACCAGTAAATAAAAGCAATAGTTGCAAGTTTTATTATTAGGGCCAATCAATAATAATTCTTCCATCTTCCTAAGAAAGCTATCTGAATCCTAGATATCTCTTGATGGTTTGATTTTCCATCCTAGGTAGAATTTTTCTTGGCTTAATCTTTGAACTATAGAATCAGGCTCAGACAAGCACTGTGACATCCTCTTGGTACTTCCCATAAAAATGCAACCATCATACTGTGACCCTAATTCATGAACAGTTAGTTCGTTTTTGTAGAAATAGCCAAGGATTTGTATATAACTGAAAAGAAATAAAATATTTCTGTTTGAAGTATAGAGGCCATATTTTAGTATCTAAAATGAGGGTTTTCTTTCCATTTTAAGATACTGATTTTTCTTTGAAAGATACCTGTGATAGGTTTGTTGAGATTGACTTCTCCTCTGGCTGCGTCCTTCAGATCTTTGATAGCGGAGCTAAAGGAGTTTGTTTTCTGGTGTCTCATCTGTGAGGGGCTCTACATATCTATGAAACCCCTACTGAAGAGTCTCTATTTTGAAGTTATTTTTATCTGTTAATACAATAGATATAGTTTAAGGATTAATCTCTAGAGCTTTTCTTATAGGTTTTTATTGAGTTTAAATGTGGCTTCTTGTATAAACTGTAAACCAGAACACTTCAGTTGAGAGGAGACTTCTTTTTTCTCTTTTAAGTTGTTTTCTTAATCATTTTTAACAAGAAAGCTTGGCTGCAGGTTTAAAGGGATGTAAAAGTGTCAAACTTATCTACCATGATATTTTTAGATTTGCTAAAATGTTTATTAAACATAGGTTTAGGGTTGTGCCAATAAAACATGTGCATTTATTATTTCTCTATGTTTTTAAGTAGGAATTTCAAGGGAATAGCATAAATAATTTTAGTCATCTATACCAGTGAGTGATTATGCTTCTACACAAGTGGCAAATGAAATGGTGATAAACTGTGTGACTATCAAATTGAAATAAGATTCTTGTTGAAAGGTTAGAATTAAATTGCAATATGGCTGCCCCATAGGCAGTCAGCAGAGGAAGTGATTTGGAGTTAGAAGTCGGTTTGCCTTAATCATAACCAACTTTTAGGAACTAAAGGCAAAGGGAGTCAGATTCCTCAGAATATAATAAAACAGTTTGCTAATTAAATAATAGAACTTATGCTCAAAGTCCGTTAAATCTATCTCTATTATCCCATGCTCTTCAATGTCTTTTAGGTAGAATAAACTTCCTCCACTAACTTGAGTGTCAGAAGAAACACTCCTGAGGGATTTTAGCTTGGTTGATGGGGAGCTCTGTTTCATGAGAATCACTCTTCGGTTATAGCACAAGAGGATGAGATACTAAAATTACTGGCACTTGCTGTTAGCTGATTCCACATAGATAGAATCCAGAAATTGTATACAATAAGCCTCTTTCTATTGGTGTGAATAACATTTTCTAAAACACAAATTTTCAAATTAGAGTCAGTATATTGGATTGGTCCACTGGCTTAGCCCAAGCTTTCCTGACTCCTAAGTAGGGATTTTTTTTTTTTTTTCTCCCAGGTCCTCACTCCCAGGGGTGAATTTTCCTCTTATTGGTAGGACCTCAGTTTGGTGTTTTTAGAACCCTGTCTTCTCCCATCTTTAATGATCTTCAAATATTTCAGTTCAGTTCTCTGGTATCCCTATTCTTCCTTATTATTTTTTCTTCAGTCTTTGATGTATAGTACCAGTTATGGTATTCTCTCCAGGTTCACATTTCAGACTGGCAGTAAATCATTGGCAAATAGACAAACGATGGATGATAGATAGATAGATAGATAGATAGATAGATAGATAGATAGATGATAGATATGTATGTATAGATATAGATAGGTTTAGGGTTATATAATTATATATTTAATAATTTATATGTATATAAATTCCCTAATGTCAAGTAACTATAACACAATAAAATCTTGTAAGTTCTTCAAGACTGATTTCCTCTTGGCAAATTTCCCACAAAAGATATTTCTATTACTTCATCTGTTTTGAGCTGCAACACCAAAAGTTATTCCCCATCTGTTATCTGATCTTTTTTCAACTCTAGGCCCTAGATGAGAGACGGACATGCTATGTAATTGTTAAGTGTTGGAGTAGGAAAAAAAATCATGGATAATAATCTGATTAATGTAATATGTCCTTTTACTGCAGGGTTCAGTGTTATTTGGCTAAACAGAAATGTACAATTTATATAGGGAAATTAGCATACAAGATTTTAAAATCTCATTAGAATGCTAAGCCATTTTTAGCAGATACTATGGCATTATTTCCGTAACATATATATACCCGAGTGGAAAAAAAAATTCACCTGATAGTAACTCTGCTTTAATTTTTATAGTTGTTGCCATTGTAACAAAATCAGAACCATTTCATTCTTTTCTTGCCCAGAGCTCCTTGCTAAAATGTAGACTGTCAAATATTAATACAAGTATTTTTTTTATCAACATGCCTATTCTAACCACTCTAGTCCTCTTGTACATTGCATAACTAAAATTTTGCAAAACCCAAGGTAATCGTTGTTAATTATAAAGAGTTACTCAAGCTTACATAGCCTTCAAAGCATATAAATTTTTTTTTAAAATTTTTATTTATTTATGATAGTCACAGACAGAGAGAGAGAGGCAGAGACACAGGCAGAGGGAGAAGCAGGCTCCATGCACCGGGAGCCCGACGTGGGATTCGATCCCGGGTCTCCAGGATCGCGCCCTGGGCCAAAGGCAGGCGCCAAACCGCTGCGCCACCCAGGGATCCCAGCCTTCAAAGCATATAAATGGTAAAGAGCAAGTCAGAAAACCCTCTTCCAGAAATCAACGTCCATGTAGCTATAGATGCTGAATTTTATCTAACTGGTCTAAAAACACCACATATTCAACAATAACAAAACAAGTGATCAGAGATATAAAATAGCTATATACAAGAGACACAAACATTTAAGTGATATTCATTAATACTGGATTCTTCCTAAGTCTCTCATATCCCATTGGACATTCTAATTACAGAGAAATAGTGCTTAAATTCTTTAAAACGAAGATTCCATTCTCCATATACTTTTATCTAGTGAATATTTGTATCTATGTTAGATTTATTGGCATTTTGAGTTTCTGTAGTCATTTTTTTCCACATGCTTCATCCCAAACTTGTTTTATTGCTCCTTTTTAATGGGCTATAATTAAATTAACACATTTTATGACCCATGATGAGAAATAGAGCAAAATGTAAAGTAGGCCTAATATATTTTAAAAGAAAAAATACAGGCTTTAACCAAAACCCAAAATCTAAACTTCCTTTTTTTAAGATTTTATTTATTTATTCCTGAGAGACAGAGAGAGAGAGAGAGAGAGAGAGAGAGAGAGAGAGGAGAGAGGCAGAGACACTGGCAGAGGGAGAAGCAGACTCCCTGCGGGGAGCCCAATGCAGGACTCGATCCCAGGACCCCAGGGTCACACCCTGAGACGAAGGCAGACCCTCAACCACTGAGCCACCCAGGCGTCCCAACAAAATCTAAACTTAACATACTTAGGTCAGCTTGGCATAGAGTTTTCTCTAGAAGTAAATGGAAAGTAAGTCCTGGGTTCTTTGCATAATTTTAACACATTTTGTACACATGTAAAAGAAAATTAACATTAAAGTTATCATTTTAGATATTTAGAATTTTACTTAGAACAAATAGAGGCACAGATATAGTTGGACCATCTTAAATAGCATTCAAATAACATAGATAATAACTAGGAAGTAAGCAATGTTTTCCTTATAGAAAACAACTCTTACAAGGACAAAGATTATTAATGAATGACGGCTTTTCAACAAAACCTGGAGAACGTGGAGTCGCTAGCCAAGTGGATAACGCTAAATAGTGGAATCAGCAAATACAACATCTGTGACTTGTTTTCAGAAGAGCAAGGAGACCTTGATGACTGAGTGGAATGAACACAGGGTCCAGGCAGTAAATCAGGCTGGATTCAGGGTGTTAATGGGGCCACATAATGAAAGGCCTTGGAGAACTTAATAAGGGCTTTGGCTTTTAGCAGGAGTGAGAAAGGAAATTCATGTGGCTTTTTTGGAAAGGTGTAACATGTTTGGACTTCATTTTAACAGGATTATTCTTGAAGAGGAAATTAGAAGAGGACAGAAGCTGTATCAGGAAAAGCTTTTTTTGGAGGTTGTCACCAACGAGAGAGTTATAGGGGTTTAAACAGGGTGTTGGGAATAGAAGTAGTTAGAAGTGATAAATTACAAATACATTTTCCAAGTAGAGCCAACAAAATTCTCGGGTGGATTAAATGTTACTCCAGTTTTTGTTTCATTTTGTCTGCGAAAGCAATTGGAAAGGAGGAATGATATTGTAGTTTGTGGGCAGACTGTCAGGTTCTTAAATAAAAAGAAAGACACAATGTTAGATTTTGGTATTTATCCCACAGGTGTCAATGATGAAAGTGAATCTAATATGATGGCTTTATTTTTAAATATGTCTGTAGTAAGATGTTGACAGGTTATTAAAATGAAGAAAAGGCAGGGAAGCTCTCGAAGGCTATAGAAGGAAAATAATTTACATAGGAAGATGAGGATTTGACAATCAATATTGACAAATATATTACAACATATATTCAGTACCAGGTGCTTTTCTAGGCATCAGAGATTATAGCCATCAACCATAGAGAGAAAATTAACTCTCTCCAATATCAACTGTACTGACAGCAATGATTGTCATTCATGGCAGAGGGTAAGTTATGATATTCTCTATTCTTGCACACCTCAGGTTGACAGGGTGTGTGTGTGTGTGTGTGTGTTTAAAACACCATATGTTGTCTACCCCTGGAACTAATAATACATATATGTTAACTAACTTGAATTTCAACTTTTAAAACAACTTTTTAAAACACTTTTATTTATTTATCCATGGGTGACACAGAGACAGGCAGAGACACAGGCAGAGGCTGTGCTCACCCTCACTCTCCCTAACTTATCATCCAGCTGTCATCCCAACTGCCAGCCCTGCTGACCAACAGCTGTCCTCCGTCTTCTAGACACCTGGCAGGCAAGACAACAGCCTCCCAAAGATCCCTCCACCTGCTTTCCCTCTACAGCCCCACCTCACCAGCTAGATGTGCCTGACTTCTCAGATGGGCTGGCTGGTGACTCCTCTGGTCTTCCACAGCCCCTCCCAGACCTTTGCATCCCCAGCTCCTCCCACAATTGTGAAAGGCCTAATTCTTACCAAAAAAAAAAAAAAAACAAAAAACCCTCCCATGGGAAGCCTGATGTGGATCTTGGTCCTAGGATCCCAACCTGAGCCAAAGATAGACACTCAATCACTGAACCACCAAGGTGTCCCCAAAACCTCTCTTTTATTTAAATCAGTGGAGCTCCCCTCTACATGTTAGATAAGATGCTGCTCAATTGTAAATCACTCAATAAGCCAATTAAATCTTCAGTTAAAAAAAAAACATGGTGTATCGTATGAAAACAAGTTGTCCAATTGTGCTCCTCCCCCCAAATTCATAGATTGATGCCCTATGTGACTATATTTAGAATATTTAGAATAGGGCCTTTATGTTGATAAACAAGATTAAATGAAATCCTAAGAAGAGGAAGAGACGTCGGAAACCTCTTTCCCCTGCACATGCACAAAGGAAATGTGAGAACAGAAGGTAGAGAAAAGACAGTCTTTTGCAAGCCAGGAAGAGATGTCTCCCCAGAAGCCAACCCTGCCAGCTCCTTGATCTTGGACCTCCAGCTTTCAGAGCTGTGGGACAATAAAACATTGTCTAGACCATACAGTCCTGTTACGTACATATCCTGTTACGGCAGCCTGAGAGGACAAACACACAACCTCAACATTCTGTGTTACACCATCACTAGTTTATTCTCTTTTGCTTCTCTGTCCTGTGTATCAGTTAGTGTTTGATGCGCACAAGAGAAAATAAAGTGGTAAAGTTAGAGGATGTGAAGTTAATGCAGGGATTTAGGTTCTTACATAAATATTGGAATAGCTGGAGAAGACAGGCTCCAGGCTTGACCGTATGGATACTCTCTGAACAGCATCTAGAATTGTCCTGCCAAAGGAGCTGCTATTTTTTTTTCTTGTTAATACATCTTTTATTACAGATGTCTCAGCTAAGAGCCCAGAAGGAGAGAGGAAAAATTATTTTTCTTCCCCAACACACTCATAACTTTAGCAACAGAGCCTGATACATAGGGTACGCTCAGTAAAATGCTAGCAAACAGAGAATACCGACGCGGGCTTAAGCCACTTGTGTGTTTTGCCTGGGGAAGCTGCGTCTTTGAGCCATTTAGACACCAAAGAATCTGGAAACTACTGACTCACAAGAGCCATGAAGGCTGTTGACTCTAAGATCTCTCTCCCTTCAGGATGTCCCAGACCCCTTGTTGAATTCTCTTGGCTCCCAAACTACGCTGGAACTCCTAAGATTCTTAGTAGCAATCTGGAGGCCCAGATTCGAAATAGTCTTTTCCTAGATTCTGAACTTGGGGGTCATATTATTGTCCTGATCACCAAAGAGCACCCAGAACCCGAGTTCCAAGGAGATCATTTAAACCCCAGATGCAAGAAGTGTGACAGTACAGCTCACGGATTTCTAGGCTTCGGAGTCCACGAGAGTAGATTTGGAGGTCGAAATAGACCTTGGCGTGCCATCCCACCACATCTACCTGCTAATTAGGAAACTGAAGTATTAATTACGAAATGAAAAGCACTCTTGATTAATAGTTAATCTCCTGATAGAAATTTCTGGTAGATGACCAGAGGCAAGGTGATGTTTGGATAGCAGAGAACAAATTGCAGACAGGTTTGTTCATAATAATGCTCCTTGTTTTCGTATTTAACACTCTCATGAGATAAGCGACAGATAGGTCAGGAGCCCACTCTTTGTGAGGATACTTGGGGGATTTCTATCACTGCTTTGGTTTCCTACTGTTTAATTTCAAGAAAGTCATTTCTTATTAAGATCTGTTCAAGTGTTAAAGCCTAAGGGAAATTGCTGAATTAAATAAATCAAAATGAATAAATCGCCACCTTGGGTAGCTTTTCAATTGATCTTCACGGAAGTATTGTAACTCTTCAATAACCTTTGTGATAGTTTTAAAAGAAATAATATGAATTAATATGCCTTTTCTATACATGAAACTAAAACTACTCCAAACTTAATAGATGTTCTAATTTTGACTTTTTCCCTCTATTGAGTGAATTTTTTTTTCCAGGTATTTTTACTCTGAACCTTAAGCAGCGGGCAGCCTATGGATGGACTCCAGGGTTCTGTGGATTACATGAAATTGTGTGCATTATTTAGTGTAAGTTGATTTTCTAGGCAGAAGAGCACGGCATTTGTTAGATCATATTTTGACCTCTAAAGCCCAAAAGACTTAACAATCACAGACGTGTACAAATCTATTAAAATATTTCACCCCTTATTTGCAATAAACGACTCATGTTTGTGCAACTGTTTGCGCTATCGAAGTCAGTTAAGAGGAAACAACTTTCTTCTGAGCAAAATTAATTAGCCCACGGGGTGCTACGAGTATATGTGATCTTGGCCTCATAAACGACATTCTCCAACTGAGTTAACTGGGACATGGTGGTGATCTCAATGCAGTACTAATCTCTTTAGAACTATCTTGTGTTTATTAAGTGCATTTTTACCTTTAATTTAATTTACATGAGAATTTCACTGGAATATGATTTTTTCCAGAAACTAAGAATTAGTCCTCAGTGAGGTGATAACTCCTTATCTTCTTTTAACAAGCTTTTTTATTTTTTGTGGGAATTGAGAATGGGCAATAGATTATAAGGATTAACCGGCTGAAAAATGCAATACTCATTCTGCAGCCATAAGAGAGAAATTTAATCTTTAAGTCTACAAGGAAAGTGCTTCAGAATTCAACACAATTTGCTTTATTTCTGATACTAGACTCTGTAAAGCAATGCACAATATAATGAAGACAATTATGAAGTTCAAAGAATGCTAAAACTGGGAATACACTGTATTAAAGGAATTTATCTCTTCATAGTGTTTTAATTGGCTTCGGAACGAATATATAAAGTTTCTCACTTACTCAAAAGGGTTCTCAACATTAAGATTTGTTTGATTATAATCTTTTATTTAACTTCTAGTTCCACACACACTGTAACATTTCTTGAGTAATTTTTAAGAGTAAATACACATTAATTACCAGTCTGAATATGTTTCCTAGAGTTAATGACTATTAATAAACTTGCTCATTGCTGACATTTATAAAATATTTCTCATTACTGATTTTGAACTCATGTGATAACTTGTATTTCTAGTGATGGTTCTCCTCAGATCATTTCCTTTATTATTTATGGATTTTTGTTTGTTTATGGATTTTGATAATTTAAAATATTATTTTTTCATTCTCATTCATAAATTATTGAAAATGTAAAGAGACTTTTAAAATCCCTTTCAGTAGAGCCTGTTGATTTTGAAGACAGAATGTAGTCATCAAAAAAACAAAAACCTGCATACAAGAAAATAAAATTTATGAAATCAAACCCTGACCAGAACTAAAAGCACAATAGGATAACGATTCGAGGGATGACTGGGTGGCTCAGTGGTTGAGCATCTGCATTCAGCTCAAGGTGTGATCCCAGAGTCCTGGGATTGAGTCCTGCACTGGGCTCCACACAGGGAGCCTGCTTCTCCCCCTGCCTATGTCTTTGCCTCTCTCCCCCTCTCTCTCTTTATTGAATAAATAAATAAAATCTTAAGAAAAAAGAATGATAATTTGGGGAGACCTTCTGTCTTTAGGCAATATGTTTCTTTCAAAGTACATTACAGTTTAGAAAAATCATCAAGCTGCAAAAGTTTAAGCATGCATTTTGATTATCAAGATTACAAGATTTGAGTTAGATATTTCCTTGGAGATGCTTTATGGATTTCTCTACTATAAGCTCTTACCCATGGTCAACCATTCAGTCTTTATATAAATATTTTTAATATGCAACTAACTATATAAAATATAAAACTTAAAGAATTATTACAGAGAAAAGACAAAGATTGTTACCCTTGTAAGCACTACCTAGATCAAGAAATAAAACTATGACAGCCACCTCTAAATCTATGCCTAGTGCTCCATCCTAATGACAGCCCCTCTTGTCTCCAAATGCAAACACTATTTTGACTATAATCATGTCCTTCTATTTCTTTATGTCTACCCTAATATATTAGGGAATGTGAATTTCTATTTAAAAAAAACTAGTTTCAATGTATTATGTCTCTGATTTTAGAAGCCTTTTTCTTATAATAACTTCAAAATCTGCCTTTCCGTTACTACTAAGATTTGCTCCAATATCCTGGAAATACATGATTAGATTATTATTTTCCCCTTAACACGAGTTTCAAGTAACTGAGAAGGTATCACAACGTTCCAATAATCTCCTGCAAGTTAAACATAAACATAAACCTAGTTCTCAAACTAGAGTCTCCAAACCATTTTCATGAAAATCACCCATAGAACTAGTTTAAAATATCTATTCTTAGACTTTATTCCAAATTTACTCAAGGAAAAAAAAAAAAAAAAAAAAAACTCCAAGGCAGGATATAGTCATCAACCATTTTTAGCCAGCTTCCCAGGTAATTGCAAATTTACTTCTAGAGTATTATGTGTGGGCAACTCTGAATTGTAATAAAGATAGAAGAGATGCACATGAAATCAATTGAGGGACTTCATTATCTTCTTTACGTCCTAAGATGCTTTTTTCTAATAATATTTTCTCTTTGTCTTTCCTCCATTCCTTGATCTTCACAATAGTTGCCTAGATAACTCATGCCCTGCTGCTCATTCTCATTTCTGGATATTATTTCACTAGGAATAGGAGTGACTAAAAACTGATGCAGTATTAGCAACACCACAGGTCATATAGCTTGAGTGTGCATCTGCCCTCCCCACCACCATCTCTCTACAGAGACAGTCAAGTGAAGAGAAGAGGTAAAACCAACAGAATAATAATATCAAGCAAGCCAAGTATTATGAGTATTTCATAAAGGAGAACTGCAGTTTCAAATGCTGCTGAAAAATCAAATAACATAAAAAAAGAAAATCTGTTGGCTTTATTGAAATGAATAATATAGATACACTTACCAAAAGCTGAATACATATATTGATGAAGGAAGTAACAGCCTTGGAAAGGATTCATGAGTGAGCAGATGAAGGCATTTTGAGAAATTTCAGTGTAAACAAGTATTTTTAAAATTTGTCTGTGAACGTGAACAGAGATATTATTGTTAAATGGAAAATTGATATGATGAAAATTTTTTGCTGCTTTTACCTCTATTCTGACTGCATTTAGACTAGATATTTAATCCTGTTCATGTTTTGATAGGTAGGATCATTGATAGCAAATGATCCTTCGAAGGTGTGAGGAGGAGTAATTGTACAAGGATCATCGTAGAAGTAGGGAATGGAGAAATTACATTTTCTTCACTGAAACTGGAAGAAACTAAGAGAAAATGAATAAAATTTAGATGCATGTTCATTTACAGCAGCAAAAACCACGTCTTCACGTGTTCTATTTTCTCAGTAGGTAGAGTATGAAAGTGTTAAAGTAAAAGGAAAGTTATAGGAATGGTGCAGATATTGAGCAGGCTGGGGACGTTTTATAATTATTATGGCAATGGATGAAACCTTCACACTTTTTTGAAACAGAGTTGAATTCAGTAAATGTGTAGTATCTTGAATTTATCTTTTGGTATGATTGCGTTTTGGCAGCTTTACTGTAGAAAGAGTGACTAAATGGATTAATTTAGACAGAGTTCTAATGAATTGAATAAACCACAAAATGACAAAAAACAATAAGATATTCGGCAAGGAGAGTTATGCATAAGATTATTATATATACACAAATTTTAAATATTTGTTATTTGTATATATACACATAATATAGATCATGTATACATACATGTATACATATATACAATAAATATATGTATATATTTGTGCATGTATACAAATGTATATATTCACACATATAAATATATAATCAAATAATAAATAAATAATTTAATGTAATAATTTGAAATATTAAAGTTGATATTATTAAATAATAGTTTAATAATAATAAATAATAATAAATATAAATTATATATTATTATAATATTTTATATATTATATATATATTTGCAACATTGAACTATAAGAGTGTTTCAACGAGCTTGCTGAAAGGCCACTAGATTATGGGCAGAAAATGAAATGATTTATTGAGTGGCTTTGTAGGTCAGATGATTTTTTGCTTCAAGATATAGTGGATAAAGGATAAGGATACTTAAACTGAAATAGTCAAAACAGGCAAAGAAACTAGGATCAAGATGCTGGTTGGTTTACTGAAGACAATATCAAGAATTTCAGTAGAAACTACAGTTGAAAGCAAGAAGCCAAGTCATTACAAAATGAACATATAAAAATATGGAGAAGAATAATATAATAGAGTCAACTGGTAAGATTCTGGCAAAAAAAAAGGCTGCTTTTTCATTTGCTGGTTTATTATTTGCTCACTTATTGCTTCATTACTTTTACTACAATTTTTGTTCATTTAATGCTATTTATACATATTTTAGAGAGGTGAGTTTCTTTTCTTCTATTATGATTTTTATTGAAACAAAATGAACATACAGTGTTATATTAGTTTCAAATGTACAATATAATGATTCAACAAATTTGTACATTTCTCAGCGCTCACTATAAGTGTACTCTTAATCTTCTATTTCACCCATCCCACCATCCACCTCCCTCTGGCAACACTATTGTGTTCTCTGTATTTACGTCTATTATTTGTCTTTTTAAAACTTTGTTTTCTTTCTTAAATTCCACATATGTGTGAAAACATGATATTTATCTTCCTCTGATTTATTAGGCTTATCGTTATACCCTTAGGTCCATCGTTGTTGTTACAAGTGGCAAGATCTCATTCTTTTTTATGGTTGAGTAATATTCCAGTGTATAAATTTGCCATGTCTTCTTTAGCTATTCATCTATCAATGAGACATTTAGGTTGCTTCCATAGCCTAGCTATTGTAAGGAATGCTGGAATAAACATAGGGGTGTGTTTATCATTTCAAATTAGTATTTTCATTTTCTTAGGTAAATACCTAGTTGTGGAATTACTGGTTTGTATGTGAATTCTATTTTTAAACTGTTGAAGAACTGCCATATTGTTTCCCATAGTGGCTGCACCAATTTGCATTCCCATGAAAAAGTGCATGAAATCCCCTTCTTCTCCACATCCTCACCACACTTGTTACTTCTCGTGTTTTTTATTTTAGACATTCTGATAGGCATAAGGTCGTATCTGATTGATACGGAGCATCTTTTCATGTTTCTGTTGGTCATTGTTTTACATACATTAAAAAAAAAAAACTTGTAGAATAGCAATTGCCTTAAGGCGACAATAAACAATGAAAATAAAGACTTACCTCTTGATTCGGTGGTGAAAGAGGTAAGAGAATTTACAGTCTCTGGAAACGGTGAAAGTGAAATGGCGTCTATAGTGGTAAGTCAGAATTCAGCTAAAGTAAGGGGATGGAGGGATCCCTCTGAGGATGTGATCATAGGTGATAAAGGGAGCTTTGTTTTGTTTCCTTGTTTAATAGATTGGTTGGCTGGTTGGCTGATATTAATGAAGATTTGATTCCACATGACAAAGCATGAGAGTTTTAGGGAGAGAGGAGGCCCAGGTTAGAAAAAAAAATACATATTTTTTTTTTATTTTAAAGTAATTAGCTTCTACAATGGCTACCTTGCCAAGTGTTGGCTTTATACTGTCTGCGTCGATTGGTCTAAAATGGAACTAGAACAATAGATAAATCCAGGCACTCAATTCTTTAAGCTTAGTGGATGAAGGACATAGTGCTTATGTTTTAGCTTGTGTGATCTGAGCATGCTCAACTTGGTAATTACAAGGCACCATCCTAGCTCTTTTACCCAGGGATGCTCTTGGTCCCAGCAACTGTAAGCCATTGTAAGCTTAAGTTTTAAGCTTTACAGTTTACATTGTAAACTGTAAGCCATATTTTAGATTGAATTGTTTCCAATTTGAAAATAAAAGTATTTTCCTCCCCTTTCCTGTGTAACTATAAAATTATTTTTAATAAAAATTAGACACCACCATCTTCTTAAAGAAGACAAAGTAGAAAGGAAAAAAAAACACAAAGCATTACACACACACAAAGCTTCAAAAATGTAAGTGTGTATACAAACACACATGCACAACCACATAACACTCATTTATACTCTTATTTGAATGCCTTAGCTGAAATATTTTATGTCTTATAATTGGGTGTGGGTCTAAGGACCATAAACCTCCTCTGCAAGTCCTAAAAGAGAGTCAAGCAATTCATACTGGCAAGTAGGAGTTTTTGCCTCCTATTGTTCACTTTCAGCTTTTTGTGACAACAGCAAAAAAAAATGTAATTTCCCAATTTTACATTTATTCATTGGAAAAATCCTTCTGGACCTGTTCTACGTGGAGAGGAAAAGTTCTAAGAGTAAATGACAAATATAGTTTCTACTCTGGTACTAAATGTAGGAAAATAGTTTATATAAAGGAAGGGAAAATGAGAATAAAAACAAACCAAAGAAAATATTTTCAAAGCCATGCAGTTTTGAAATATTTGCTAAAATTTATTAAAATTTAAAATGTATAGGAAATTTACACATTGTTGTTATATCTAGAATATTTCCAACTTTTGGCTATTATAATGCAGACTGGGAACAAAAAACTATTTACAGAGATCAAATGGTTGGCGATTTTTAAATTTTCTTATTCAACATTTTCTTCTTTTCTTTACTTTTAAAATGAATCAATGTATTTCATCTTTAACTGCAATCTAATGATATTTCTGGCTGAGCTGTAGGGTACAAAAATGCAATCAATTTATTTCTGCTTAATAACTATTGCAATGCCTTGGTGTAAACATTGCTTGTGCTTGTTTGTATACTTATGTTAAAAATTCCAAGCTGAAAATAAGCAATCTTTGTAATACCAAATCCCTAAGTAGTCTTTCTTTGAATCAATCTTATTAAATTTACAACATATGCAAATTTAATTCAAACAATAAGAATTTGTAAATATAATGTAATAACTTATGTCTCTTACAATTGAAAATGAATTAGAAAAGTTCTCACTTTAATATGTTTCCAAAGTCATGATTTTCTTTAACTTGAAATGTTTTGAACTTTGTGACAAAGTTCATAGTGAATGCCTCCTAGAAGCAGGACTCATAAAAATGTGTACATACTTTCAAAATAAGTGAATGAGTGAATGAATGAACAAAACAATAACTTTTATTCAGCTTTTTCTCAAAGAGGTCAAAAACTGTAGTAATGAGTTCCTAAGTAATAGAAAAGAATATCTAAGATATAAAAATTAAAGTCTATCTATGTTGAAAGTATGGAAAATCATTGCTCTCAACTATGTTATTTTCAAAAGGAATGCTACCATTTGTTTGAAAAACATTGTTAATGAGGACACTTCTTTCAGAATATGGTATTGCTATTTTTGAAAATTAATAACATTTTAAAGTAGCTGAAGTTTAGTAGCTTGTTATTTCTACCATTTATTAAAAAGTTTGTATGCAAAAAATAAAGTTTATATGCAACGTTTAAATTTTGGCCTTACTAAGTAAAGTGGTAAGTAAAGCAATTTGTGTTTGACTGTAATAAAAGACATATATTTTTTGTTAGACGTTCATTCATTTGTTCAACAAAATTTTTATTAAGTACTTATGACATTCTAAGCACTATTTAAAGTGTTGAAGACAGATAAAGGAATATGTTTGAAGAAGCTTTTTTCTTAATGGCCTGAACTCCTAGTGATATACCTAATAGCAAAAAAAATGAGTAGAGAAAAAATTAATATGACATAACATAATATAATAAATTCCAGGTAGGTAAGTAGATCAAACATAATTGAGTTGACGGGAGGGAGTCACTATTTTAAGAAGGAAGTAAGGGAAAGTTCTTCACTTGGCAAAAGGCAAGCAGAAATCTGCATGGGAAAAGAGTCAGTCATATGAAGATGTGGGGGAGGAAAGTTCCAGGAGAGATCAGTTGACTAAATGCCATAAGATGGGAATGAGGTTTTTGTGAATGAGGAAATGTTAGAAGGTTGGTGAGTTTTGAGTATAGAGAGTGTGGGAGAAGGTGGTCAGATAAAATTCAGAAGATTACAGAAAAGAATCCTTGATGACCTTATAGCCCATTGCAAGCTTTTGAGATTTTGTTTTTAGGTGAAGAGAAACCCAGGTTTTCAGTATGAGCATGACACAACTGTGGTTATAGCTAAAGTTTACAAGTTCACTCCTGGTGATAGATGTAGAATGAATCCATGGGGAGGGCCAGGCAAAAGTGAAAATAAGATGATGACTTTGAAGGTCATCGAATGGTCCAAATGAACAATGGTGATCATGCACTAAGGAGTATCTGAAGAGTTTTAGTAAATTGTAGGTTATAATGAAATTAATATAATGTGTCAGCTTGCTTAGGCTTCCATGTCCAGTTGTTCCATCAAACACCTGTCTAGACGCTGTTGTGAAAGTAGTTTTTAGTTATGGATAACATGTATATGGAATCTCCTTTCCTCAGAGCTGACTCTGAGGAAAGGAGATTACTCTGTGATAGTTTTGTGTCTCATTCAATCAGGTGAAGGTCTTGAGAGAAAAGACTGAAGGAAGGGAAGAAAAGAAAGAATTTTGCTTCCAGAGTTTGCTCAGACTCAGAATTGCACCATCAACTCTGGCTAGAATTTATAGATGTTGACTTGCCCATGGCTATTAAATATGCCACTCGCACAATAGCATTAACCAATTGCCTAAAACTTTCTCTCTCTCTCTCTCTCTCTCTCTCTCTCTCCCTGTCTCTCTCTCTCATTCTCTATGTGTATCTTTATCCTACCAGTCCTGTTTTTCCTGATTAATACATAGGTTAGTGATTGGTATGTGTATAGTTGAAAGGATATGTGTAGACTGTAAGTGAGAGAGGAAAATCAAAGATTTATTTTGATGTTTGTGTTCTGAACAACACAATGAATATTGATTCCATTAACTGATCCAGAAAATGCATAATAGAAATACTTTGTATGGAAGAGAGATCAAGATTTCTATTTTTGGGACACCTGGGTGGCTCCATGGCTGAGCGTCTGCCTCTGGCTCAGATAATGATGCCGGGGTCCCAGAATCAACTTCCACATCAGGCTCCCCGTGGAGAGTCTGCTTCTCCCTCTCTCTCTCTCTCTGTGTGTGTGTGTGTGTGTGTGTGTGTGTGTGTGTGTCTCATGAATAAATAAATAGAATCTTTAAAAAGAAAAGATTTCTATTTTGCACAAGGTAAGAGGCCTGTTAGAGTCCCATCTCTGGAGGGGTAAACAAAGACCTAGAGATGGAGATTCAGAGTCATCATTTTGTAGATGCTATTTAAAGCCATGGACCTAGATGAATTCACCTAGAAAGATACTTGATGGAGAACCTAGGACTGAGCTCTCCATCAGAACAATGGAGAGAACAAAGGATTCTGGGTCTAAGTGTCCAGACTGTAGGAAACCATACAAGAAGAAAAGGGTAATGAGAACGAGGACAGAGAAGAGGCCAATGGAAGTGGCAGGAGAGAAGTCACTGGTGTTCATGAGAGGACATGATTCAGAATAGACCAGGACAAAACCTCAAGCAGAAATAGGCTACGGTAAAAAAGGATGGCTTGAAAGCAGAGATGGTGAGAAAAGTCACCATTTGATCATGTTCATATCAATGGTTAACAATAAATGAATCTTATAAAATTCTGTTCAACCTCTTACACTAGATTTTATCTTGGAATTTTTATGTGACTTCTAAAATAAACATGTCTAACAGTGATTAATTTTGGGCTTTTTTTTTTTTGCATTTTTGCCTAAAATATTAAGTAAAAAAAATAAGAGTAGAGAACTACAGGGTCTATTATTTTACTGCATGATTTGCAATTTTGCTTTGCTCTCTTTTAGAGAAAGGATCTAAATTTGCATAATTTACTTCCCTTATGATTTCTATAGACTATAACTAGTCATATTCTCTTAAGTATGTTGAATTATATAGAGTATCAATGGGCATTAGGAACCATTCCATAATAATGTAGAAAATCAATACATAAGGATTGTTAGTTTTGAGAAAGATTTCAGTTGACAATAAGGGATAAAAGAAAACTAAAGTAATATTCAAATAAGCATATGAAATTCTGGGGTAGAGGGTAGAAAGGGAGTTTATGGCTCCTCTTGACATAATAAAGTCAGACAGCTGTTTCAAAAATAAGATATCTCTAATTACATTTTAATATTGAAAATACCATAGACTAAGGTGTAAACAAATTCTTAAAGAATGTTCACCTCTAGAATGAAATGAAATGAAAACAAATCTAATAGATGAGAGAGCAATTTTCACTCTCATAAGCCATATTATGATAGTACAAAGTTACTTGTTTTCACCACAAAAAAAAGAGAAATAGTAATTATGTGACTGGATGGAGGTTTTAGCTGACGATGCTATGGTGGTAATCATTTTGCAGTATACTAAATGTATCAAGACAACTCAGTGGATGCTTTTTAAAAAAAAATATTTATTTGAGAGAGAGAGAAATAAGCAGGAGGAAAGGGAGAGGGAGAGAGGGGGAGGGGGAGAGGGGGAGGGAGAAGCAAACTCCCCACTAAGCATGGAGCCCTACATGGGTCTTGATCCCAGGACCCTGAGATCATGACCTCAACCAAAGGCAGACAGTTAACTAAGCCACCCAGGCACCATCAGTGGATGCTTTAAACCTAAAAAGGTTTTATGTCAGTTATATCTCAAAGCTGGGGAAAGTCCATAGTTATAATGAGTGCTAATGGTAAAATAGGAGAAAGACAGTTTTCAAAGAATCTCAAAATTATCTTTAGTACTGAGAATGAAAAAGAAGTCAATAAATCAAACAAAAATAAAAAAGCAAAGCAAAATAAAAAATCTACATCAGTGCTCTTGAGCTGTAATACTCTTCTTTATCTTAAAAAATTACAAAATTTCTACAAAAATTAAGATATATTAGCAATAGTATTTACTATTGAAAAATGAGAAAATTTCTCAGGTGAATATACAAAATACTTAATACAAAATGTTAATAATCCATTTTACATGTAGTTCTGAAACATCCATGTTTTCACACATGAAAGAAACACCTATATTTAAAAGCAATTTGCTAATAACATTTCATTAGGGATCCCTGAGAGGCTCAGGGGTAGGGTGCCTACCTTCGGCCCTGGGATCCAGGATCAAGTTCCGAGTCAGGCTCCCTAGGGGGAGCCTGCCTCTCCCTCTGCCCCTGTCTCTGCCTCTCCCCCTCTCTGTGACTCTCATGAATAAATAAATAAATCTTTAAAAAAATTTTCATTAGAACACTTCATGAATTTACAACATCTCAGGTCAAAATAAATTCAAAATTAGAGTTAAATATACTTTTTTTTTAATTCTTGAAGAAAAACAAGATTTTCTTGTTTTTCCATATGATACTATTTAATTTTAATAGGGTGGCTGTAACAAAAGTTCCAATAAATTGAGTGACTTAAACAACAGAGATATATTGTCTCACAGTTCTGGAAGGTAGAAGTCCAAGACAAGGTGTTAACAGGGTTGGTTCCCTCTGAGGACTGTGTGGAGCTCTGTTCCCAACATCTCCCTTATCTTCTCATGGTTCACTGGTATCTTTGGTGCCCCTTGGCTTGTAGACCATCATCTTGATCTCTGTCTTCATATTCTCATGAGATTATCCATTTGTTGATATCTGTGTCTAAATTCCTACCTTTTATAAGAGCACCAGTTATATTGGATTAGAGTTCCCCTACTAACTGAATTTTAACTGGATTTCCTCTATAAAGAACTCATATCCAAAGAAGGTCCTCTCCTGAGGTTTCAAGGTGAGGACTTCAACATATGAAGATAGAGGGGGCCACAATTCAACCCATAACAATCTGCCTCTGTCTTCCCCCAATTCATATCCTTCTCACATGCAAAATATGTTCATCCCAACCCAATACCCCCAAGTTTCTTAACTCATTCTAGTACCAACTTTAAGTTTAAAGTCTCTTCTAAGTATCGTCTAAATCAGGTCTGGGTGAGTCTTGAGGTGCTGAGGCAAAATCACTATTCATCTGTGAACCTGTACAATCAGAAAATAAGGTGTTTGCATTCAAAATGCAATGATGTTTCAAGCATGGGATAGACCTTCTTCTTTCATAAGAGAGAAGTTGGAAGGGGAGAAGAAGGGAAGGACGAAAGAAAGAAAAAAAGATCGCAGCTCTCCAGCAAAACCTGGCAGGGCAAATCCCATTAGATTTTAAGGGTTGAGAATAATTGTCTTTGGCTTTATGATGCCCTGCTTCTTGGACTCGCTGGTGAAGCAGCCCAGTCCTCTAGAACCTGTCCTGCCCTCCCCTCCATGAGTGGTGGCCCCACTCCTTATGCCATGGAGGGCAGTCTTCCCTTTGAAACCCCAAGGAGGTTCCTCTGCTCTCTGGATCCATGGCTCTTCCCTCACGGTAATGTTTCCTTTAATGGCTCTGCCCTCTATGTCATTCTGGCTTCCTGTCCAAATTGGCAGGGTTTCTGCTTTTATAAGGTTCTCAAAAATCTTGTTGACCTCCATACAATTCACAGAAGTCCAAGACATTTTGCACAAGGGTCCTCCACAGATCTTTTCTGAATAAGTATATATTTCTATTTCTAGGATTCTGCGGAGGTGGTTGATTGGATTATGTATCACACATGTAATTAATGTCTTAATTAACTATCCTCTGGCTGCACACTTGACTCTGTCTCAAGAACGCACTCCCTGAATATGCTGAAACTTTCTACATCGTCAAGTATAATCTCTTATTGCTGAGGAGTTCCTTCTTCAATTTATTTCTCTCCTCTTGCATTTTACTATAAGCAACAAGGAGGAACGACTGCATACCATCAGCCTGGTATTTAGGAATCTCATCAGCTAAATATCCAAGTCCATCCCTTGCATCCAACAGAACCCAGTTCAAATAAGTCCTCTGCCATTTTATATTGAATGTTTGTCTTTCCTCCAGTTTCCAATAACATATTCTTCATTTCCATCTGCTATCTACCAGGTTATCTTCAATATTCATCCTTCTAGCAACATTTTGTTCATGAAGACAAATGCATTCTTTAAGATGATAGATGTTTCTCTAGAGCTTTCTACTTTTCTTTTTGAGTTCTCACCAGAATCACTGTTAATAGCTATATTTCCACCAAAAGCCTGTTTAAGGCAGTCTAGACCTTTTCAAACCCTACACCTCAATACTCTACTAGACGCTACATATTTTCTAGTTCCACGTTTTGTGGTAGCGGTAACCCATTCTTGGTACCAAAATCTGCATGAGTTTGCTAGGGCTATCTTAACAAACTATCACAAAATGGGCGACATAAGCAAAATAATTATATTTTCTCATAGTTCTAGAGGCTAGATGTCCAAGATCAAGGTGTCAGCAGGGCTGATTCATTCGGGAAAGCAGTGTAGGGAAGAAGCTGTGTCATGCTTTCTGCCTGATTTCTAGTGGTTTTCTATCAATCCTTAGCATTCCTTGGCTTGTAGAGCATGACCCCAATGCCTGCCTTCCTGGTTACATGGCATTCTCCCACTGTGCATGTTTATACCCCAAATTTCCCTATTTATAAGGATATTAGTCATATTATATGAGAGTCCTACATAATGACCTCATTTGACAGGATTACCCCGTTTTAATTGGTTTACAATGTAGTCATGTCCATGAGATTAAAGGAGAGAAACATATTTTAAAGGAGAAAAAGGTTTTCTCTGAACATATTTTCTTGTTACTTCTGTAGCATTAGATATTATTAAGATTAAACAGTTTTCTCTAACTAACAGCTGTCCTTACTACTTATGTTGAGACCCCTAACCATTTGCTTTCTCTTACTCTATCTAAACATAAATTCACCTTGAAAGGAATTCTTTTACTATATGTACAGTCTATTCTGTAGGTTTTTACTTATCTATTATAACATGATGCTTCCATGTCAAATTTCTAATTGCCTATGTAACATTTAAAAAATTCATTTTTCACATTTTGCTGAATTTAGCATTTTTAATAATAATATTCTTTCTTCGGTGACTTTAATGGCATTAAACTATCTTTACCTTTTTCCTAAACCCTCTCTTTTCAGTCCCCTGTGCACATTTCAGATGTTGTGTCTCTTTTATTTTTATTATTTCGTTTTCCACTATGTCATGTCCTGATATAATTTGTACCCAATAAACCCTTCACTGCGATCGCCTTCTAAACCTCAATCTATATTCCAATCTTCAGGCTTCAATAATTCAAAAAGCTGGCTGGATCTTTGTCACAGGATGGCCTCAAATCTATCATCTGCCACAAACTGAACTTGCACATAACAATTCTTCTTCCTGACCTCACTTTTACTATTGATGTCAACTGGTCAACTTTAGAGTCGTGTGGACTCTTCCATCTGTCTTATGCCATCACTTACATCAAGAGTAATAGACTCTTCTTCATGTAGCATCTCGAATCTGAACTTCATTTCTACGTCCATGAATAAAGTGCTTTTGTAGGTGCCTCTTACTTAGGATATTGTAACATTCTCCTGCTTTCGGTTCCTGGCTGTGAAGTCACTCCACCACATGCTCTCCTAGCAGCACCATCCAGTGAGTTTAATCAAACTTCATAGGCTGATATTTCAGGATGTCAATTAGATACCCAGATCTAATTTTCTGTTTTCAAGAAACAAATTCTAGTTGGGTGACAGCTGCATAAAAATAGGTGTAATACTAATTATAAGTGCTAAAACGGAAACATGCACATGTAGATTATGAACGCAGGCAATTCAGAATTTCTTCCTGGGGATTCAGGGTGAATTACATGGTGGAGATGGAAATGGAAGGGGAGGGCGGGGGGGCTCTGCTGGCTGTTTAGTGTATTCCAAACTCTAGAAATGTCAAGTGCAAATGCATTGTGGCATCGAGTATGTGGAACTTTAATGAGGAGCAGGTGGTTGACAATGAGAGAAAGAAAGCAGAGCCTGAATTGGAAAATACTCTAAAAGTTTGAGGGAAACATACAATGTAGTGCAAGGAGAGAAGTGGAGTGGGGCTAAGGTAACAAAATTAATGAAATGCATTCCAAATGGGGACTTCCAGTGTCAGCTGTGACATGCAAAGAGGTTGATATTTGTGAGTCTCACTCTTACAAGAAAAAGCCAAAGAAACCTGAAAATTAATAACTTTTGTTGGACTCCTCAGAGAACTGAGGTTATGGATCACCATTCCTCCAATATCTGCAGAGCCACTTACATTCAGAGAGACAAGCTGAGATCGATCTCCTTATCTGAAACTAAACTACTGGAGGTAGAAACTAGTTAGAATACTTAAATAGTATTGTATTTGATTTTCTGGAGGCTTAAAATCTGGACAAGCAGGACAATGAGAAACACGTTGGGGCTCCATACGTAGGGAAACTTGCAATTTTGTGACACGTACCCCCAGGAACTTCAACACATTTCTATGGTGAAAATGAGAGAACAAAATTCTAATGGGTCTAATGGGAGAAAGGGAGGGTAATCATTTTGAAATAACACGTACATATAAAGATAAAGTCTCCAGGATTCACCAGGATAAAGATAGAGTCTCTGGGGTAAAATATTTTACCAGAAATTTATCCCTTTCACTCTAGCACCATCTCATCTTCCTGTTAAACCAAAAGGGAAAAATAAACAGTCAACTGGGGAGTTGGTTAAAAAAAAAAAGTAGAGGAGAAATGCTGTAGCCAGTGAAGGGGGTTGGAGATAATGGAAGCAAAAGTTAACCCGCTGAAGAAACGCTGGGGAAGGGAAGAGCCCAAGACACAGGCCCAATAATCTACTGAGATTTTCTTTGAATGTTATGGAGCACTCTCTCCCCTCCACCACCCCTAACCTGCACACCGAGTTGGTTCCACTCTACTAATCATAGATTATAGCTGAAAGACCCATGAGACACAGTCTCTGAGGAATAATGCGTAGGAAAGCCCACGTTAACAGGAGACAAAAAAACAAGGACACTAAAAACATTTGAAACTTTGTGCACGTATAGTTTAACATCTCAACAAGAAATTGTAACTCATGACAAATGGGAAGAAAAACAGTCTGAATAGACAAAACCATGATCAAAAAGCATCATCAGTCGGAATCATAGAATCGATTATTAAAAAATAATGCTGACTAATATTTTTAAAAGTTCTAATGGGAAAAAAAGTGTTAAAGATGCAGAAACAGAGGAATAATATAGGAGAACTGGAGATTTTGAGGATGAAACAAGAGGAAAGGCTAGGAATTAAAAACATGGTAACAGAAATGACACTGCCTGATTGGGAGACTGAGCACGGCCAAGAAACAATCAGGGAGCTTGACACATGTCAATAGAAACTCCAAACTGAAATATAAAGAGAGAAAAGAATGGGGGCAAAAAACAAACAAACAAAACACAACAAAACCCATCAAATTCAAGAACTGTGAGACAGTAATATAAGGTGCAATATATGCATAATTAGAAGAGCAAAGGGAGAACTAAGAGAGAATAGAGGAAATTTGGGAGGTAGTAATAACCTAGAAATTTCTAAAATTGATGGAAGACAGGAAGAGGAGTGAAGTATTTAACATGATGGAACAAAACAGAAAACAAAAGTCACAAACTTAAAACCTGGTTTCCATAGCTAGTGAGATTATCCTTCAACAGTGAACGAGAAACAAGGACTTCCTCAGACAAATACAAAGGGAAGGAACTTGTTGCCAGAAAACCTGCCCTACAGAAAAAGTTAAAAGTCATTTTCCAGACAGAAGGAAAATTATATAGATAAGAAAACTGGATTTATGTATAAGAAAAAGATTGTTCGAGAAGAAATAAATGCAGGTAAAATTGTGGGGTTTTTTTCCATTCTTTACTTAAAAGGTAATGGTAGGTTAAAGCAATAATAATAAATAATTTTAGCATATAAATGAGTGTAATGACAGAAATATCACAACCGAGGAGAGGGAGACACTGGAAGAACTCTCGTAGAAGCTGACTACACCATGCTTGAAAATACACAGTGCTATTTGAAAGTGATCTTAGTGACATTAAAATATATGTTATAAATTTTTAACAACCGATAAAGAACTGAAAACAAATGATTATTCATATGCCAAAAGAATATTAAGAATACTATATTATATTACATGATAATATTAAAAATAAAATATTGCAAGTATAAGAGTTTAAGGAGACTATAAAATATAATTTACACTGAAGTTAGGCTGGGTTAGAAAGAAGACTTGGAGGTAAAATAAGGGAACTCAGGCTTTTTTACCACAAAATTCTTGATATTCACCAATTATTTATCTTTCCAGAAGCTCTGATCATGGGCCTGCCCACTCAAGACCGCTCAATAGCTCTCCACTATCAAACTGAGTAGAAGTACGGCACCACCTACCTGTGATGGCTCATTTCATGATTCCCTGAGGCCAGGCCCTGGGATCCAGAGAGTCTGTTTAGTTGCCACCATGACATTAATCCCTTTAAATGTAAATATATAGATTTTGAGTAAAGCAGATTAATTTCCATAATGTTGGTGAGGGTTTTCTAATCGGTTGAAAGCCAATTTCTCTTAAAGAAACAAAAACAACAAAACAACAACAGTAAAAACCGAAGTCCCCTGAGGAAGAAAGAATCCGGCCTGTAGACTGCCCCGGATCCCTCCCTGGGGCTGCATCTCGTCACAGTGCATCTCCCGTAGATTTCAGACTTGATCAATTCATGATTCATGATCAATTCTACTGGATCATGCAATTTTGAATTGGGTGATCACATCCTTCAAAATAAATTCTCCCTCTCTTTCTCATTCTCTCTCTCTCTCTACACACACACACACACACACACACACACACGTTACTGATTCTGTTTGTCTAGGTAAGTCTCACTTGCATGGTTAATACCCACGTATTTTCATATAGAATGCCTCAGATTTTGCCAAAATGTGTTCCTTGCATTTCCCAAGCACACTCCATAACCGTAAGGTCATTCACGCTGACTCTTATTTCCCATGTGCTGAAATTTTTATCACTGGTCTGAAACCAAGGTGTTGGCAGGGTCATACTCCCTACGGCAGATCGAGCAGGGAATCTGTTCCTTGACTTTCCTGGCTGCTGGTTGTTGCCAGCATTCCTTGGCTTAACAGACAGCCCAACCTTCAAACCAGTTTCTTGAAGTCTCTCTGTCTTATTAGCTTCTCCCCCATATATGGAAAATCTTGATCTCTCTCATTTTTCTACAGTCACATATGATCATATTTAGGACCCAACTGGATTATCCAGAATCATCTATTTCATCTTTACAGCTTTAATTTAATCACACGTGCAAAGATTTCTGCCCCCCTCCTTCTTTCTTTCTTTCTTTCTTTCTTTCTTTCTTTCTTTCTTTCTTTCTTTCTTCCTTTCTTTTTCTTTCTTTCTTTCTTTCTTTCTTTCTTTCTTTCTTTCTTTCTTTCTTTCTTTCTTTCTTTTTCTTTCCTTCTTTCTTTCTTTTTCTTAATATGAGACAGGATTCATAATTTCTAGTGATAAGATGTGGATATATTCTGGGAAGTGTTTAATCAGCCTACCACATTGAGATTATGTCTTTTCTAATTTGTTTGACCTATGCTTTTCTCCATCCCTACTGTGTGTGTGTGCATGTGTGTGTGCGTGTTGTCTAAATGTGTAAACCAACATTTTCTAGTCCTTTATCCACATATTGGAGCAAGAGTGAATAACAGTATTTCATTTTCATATCACATACACTCCAAGACACATGCAGGGACTGTTTCTGAATCCCAAATTCAGATATTCAGATTTTTAGGGCTGAGGATCTTGTTTCAGCATTTCATAAACCCACTCTTGATCCAATCAGCTGTGACCAGGTGATTGTCTTCAAATATGACTGCTAGACCTCTTCCCTTACACACCATCAATCCTGAAAATAGTTAATGGTCATAGATTTAACAAACATCCTGAAAGTATCCACTATGTTTGCCTTGAATGTGGTGGTCCAGGACAAAAATATTTTGTGTCTAATCAATTTTTTAAAAAAGCCTTAACATTTATTTTCTAACATTTTATACTTTTTCTTATTTTTTCTTTAAATTGACGTGTGGATGCAATAGCAATCACTAGGAAAATTAGTAATACTGTTTCTGATATATCACTACTTAAAAACCTGTATTTTTTTTAAGTTAGTAAGGTGACAAGCTGTCAGCAGAGTTCTGTTCCCGTAAGTAGAGAACTGTGATTTGTGTCAGGGATAGAGAAATACACGGACAATGAGTTTCCCCTTTAGTTGTTTCAAAAAACATGATTCATCAATATATGATGGTCTATATATTGATTGATACCAAGGAGACATGTCAGAACACTGCAGCACCGTGAAAATAAACTCAGTGGTAGCCCGGACTGGAGGGGTTGAAGACGCAGTATTTTACATATCACAGAGAAACTCTGTTTTAAACATCCACTCTGTATATCTCTTTTCTGATAGAAGAATTCCTTTGTAATCTGGAAACATCTCAGCCAAGTTTTTTTAAAAATAATAGTGCTCTACCTTTGTGTAGTCTTCAAAAGACTTTCTGTCATATTTTATTTCATTTTATTTTTTATTTATTTATTCTTTTTAGTGCTCACAGTATCTCTGTAAGATGAGTAGGTGAGTTATCATTATTGATGAGAGTTATTATTATCAGGGCTCAGAAAAATTAAAAGGCTGTTAGAAATGGATCTTCAGGGACACCTGGTGTCTCAGTGGTTGGGCGCCTGCCTTCGGCCCAGGGTGTGATCCTGGGATCCAGGATCGAATCCCACGTCGGGCTCCCTGCATGGAGCCTGCTTCTCTCTCTGCCTGTGTCTCTGCCTCTCTTTCTCTGTGTCCCTCGTGAACAAATAAATAAACTCTTTAAAAAATGGACCCACAAGTGAATTTACTAGAAAGACTTTTATTGGGGTAAGTATAGTGATGTGGAAGTGTCCATTGAGGAATGCCCATTGGATGGCTGAGCAGATACTGACCTAGATGCAGCCTCTTGGAGATTAAGGTCATTCAGGGCAGGGGAGGACAGTCCCTCCTCCCTGGGAAAAGTATAAAAATCTATAAACCATTTGTAGGGCAGAGTGGGAACATCAGATGTGATCTAGGCCATAGCCATAGCCAATGGGAAAGTGTAGGAAGAGGGTGGCTTACAAAGGGTTGTGGTATCTCAGGTGAGTAGCAGGAGTCCTGAGGGATGAGAGAAAATTAAAGGGATCAGCTGGAGTGGTCTTTAAGAAGTGAAACCAGTGTAATGTCTGAAGAGAAGCTTCTGTCCCAACAACAATAAAAGTGATGTTTGATCTTGTAGAGGGATTCACATACACACACACACACACACACACACACACACACACGCCTGGCATATGAGTTCATGCAGCAATCTTTCTTATCTAAGGAAACGTCTCTATTGAAATTTAAATGAAAACACTCTGTAATTACAGAATAAAACAAATGTAAAGTATGAAAACATATTTTTAAGAGATTTTATTTATTTATTTATTTGAGACAGAGAGTAGGAGAGAGGGAGCACAAGCAGGAGTGGGGGCAGAGGGAGAGGGAGAAGCAGGGAACCCAGCATGGGGCTGATCCCAGCACTCTGGGGCCATGACTTTAGCCAAAGGCAGATGCTTAACCAACTGAGCCTCAGCTGCCCCGAAAACATAGTTTAATATTTGTTTACTTCTGGGGCACCTGAGTTGCTCAGCAGGTGAGCATCTGCCTTTGGCTCAGGGTGTGATCCCCAGGTCCCAGGATCGAGTCCCACATCAGGCTCCCTGCACGGAGCCTGCTTCTCCCTCTGCCCGTGTCTCTGCCTCTCTCTCTGTCTCTCTCATGAATAAATAACTAAAATCTTTAAAACAAAAAAACAAAACAAAACAAAATTTATTTCAGATACATTATGAGGGTGTAAAAATCAAATTGTGAAAGAAAGCAACCCAAAACCCACTTAAACATGTATTCTCTATATAATATGAATACACTATAGGGTATAAAACTTTTTTTTTTATTTCTAAGAAAACATAATGTAGAAAATAGAAAATTTCCTAAAAAGCTTAAAAGTTTTCAGTGCAACTGTAAGAAAACTGTGTGTGTGTGTGTGTGTGTGTGTGTTTGCACACGCGCACATCTGTACGGTACCCACGCAGAATTGTATAGTTAAACGTGTCTTTCTTTTATTTATTTGAGAGAAAGGGAGAAAGAGAAAGAGCAGAGGGAGGAGCAGAGAGAGGGGAACAAGCAGCCTCTGCACTGAGCACGGAGCCCTTGGTGGGGCTCCATCCCTGGACCCCGAGACCATGACCTGAGCTGAAATCAAGAGTCGGATGCTTAACCCACTGAGCCACCCAATGGCCCCAACTATTTCACTTTTAGTTACATTTACTCTTTGAGTTCTTCCTGAACCACAAATTTCCCTGTTCATAGCAGACCAACTTTAAAAAAAAAAAAAATACCCTCTCTGACACATTCCTGTGTTGTATGCAGTGTGTTGGGGCAGAGGATTCTCGTTGTCTTCGTGTGTCCTCTTCATTTTTATCCTTGCTAACCCTGAATTCGCGACATCTCCCTTAACAGAACGAAGATAACAGGTCATGGATTACGAGCTACACCCCTCTCTGCTAATCCAGTCTGTAGGCCTAGTTTTGCTCTTGAAAACCTCCCCAAGCCACCCAAACATTATAGTAGACACCTGGCGTCAATTCAGAGAGCATTACAAATACAATTCCCTAAGATTTTAAAATAATATAAGACCTTCCCCGTATGTTAGGTGCCAGCTACTGTGAGGTAGGTGGTGGTGACCAACCACACACTTCTTCTCCAAGAAAACCTTCTCGTTTGTCCATCAATCCAATCTGTTTTTAATTGAGCACCAACTCAGGGCAGACAGTAGCCCCTGGGGTCCTTGGGATGTATCAGGAAACAAAATCGACAGGAAACCCTGCCTCCACAGGACTTACGTTCGGCACATTTTCACCAAAATACAACTTGGGTTTTCACTGTTGTTTTGCTCCCAGACAAACTTACTTTAAATGCATCTTTTTTGTAGAATTGCAGGAGGATACAGAGAGAGCTTAGCAGACAGTTAAACGTAGGAGTACATCTGAGCCCTAAAAGAGGACAAGGATTTAGGAGTTTTTCTGAATATGATCTCTTTTAATCCTCACAGCAAATGAATTTTTCACTGAGGAGATTGGTATTCAAGGTGATTTTGCGCAGCTTCTATGAGGTGTCACCGAGTGAGAGCCCCTGTTTCCTTACGTTAAATTTGGTTTCCTTGCCCAGAAAGACTTGCTGTGCCTGTTTTAGCAGGATTCTTTTCCTTAGAACACAAACATACATCTTGGAGATACTGATCTATTTTTTATATGGATTTAAAATACTCTCTCTCCTACATTTCCTACGGGACAGGTAACAAAAATACAAATGCTCCCTCTCAGCAAATAAAAATTCGTCTTCTTTATCATAACTGGATCCTTCTTCTTGCCTCCTCCCCTTCCTATCACTTGGGTTGAACTCAAGGTTCTCTGGACACCTCTTCCCAGCAACACTGGTTTGCCCTCTCAAAAAGAGGATCTTATTTATATTTTATATTTTCACATACAATAATGCTTACGTACACATTTATCTTTTTATCCTTAAATGAATGGATGTTGCTGATTATGTGCACATTCATGTTTCTTCTAAGAGTTGTTACAAATGTAAGATTGAAGGTGAGCTTTGCCTCGTTTTCACCGTTGGTGTGTAAGCTCCCTCAGGGGGCATCAGTTAGTGGGCTCAGTGCACGGACCTGAGGATGAATGTGAGCTCAAAATAGGGCCAAACAGTTCACTTTTGGACAGGTCTTGCCATCACACCTGTGTTGGCACAGATTGTTCAGAAGCAGGTAGCAGGAGGGGATTAGTCATGCAAGAGATTTGAGGGCTTGGAGGAAAATGCCTGTGAGAGAAAATGAAGAGGGGAGCTGGAGCCAGGGAGGGGGGATCAGTGTGGGAAACAAGGGGAAACTCTGTGAAAGAGAGAGGAAAGAAAAGCTAGAAAAAGTTTCATTTTGATGGCCGGGAGCCAGCATTTCCCTGAGGGACAGGCCTGCCTCAGTACTCCTGCTGGCCTCAAGAATTGACTGGAAGGAGCCTCAGCAAAAACAATAGATGTCCTGGCATCATGATGGGTGGATTTCAGATTACAGGAGCGGGAGCTCCTGGCCAGTTATCTTCCCCACAGATGAGACCTGGGAGGCTCATTGTCTATAGAGATAGAAGGTCCTTGAAGCGTCTTCATCTTCTCTACTACAACCATATGTATTGCTGAGGCAGCTTTATTCCTGTAGACACGGATGCCATGACAGTCTCTATACCCATCTATTTTGTGGTAATACAATAGGCTGTTGTACCTATAGATTTTGTAAATTAAAATATTAAAATAAGTTATTTAAATATACCAAAATAAACACGGGGACACCTGGATGGCTCAGTGGTTGAGCGCCTGCCTTGGGCCCAGGGCGTGATCTTGGGGTCCTGGGATCGAGTCCCGTATCGGGCTCCCCACAGGGAGCCTGCTTCTTCCTCTGCCTGTGTCTCTGCCTCTCTCTCTCTGTATGTCTCCCATGAATAAGTGAAATCTTAAAAAAAAAATATGAATGCAAAATACAAGTCATATATTTGAATACATAAACATAGATTAGGTATTATTAAACTGAACTGCATCATTCAATTTCAGTAGTTCACAATTTAAGAATATTAAAGAATATATAAACTACTCTCCAATGATTAGAGAGTTATATATGTAATAATTCCCAGAAATAAATTCTTTGGGGCCTAAGACTAAATGCCTTTCAGACATATTGTAGGAAATGGATACCCTTTATACGTATGGAGAAATGTGCTGAGATTCTCACAAGGCATAAGGTGCTTTTAAAATCATCCAGCATTTGCATTTGGTGTATACTTTATATGCGATGCCATTTTTTATATTCAGTAGAATCACCTAAAAGAGTGGTAATAAAGACAAATCCTTTATTCGAATTAATTTAGTGAAATATAATATAAATCAAGGCATTTAAATGATAATTTATTATTAAGCAAAAGGCCATTCAATATTAAGCAGCCACACAGAGAAACCGGCTATCAAATAAACACATTTCTGAAACTCAAAAATTCTCTTCATTTTAGGAATTAATAGTTTCTCTGTATTTCGGTGAAGTATCTGGTCTCTTTTTTGTTGAATACTTGATTATATTCAATGAAATATGACATTTTTGTCAACCATTACTAAGGAATCTCTATTATTCCATGAATAGCATTTACATATTATTCTTCAAATTCTTCACAAAGAGCCTCAGGGAAACAGCAAAGCAGGTTAAAGAAAAGTGATTTCTTAAACTTTCGAAGACATACGTCTAATGACTCAGTTTAAACCATCGGAATGTAGGTGTTATATTTGCTGGTGACAAAGCTGCATATTTATGGATAATGCTCCCCGAAGCTATAAAACCAGGAACATGTGGAGCTGAATTGTTTAGAGATTCTTATACAGTGTGGAAAAGAATACAAAAAAAAATTATTTTAGTCTATTTGTGCTTTTTTTCTAATGATTTTTTTTCTCTCCACACTGTATTGTGGGAGGGGTAGGAGATAAACGACGATATTTCTAAGCTTTTTGCTGACAGTGAAGTTCCAGAAATGGCTGGACTCTATTTTCAACTTGGATTTTAGGGCTTTTAAACAGTATAGTATACGCCATGATGGCGCCAATCTTAGCAAAACATTTTTGAACCTTCAGGTTTGTTGTTTTATTTTGAATTTTTAAGCTAATTTCACTTTCCAGAACATTCCACAGCAGCTTACTTGCAGGAGAAAAGTGGAAATTTAGCCTTGCTATTCAGCATGAACTATTCAATGGTTCTGTTTTCTGTATGATCATCAGAATTTTTCTCTCTTAGCTGGAGACCTGCTGAGATGTGTATTTAAGTGCAGGAGTGCAATATTAGCCTCATGTAGCAGGAAGAGAAAACTGTAGCTTTTCATGTTTTTAAAGTCTTTTCTTCTACTATGCTGATTGCAAGCTAATGGGTGATAATTTCCATTTGGTTGTGTCTTGCACCTGCTTCACTCCCCCATTCTCATCTTTCTGTTTGAGGAGGAAACATTTTGCTATTTCCTATAAGGGTGGTTAATATCAACTGTGCTAATACAAATAGTAACAAACATGGTGGGCTCACAGTTTTCAACAAAAACACGCTTTAATTAAAAAGCCCCTGAAGTCATGAATCTACATTTTACTTACTTTTTTAAGATTTCATTTATTTATTTGAGAGAGAAAGAAGGCAACAGAGGAAGAGGGAGAAGCAGGCTCCCCACTGAGCAGGGAGCCCTATGAGGGGCTGAATCCAGAATCCTGGGATCATGACCTGAGCTGGAGGGAGATGCTTAACTAGCAGGAGTCAAGCCACGCACTCCCTGAATTACACTTAATTTATTTTAAAGATTTTATTCATTTATTTATTTGACAGAAAGAGAGCACAAGTAAGGCAGAGTGGTAGGCAGAGGGAGAAGGACAAGTGGACTCCCCACTGAGCAGAGAGCCGATGTGGGGCTTTGATCCCAGGATTTTGTCCCAGGACCCTGGGATCATGACCAGAGCCAGAGGCAGACACTTAACCAACTGAGCCACCCAGGCACCCTGGGATTTACACTTTAAATAGAAAACATGTATGCAGAGCTTATGAGTTAATTTTATTTTATTTAATCCCTCCTAAAGCATCAATGACTTGGAAACTCTTGAGAAAGATTTCAAGATAACTTACAAATTAAATCAAGTTGTAGTTAATTTTCTTGCAAATAAATGCTTTTGGAAGTATTATAGAAACACCTGGGAGAATAATGTAGCATTACTCAAATAAATGATGTTCCCTTCTTGTATGCACACTGTGCTTTGCAGAAATAAAACACTAAAAATTTCCAATTGACTTTACATTTTAGATTAAATTATGTTGTGGAGGTGGTGGGTGTTTCCCAATTTCCATTTATAAATGCACAAATGTTGCTGTTCAGAAGAATTTTTTTAAAGATTTTATTTATTCATGAGAAACACAGAGAGAGAGACAGACAGACAGACAGACAGAGACAGACAGACAGAGAGGCAGAGACACAGGCAGAGGGAAAAGCAGGCTCCATACAGGGAGCCCGATGTGGGACTCAATCCAAGGGCTCCAGGATCACGTTCCGGGCCAAATGCTGGTACTAAACTGCTGAGCCACCCAGGGATCCCCAGAATTTTTTGATGATAATATCAACTGCCTATTTGTTTGATAAGCATTGACACTCAACAGTAATTTAAAATATTTTTTTCAAATTTTATATGAAAATCTAAATTTGCTATATTAATGGCAACTCAGGAACACAAACAATATAGCAGGTACATAATGATCATTTCAATACTGAGTGGTGAAGTCCAAGGAAGACCAGGAAGTAGTATTGCAAAGGTGTTGAATAAAACATGCTCACTTCTACTGAGAACTCCATTTGTTAATAGTTGGCTAGAGGTGATCCAACCATTTTCAAGAACAATTTAGGATTTATTAATACCATTCAGGCTATTGTCTCTTATGTGAAATAATCAGAAAAAAAAGACAGCTTCTGCCCAAGAAGACCTGATTATATTGCATTGATCATACTACAGATGCTATTATGCTGCAGTAATGAAAGAAATATAATATAAAATACTAGCTACTTACCACACGCATGACTCCATGATCAATAACTATTTTTCCACATTACATGAGCTTCTTGCACTGCTTTACCTCCAGCATTTAGCTTACTTCTTGGCATCATGGTGGTTGTTAAATAAATGTTTAGTAAAAGAATGAATGTGCGTGTAAAGAGCAAGCTTTGGCTTACTGCAGATTAATCTGTTTACGGATAGATAGTTTGTATTAATGCACTTTGTCTTAGAAAAAGTCAATATATGCTTTTCTTCTAAAATTACTGTATATTTTCTCTCTGGTTTTGAACCCATTCATTCATTCCTTCCTTAATTGCTTCTTTCAAGAAACATTGATACAAACAAATAGAAAGATAAATAGATAGATGATAGGTAAATAGATAGATGATGATGATAGATAGATGATAGATAGATGGTAGATAGATAGATAGATAGATAGATAGATAGATAGACAAATTTATGGAATATTTCTCTGGAGCTTTGTGAGAGCCTAAACAAAGTAAGACAGATAAGGCATCATCAGATAGTTATATTGTGGTTAGAATTAAAAATATTTTGACTATATTGATGAGTTCTTAAAGTCTGTTGTTGAGTGGCAGGACAACGTGTATGAAAACCTATCACAGAAGTGTTTAAGGTACGTTTAAGAAGGGCCTGGATTTATACACAGGAGATTCCTAGCTATCAAAGGAATCAGTGCAACAGGATATAAAAATTTATCTTAAATTTCGTTCCAGAGGGAAAAAGAGGGAAAAGTGAAACGTTTTCATCAAAGGGAAGATCTTCCTAATAATTAGATTGGTCCAACAATATAAGCCAGTGCTTGAGATCTTCACAGACTCTGCCAGAAAAGTTTACATGATCAGAAATGGGAGGCCACGTGTAGCGATGCCTCAGAATGGGAGAGAATGTGTCTGATCATCTCCAACTTCAAACTGAAAGAGTGCGATCTCCTATGTAGAGCATGACAATGAGAAATACTCTTAGGCAATGTTTTATAGTCCTCTACCAATCATTTATTGATTGATATGTTCATTCAATAAATATAAGTAGCATGCTTAGTGTATGAAAAGAGAAAATTAATATTAAAACACAAGTAACTAGCATTCCTTCTAGAATGGCATAGACATATTCGCTGCTGGTATTGAAGGATGGCCCATCAGGCAGTCTGGGCCATTGGACAAATGGGAACAGAGAATAAGTCTTGTCTGCCGAGGTGAAACATGTATAAAGATAGAGAAGCATTCTATTCTGTACTTATATTTTAAAAACTATGCCTTAATCAATATGACGTTACTACTTGCAAATTGTCAAAGATACATTTTGACAGATATGCAGAAGCCTTGACTTACTAAATTATTTGGATTATATCCTAAAGTTGACATGGATTCAGTTTAGGTTTCCAAATATAGTTAAAACTATGTAATTACAACAGATATATTTAGTAAATATTTCACAGCAACCACTATAAAAAGTGAGATTTCTCTTTTATATTCTCTAATAAATTACATTTGAAGAATAGTTGTTAATAGACACTTCTAGAGTATTTGATGTGAAACCTTCCTATTTATATTTTAAAAAGTAATCTCTTGGACAAACATCTAAATATCATCACATAATTGCTTTAGTCTCTCAGCAGTACTTTCCCCAAAAATTTATAATTCAAAAAAACTTACAAAAGTTTCCTATGACTCAATTTTTAATGTAGTGTACTTTTTCAACTTGCTGACATACTACCCTATACCGATGACATTCATTTATTCTAATTCGTCTTAATAAGTTGATCCTTTCTGGGAATTATTTGCATAAAATAATGAAGTAGGATTACAGAGGAATTAGAGCAGTGCTATTAACATACTCCTCCCCCCACCACATACACCTCCTGTGGCCTCATACTTGACATCAGAGGAGGAACATTTATTTTCACTCACTTATAATAGCAAATTAAAAACCAAAAGCAGCAAGCAAAAAAATGGTGATTCCTCCAGTTATTATTTAAAGAATTTGAAATACCTGTGTCTTTAATATTGTTATCTATTAAGCCAAAATTTTTGTCTTTTATGAAATGCCTTAAAATGGCGATTGGATATGTACTCCAGAGCATAATCACCAGTTAATCAAAAGAAATTAGAAATATTCAAAAATCCCTAATAGCATCCTATCTTATAATTCTGTTCACTACATTTCTAAAATCTCTCCCATTTAATTTGCATTCACTTTTTCTAAGTCAACATGTTTTGATCTTGTGGTAAATGTTGTTTATAACCTGAAGATGATTATAAAACTACATCCTACTTATTACTTAATAGATCTTCAATTTAGAATCAGTGCACTCAATTTATCTCCACTAGATCTAAACAAATACTGTATTATAGAGGTCAGATTTGACTGGCACAAGTAAACAAGCAATCTTAATAAAATCTCAGTAAGAAACACACTTTCCACCTTCAGCTTTTAAGTGAAGTTGCTTTTCAGAAATAATTGAAGACAAATTAGTCACATTTCATTCTTCTTGGTGTAACTTATCAATGCAAAATAATTTTTAGAGATGAGGTCAAATCAGGTTACAGTGTTTCCTTGATGTATAGTGTGTGTGTGTGTGTGTGTGTGTGTGTGTGTGCTTTGAATTAGCAAACTGATTTGGAAGAAGTATGAACTGATGGCCTTGAGGCCAATATGAGTATAAAAGGATTATTAATTATGCTTAGATATTATATCCAACTTAAACATAAAGCACAGTTGATTAAATGATAAAGTTGAAAAGAAACCATATCAAATACTCCTCAAAGGGTTCATGCTAAGAAATCAGTCATTATTTTTACTTTTTATTTTTTCTCCAAGTGAAAATACAACCCTAGCAAAATTTAGATATGCTTAAAAGATTTTCTTTTCAGGTACAAGTTAACAATGGTTAAAATACATTTTTTTCTTTGTGTAGTTTTATAAACAGACTACAGGTAGAACTTTCCTTCCATAAAAGTTGCTGATTTCCCTGCCCAATATGTTTATTTTTCAGATCTATAGCAAAACCAGCTTATTCTCACTATTAAATTCCAGTTTCCAACTGTGATTTTCATTCAACTGCAGACATTTTATTTTATTTTTTTACTTTTTAAAATTAAAATTATTTTATTTGAGTATCGTTGACACATAGTGTTATGCTAGTTTCAGTTATACAAGATAGAGATTGAACTTCACTATATGTTATGCTGCGTGCACCCCAAGGGTAGCTATCATTCATCACCACAGAACACTATTGCAATACCTTTGACTATATTCCCTATTCCGTGCCTTTTATTCTCATGATTTACTAATTCCATTACTGAAAGTTTGTATTTCCTGCTCTTCTTCATTCGTTTTGCCCGTCCCATACCCCTCTTCCCTTTGGCTAACATCAGTTTATTCCCCGTATGTCTAGAGGCAGGCATCATTTTCTTCTTTCATTTGTCACATCATGATGAATGTGCAGTTTTGCTTTGTTTTTGCCAACTCTGCTAAGTTTCAGGCAATCATTGATTTCATGGGGTATTAGTGTTTCGAAAGATGAAATTGATTAAATGTGCGGTTATAAGCAAAATGTAGTCATTTCCCATTTTCTGAGATAATTCTATTAAAATTAACAGTTTAATTGTGGTGCAGAAAGGATGAGAGTGAGGACTCCTGGACTAGTCATCAGCGCAAAGTTTATATCTGGAAATTTCTGGAAGAATTGACTGAGCAAGTTGAAAATCCTGTCTATCTTCACCAAGACCCAGAGTTTATGACAATCATCTGTAGTAACTTTGAAAACTGAACCCATTATTTTCTCTTGTAGGGAAGATACAATACTACTTAGTGGAGTGAGCACCGGGGTAAGACAGAAAGAGGAGAATTTCCCTCTTTAGATGTTTAGGCTTGGAAATCCCACCTCTAATCTTTCCCTATAGAATCTATGATGGAAGAAGCCATGTTTGGCCATGATTTAAGTAGGATCCAACCACTTAATTCTGGAGCATCACTTTTCTCTTCACTAGATCAACATAAGCATCATATTCATACATTGTGTAACACCTAGATGATTCCTTGACTCTGACTCTACAATACTCCTCATTTCCCTTCAATTCTCAGACTCTATACTTCTCCCAATATATCTTTGACAAACCTAGTGGATTTTTCATACTTTTAGGTTCCTGCAGGTTCTAAGGTAGGGAGAGGATTCTGGTGCTTCACGTAAGGAGAGGAAGAGAAGGAAGCTGTGGAAGCTGCTTGGATCCCAGGTCTCCTTCCCAGTGATGACTGCTGTTTCTCCCTGAGCTCCCTAAGGGCTCACGCAGCCTACCATCTGGGGTGTGAGTTTGCTTTTGAAGAACTTGGAATCTACACTCACATGAGAAATCATATTCACCTGCTAATGCGATTTTTGTGCTGCTCCTAAAAAGTATTTATTCAAACGTGTTAGGCCAAATCCATGATATTTATTTATTTTTGTACCATCCTGAAAAAAAGAAAAGGTACTAATGGTTTGTTTCATCTTTCTGGACCTTTCCATGCTTCCAGAACACAACTCACTCTTGGTCTCCTCTGTTACACTTATCATTCCTTCTAAATCCTTCTCAATGCTTTTCTTCTCATGTTCTTGTATGTGAACTTTATGGGGTCTCTGAGTTTAGGATTCTGAATTTGGCTTAATCCTTCACATTTTTGGTGATCTCATATAGACTTAAGAAAGATGTGTATATACATTCTGTGTGCTTAAATAGCAGATTCTCTATCAAAACTAGATTCTTTTGTAACATCCCCCCCAAACTCTCAAAAATGGTGTGTAATAGGAATCTTAAATTTTTTTTAAGATTTATTTATTTATTTATTTTTATGATAGACACAGAGAGAAAGAGGCAGAGACACAGGATGAAGGAGAAGCAGGCTCCATGCCGGGAGCCTGATGTGGGACTCGATCCTGGGACTCCAGGATCACGCCCTGGGCCAAAGGCAGGCGCCAAACCGCTGAGCCACCCAGGGATCCCCTTGGAATCTTAAATGTAAACTGACTTCTCTGTAAACATGCACACACACACACACACACACACAGGCACACACCTCACTTGAATCTCATGGAATTTGCTTCTTCTTTAGTCTTTCCCTCTCAGGAAGTGGCAATGCTTTCATTCCCATTATTCATCTGAAAAGCCTGGTGTTATGGTTGAATGATCACTATCACTCTCATGTTCTAGGACAATCCATCAGCAAGTGCTGTAGGCCCTAAAAGCAAAACACAGACCACCTCATTAAATAGTTGAGACCACCATCATCTCTCCACTGGCCCTTCCAACAGCTTCTACTCATCTCCTGCTTCCAACCACCATCTTCCATTCTGTTGTGGTTGGAACACTCCTTCTAATGCTTAATACCAATCCCCTCAGTCTTCTTAAAATCCTGAGGGTCACTAAATATGAAAACCCAGAGTCTAGTGTGTTTGGTCTGCCTCCCTTTACCTCACCTTGCATTAGCTTCCCATTGTTCTCTAAAATCCAGTGACCCTTTCCTCCTTGATATTCTCATCACATGCGGGCCTCTCACTGTTACTTCTGTCTGCAATGGCCATTCTCTGTATGCCTGCATGACTCCCTTCCTTGTTTCTTCCAGTTCTGTGTATTTCACCACTAACTCCACTGTCACTGTTTACCTAGTATCTTGCCTCTTTATACAGACATCATCCAACTTATAAGATATTAATTTATGTATTTGCTTATTGAGTATAATCCTCTAATTGGAAGGAAACATTCATGACAGCAAAACTTGGTTTGTTTTATTCTCTACCAAATCCAAGCACTTCAGGCAGTGGCTGGTGCTCAATAAACATCTTTATTCTTAATGTTAAATTTAAATGATCCCTGAATGTTTTTTGCTATTGTTGTTTCATTAAAAAGACCCTCTTCTATAGTTGTAAATTCCTCTGGCTTTACCTTTGCCAGAACCCTAATTGCACATGGATTTTGCAATGAGTATCTAGTGATTTCTCTTTGTTCTTCAAGTTCTATTTTGGTAGTGGATTAAGGTGAGTTGAGAGTGGAGGAATTGGTCAATCCCACTGTAGCATTATTAAATTATTGGGCTGCAGGTGCAACTCAGGATAATATCCCTTACTCCCAAAAATACTTCCAGGTTATTTTTCATTGACAAATTATTTGTCACAATGGCTACTGCAACATCTACTCCCCTTGATTTAAATAAGTTAGTTGACTATTTTGAATATGTCTGGACCATCTGGGGCCAAAAGCCCTCCTCTTAGAGACAGATACAACCCACAAATGTTTCTAACACAACTAAAAACAACAAAAATGAATAGCAACAACAAACCAAAATAAGACAATATAATCCCAAGCATCCATGAATTATAACATAGATGTTAAACAAAGACTCTTAGTGCAAAGAATAAATATATTGCATCATAAAACATGTGGGAAGAATTTCTGAAAACTCCTCTATCATCTATCTGTCTATCTATCTATCTATCTATCTATCTATCTATCTATCTATCTATTTAGAGAGACAGGAGGGACAGAGAAAAAGTGAGAGAAAATCTTACGCAGGCTCCATGCCTAGCATGGAGCCCAACATGGGACTCGATCTCACAACCCTGAAATCATGACCTGGGGTGAAAAATCAAGAGTCCGATGCTTAACCAACTGAACCACTCAGGCACCCCCTGAAAGCCATCTTTAAAAATAATCTATTTTAACAAAAAAAAAAAAAAAAAAAAAAAAATAATCTATTTTACCTTAAATTAAGCCCATTTTCCATTACCATCTGCCTGCCTCCCTGCATCTCCTCTCTCCACATGTTCCCAACTTCTCCCTGCACTGGCTACTCTAATATCTTCTCCATCTTCAATATTTCTCTGATAAATTAATGTTATGGTTATTGATATGTTTATATCAGTCCTTACTTCTCTTATTGGTTTGATAAGAAACCTTGAGGAAATCTTCAGCATTGTTTTTAACTTTTTAGCTAACCCATGCATTTATCATTGCTAATAACATTTTTGAAATGCCTTCTATTGAAACCCTTTGACCAAGAGCTACCTATGGAAACCATTTGCATTATGTTATTGACATGCCATGTGGATCACAGCTAAATTCTGAAATCAGATTCTTGGCATCAGAATGCAATCAGTCTGCCAAAGACTGAAGTGTGAAGTGGTTTGTTGTTTTTGTCTCTGGGCGGGGAGAGAAATATTACATGTTTTGAATACAAAATTGTTTAAATAAAGTTGCAGATTGAAAGCACAGTCCATTATAGACAGAGAACAAGAAGAAAAAAATGGACTAATAAGTTGGCTGAGAATAGGAGGGTCCCAGCTTGAAGAAGAGGAATATAATTCCTTTTTCAATAAAAGGGAATACTGTGACATTCCACCACTGAAAACATATGCCAGCAGTTTAATTCCTGAATGTTCCAATATGGTGAATTGACTCATTATTTACCAGGCTAACCTAAAATCTTTAAAAACATTACTATATACTAAAAATAATGAATTTGTTAAATTGTTATGAGCATATTAGAAACATTTATGCACACCTTTGCTGTTAGAACAAAAGAATGTGTTCTTTAAGAACAGGGAAGAACAAAGTCTTCAATGATTACATTATGTCTTGGTTAAGCCAAAATAGCCTGCTTTTCACGTCAATCTTTATTAAAAAATCAGTAGAAATATTCTAATCATGTTGGGCTCTCAGTTTCAGGGCAGAATTTCAAATTATGCTAAAAATAATATTTCCAATACCTGATCTACAATTCAGTTTGAAATTCTCTCAGTAGTACAATTTTATCTTATTAAAATTTCCATCTACAACAAAGGCTATATACATGTGTATGTGTGTCTCGGGAGAGAGGATATGGATAATTTGGATTATGAAGAATGATCATATTGTTTTTAATACTAATTACTAACAATATAATTAAATTATACATATTTACCAATTTACTACAGCTACATTTGTCAGTAAAGCAGTATTAATGCTTCATATATTTGACTAATTCTATGATAGTGTTTGACAATATACTACAATATCAACAAATAGCATCATGCTGTAAGATAAAATATAGTTAGATCACATTTATAACAAATATATGAGACTGAAATTTACACATTTATTAAAATTTCAAGTATACAACTCATGTAACATACATTTCCTTAACTACAGAGATTTCTGTGACCCAAATGTATGTTTGAAGTCTTCACTTGACAGACCAAAACTCAGTATTAGTTAATTAATTATTCATGTGATTATAAATAATCATCTCTCACATTATACTGTAATGTAAGAAATAGTTATAATGCTTTACTAACTATGATCACTACTATTAATAATTATATATAGAGAAAAAATCATGTCTTATGAATCTGGTAATTATTTTCACTGCTTTCATGTTTTTAGCGAGGGACTGTGTAGATTTCAGACTCAGATATTAGATCCCTATTTGCCGTGTATAAATGTAAAGCTACTGGAAAAGGGACTGGCACATAGCAGGTGCCTTATTAGTTAGAGGAATTCTCACCAGCTATTGAAAAATGACCCCAATATACCCATAGCACAGTGCGTTTGTTTTCCTTGTTTACCTTGGAAGGTAGTAGACATAAGCCTACCTTCTGGGATAGTTCTCCTCCAAGGAGTGATCCAGGCATCCAAGCTTCTTCCATTTGGCAGTTTCTCCATCATGGATCCCTTTGCTTTCAGTATTTGGATAGACACAGAGTATGCAAAATGATCCTCATTGTCAGGATTAGAAAGATGGTCTATTCTTCTATCCACGTTGCTTTGGTTATAATAGTGACATAGGCCCATTCTAACACAAAGACGGCTTGCAAATGTGATTTCCCCATGCTCTTGAAGAAAGGAAACTAGACTGGTAAACATCTACGTAGTTCCATTGAAATAAAATCTTTAAAAAAATGTTGTTGGATAAATTTCACTACTGAGTCTGTTTCCATACAGAATGACTATCAATTAGCTAGGGTTTCCTCTGAACCTTTAACTCAAAGCAGAAAGAGCACTTTGGAGGAGAAATGAAATCCTCATATATAAAGGTAAAAAGTTAGCTCTCCTTAACTGGTTCCTTTCTGTTACTCAAGAAAGGGAGGTAGTATATACGGAGTAATAAAATAGAGGAAATTAAAGAAGAAAAATTTCACTATTCTATAAACTATGATTATGTAGAAATTGTCTTACTTGAAAATTAACCATTTTCCTAGGATTTAAGTAGTTGAAAGCAATAACTAAAAACGATTTTAAAAATTACTGACCTAGCCAAATTATTAATTGCTAATTAATAAAAATGTGAATCCTTTATTTTCAATTATGAGACAGCAGGGTACTAGAAAAAAATTGGAGGACAAATCTGCGAGCAATTTAGTCTTTTATACAAAGGGAGATAATTTTCTCAAAACCTCTTTTTGCTTTGCTGTGAATAAATAGATTTCATTAGGGAGAAGTACAAATGTATTTTCAATATTCAGCATCCTCAATTCTTTTTCATTACTCTGTCACTACCTTGGGTGTGAGGTTGGTATAAATATTAGCTACAGTAATTGGCCCTATAGTTCTCATTCTAAACCAAATCCCTAAGAGTCATGGAGGTAATCCTTGAAAAAATAGCATCTTCAAAAGTATAAGTAAAATGGTATAATCCCCAAAATATAAGCTGAATGGCTGATACATTTCTATCATTGGTAGATTTTACAAAGTGGACATTATGATTAGCAACTGTGTATCTACAGGTCATCCACAGTTAACAGAAAACAATCAAGCATTATTTTTTGTACATTTTGAACTCTGGTAGACAAGTATTCAAATATGGGGTCCTTGGAGGAGAAGGTTTGGCAGTTCTCAGCTTCACTCTGGGAGACACATTATTTTTTATGTTTGCCATATGCATCTGTATGAAAATCCAGGTGAGACGGTCTGAAATTGAGAGATTACGTATATAAAACTTATCATGACCTCTCTCTCTTCCTCGTATTTCATTCTCTTAATGTGGCTTCCAATCTAATCATCTGCATAACATAATAATATTAAAAGATGTAAAGGAGGAGAAATAATTTTCCTTCTACCCTTCTAGGTTCTTGGCTGAGACCTCCTTGTAGTAAAAGATCAGCAAAAGAAAAACAAACAAACAGAATTTTAATGACGAATATAACTCCTGTCTACATGGGAGATACCCACAAAAACTGAGTAACTGCCAGAAATGGCCCAAGTCACCAGCTGAAATATCATTTCCAGATAAAGACAAAAAATATTGGTGGGAGGCAATTATAGGAGGTTATCTGGCAAAGCACAAGAAACAAGGTTGCGGTTGTTAACGCAGATTTGAGTCAATGCCTTCTCCATCGATCAGTTCCTTATGATTCAATCTTTCTTCTTCTCCTGATATAGAAAACACAGTGCTAATCTCTGCCCTGTTATCAGGTTTGTAGGGACACATAATATTAGCGTTTCTATGCCATGAGGCAAATATTTTCAAGGTGAGGGAAGGAGAATATATCACTGGGTTTCCCATTGTTATCTCCTAAAATATGAGTGTCATCAAAATATTCCAATAACTTCCCATCACTCATAGAGTGAAAACAAAACAAAAACCAAATGATTTTGGAATGTCCTTAAGGTCCCATGTGATCTAGGTTCCTATGATGTTTCAGATTTCAACACCTTTCCCCTTCAACTCCACGTTTATGGCCCTCATTTTAACTTGCCTTGTGAAATTCATAGGAAACATTATTTTAAATATATCTAAATATGTAAATCATATATAGCTACATCATCTATCTGAACAAGCACGTATGTGTCTGTACATTTATATGTATACAGTGCACATATACACACTATGAGGTACATTTGTATGCATATAAATTGTGTGTGTAAAAAATAAAAATAGTGTGTGTATATATATACATAAAGTTTAAATATGTATATAGAAAATGTTAAGAGATATGTTTAATATGTTAATTAATGTTATATTATTATATATGCATGTGTGTGTTTATTATATTTATAGACTTACCTAGATGCACACTTATTAATTGTATCGAAAACTCCCCATGACCCCCAGGTCTCAGCTGAGGCCAACTGAATCTTAGTAACTGGAAGTGGAATCTAAGGGGTGAGTCTATTTTAAAGTGAGCCAGGTGATTCTAATTTGCCACCAGGGTTGATAACTAGGCAGTTATCACTTAGGCCGCATAAGAGACCAGAAAGTCTCCGGCATGTACACAGACAGCCTGAGGCTTTGGGAACCAAAAGAGGGGTGACTTTGTACAATGCAATTTCCATGCTCCAAAGTAATATTTAATTACTTTAACATTTATTTTTCTAAGTTTTCTTTCTTTTGGGCCATATGTACACAGCTACTACAACAAGTTCTCTATTAAATTCTGGGAAGCATTTTTTTCCCTAAATATCTTTGAAGATGCTATCATTCGTCTCCTTCCTATTTGTGTGTGTTCTTCTTTCAAAATGCAATCACAAATGTTGCTTTTATAAATCCTTTTGGCCAATGATATGTGAGCCTGAATTACATTTCAAGAGGATATTTGAAAGCCTTTCAAACAAATTGTCCGTTTTGAAGAGCTCTGTAATCAACTATTGCAAAAACAGAAGACTAAAAAGACAGACATGTTTCAGTACATTGCTTAAAAGCCAACAATTTGACAAGGGCTATTATGGAGAACTCTTGTCTGTGTGGAATGGACACATGACACAACAAAATAGGCGTGGGATTTCTTCAAAAGGCATTGAGTTCCTGGAATGCTCAGTCTGGGCATTAGGAGTTTGGCTGAAAATATACTACTTTGTAACCATCTGATTGAGACTATTTTCAGACACATGCAGGATTTTATGCTTTTGTGTTTATGTGTTTTATTCTAGAACACACTACAAAGCCAAAAAAAAAAAAAAAAAAAAACTAGTTGCAGCCAATGAACTAATACCCTTCCTAGAGAGAAATATCTAATTTTTCTCCTTCTTATTCTAGCCCCAGATGGTTCATAATGTCTTCTTTCAGCCTACCTAAAGTATTTTGACCCCTATGATTTTCCTAAAACTTTCCCCATTTACACTGCCTTCCCAGGGTCCTCTCATTCTATCCCTCCTGATTCTACTCTGGTTTTACCAGTTTCTGAACATCCACAAATTGGTGTTTGCAAAAAGTCAAAGGTGAATGCAGTTAAGTGGTTGATGGAGAGGAGTAGGAGAGGTAGGCTTGGGCTGCGTTAGATCCAGGTGCTAGGCACTTGGTGCTAACCCAAAGCTCAGGTACTCAGTCCCAGCTCTGCTTGAGTCTGACATAAATTCTAACTCATGGAACTTCTGGTCTCCAGGCCCTTCGCGCATCAGCTCTTCATTGAACGCATGGCAGACACTAGCCTCCCTCCTGCTCAGCTCTGTGGGTGATGGCACCATAATCTCTGCTGAAGGCATCTGCTGATTTTTGCTTGGAAGCCTCTTCAACCCCGGGAAGAAGGTAAGGTTGTGGGAATCACAGTCAGGAGGTTTTAAGGGGAAACAGAACACATGTTCAGTGTCTCCTATTACTGACACAAGTACGCCCCTCATGTCCAGCTCCATCGTGAACGCTGAGCACCAGGACAGCTAATGCCTGAACACTATCTCGACACAGTTCTTACATTTGCTTTGTCAAAAATCGTGAAATAACAGGCATAAAACCAATGAATCATCAAAGCAGTAATTAGTAAAAGTTTGCTGTGCATCCACCAAAAAAGACCGTTCACCAGAGCAAAGCACCTAATGAGCCTCTGAGCAGATTGTTATAAAACAGCTTAGAGAGTAAGAAAGCAGTGAATGATCTTCATGGTGATTGGTTATAATACTAGAAATTTCTTAAGTGATGAAAAATTGGTCAGTGGTTACTTTGTATCAGTTTTGGGAACAAGTTTAAGTTTTGCGTGTGATTTCCAGAGGCATACACAAGAAATGATCCAGGCCAAGTCAATCTTGCAAACTAAGCCAAATTAAGCTTCACATGTGTGATTAAACTGGTTTTTGTTTGTGTGGGGAACTCTCAAGTCTGGGGGAGGCTTTTGCTTTTGATAACGTCTAATTTTTCACATTTACAAAACTGATGTGAAATGTTAGCAATACAAAATAGAAGTTCGGCTGTTTTGTTGGTAGGCCAGCTCTTGTGGCATTGTCTTGGCTCATTGTCTATCCTTCACAGGTCATCTGTGTTTTAAACTGGAGCTAGCTCTGTGGCTTAGTCTGCTTGGCCACTGGTATATATAACCTGAAAACCCCTGAGTCATGTTTTCAATTATTAAATTCCACACTTAAACGATAGTCATTATTGCCTGTATCTCGATGGTTTCAATTAATGATGTTCCTAGTTTGATGCTCTGAGGATTAGCAAGAATGGAAATTAGCAGCATCTCTTATGCTTTCTTCCAGTTGGCCTGTGGCAGGCACCAGAATGTACTGGTAAACTCATTCTGCTCGAAGTGTTAATCTGTTGGTGCTACAGACACCTTATAAACTACTGTAGAGTTTACTAATGAGAGCATCTTTTACATCACACAAAATAATTGTCTATGAATCCTTCCTAAATCACCCTGGTGACACTTCTATTGGTTATAGCAGGCTGGAATTTTATTCTTTAATGACACCAATTGTATAGGCAGAAAAATTCTCAGTTTTATATAAGAAATCATTTATAATTACATGATTATAATATATATGTACTCAATGAGAATTATAACTGTTTCTAAATGTATCAGAGTATAAAGTGAACTCTACACTAAAAGGTAAATTACAGGTAACCAACGTTTTTTCTTTTTTTTTTTTTTCCTTATAAATATCAGTGGTGGGTCAGGGGATAATGAAGCACATTAGGGTGTTAAGTACCTTTGAAAGCTGCCGAGTAAATAGCAACTGGGGAGAAAAGATCAGAAAATAGAACCCAGATGTACAGAAACCTAGGGTAAATTTTAGATGCTCTGAAATTGCATTCTGACAAACACACCTAAATAAAACTCATTCTGTAACCTGAGTATCATATTCACCCAAATCAGTGTATATGATGACAAATAATAAACTTCCAGACGTAACATCTTTTGTACACACAAGGTATGTAGGTGTAAGAAAAGGAAATTAAAAAAGATATACAGCTGTCCCCAATTGAACTCAGAATTTTAAAGACTGCTATATAATAATAATTGGGACTCAGTTTCTCTTTGACCAGAAACTCTGAAACATTGTCTCAGGGAAAACAACAATTCAGTTTTTTTTTTATTTTTTAAGATTTTATTAATTTATTTGGCAGTGAGAGAAAGAATGAGAGCATGAGTCAGGGGAGCAGCAGAGGGAAAGGGAGAAGCAGGGACCCAGACTCAGGGCTCAAACCCAGGACCCTGGGATCCTGACCTGAGCCAAGGCAGATGCTTAGCACACTGAACCACCCAGGTAGCCCCCAAATAAGCCATTTTTAAAATACAAATGAAGTCTACTAAACAAAAGGATATAAAGTAAGTGCAAGCTTGTTCTTCCCATCATGTGAGAAGCCAACACCCAAGGTGTTGGGGTAAGGGAGCCACCTTTATTCCAAAAGCCAGCCCACCAAGGAGATGATCAAGTGTTGTCCTAAAGAACCATCGTAACTCAGCATCAACTTTGAGCTTCTCTTATGTTAGGAAGAGGGAGAAGCAGGAGGAGATCAGAGTCAGGAGGTGCCTAATGTTCACAGATATTCACTCGCCCCCAAGGATCTGAGGAAGGTCATAAAACTTTGTGTCTTTGGTCAGTTGATCTGGGTATAAAAATCTTGTCTTGTCATTCCAGGAAACCTTAAACACCACATTGTTGTTCCTGTAGGGACCCATCTCTTGGGGGCAGTTAGTTTTGGATGAAGAGCTCTTTGTACAAATCTTGACTGTAAGCAGAATTCCTTCGGTAATAAACACAAATTCCTTCAGGGCTAAGCAGAAGTTTCTAAGGTATAGGTTACGGCAGCAGGAGAAATAGAGGCACTATGGGCCCAGACCTTCCAAGTGGCTCCCAGGTACACTAACAGCAAAAGGTTCAAAATTATATCCCACTGTACCACCCAAGGGAGTATCTTCCCTTTTCTATGTTTGTATTATATATTTAATAAAATTCTCTTTTTGGCAGAGTAGTGGGAATATTTGTTAAGAAATAGACCTCTGAGGGGCACCTTTGGCTCAGGTCAGCAGTTGAGCATCTGCCTTTGGTGCAGGTGATGATTCCGGGGTCCTGGGATTGAGTCCCACATGGTCCTCCCTGCAGGGAGCCTGCTTCTCCCTCTGCCTGTGTCTCTCTCTGCCTCTCTCTCCGTTTGTCTCTCATGAATAAATAAATTCTTAAAAGAAAAGAAGTAGACCTCTGAGCCCTGGGTGTTGTATATAAGCAATGAATCACTAAATTCTACACCTGAAACTAACATGCTAACATTACACTGTATGTTAACTTACTGGAATTTAAATAAAAACATGAAACTAAAAAAACAAACAAACAAACAAAAAAACAAAACAAAACAAAACAAAAAAACAAAAACAAAAACAAAAACTATTTCTTCCAAAAAATAAAAATGATAGTCAGAAATCAGAGGTAGAAAAGTATATTTTACCAGAAAATTAAGAAAAATGAGGCTAATAGATGCCTTCAGAGCATTCTTTCTAATATTTTTGTGAAGACATTTCTGTTCCTTGATATGTAGTAATAATTGCCTCTGTTAGAAACTAAAAAAATGAAATTAGATGTCACTCTAGAGGCCACAATTTTCCCTGACATTTGAACAATCTTGTTAAAGGGGGATATTAATACTTCCAAGCAGATAGGTATATGATTTGCATCAATAGAAAAATAAAAGTAGGTGATAGTAATGTTTTTCTTGAAATAACTTGAAGTTAAATTTTAAAAGAATATTTTTTATCAGGAGTCAATAAGCCCTCAGCCATCTTGTCTTTATTTCGGGTTATATCAATGTGATGATAGGGAAAAGCACAAAACTGTTAAAATTTTCACTGTGCCCTGATTCAGTGTTTGTTTAAGTGACGTAGGCATTGATGGGGCTCCTGGTGGCTCGTCATTATGTTGGGGCCCTGGGATGGAGCCCGTGTCAGGCTCCCTGCTCAGCATGGAATCTGCTTAAGATTCTCTCTTTCCTTCTCCCTCTGTCCCTCTTCCTCCATGCTCAGTATCTCTCAAATAAATAAAATCTTTTTTAAAAAAGTAGCATGAGCATTGAAATGATTAGTGATTGCGCTATAACAGTCTGTCCTTAGAAGCCAGGATTGTTAATCTCTGCAATCACCCAGTGTGTGATTATGTTCTTCCTTAAAAAGAAAATTGGAAATCGGTGCAAAAAATGGCATTTTGGAGTAATTGAGATTATGTTTATTCACAGAGTGTCTTGTTTTCCTTATGTGCTGCCAGACATCTGGATAAAGACTGAAAATTTTAGCAAAATATTAACATCTTTCCAAGGATCTAAATGTTGATTGCATTTTATGTTTCACTCTAAATATTTGATGAAACTTAGTTTTATCTAAAATATGTCTGTGTGTGTATATATATATATATATATATATATATATATATATATATAATGTACCGTTGCCCTGGTATCTCTGAAGTAATTTCCCTAGCATTCCAAAGTTAGGTTACTATCTAACCTGGGAAGATCAAGTGCATGTATGATAGAATTTTAGAATGGAAAGAGTTAAAAAAAAATGTTGGCCAAGCTTAGTATTTGTGGTAAACAATCTTAATTATTTTTTTAAACCCTGTATTGGTAGCTGTGGCCAACTATAATAAGAACCTCCTGTTGAGCAGTAAATGCCCTGTATTTTTTCCTCAATGAGATGACCGTAAGTGCTAAAATCATGACAGTTAAAACAGGTGCACAAGAAACTACCTGTTAGTCTCATTACTGTGTAGGACAGTCTTTAAAGTTCTACTCATTGGAGTAATAGTTAACTGTAAAATTTGAAAATAAAAGATTTTTTTTTCTGAAGATAGAATGTATCATTGAGATCCAGTAAAGTACTTTACTAAGGAGGGCTCATCTCATGATGAGATGAGCACTGGCTATTGTACTATATATATATATCAGCAAATTGAATTTAAATAAAATATTTTTAAAATACTTTAGAAGTATAGAAACATCAAATGAATAAGCTATAGAAAGCAATTTTTATCTCTATTCTAACTTATAAGTGAAGTTGGGAAATATATCTCATTCTCTTTAATGCAGAATTACCAGTTAACAATCTAGCATAGAACTCACTTAAATTATATGATGTAATGGAAAATAGATAAAACCAGGTCAGCATAAGGGAAAGGTGACTTTCAAATATCAAAAAAATAAAAGCAGTTCTTACTATCATAGAAATCTATATAAAACTTAATATGTAAGCCAAATACATTTTCAGTAAATTGACAGTAATTTTTGTCTCTAGATCAAATCTTAAATATATGTTAAGGAATAGGTATTTAAAAACCAAGAAAACTTCAAAAAGGAGTGACTATCCAGACTATTGTTTTATTGGCATTGGAACATACTATAAATTTTATCTTAATGAAATCGATAGTACGCTGGCAAAAAACACAGAGCAAAGAAACAACAGACAATGCAAAACACATAATGGATTACAACCTACATCGTGTTGAGGAGACCTGGTTCCTCAGTGTTAATTTCTCAGGAAAAAATGTATATGTATAAACATTGAAATTATCTGTATGGCCAAATATACTATTGAAAAATCAATATTGTAATTGATCACATAGGACATAAGAATGACAAAGGACTGCTATCTGTACGATACAAGAACACTTCTTACATTTAAAACAGTTTTTGAAAAAAATAATAAAGAAGTTTTTGTGAGAAGCATATGGTTGATTTTTTAAAATTATCTCTTAAGATGAATTTTGACTAGAACTAATGGACATGTGCCATTAACCTGGAAAGCAATCACTGAAATTTGGATTTGTATGTTTTATTACTGGTTTCACAATCTTGTGTATCGTTTTTTCCTCTTATTGTCTCCTTTTGAAATCTATGTCCCCTTAGCATTTTAGTTATAGATCCTTTATAGTAAAAGGTAACTTTTATTTTTCCAAGGAGTTAAACAGGAGATTCAAAAATGCATAATTTAATTCTTATGGTTAATATAAATATCATTTTCAAGAAAATTCCAACCTCTTAAAACTACCTCCCTTCAAAGTCTTCCATGTTTATTTCTCTCTACATTGTAATCCCATTTGCATTATTACAACTTTATACAACTAAAATTCACTTATATTTTTGAATGTATTTGTTTTCTTTTCATATCTGTATATTTCTATTTACTTCTGGTATACTTGGGCTAAGGGAGTACCCTTATAGTGTAGATACTTTGTATTAATATATGGTTAATTTTATCCTGAAAAAAATCAATGTATCATTTCATATTTAATATTTGTGATGGGGATAAAAACCTAGGTTGACAGTCTATTTTCTTTCAGCAATTTAAGAATATTTTTGGTCTGTCATTTTAGTTATTTTGTTTAAGATAACCTTAAGGGAAAGATATTTCTGAATATTTTACATATATTTACATACAAGCCTGTATATGCATATCAAATATATTGTGTGCATTTATATAAATTTAGATTAAATATAAATAAACATGGACTTATATGGGATTTTTTGAGTATTTATGCTTAGGTTTTCAACTGTATAATAAAGGTGTAGTTTGATGTCTTTCAAATTCGGGGGACTTAGCCATTTTTCTCTTTGATAATTGTCTCCAATTCTCCTTGCTTCTTGGATTCCAATATAATAAGATACCCTTCTTAAATAACCCTTTTAGGTTTTTTTGCTCTTTTTTCTTTTGTTTTTCAGTGTACGTGCTTTCTATTCATCCATTTTCCAATTCATTATTGTCCTCATTTCCAATCTGTCATTAAATAACCCCATTGTCAACTTACATTACATTATTTTTTGTTGTTCTAGAGTTTCCATGTAGTTATTTTATATACAGAGTATAGGTTTCTGGCCAAATTCTACATCCTTTCAAACATTTTTGAACATGTTATTCGGCTGATTAAAATCTGTTACTGTTAACTTCAATATCCGAGTTACATATGGATCTGTTCCTATTGCCTCTATTTTCTCGGAAATTTTGAAAAAAGAAAAGTATAGAAGGCATTAATATTTCTAGTGAAGGTTTATCACCCTATCCTCATCAGCAGGTAGACTAGAGACCTCATCTTAATCCAATCAGTTATGGACTGAGCTGATTCCAGGCTGAGTCATAATCTTCTAATAATTTATATCTTATTTTGCTAGTTTCTGGGCTGCAGACCTCTGAGTCTCAGCTAAGAGCCTGGACCATTTACTAGATCCCTTCCTACTTAGAAAGTCCAGAACCTGTTTCCTCCTGTTTCCTTGGCAGAGAGTGTGCTGCTAAGAATACCCTGTTCAGTCCTGCACAGCTGGACACTTGGGTAAATGCCTCTAGGGGATTGGTTTCCTTTCTGTTTAAACGTTGTCCTCTTTAATCTTGAATGTTATTGTGCTCTGAATGAACCCTCTGCCCTAGGAGTTTGGGCGTGTGTGTGTGTGTGTGTGTGTGTGTGTGTGTGTGTGTGTGTATTGGGTAGGGGGCTGTTTAATAGACTCTATTGCCCTGAAGACTTTTGAGAGCTTTGCTATCTTACCTCCTTCTGCCCTACTCTGGGATTCCTGGTTTCATAATCTGTAGCAAGAATTAGTGCCCTGAGAGGGGACTGAGTACCTTTCTGGATTCTGACTCAGTTAACATCCTCCTTGAATTATGGTTACCCAGGCCAATTTCAGACACTTTCAATCAGATTTTCTTTATTTTTCCGTGTGTGCTTCTCTTTTCTTTTTTTTTTTTCTTCGCCTATTGTTATAATTCAAGTAAGAAAATTAGCAAGATATAAAGCAAGTAAACATAAGTGTTTAGTTGTCTGCATTTCGTGCAAAGAATCGGAGTTTAGTGCAGTATCACGAACCAGTATAGTTTAACATAATGTCAATATGATTAATGTGATTTCTAAGCCAATGAATTCCATGTTGCATTCTTTTCCATGTAATACAATTCTAAGGGTTTTATATGCCTATATTATTTTCCTATTCAAGTAACTAGAGATCATAAGGAAGAATACATAGGGAGCTATTTAATGGGTAGAGAGTTTCAGTTTGGAAAGAAAAAGTTCTGGAAATGCATAACGGTGATAATGGCACAACAATGTGGGTTTCGTTTTGTCACTGAATTCCATATTTAAAATTATCATTTTAACCCATTTTATGTTACATATTTTCATAACAAAAAGTGCACATTTAAATCAATAGTCAAAAAATTAAATACAAAATGACTTTTTAAACATAATTAGTACTGAATTTTATGTATGGGTTTTCCCACAGTTAATGTAACCTCAACCAGGTGTATTCTTCAATATCTGTGAACATAAGTTATTTTTTTTATTTTTTCCATTTAGTGTCATTTTCATTTACTTTCTATACTCACTTGGGCTCTTAAGTAATCTGAAAAAATGCTATACATTGCATTGAGCAGGACCATTAAATCAAATTCAACCTTGTTTGCCAAAAAATGGTAAGAAAAATGAAAATAAAAGAACCTATTATAAATGCTCCTCCAAGAAGGATCTATGGAGGAGGTCGTGAGATGAACCTCGAAAAAATATATATATATAAATATTTCCACAATAATTCAGGTGTTTAATACCAATCAGAGAAGATTTTACCCTCAATAGTGGTATTAAGATATGAATATTTTCATTAAGTGTTCAAACATTTAAACGTGTATTTACAGATATATTATTAAATACGTACAAAAACTTTCTCTTTAGGACATTTTGGTGATTTAATAATTTTAGCCAAAAAAAAAATGGCAAGGCTTTTCCTTATTGGTCAGGAGTAATGTTGTCTAGCCTATTTTTCTGGTTCTGCAAAATACAGATTCCCAAATCTGTAAAACATTGTGGGGAACAGACTTGTATGTCCATTCCTAGGGAAGCATTTTCCTTTTCATGCTAGAAGAGTTCTGGAGAGTCAGTCTACCTACAGTCCAAGGGCAGGGGGCCGTGTAGTTTTCACCTTGCTGAAGGTTGCCAGGTACTCGGTCCTGCCCCCATTGAAATCACCCTCCAGTGTCTCACCTTATATTGCAAGAAAAATGCAGTCACTGTATTGAAATCCCCTGACTATATTTCAGTCCAGATTGGTCAGGACAAAGAATCCCTATTTTCCTTTACCTGTGGGCACAAAATTACAAGATGAGACAGCAAAACAGAAACTCTTCAAATGACTCTGGCTTTGCTTAATCTGGGCATCCCTTGCTTGATGTGTCACGAAGATACTATGATACTTGAATGTCATTTCTATTGAAAAGTTATTTTTTTTAAAGTATGACCATCTCTCTGCATTTAAAGCAAAAGCAATGCATACATTTTACAAAAATACCAAAGGAGGGGACTATTATTGATTTATAAACAATGTTTAAAAGATGAATCTAACACGACAGGCAACTACCTGATTGTAGTAAGTGGATAAAGGATCGGTGGCCTGCTGCCTTAAGTAAATTAACAATTGTAAACTAAAAAAGGAGACCAAGAATTAAGAAAAAAATGAGACCTACCTAAGGTGGAATGATTTTTAAATAGTCACATTTAATCTTTAAGTGCTTTTTACATATTACAGTATAACTAAAAAGTTCAGTATGCCCTCACTTTTGTATTCACATTATGACCCCTGAATTATTGAAGATCATAAATATCTTTTAGTTTTCTATTTTAGAACTGTCTCGGTGGCACAGATTCATAAGCATGAAAGAGAAGCTCACATATTTTCAGTTTATGTATATCTTTTTTTAAATTGTTTCCCTTAGACAATTTCAAATACTCATGTGTATCAATACGTAGACAGCATAATTTCCTATAATGCTCCAACATTTTTTGTATCTACTGTCCAAAGACAAGTAATTTCACAAACATAAATATTTTTCCAAGATTTAAATGAAGTCCACGTTCTTGTCTTTTTACCACAGATCCTTTTTAATGGTCTTTTATTTCCTGTTTTCATTTACACACCTTTTAATTTGTCACACTCAGTATCACCAACCTGTATAGTTGTACTTAAGAACTATACGTGGCACATCACATACTGTGTATATTCAGAGCATTTTTAATCACCAGATTTGAAACCTTTGACACTCTCAAGGTCGCTTTGTAGAAATATGAATAGGAACTTTGAAAAAAAAATCTCTTGATGATGATGATGAGCTGCTCCAAGTCGTGGTGAAACTAATACCAACTAATGTGGCAAAACTGAACCGATTTTTTAAATGAAAATAAAGTGCTTCATAGGCAGCAAAGTTTTAGTGGTCTGAGTACTTAGCATTCAACCAGGATATTTGGACACTTCCCTGCTCTAAGGAAATTTAATAATAACAATAAGATTGCCATAAAATAATAGCAAAGTGAATCCTCTTTGTATAGCTTGAGCCAAAATCTTGATAACTTTAAAAATAAGAACCAGATTGAAATGAGAAACTCTGGGTTTTTCATTTTTAACACTTTTCTATGCAAATAGCACTTATCACAAATGTTAACATGAACTATTTAAATCAAAATGCAACAATTACAACAAAGTACATTAATTTTCTGGTCATTTGCAATGTGGATCTTGTAAAACATCAAGATTATAAGATTATAAATAAGAAATATTTATAGTTGTTCAGTTATTAGGATAAGAACCAAAACTGGAAGAAACTGTGTGAGATCATTCTCTAGATCTTCCCATTACAATTAAACTAAAGAATTTTGCTATTTGCCATTAGACGTGTGATTAACACATAATTTGAAAAACAAGAGAAGAGATTCAGGAAAGTCTACAGAGAAAATTCAAATGTTCTATTTTACCAAGGTACGTTTTATTTGAGGACCCAGTTAAACAAAAACTGAGTGTTAAGTTGGTTTTAGTTGGCATATTCAGAATTAAATGATTATTCGGTTTCCACTAAACAATAGATACAAACTTAAGATAAAAAATAAGCACAGGGCAGGCCCAGTGGCTTAGTGGGTTAGCACCTGCCTTCAGCCCAGGTGTGATCCTGGAGACCCGGGATCAAGTCCCCCATCAGGCTCTCTGTGTGGAGCCTGCTTCTCCCTCTACCTATTTCTCTGCCTTTCTCTCTCTCTCTGTGTTTCTCTCATGAATAAATAAATAAAATCTTAAAAAAAAAATAAGCATAATGAGTTGGAACTTGTATTTCAAAACCTCTTTATACTCTTCAGAAATATGTAGTCTCCCCCTGCCCCTATATTCTTATTCTTCATGGCTACCAGCAACTAAAAAAAAAAAAATTCAAGTGGGTTATTTGTCAAGCATTTTTTATTCAAGAGCTAACAGAAGTGCTGAATCACAAGCTAAATTTTTTTCAGTGTTGGAATCAAGACTCTTTTTAGATCTTTTTAGAAAGGAATGAAGAGTGGTGAGTCATGCAAGACTGAGATTAAAGACAATAGAACAGCTACTAGCTTTGTGATCATGGGCAATTTAACTTACCACTTGAACTTTGCTTTATTCATGTATAAAAATGGAATAATTCTATTTGTTAGCACGCTTTCAACTACAACTGAAAAAGGCCTTAACAATAAAGAACCTTATTAACTTTCCAAACAAATAGAAAAGAGTTTGGGGATGGTTCAGACTCCTGCTTTGAGCCCATCTGCGTTGTGGCCCTGCCCTTCTCCTATTGTCCCGTCTGCATGTGCTCCCCTATGCTGGCTGTGTCCCCGAAGGCTGGCTTCCCTCATGGACACAAGTGGCCTGCCAGGAACCTCCAAGACCAAATGTTTCTTTCATTGCATACCAGCAGAAAATAAATAATCTGTGTATGGCTTTCTCTTTAAGACTGAGGAAACAAGAACTCAGTAACAAAATTAACCTTGGGTGTTCTCGACCAGAATAGGGTTATGTGCACATTGCGCAAACAATTACCAAAAAGGAATAGAATACCGTTGCGTCTCTCACACCTGTTACTTTGTCTGTTTCAAATAGTCATTAGAAGTCAAATGTTAAATAAATGTTAAATATGTATATATACATATATACACACACACACGTCAACTTATTGAACATATATATATTGAACGTATATACACTATATTGAGCATATATATTGAACTTATATATATTATATTGAACATATAGGTACATATATATCTATCAGAAATATTTTAAGTCAAATAGCATTTGTAAATTATCATGTGCAATGCCAGCCATAAAATAGGAGCTCAAAACAGTGAGCATTAGCAGGAAGGACAGTGGTAACTGGTGATGGTATCTCTTTATGATTCTAATTTTCTATCCAAACTCTGGATTTTTTGCCACCTGTCGTCCTTGACTAAATATATATATATATATATATATATATATATATATATATATATACACACTAGAAATATATACACTAGAAAATTTTCTATACACTAGAAAATATATATATATACTATATATATATATATATATATATATATATATATATATATACACTAGAAAAATCTGGTGATATCTCTAACTTGGCTAAATGTAGACTTCACAGTGTTACTGGGTCAGAGTATTAGGACATTTTGACTCTATGGGCTTTGGTGAAAAGGACCACCACCCCAGATAGAGGAATCTGCTCTTTGTTCTCAGGTATTCGTGGTCTATAAGGGTTTTACTTTCCATTTACAGCTTGATTGACCCTCATATCCATTCGTGATTTCCTGTCAGCAAATGTGTTTCAGTCACTCCCTACCCAAAACTGCAGCAGCCTCTACTTGGACCATTCTTTATCCATAATCTGTTTACGTCCCTGCTCCAAATCCTTGTTCACATTAGGCATACCATAGCTTTTTCTTCATTAATTGCTTTATAGCTGTACTCTAGCTTGAACCTCCATGATGCGTTTTCATAAAACCAATTCAACTTATTTACCAGATCCTGAGAAAGGAAGTTTATGAGTTTCCTAGAACTACTACATCAAAGTGCCAGAAACTGTGACTTAAAACAACAGAAATCTATTGTCTTGCATTTCTAGAGGAAATGCAAGAAAGCAAAGGATTGTGTCAGAAAGCAAAGGATTTTTAGGGCTGGTTCCTTCTGGGAGCTGTGAGGAGAATCTGTTCCATGCCTTCCTCTTAGCTTCTGGTAGTGTCAGGTATTCCTTGGCTCATAGAAGGTGATCTCCTTTGGTCTTCACATAGTCTGCTCTCTGTATGTATCCCTTTGTGACCAAATTACCTGCCCCCCTTTTCATATGGTCAGTTGGATTAAGGCCCATCTTAATAATTTTATTTTAGTTCAAAGACCCCTACGAAGATCTTTTAAAAAAGAAATTTTACTTATTTGTTCATGAGAGACACAGAGTAAGAGAGAGAGGTAGAGACAGAGGGAGAAGGAGGCTCCCCACTCCACCTATGTGGGACTTGATCCCAGAACCTGGGATCATGACCAGAGCTGAAGGCAGATGCTTAACCAACAGAACCACCCAGATGCCCCCCCCCTTTTTTTAAAGATCTCAATTCCTGATAACATTATATTCTGATATACTGGGGGTTAGACTTGAATCTCTCTCTCTCTTTTTTTTTTTTAACTTTTTTTTTTCCTTTAATAGCCAGTTTAGGTTCCCAGCAAAATTGAAGAGAATGTGTAGTGATTTCTCATATCCTCCTGTCTTCACACTTGTGTAAGATCCCCAGATTGGCACATTTGTTATCATTGATGAACCTATACTGACACATCATTATCACTCAAAATCCATAGTTTATATTAAGGTTACTCACAGTGTACATTTTATGAGTTTGGACAAAGTTATAATGACATGTCTTTAACATTCTAGTATCATACAGAGCATTTCATTTTCAAGAACTAACCCTGACAGTACCTCACTTTCATTTCAAAATCGCCCATGCCCTGCCTATTCATTCTTCCCTCTCCCTGGATATATATTTCTTTAATTTATTTTTATATTTTTAGCTTTAATTCCAGCATAGTTAACATACAATGTTATTTTAGTTTCAGGTGTACAATGCATGGCTTCAACAATCCTATACTGAGTGCTCATCACCGTAAGTGTACTCTTAATCCCCTTCACCTCTTTTCATCCTTCCCCCGCCACAACCTCTGGTTGCTTTCAGTCTGTTCTCTATAGACAAGAGTCTGTTTTTTGATTTGTCTCTTCCTTTGTTTTTTGTTTTTTTTAATTTGACACATCAGTTAAATCCAATGGTATTTGTCTTTGACTGACTGACTTTCACTTAGCGTTATACTCTTCATCTCTATCTGTGTTGTCACAAATGGCAAGATGTCCATTCACCTATCAATGGACACATGGGCTGCTTCCATAATTTGGCTATTGTAAGGAAAATGCTGCAGTAAACATAGGGGTGCATCTATATTTTCAAATTAGCATCTTCATATTCTTTTGGCAAATACCCATAGTGAAATCACTGGATCATAGGATAGTTGTATTTTTAACTTTTTGAGGAACCTCTATACCATTTTCCACAGTAGCTAAGCCAGTTTGCATTTTCCACCAAGAGTACATGAGGATTCTGCTTTCTGGTGTTTTCGATTCGCCATTTTGACAGGTGTAAGGTAGTAGGTCATTGAGGTTTCGATTTGAGCATTTCCCAGATGATGAGTGATGTTGAGCATCTTTCCTAGTGTCTGTTCACCTGTATGTCTTCTTTGGAGAAATGTCTATTCAAGTGCTCTGCATAGGTTTTAACTGGATTATTATTAAGTATTTTTTGCCATCAAGTTGTATAAGTGCTTTATATATTTTGGATATTAAACCCTTATTGGATATATTATCTGCACATATTTTTTCCCATTCAGTAGGTTTTATTTTAGTTTTGTTGATTGTTTCCTTTTCTGCCCAAATATATCTTTTCTGAGAGACACAGTTCAACTCCTACTGGGGTAAAATCTTCAAAGCAAGGATGATAAAACTGAACTGCTGAAATAGTCTCATAGTATATTGTCTCATAGCATAGGCTTATACAACTTGCAGATATAGGAGCAACATACAGATAACTATCCTTAAACGGAGACAAATAGAGTATTAGAAGCTGCTGAATATATTTATTCTTAAAATTAACCTCTGTCCTTGGATACCTGGGTGGCTCAGTCAGTTCAGTTCTGCCTTCAGCTCATGTCGTGATCTCCCATCCCAGGATCAAGCCCCACATCAGGGTTCCTGCTCAGTGAGGAGTCTGCTTCTCTCTCTCCCTCTGCCCCTCCCCACTGCTCTTTCTCGAATGAATGAATGAATGAATGAATAAAACCTTAATAAAAAATTAAACCCTATCCTTGAAAAATGACTTCTAAAATTATTTGTAATTCCTGTTTCAAATGATATTTCATATAACTTATGCAGCATTTAGTAAATTGAAAACAAAACAGACTTTATATGAGGGGTTTAGGTCAGTCATTTTGTGTTTGGTTGAATTCATAATAGCAAAAACTTATCTTCCAAAATTATTTGTTTTCACAGTGTGATGTTAATTAATACTGTGTGTTTGTCTTGGCAAACCATGTTGTGCGTAGATGGTCTACCAGTTGATTGAACCCAGTATCTTTCCCAGAATGCTGTTTGAATCATGGACCATAGCTAGAACAAGTAAAATCTGAATGGCAAGACATGACCTATCTTTGTAAATAAAATACACATCCATTAATAGTATTTTAAAAGTATGAAATGTCTTGAAAACCACTGATCCTACTTCAAATTACAAATTGTAGGAAAACTGTAACCAAATTTAAATTAAGATAAAAATCGTTAACCTATACTAAGGAATGAAAATGATTGATTAGATAATTATATTTCTAATTAATAAATATTTACTGACCAACTACTTTATGGCAAATACAGTTTTGGTACAAGTGATAAGAAAACTTCTCTTAAGACATTCATATTCTGGCATGAAATATTAACATATATATATTTTTAAATAGAATGTAATCAATGTAATATTAAGGAAATGGACGTGGTTGAGTCCTAGCAAAGAGAAGAAATCTGGTTTACCCGACCTGACTTAGGGAAGATTGTACAATTTTGTTTGGGTCTTAATTATAAATTCTATTGTTGTTACTTTGCATGCTATTTACATATGCATAGTGGCTTTTTTCTTTATTTTTTGATCCCTCTTTTACCTCGCCTTTTTTTCCCTCCTTCCTTCCTTTTCTTTTCCTGTTTATGAAATCTTCATTCCATTTACAGTTCTGACTTAAACAGTGCATTAGGGTTTTTTAGTCCAAAATGCATATGTAGTATGTTTAAGACAGTTTGCCCATACTTTCAAAGATTTTGAATACTTTACCGATAACCTGACCTAGATGAGATTGCAGTGGGATCTCTACTCTTACTGCCTTTGAGCCGTCTCTGTACAACCCAGGGATGCACATTGGTATCCTAGTCATGTCACTCAGTCGACGATATTTGTGTATCCTCCAGAGTTATGCTACGGCTCCATTCCTAATGAGTTATTGTAATGGGATTCTGCACGCTACTACTAAATGATTTTACTTCACAGTTCATCAAGGGGGCTTTGATTATTCAATGAAAAAATACTTTCAATGCACTTTCAACTTTGCTATTTAAGGAAGTTCAAGATAATGAAAAGCACATAAGTGGCCCAAAGGCCAAATATTTGTTAATGCTCCACAGAAAGAAAAGGAATAAAAACAATGAGGCAGGGGAAGTTTTAAAAGGTGTATATGATTGTCTCCTTGTGTATGTGTATTTTTAAACTTTTTTTTGAAGATACACATACTCTTGACTGCTTACTGAGCACAAACATTACAAAAGGTCAGACTTAAACATTTTCTAGTCTATTGGTTTCTTCTCCAACTGATAAGCTCCTTTCACATCTAAGCTCCTCATATGTAGGCCTCTTGACTGCACAGTCGGCAGCACTACAGCGGGGGGACGCTAAGTTGTAAATGCACACATCAGTCTAGCGGCTCTCTTGAATCCCTTCCCTCCTTCCCCTGCTGCATACCTTACTTACAGGAGCTAGTGAAGCTGAATGCATAGAGGGGGTAAGAGATTAGGTCTGTCTTTTGTTTTTTTTTTGTTTTTTTTTTTTTTTAAGTTTCACAATATACAAAGAACAGGAAGGTTTTAAACTATGTTCCTAATAAAAGAAAAAAAAATAACTATACACAAACGCGTCATAGAACAGAATATCATACCTTCTCCATGCACAACCAACTTTTAATGACAGAGAATAAAATTTCAACCTAACGAGTGTACTACTTTAGATTATGGAAGCAGTTGACATCTCGTTTAAGAGTGAATAATTATTCAGCAGTGTGTAATTATAAGAGAACATCATAGAACTGTTTTTGGTTTTATTCGGGGGGAGGTTCTAAATAAGATATCCAAATGTTTGAAGCTTATTAATTAAAAAAAAAACAAGTATAAAAACAAAAATCATGAGTATAGTGATAATCTCCCTTCCCACTAACAGTCACATAAACCATTTTCGAAAGAGAAAGTTTATTTCTAAGACACACTCTTTCATGTTTGGAGTTGTATCTTTTGGTGTTTCACAGCCTGTAAATCAAAATCCTTGAGGGACTGTTGCCATCGCAGCCGAGGAAAGTGATTTGGAGTGCCTGAAGTTCATCGAGGGGGTGTATTCTCCTAAGCTCTACATGGGCAGCTTGCTGTGTCATCAATCTTGTTCAGCTCAACAGCATGACAATTTGTCTGGACAACACTACATAAAGGATAGCAAAAGGTTATTGTTAGGTTATGAAGTTTTTCTGACAAGTGCAACATGCCAAGGTTTATATAAGTATAAAACAAAGCTTAAGCTCAAAAACTGCTTTGTAGAGGAATCCTTTAGCTCTACATTGTAGAAAAGTTTTGAGATGTAGGTTTATGGACTCTAAGTTTTAGAGATGCACCTGAACCATAATGGTCGCCTACATAATCCCTTTTATGAATTCCTCTAACACTATTTTAATAGAGCAGTAATTGCAAGGGAGAGTTAATGTCAACCTCGGCGTCAAGGGCACAGGAACACGATTCCGTTATTCTTAGTGGTAAAGATCTACCATAAATTCAGGCCAAATAAAATTGAATATGTTTGGCATTTTTTGCTAACCATTGCAAATGATTTTTACAAAGATATATATTTTTGACTTATGAGTGGAATCCTACTGAAAGACTGTTGATTTCTACTTTTCTTCTTTATCATAACTTGATATTGCAAGGGTGATAAAGACTTATTTAGTACCATCACTCTAAACTTTTGATATGTGAATATTCTTAAAATATTTTCTTAATGTGTACCTCTTCCAGAATCTATTTAAAAGATGGAAATTTGAATTTGAGAGGTTTTTAGGAATACATACAAAAATCAAAGACTGAGGCATGTAGTTGAAGTAGCCTAAAACTATGTGCAATATTCATATCCATTTTATTTCTTTAATCAGAGTACTTAGTTATTGTACATGCTTTCACAACGTGGTTCTGTTCCTTTTCTTTGGGAGTCTATTTGAAGTCATTGGTTTGCTTTAATGTCTAATAATCTATTTTATTTTTAAAGAGGTGATTAAAGAGATATTCATTATGAAGTCTGCGTTAACATTCGTTTTTTATAAGCTTCTCAATTGGTGAAGGTGAAAACACACAAAAAACACAACCTACTTTAATTTGCCTTTTTTGTGCTTTGAAATGTCTCCATACTCCATAAAGGCAAGGCCAATTATCTACAAATCTGAGCCATCTCCCACGCACATAAACACAAACCTACATGAGAATCCTTTTATAAGTCCTGATACACAAGTGCAAAAGTACAGTAAGATACTACATATCTCTGTGTGTGCGTGTCTCATGAATAAATAAATAAAATCTTTTTTTAAAAAAATTACATTTGTGATGTGTTAAGATATATATGTGTTAACATATATATATAATAAAGGTATGTCTTGAACAATATTCTTATACACTGGGAAAGTCATAAAGTATGTCTCTTCTACTTTATTTTCAAAGTAACAATAGCTTTCACAATATTTTACTTGAATTGGAGAAATTTTATCTAAAAATTATAAATCTTATAGGGGCAAACACATTGCACTAAAATCCATTTAAACCTTCTTATGTGTAGGTATGTATTGCCTGTTCTAATTACAGGGTCATTGATATTTCTACTAGATTTTAATATTTTTTTAAGATTTTATTTTATTTATTCATGAGAGACACAGAGAGACAGAGAGGCAGAGACACAGGCAGAGGGAGAAGCAGGCTCCATGCAGGGAGCCCGACGTGGGATTGATCTGGGGTCTCCAGGATCACGCCTGAGCTAAAGGCAGCGCTAAACCACCGAGCCACCCGGCCTGCCCTCTACTAGGTTTTAAACCACAAGCATAAGCATGTATTATTATGCAAAGATAAGAGAGACTATGCAGTTTTATTGGTACTTCTTTTACAGGTCTCTCCAGTCATTCAAAGTTTATTTTACATGCAAAAATGTTATTTTGTAACTGTTAATTTGGGTTGTTAACTTCATTATTTGACTTATTTCCAGGAGTATTTGGGAACTTTTTTCACCATTTTGTCTGAGAAGCCCAAAGCAATTATTTGCAAATCTGTATACGAGGCATTATTTTCAAAGAGTTGTCAATAGTGGGTCAACAGTCAGTTTAAGAACTATATTGTGTCGAAGTGCCATCCTGAGCTTAAAAAAAAGTCAGACATGAGACAGGACATATGATAATCATGCACATGTAAGAACTTCGATGTTTCAGCAACGAAGACATCCAAATAGGTGATCCATACTTCAGCAGTATACCCGTCCATACATGAGTAACTAATACTGTTATTATTGTTTCATTCAGTACTGGAAGAGGGCACCTGATAAGATTATAGCCTATTAACATAATTTGAATATCTTGAAAGCATTCTGCTCCTACCAAAAAAAGCATCTTGTGCTTGAGGAAGGGTTTATGTGTAAGGCCATTTAGGATTTTTTTAAAGCAAATTCAGGCTAGCATTAATGGTCATTCTGAATTGAACACCAATAAAAAATAAATTTATTAAAAAAAATGGTCATTCTGGAAAAAAAATATTTAAATGATGTTTTACATGAGGTGATACTTTTGTAATGTAAATGGTAGGATTACCCAGGCACCCACTGAATCTCAGGATAAATAGCATTTCAGTAAACATACAGATGATCCCAAAATATATAAGCACATTAATACTATGATTTTTCATCTTTTTTTCTCTGCATCCTTTTCATATTTCCTTTTTTTTCCCTCTTTTGATGCTCTTCCTTTTCTCTTTATTTTTCTATTTGTAGCAAATGCTATTTGTGAGAATCATTGCTGCTCTGTTAGAGTATTATCCTGTCAAATACAGGTTATCTTATACTAGCATATAATGACTTTTCTCCCCTATTTTGTATATTTCTCAGTCTTACAGGATGTTTACATGATTTTTCTTAGAACTTAACATGATTCCACTGACACGGCAGCACCATAGTTAATTCTCTTCTTCAAAATTGTTTCATTCAAATGCAGTGACATACTGTGCTGGGAATGTTTTTTTGGTATGTATGATAGGGCAGCGTATTTTAGCTCCACCCCCTGTGGAAAAATTAAAAGAAGGGGAAAGAATGAAATATACATATATATATTATTTGGGAAGAAATGAATGAGAAATATTAGGTCACGTAACAAAATGGGTTTGCAATCAGCAAATTAAATGAATTAATTAAAGAAAGTTTATTCAAGTAATTTTTACGTACAAGGTGGGGCTCAAACTCATGACCTAGATCAAGAATCATGTGCTGTACCAATTGAGCCAGCCAGGCACCTCAAATTTCAGAAGATTGAGTGTCAATTTAATGTCATGACACATTTAAGAAAAGATCCAACTGACCTTTCAAAAGGTAGACATATGGAAACTGTTCACTGAAAATGATATGAATTCAAATGGAAACATTCTATAGTGTCAGTACCTACAGCAGAAGAATTATGTAGATTAGGAATTGGTAAACATTGGCATTTGGATCTGTTGTCATATAAAATGCTTAATATAATTGATTTAATAGTTTTTAACTTCTTAGAGCATCCTGAAGTTAATAACTAATGATCCTAAGGTTTTTTTGATGTATATTTTTCCTAATAGCCTCAATGAGACAAGCACAGAAAAAATATGAAGAGCCTAATGATTCAATCCCTGTCATCCTCTATTAATAAAAACATAAACATCATTTCCTGATTCATCATGTGTAAAACAAGCAGCTAGATGATCTCTAACGTCCTTTCATCCATAACAGTCTACTGATATATGAAAATATGTTAAATCGTTCTGCCAATATTTATGGAAATATGTATTCCAGTGAAAATACTAAATGAAGTTGGCTTTTAACAATCATAGATTAGCTTGTCGAACTTCTCATTTACCAGAAGGAATTAAACTATTCCAATTTTTAAAAATATTTGGATTTCTCTGGAGTTGCGCATCTTTTCAAAGTCACTGTGAACTGTTAACATAGTATGTGTGCTCTACCGTCAGGGTGAAATTTATGGAGAATGTTTTACTTTGGTTAAAGATCATTGATCTGTAGGGTCACCTGGGTGGCTCAGTTGGTTAAGCAATGGACTCTTGATTTGGGTTCAGGTCATGATCTCAGGTCCTGAGATTGAGCCCTGCCTCTGGCTCTACACTCAGGGGGGAGTCTGCTTGAGATCCTCTCTCCCTTGCCCCTGCCCATCCCCCTACTCATGCAGGCACCTTCTCTCTTTCTCTATAAAATAAATAAATCTTAAAGAGAGATCATTGATTTGCATTAAAAGATCATGTCTCTATACTATTCCCTCTCCTCCTCTGGACATTTCTTTTGAGACCTATGTGTCTTTGTGCACTCGACTCCAGTAGTCACTACAATTACAGTCACAGGGAGTATTTCAAAGGTGTCTGTGTTTAATCTCCCACTGTATTAAAAGTTTCATGCAATTACCTCCCTCAGCGCCATCTCTGTAACTGCATCTATCAAACATTGTGGATTGAATAATGCCCTTTTAATTGGGAAAAAAATTTAAAAAAGTTAAAAAGGAAAACCTTGGAAGGGAAATTCATAGAGCAGATCATTTACTGTGGCTGGGGCCTCCTTTCCTTACAAGATTTTCCCTAATGCCCGTGCCTCACTCAGTGTTCAGTTATTGTGTAGTTTTTCCCAAAGATCTTCCTGTGGCTTCATTGTTCCCCTGGTTTGTAACAAGATCTAAGATGGGACAAAGTACTTGAGACAGACGAGTGATCAAGACAACTGTTGTGAAAACTGTGGGGATTTTGCAATCTGTTTTTTTTTTTTTCTTAAATTAGGTATTCTATGTTCGTTTTCTTAAAATACCAGTTTAATAAGGAGACCTGTTAGCTGGCAGTTTACTATCTGAGGACGTTCTCAGCTCAGCTGTGGGCCTCCAAGTTGGCAAACGACTTCTCTAGTTTAAAATAGTGGGAAATATATCTAAATTCTGAGGGTGAGTGGATTGCAGACCTGAAATTAGTAGAAGTATGTTGCATAAGACAACATCTAGTACTTTAAAACGTTACTATGTGTGGGAGAAAAATTCTGGAGACATGTATGGCACATGTGTCCGTGCAATTGCCAAAATCCGTTTACAACAGTTTTATTTTCCAAATAATGAATGAAGATTATAGGAAAATGTTGACATATTGTATTCCCTTCCAGTTTATATATTGTTTAACAGCCAGCGGGCTCTCACATTTCTATTTAGTATTAAGAAAGGCCAACACATTTTATTTGGTTGTATTTCCATGAGTTTGTTGATAAAGGAAAATAGCAATTCAATCATATAGGTATTGGTTCAGATTTTGAAAATCCCAGGGTCTAAGAAAACAACTCACGTGGCTTATTTGCATTTCCCAGGGCTGCATCCTTATACCCTAAATGATAGGCTGATTAAAAGAATAGGGGAGTAGATGCAAGCATTTTGGAGAGTGAGAAGAACTGCATGATAAATTTTTGTCTTGGTGTCCTTTGTTTAGCTTATGTCATTTTAACATTTCTCTTGCTAATTTAGGGAGAATTATAGTGCTCTCGGCCACCCTAAGGAAGGACATAGCATAACATTTATTGGGAATTAAATCTTTAGCTTTTAAATCTTTACAGGAGTTTTTATTTCTGTAGCAATGGAGAAGAAAAGATAATACTACTGCATGAAGTTTAAAAATATTTTCCATATCTGAAATGCAGATTTGTCTGTAGCTCATCATTCTTTATCAAGGGGCAAATCTCAGCTGATAGAGTCAAATGACTGAGATGAGTGACTTGTACTTCAATTTCAAATCTTCATTTCAATTTGTGTTTACAGAGCTTTAAGAAATGATTGCACCTTATTCTCTAGACAAACCAGGATGAATGAATCCATTAAACTTGTTTCACCTAAGATTTTAGGAAAATGGGAGAAAAGATGTCTTTAATAGTATTGCATGAGCTGGTGAGTGATGCTTTATTATAAATTAGTATTAAATATAGACCAAGATCTGATAAAATAATTATTTTCTATTGGAATCATTATATTTTTGTATGCTCTTGCTCTATCTTGTCTAGGGTATTAAATTGTGGAATTTTAAAGAGTTTACCTGAAAGCAAATTAAATCTAATAACATTTTCAAGTTTATTACTGTTTACATTTTTTCTCTGCAAACTACTCACACTTTTGAAGTTATTGCATTTATTGGTAGAACAAGGACTTTATCATCTAATGCCAAAATCTTGGTACAATCTTTTACTTCTTTATGTCAAATCAGAGATAATATCCTGACAAATCTTTGCCCATATCCTTATCATTTACTGTTTTAGTTTTATATTCACTGATATCACTCTGGTTAAGAGTCATTCCATTTTCATTTGGTCACCATTGACCATCTAATTCTCCAGTTCAACAGCCTCTTGTTAATTTTTCTCTAAAATGGCCAATGTCACATCTTTAAAATAGTCTTTAACTTTGACTACCAGAATGCCAACTTCTTACCTCTCTACTCCTCAGTTTGTTGTCTTCTCTTCTATACACATAAAAACTCTGTTCTTCCCCATCTTCTCTTCTTCACTATATTTTCTCTGAGTGATCTCATTTACTCTCATGACTTGTACTGTGTTCTCTATCTGAAGACTTCAAATGTTTCTACCCCTACTCTTCATTCCAGGGTTCCAAGGCAACTGTTGTAAATAAATATTTTATATTCTTTGTATTTATTTCCCTGACTTCAAATCCTCATAAAAATGGTGCTCATTTACTTCTACAAATCTGCTCTGGCTTGATATTTCTATTTTGGTAAATGATATCAGATACCTAAGCATTATCAGAAAGACACACACAACTTTTCCTAACTTATTTAATCAAGATTACCATTTTTAGGGAGCACCTGAGTGGCTTAGTTAAGCATCCAACCCTTGGTTTCAATTCAGGTCATGATCTCAGGGTCATGAGATAGAGCTTCATGTTGGTTTCTATGCTCAGCTTTGAGTCTATTTGAAATTATCTGCCTTTGCTCCTCCCCCTGTACACTTGCTCTCTCCTTCTCTCTCTCAAATAAATAAATCTAAAAAAAAAATACATTTTTATCATTTATTATTTTTTCTATACCCCTTCTATTCTAAAAATATCCTCACTTAAAATTATCATTCAGTGCAGCCCGGGTGGCTCAGAAGTTTAGTGCCACCTTCAGCCCAAGGCGTGACCCTGGAGACCCCAGGTTGAGTCCCACATCAGGCTCCCTGCATGGAGCCTGCTTCTCCCTCTGCCTGTGTCTCTGCCTCTCTCTCTGTGTCTCTCATGAGTAAATAAATAAAATCTTTAAAAATTTTTTTAAATAAAATTATCATTCACATCACTGGACAGATCTTTCTTTGAGCTGCTGGTATATGTCATACATAGTACTAGACAATTGAAACACATTAGGAAACACACTAAGTTTTTCTCTCATTGATTTTATTTTCTAATGAGGGAGATATAAAAGAGAACAGATATGTAAACATATGCCTAATTTCAAATAAAGACTAGGAAGATAATGAAACAAGGTAATGGGGTAGAGTTTGAGTACAAAAGGGGAAAACTTGACATGGGTAAGAGGCCTGAGGGAATGACATGTAAAACTCAGGTATTAGAAGGAGCAATCCAATCAAAGTGTCTCAGAAATAGCACTGCAGGCAAGAGGCATAGCATGTGTAAAGGTCCTGAGGTGGAGGCAAGCTTGGCATGTTTGGATAATGGAAATAATGTTTCTCATGACCTGTTTTTAAATAACAACCAATTAAGAAATGATTGTTTTATACCCCTGTGCATCTGTAAAATCTTAAAACAATAATGAGTAATACTAAGACTAGAACAAGAAAAGAAAATTCCTTTTTGTTCCCCATTTACTAGCTCAATGCTATAGCTCAGGAGCAGTTGTGTGGCAAATGAATATTGGTAAGATATTTTGAGTCCAAGTTAATCAGAGTGATGAAATTATTTTAGTGAATTTGGTTTTATTTCTTATGATTTAACATGAAGTTATCAATCAAATCAATGAACTACTACTTCTGAATAATGAGAATGACAGACATAATCTATTGTGGCCTATAAATTTTAATTGTTTTAATGATGTACTCAATCAAAAATTTTCTGATTTGGGAGATAATTTTCCAATCAATAATATGAACAAGTCAGAGTGAATTCCCCAACACTATCTTACATTTAAGATATTTTACTTGAAATATTTTAGTATTATTTACACTTTAATCTGTTAACATTATAAGCATATGTTAAGTTACAAGAATAGCATAGCTAACAACAAATTATCACTTCTCAGAAAGAGGAGGTAATGTTATGGATGTCCTTTAGACTTTCTTTTGGAAAAAAATAAATAATGTAAAGACAAATTCTACTCCTTTGCTTTTTGTCTACAATTGTCCTCCTCAGAAGTCACCACTATACTGAAACTGTGTTTTTTATTGCTGGAGCTTCTTTTTTATCCAAGCCTCACACTGGGTATGGAGCTCTCTTAAAAAAAAAAAAAAATCTTAAAAAATAAGTGTCAAGGTAGGAAGCACTGGGACTCGGTTGCCCCACCTAGACAATAATTATTCTGGTAGAATCTGTACGATGGAACTCTTTGGGGATTCTGTAGTCTTTTAGAGCTTACAACTTCCAAAGGAAGACTTTAACTTGAAATTTCAGGTCATTTACATCAATTTCAGCTCTTGGTACACTAGCACATACCCAACCCTCACCCCCAGGCCATGGCATAAAGCTGTGTGCATCTTTGCAGAGCAGCTGCATGCACACAGCTTGTTGGACACAAAGTGGATAAAAAGGATCCTGCCCTCTGAATATTGGGAATGAATGCTCTGATAACATACTGCTGCCTGGCAGGCAGCCATTGTGGTTTTACCACCCCTACCTCCATTGTTGCAAACTCAGCCCCTTTTGGTTAAAGTGACTTCCAGGGGATTTAAAGGTCCAAAACTCTTTCCCCCCTCCATTTTTCTTTTTCCTTTTGAAGAAAGAAAACTATAAAGCATTGAACATTATGGGGGTGACTGGGCGGCTAAATCACTTAAATGTGTAACTTGATTTCAGCTTAGGTCATGATCTCAGGATTGTGAAATCGAGCCCTGCATCCAGCTCATGCTCAGCACAGAATCTGCTTAAGATCTCTCTCTCTCTCTCTCTTTCTCTCTCTCATAAGTAAATAAACAAAATCTTTATAAAACATTAAGTATGCATATTATGGAACCAAACATAAAACATAACTACATATATAGAGGATGTCAAAGTCCCCATGCACACCCAAAGAAAGATACAGACTCAAGAGAACTTAAGACTCCAAGTTTACACTTGAGATTGCTCATCTGCAACTAAAATAAAAACAAAAATGAAAAACCACGAACTCAGGGCAAGGCAGAAAATCTGATTTCCAGAGTCAACACATTGTATTCAAATGTCCAGTTTCCAACAAAAATATCACACAGCATACAAAGAAAGAGAAAACTACACACATTCAATGGAACAAAAAAGTAATCAACAGAAACTGTCTCTGAAGAAGACCTGATGGCAGATTTACTGAATGTAAAGACTTTAAACAACTGTCTTAAAACTCATAGAACTGAAAGATGTAGAAAGAATTAGGAAAATGATGTATGAACAAAATGGCCATATCAATAAAGATGACCTAAAACTAAATGTTGAATACACCAAAAAAATACTTATAAATTTTTATATTTCTAATAACACACCAACAAAACACATGAATCAAAAAAAAACATGATTGAAAAAAGAAATACTGTTTTACAACAATAGCTGGAGACTTCAATATCCCATCATCAATGTGTAGAACAATCAGAGAGAAGATAAGAAAGGCTGTAAAGGAGTTGAACAATGCAATAAACCAAATGGACATAATAGACTTAGAGCAATTTACCCAATAAGAATATCATATTCATGCATATTAAGTGTACATAGATTATTTTCCAGGGTAGACCATATGTTTGGCCACCAATTAATTATCAATAGGTTTACAAGGTAGATATACAGAGTATCTTCTTTAATCAAGATGATCTGAAGTTAGAAATCAATAAAGGTAAGAAAACCTATAAATTTGTGGGAATTAAATAACACACTTTTAACAATCAATGACTTAAAAATCGGTAAGGAAATTCTGAAATGCTTACAGATGAATGAAAATGAAAACTCAGCAGCACATCAAGCAAGCTACTGACACGGTAAAAATAGTGTCAAAGGAGAATTTGACAATTATAAAAATTTACACTGAAAAACAAGAATGGTCTCAAATGAAGAACCTAACTTTAAAACTTAAGGACCCAGAAAAAGAATAAACTAAACTCAAAGCTAGCAGAAGACAGAAAGTAAAAAGATGAGAGCTCAGATAGATGAAATAGATGATTAAAAATTTAATAGATAATATTGATGAAGCCAAAAGTTGATTCTTTACAAAATTTAACAAAATTGACAAACCATTTTCTGGATGGACTAAGGAAAAAGAGGAGATCCAAATTACTAAAATCAATAAAGAAAGCTGGGGCATTACTACCAATTTTGCAGAAATAAAAAGGATTATAAGAGAAATATTTACAATTGTACACCAGCAAATTCAGTAGCCTAGACAAAATGGACAAATTACTAGAAACACAGAACATGCCAAGACTACGTCATGAAAAAACAGAAAAAATCTGGAGAGACTTATACCTCATAAGGAGATTGAATCAAAAATCTCCTTGACAGTGGAAAGCCCTGGACCTGAGGGCTTCACTGGTAAAAAAAAAAAAAAAAAAAACCTACCAAATATTTTAAGAACACAAATTCTTCTCAAATGTTGCCAATTGAGAAGGGAATGATTTTTTTTAAAGGTTTTATTTATTTATTTACTTATTTGTAAGAGCAGAGAGAGGGAGAGAGCACACGCACAAGTGGGGGTTAGGGGCAGAGGGAGAAGGGAGCCTGATTCAGGACTCCATCCTAGGGCCCTGAGATCATGACCTGAGCCAAAGGCAGATGCTTGACTAACCCAACCACCCAGGCACCCCAAAAAGGAATTAATTTTTAACTCCTCCATTGAGGCAAGATTTAACCTGATACCAAATTCAGACAAAGATATTACAAGAAAAATACCAACATCCCTTACGAACATTGATGCAAAAATTTCTAACAAAACACTAGCAAGCCAAATTCAGCAATACATTAGGATCATACACCATGACCAAATGGGATTTATCCCTGGGATGTAAGGATAATTCAATAGACGAAAATCAAATTGTATAATAAATCATGCTCACAGAATGAAGATGAAGAAAAAAAAAAAAAACACCATCTCAGTTGGTGCAGGAAAAAGCATTTGACAAAAACCAAACCCCCTCATGATAAAAATACTTAAGCTAGCAAGAGAACAAAACTACCACAATATAACAAAAGCTACCTAGGAAAATCTCACACACAAAAAAATCATAACTCCTTGTGAACGACTAGGAGCTCTTTCTCTAAGACCAGGAAAAAGGTAAAGATTTCTGAATTTATTATTTCTATTCAATATAGTACTAGAAGTTCTATCAGGAGAATTAGGCAAGAAAAAAATAAATTGAAAAGGAAGATACAATATTATCTGTTTGTAGAGGGTATAAAATGTTCATTTTTTTCTTTTAAAGATTTTATTTATTTACTCACAAGAGACACACAGCGAGAGAGAGATAGAGAGAGAGAGAGAGAGAGAGGCAGAGGGAGCAGCAGGCCCCATGCAGGGAGCCCGATGTGGGACTCGATCCCAGGTCTCCAGGATCACGCCCTGGGCCGAAGGCAGACACTAAACTGCTGGGCCACCCAGGTGCCCCTCAACATTTTATTTTGAAATAATTATAGACTCACAGTAGTTGTAGAACTGTTGTGGAGAGGTCCTCTGTATCATAATCCAGACTTCCCAAATGAATATCCCACAACTCCCGTATATTATGAAAACCAGGAAAGCAACCCTGGGTGTCTTTGAAGTTGTGAAGAAAGACTTCGGTGTTCCTACGATACTACCTTGAAGTCTTACAGAGCAACTAGCTGGCCCTGGCACAGAGCCGGGGCTTGATTTATATTTCTTCTTTTCTCCTCTGTGTTTCTTTTTCTTCAAGTAGTGAAATGTAATTAACAAAGCCATCAGATGCTTCAACTACACAATGTGATAATTTGATATACATGTATTTTGTAAAAATGATTTCCCCCATTGGGTTAATTAACACATCTATCACCTTGTGAGGTGACGGATGATTAAGATAAAAAAGAAGGTGATTTACCTTTTTTAAATTTTTGGTGACAGCGCTGAAGTTCTAAGAAAATTTCAACTACACAGTAGAGTGTTATCAACTCTAGTCATTATTATACGTAGATTCTCAGAATTTACTCATACTGGAAAGTTTGAACTCCTTTACCAACTGCTCCCTATTTCCTCCAGCCTCTAGGCCCTGGTGACTCCCTGTGTATTCTGTTTCTATATGTTCTTTTTCTTTTCTTTTCTTTTCTTTTCTTTTCTTTTCTTTTCTTTTCTTTTCTTTTCTTTCTTTCTTTCTTTTTTTTTTTTTGAAAATGTTACATATAACTGTGCCATGAGATATTTTTTTTTCTCCATCTGGCATATTTCACTTAGCATAAGGCCCTCCAGGTTCATCTATGTCATTGCAAATGGTAGGACTTTTTTTTTTTTTTTTCATTTTTGAGGCTGAATAATACTCCTGTGTGTGTGTGTGTGTGTGTGTGTGTGATACTTGTTTTATCCTTTCATCTGTCAATGGACACTTTGGTTGTTTCCTTACCTTGGCTATTATGAATACTGCTGCGTTGGACAGGAGAGTACAGACACGCCTTTGAGCTATCATTTCATTCCCTTTGGATATATACCCAGAAGCTGGAATTCCAGATTTTTTTTTTTTTTTTTGAATTCCAGATCTTATGGTAGTTCTACTTTTAAATCCTTGAGGAACCTACATATGATTTTTCATACTGGACCTACCAGTTTACATTCCTTCCAACAAGGATTCTATTTTTCTCCACATTCTTGACACTAATTTTCCATTTTTTTGTTTTGTTTCAATAGTAGCTCAATTCATTGATGGGACATGGTATCTAGATGTAGGTTTTCTTTTCTTTTTTTTTCTTTCCTTTCCCTGATAATGAGTGATGTCGAGTACCTTTTTGTGTACTTGTATTTGTAAGTATTTTTGGGGAAAAAAATGTCAATTCAAGCCCTTTGCTCATTTTAATTAGGTTATTTCTTGCTAGAATATTATTCAGCCTTAAAAAGAGAGGAAATTCGGGCAAACACTAGAACATTATGCTAAGTGAAATAAACCAGTCACTAAAAGATACACACTGAATGATCCCCTTATGTAAGTTACTTATAATAGTGAAAATCCTAGGGATGGTGCAATGGTGGTTGCCAGGAGCTGAAGGGAAGGAAGGAATGAGAAGTTATTTCTTAATGGATATAGAGTTTCAGCTTTACAAACTAATAAGAGTTCTGGAGATGGATGTGGTACTGATGGTAGCACGTTATAAATGTGCTCAATGCCACTGATCTGAACACTTAAAAGGGGTTAAGATGGTGATTATGTGTGTTTTACCTAAATAAAACATATTGGGAAGAGAAAATGTTACATTGATGTCATGGCAGCTTTTCTTATTTTAATCAATAGTTGTTTTGTTTTAAGTGAATGTAAGCAAGAACTGGGCTTGGAGTAGACTTTGAAAGTTTGCATAGGGCAGGGTTTTATATTGTAATATATGGTTGTCAAACCAGATAAAACGAGAGAGACAAGGCTGCTATTTGGTTAGGATAACAATGAAGCCCTATAATTAAAATAAAATGTATTTCTTTGGTTTCAAGTACTGGCCAAAAGCAAAAGAAAACAAAACAAAAAAGGTAAAAAAAAAAAAAAAAAAAAAGAGAGAGAGAGAGAGAAACCTTGCCAAAATCATGCTTAGCATCCTTAGTTCATTTCTTATTGAACTAAATATATAATATAGACAAACGTCTATATATTGATGAAATATGGGAATATTCACAATTAATGAGCAACCTTTCTTTAATTTATAGTCAGACTAAAAATTAATTAGCCCTTGGTCACTGGAAGATTTTCATTTAATTAAAATCAACTAATGGCCTGAGCAGCTACGCTACAGTACACTGTGAGTCTGAATCCATAATTAGTTTGATATTGAAAATAAGTAGCGAGTAGTAATACATTAGCAAGTTGATTTAGGCGAGGCTTATCAGTAATTAGCTGAGTCCTGCTGTAAAGGCCTCAGATAAATATGTTCAATATATCCCACGTGGATATTGTTAAAGAATTGTTTTTGATCGTGAGATTTTTTTTTCCCTTTCCGTTGTTTTTAATAATAGTGCCTCCAAAACCCGCAAATGAGTACACAAAGAAGAAAATATGTGTCAGGGGAATTCTAAAGTGCCTGCAAGCACCTATTATTAATTCAGATGTTTCGTGAGATATCACATTGCTGCTTTTTTCATAAGGGATTGAAAATAATGTTCAAAACATATTGATGTATTGCTGTAACTCAGAACACTTTTGAATATATCAGTGCACAATTATATGCAATTACCCCACTTTTTTTTTTTTTTCTGATGGCCAATGTTGGTATAACCTAAGCATTTGTGAGGCGCCCAGGTGGCTCTGTTGGTGAAGCGTCCAACTCTTGATTTTGGCTCAGGGCATGATCTCCAGGTCTTGGGATTGAGCCCCATATTGGGCTCTGTGCTGGCAGGAGAGGCTGCATTAGATTGGCTCACGCTCTCTCCCTCTGCCCCTCCACCCCTGGGCCCGTTCTCTCTCTTCCTCTCTAAAAATATTTTTTAAAAGTCATATTTATTTTCATAATTTAAAATCTATATTTTTTTCATATTTGACTGTTACTACATGTCACATATTGTGCTCCCAGTAAAATCAGAAATGTACTCAAATTCATTTCAAATATCATCTTCTCCCCGCCACCACCAATTTTCCATGTTTATTTATTTAAATTTTGTTGCTGTGGCTTTTAAATAAAGGAAAATATGGAAAATATGTTTTCCTATTTTGGTGACTGTGCATATTTCTGGAAAAAAATTAGATATTTTAGATCTTACGTCCCACAGAAAAGTGTTTCCTAATATTCTATGGAGTCCTTTGAAAATAACCCATTCTGGGTGGATGCATTTACTTTAGGGTTTGTCTCAACTCACATCTATAACAGAGGTTGTTGTAATTCTGAGACCTAAGTCAACATTGTACAAAATAACAAATCGAAACTTTCATTTCAGGAATTTTTTATTGAAGTAATTATGTAATTCTGAATTTGAATATTTTCCCAGTTGTTTAGATCAGCAGTACTCAAATGGGTCAGTACATCAGAGCCATTGGTAATAGGAGGGAGGGAGACAGAGAGATCCAGAAAAGGCCTTGTTCCAAACCTCTTGTAGAATTCCAAGATTCAGCATTTCCAAAAATTTAGTCATGTGCTTCAGGTCAGGATAGCTACAGAAACATACTGACTCAGGACTCCAGCAAAATTGTAACAAATGTTCTAGTTTGACCTTGTAGAATTTATTCTCAGCCATGCAGTTTTTGTTACTAGATCTATGCTGGCCAGATTTCTGATGTTGGTTGTGCAGCATTAATCATCATAATTTTTACACATCTTATAAAAATATATAAACCTCCTTTGAAAATGCAGTCAGTAAAACAGCCCCATTCTAAAGTTGCATCCAGTAAATTCCATGCAGTAATTTGAATATAGTTTGAAACATAAGTAAATTCATATTAAGCACTAAGGAGTTGCCTTTACAATATTAAATAAATTGTTTTTAAAGTCTCAAAAAATTGCAATCTTATAATCTCTAATACATTTTATCTTTTTCATGTAATAAAATTTGGCATCTAAATTACTGTGAAATGTGTTTTGCATACTATGTTTATTTTAAGAAAATTACCAGAAACTATTCTTATTTTTAATTTTTTAATTTTTTTATTTAAGATTTCTTATTTTTAAGTAAATCTCTATATTCCACATGGGGCTCAAACTTAGAACACCAAGATGAAGAGTTGTACACTCCACCGAGTGAGGCAGGTAGGTGCCCCAGGAAATTATTTTTAAGTATAGTTTAATTATTTATGTTATCTTTAATTTTGTGTTTAAATTCCTAGACCAAATCAATTGTATCGATTTAACATAAACCCCTGGAATGAGAGAACTCACAAATGACATCCTCCAAGTAAAAGTTTATTATATATGTTATTTCTTTATTTTTCAATGAGCAGAGACCCTTAGGAAAATGTTTTTAAACTCTTTTTAAAATGTAAAATCAACACAAAAATTAAAGAGGATAAGTTTCTCCAATATTCTGATTAAAAACTTGGAAATCCCAAGCTTACAGAAAGAGAGCATCATGGCTATAACTAGGACAATAAACTAATTTTTAATCATTTTTTATCATTTTATCATTATCAATTATTTTCTTGATAATGGTCAGGGTGTTGAAGCAAGGCAGCAATTCTGGGACATGGGTCCAACATCGAGATGGGTTTTAAAATTAATCCGGGGAGCCCATATTTCACAGTTGTCAAAATTTAACCAGAAGGGCCAACAAATACAGAAACGTTACGTGAAAAAATTATTCCCAGTCATAGTCAATACCAACACTAGTTCTACAACATGCAAATGTTTTATATAATTATAATAGAATGTATTATCTATTATTACACCTTGTATTTGTAGAAAATTACATAATTCCTATGAAAGCCTCTGTACATTATGTCAGTTGGTCCTCACAACAGACCAGTGCATTGAACCAAGCGCATCCAATATCTGTATACTACAGAGTTTCTGCCAAAAACTGAGGCAAAGAGTTCAATCTGGTTATTGTAAAATCCCATCCCTCCAGGCCTTCTGGTCAGCAGAAGGATCAAGGTCTTCAGTTAAGTGCTTTTGTATATTTGGATCTGAAAAGCCAACAATAGAACTGATTAGATATAAAATCAGTTTATACATATACAAATATATATTTCTCAGGAAAACATGTCTGTAAACAGATAACATCATACAGAAATTAAAAAGGAGCTAAGATTTATTCCCGAAGCACAGCAAATGAAATTGTGGTTGACACACACCATTCCGCAAAGCTCGGCTTCTAAAATAACAGCTCCCCATTAAGAGCCAAAGACACATGAATCAAGACAAATAGCAGTGACGAGCCATTTTATTTGCCAATTTTTCTTGATCCAGTCAATTCATCTTTTACTCTTCAGTTTGTCTATATATGAAATGGGAAAAAAAATGTCATCAGGCTTTTGTGTTACATTCTAAATCATATAGCTAAGTTCCAACCGTGGTGTTTTCGATTTATGAAGTCCAGAGATGATTTGTCACTGCCACCTTTGGGCAGTGCGGCTGCTGGAACCACAGAGGAAGTTTTAACCGATGGCAAAGAGCGTCTGTTTTCACAACAACCATGAAAGGAACGCCCAAGTGGTAGATACACTATTCTAGATTATTCTCACGCAGCATACACTATTGTATTTTAAAATGCCACATAAACACCAGCCCAAATTGCAAACACACTGAAAACATGTTTTTAAGTCCACTGCACATATTCCTTTGCCTTGTATCTGTGTGTTGGACACTGCGCTCTGTGCTGAGTTATCGTCCTACCCAGGAGGAGCACAAAGTCTGGTTGTGGAAGCAGACAAGTGTCCAGCTAATATTCACCCAGTGCTGACTCAGGGCAAGCTCCATGCTGGTAGGCAGAGACGGAGGGGGAGACTCTGTGGTACATTTATAACTAAAGATATCCAGGAGGCAGGATGTCTAGGCCTAGTGTCTAAATCCTAGAAAGGGAGATTTAGTGTATTATTTGGTGTGTGACACCAGCACAGTGTCTAGTACTCGGAATTAACCCATGCAGTTGCATCATGTGAAGGATAGCGGGGTTGGGGGTGAGGTGGGGAGGCATCTAAAACAAGGGCCAAGTGACTTTTCAACTAGGTATTACATGAGGTGAGCTTCTTCACTAGTAAAGTGTGATATTTGTTTTCGTTTTTTTTTTTTTAAGATTTTATTTATTTATTCATGAGAGACACACACACAGAGAGAGAGAGAGAGGCAGAGAGACAGACAGAGGGAGAAGCAGGCTCCATGCAGGGAGCCTGATGTGGGACTCGACCCTGGGACTCCAGGATCACGCCCTGGGGTGAAGGCAGGCGCTAAGCCACTGAGCCACCCAGGGATCCCCAAAGTGTGATATTTGTAAATGCCCACTATGCTTCAATCAAAAGTTTTCCTTCTTCGTGACTCCTGTTACAAATTTGGGTTCTTTGGAATTGTTTTAATTTTGCACGATAATAAATCAATGAAGATGAAGGGAATTGACGTTTACTCCATGAGAGCCTGCCATAATTGGTCAGCACTGTGGCTAATTTTTTAACATTTGGAGCATATAAAGTTGATTATCAAAAAAAAACAAAGTATGTTTAGAATCTTTTAAAAATGTGGATAACATTATAAAACAGTAAAGCATTATGGCTTCTGGTTTTATTGTTATTAGTGTCACAGCACCGAGAATAATAGTTCTTTCTGATATAATTGCAGAAACATTTTATGAAAATTGATCTACAATGTTTACAAGCCTATTCAATGATATATTAGTAAAAATTTCACAAATAAAAATGTCTTCAAAAAACCTGTACATTTAATAACGGTTAATGAAAGAAAGTATTCAAAGGCTGAGAACTCTTTTATCAAAACCAAATTTTTATGTCTATGAAAAACAGATAAAATGTTTTCTAAATTACAATATATAAATACAAACTTAGAATGAGATTTATTTTATTTTTTTTAGAATGAGATTTAAATAAAAATAACTTAAACCAATACATGGAGAGCATCGATCAGTTGTGCATTCCGCAAAATGTGCTTAGCTACTACGTCATTATTTGAAGGGTTTGACCTGAGCATTGTGACCTAATTCCAATCTATTTGAAGGAATTTTGAGTATGTGGATATGTAAGACACAATTGACCCTTGAACAGCATGGGGTTAGAGGTGTCAACTCCCTGCACCGTCAAAAATCCCTGAATAATCTTTGACATTCCCAAAACTGAACCGCTAATAACCTACCGTGGACCGAAAGCCTTCCCGATAACCTAAACAGGTGATTAATACTTTGTATGTTATCTCTACTATATACTGTATTCTAACAATAAAGTAAGCCAGAGAAACTAAAATATCATTAAGAAAATCATGAGAGAAAATACATAAACGTTACTGTATTGTGTAGAAAGTATGTGGGTACAAGTAACCCACGCAGGTCAAATCCGTGTTGTTCAAGGATCAACTATATTTTTTTTATGGGATAAATTTTTTTGAACTTTAACTTCTACCTTCAGTTGAGGGATAGTTGCCATATAAAACCGCACTACTTTCAGTTGTACAAATAGTGATTTGGAAATTACATACATCATGAAATGCTCTCGGTGATAAACGTAGTTGCCATCTGTCATTATAGAAAGTTCTTGCAATTTATTGACCAAATTTCCAAGCTGTGCTTTTCATCCCCATGACTTATTTTATAACTGGAAGTTTGTACCTCTTAATCCCCTTCGCCTGTATTACCTAATCCCTCATTCCGCTCCCCTCTGCTAACTGCCAGTTTGTTCTCTGTATTTGTATCTATTCTTTGTTTTGTTTTATCCTTTTTTGTCTTTTAGATTCCACACATAAGTACAATCATTGTATTTTTCTTTCTCTTGCTTATTTAATTTAGCATAATACCCTCTAGATGTGTTCATACTGTCACCGATGGCCAGGAGTTTATTCTTTTTTTACAGGTGAGTAATGTTCCATTGTGTATACACACACGGCCGTGCATCTACTGATGGACACTTAGGTTGCCTCCGTAATGTGGCTATTGTAAATACTGCAATAGGCACAAGGATGCATAATATCCTTTCCAATTAATGCTTTTGTTTTCTTCAGGTAAATACATAGGGCATGAAATTGCTGGCTTGCATGGCATTTGTATTTTTAATTTTCAGAGGAGACGCCATGCTGTTTTCTATATTGGTGGCACCAGTTTACCTTCCCACTAACAGAGCATGGAGGTGACCTTTGCCCCGTATCCTTGCCAACACTTATTTTTTGGTTTTTCATGTTAGCTGTTCTGACGAGTGTGAGGTAGTATCACTTTGTGGTTTCCATCCATCCGCATCTCCCTGTTGATTAGTGATATTGAACATTTTTCATGTATCTGTTGGCCATCTGGATATTATCTTTGGAAAACTGCTTAGGTTTTCTGCCTATTTTTTAAATCGCACTATTTGTTTTTTATTGTTGGGTTCTAGGAGTTCATTTTATATTAGATTTAATGTTTGGAGTATTAAACCCCTATCACATATACTATCTACAAATATCTTGTTCCATTTAGCAGGTTGCTTTTTTGTTGATGGCTTTTGCCACAATGAAAAAGCCTTGTAGTTTAATGTATCCTCAATTATTTATTTCTGATTTTATTTCCCTTGCCCAGGAAGACATATCCAGGATAAAACTGCTTAGAGTGATGTCCAAGAAATAGCTGCTCATAATTTCTTTTAGAATGTAACAGTTTCAGATCTTAGATTTGGGCCTTCAACTAATTTTGAGTTTATTTTTCTATACAGTATATGGAAGTAGTCTAGTTTCACTCTTTTGCATGTAAGCTGTCCAGTTTTGCCAAAACAAGTTATAGACGAGACTTTTTTTTCCTCACTTGGCCCCTTTGTGGGAGATTAATTGACCATATAGGCTTGGGTCTATTTCTTGGCTCTCTATCCTTTTCTATTGATCTTTGTGTCTGTTCTTGTGTCTATTTCAATTACTCTGGCTTTGTAGTGTAGTGGATTGTGATTCCTCCAGCTTTTTTCTTCTTTCTCAAGATTGTCTATTTGGGATATTTTGTGGTTCCATACAATTTAAGGATATTTTAAAAATTCTAGTCCTGGGGAAATTGCTACTGATATTTTATAAAGAGAATGCATTGAATTTATAGAGTACTTTGGTAGTGAGGACATTTAAACAATATTCTTTCATTTCATGAGCATGGTATATCTTCTTTTCCACTTTCCTTGGCATGGACTATGTTTTCCCATCATTTCACTTTTAGTGCATCTTTTTTTTTTTTTTTTGTAAAGATTTTATTTATTCACGAGGGACACACACACACACACAGAGAGAGAGAGAGAGAGAGAGAGAGAGAGGCAGAGACATAAGCAGAGGGAGAAGCAGGCTCCATGCAGGGAGCCTGACATGGGACTTGATCCCAGGATCCCAGGATCACACCCTGAGCCAAAGGCAGACACTCAACTGCTGAGCCACCCAGGCGTCCCTTTAGTGTATCTTTGATCTGAAGTATGTATCTTGAAGGTAGCATATGGGTCTTTTTTTTTTTTTTTCTTTTAATCCATTGAGTCATCCTAGGTTTGTTTCCTTCTTTTCTTTCTTTCTTTCTTTCTTTCTTTCTTTCCTTCTTTCTTTCTTTCTTTCTTCTTTCTTTCTTTCTTTCTTTCTTTCTTTCTTTCTTTCTTTCTTTCCTTGAAGGGATTTCCTTTAACATATTTTTAAGTCCAGTTTAGTGGTGATGAGCTCTTTTAATTTTTGTTTGCGAAACTCTTTAATAAAGTATTTTTGATTATAGTTTTTTGGGGTTTTTGTTTTTGTTTTTCCTCCTAGCACTTTGCAGGCCAGAAAGGCATAACATGATATATTCTAAGTTTCTGATGAAAAAAAAAAAAGGCTCATACTCTTATGGAGTTTCCTTGGTATATAATGGTTGCTGGCCCTCAGCCCAGCTATCAGCAATAACTAGCCATGACTGCAGTGGGTGTGCTGGTGGGCAGGCCTTGCCTTTGGTAAGGATGGCTGAGACACCTGCCTGTAGGTATTGTGGATATACCCATAAGGGGGGGCTATCTTCTGTTGCAGCTGAGTGGAAAGCCCAGCTGTAGCTACCACAGGCAGGCTAATGGAGTAGTTTTCCTACCTCCTGGGGCAGGATTCCCTCTGGAGCAGTGCTAATCCCAGCTGGGGCCTCTTGCTTGATATGGTTGGTTAGTAGGCACATTGGGGTGACATCTGTCCAGATGCAGGTAGCTCACTGGGTGTCACAGCACAGGAGCTAATTTGGAGGTGTACCCAAGAGGGCAGGTGAATTGGGTAGGGCAGGTCTGTAGGGACATAAGTGGGCAGGACAAGTGAGGCTAGCAAAGTTGATGGAAAGTGTCAAAATGACTCCTTCAAGTGACCTGCCAGCTATGCTGCAGTAGGACAAGAAAAATGACACCCACCAAAACTTCGATTCCTGGAAAAAGTTCATGAAGTTCTCTGGCACACGTCCTAAAATTGGTCAATAAATCTCCTGCATGTTCACTACAGGTCCTTTTATGCTGCTGCTTCTGTGTTGGCCTCAAGTCAAGTTATAGAGTCTCCTGGACCTTTAAGAATGGAGACATGGTGTTCTGTAGCCCTACAGCTCTCCCAAAGTTAAGTCCCACTGATTTTCAAAGTCTCTGGAGTTAAGCCCCACCAATTTTCACAACTGGATGCGACGGGGTCTCGTATTCTCATCTCAGGTCCCCAGGGCCACAGGTGTCCCATGTATGTTGGTCCCTTTTCATCCATGCCTGTGATATACCTCCTGCCTGTGGGTTGCCTCACTTTTTCTTTTTCTTTTTCTTTCTGACCACATCTCCACCCTTCCTACTTTTAAAATATGGCCACCTCTTTCTCTTTCGTGGAGGAGGGCCCATTCTGTCATTCCTCAGGTTGTGTTTGGAGTGGTTTCCTTGGTGCGTCCATGGAAGGTGAGCTCAGAATCCTCCTCCCATTTCCTCCCAACTGCTCTCCCATTGGCCTATCATCTTCATTCTCTATAATAACTTTGTTGAAAAAATGTGAATTTTCGATCTCCCTTTTGATAATTGCTCTCATGTCAATAAAGGGCTCATTTGGTTAAATCTAGAAACAAATCAATGGTGCATCCATCAGCTTACAAAGCAGAAAGCGAAAGACATTTTCTCATACATTTATTACACATGATGCAATACCTTTATACCCCGCCGCTCATCTTGCTGTTGAAGGCTAACACTGTGCCATCACCTTGACGTCTTGTAGGGCAACACCCAGGCTGCTGTTTTATTTGTATTGGATTGTAATTAAGAATTGGTTTTGAAATGCCATTTCTGAGTAGAGATGTTGATTCCATCTCTTTCCAGTTACATGATGTCGTGGAGTTTGCCTAGACGCTCTGCTTGTTTTCTCATCTGTAGCAAGGAAAATGGCATTACCTTCCTCACTGTGTTTGGTGAGGATTAAACGATTGAATCTAATGAATTTAGGACAGTGTTTAGATAGTGACTGCCATGCAAGCATTGATGATTCTTGTAGTTTCCTGACCGCTTACAGATCTGAAACATGAAATCATCTCTCAGGTGCAGATTTTTGTACAGTAAAATCAGACTAAAATCAGAGTAAATGGCATACTAATTTGTAAAGGATGATCTTGTTTAGCAGCCAGGTGAATATTTACCAAATCAGTGCTAATGTACCATTTTTGTCAAATGGATGTGAATAAGTCATTTCACCATTTTAATCTCATGCTGATAGTTTTACTAATGTTTTCATTATGTGATTTTAAGTATAAATGTATCATATTTTTTTCACAATTTTCAATAATACAAAAGCAAATTTACCATTCCCACTCACAAAGTGTGAAGATTGGTGATATTTGGTATTACTCAAAATATTTTGTTGAATATATATCCAGATACATATATGAGTTCACTTAATAAAGGCCATAAGTAGGGGCACTTTGGTGGTGCAGTCAAGTAAGCATTTGACTCCTGGTGTTTAGTTGTGATCTCGGGGTCATGAGTTCAAGCCCCACATTGTGGTCTGTGCTCAGTGTGGGGTCTGCTTTAGATTCTCTCTCTCTCCCTCTCTCTCTCAAATAAATATTTTTTTAAAAAAAGGGACCATCATTGTATTTAAATTTATATTTAAATTATTTAATATAATCATTCATAAATCTAAAATTAAAATAGACATGCTATCACATATACCGTTTTTATTTTTTTATTTTTATTTTTATTTTTATTAATTTTATTTTTTTACATATACCGTTTTTAGATGGCTGGTTGGGTTGTCACTTTGATGCTTAGCTTTGTCAACATCTGCTCAATGAACATTTTGTAAGTTGAAAGAAATCGTATTGTTTATATTTAAAATTTCTTTTAAAACTTTTTAACAAGCTTTTGATATTTTCACTTATATGGGCTTCTTCAGCTTTGTCGAACTATGATCAACATAACATTGCATAAGTTTAACATGTATAATGTGTTAATTTGGTACACTTAATATATCGCAGAATGATTACCGCTATTGTCCTAGCTAACATTGGCATCATGTCCCATAAATACAGCTTACGCACATGTGGGGTGAGAACATTTAAGATTTTCTCTTTTAGTAACTTTTAAGTATATAATACAGTGCTATTAACTGTAATCACCATGCTACACATTGGATCTCCAGACATTATTCATCTTACAGCTAGAAGTTTGTGATCTTGGACCAACATCTCTGCTTTTCCTCCACCTGCTTGTCCCTAGTAACCCTCATTCGACTTCTGTTTCTAGAGGTTTGGCTTATATTGTTCCACAGAGAAGTTATATCGTAAAATCTTTCTCTGTCAGACATATTTCACTTAGCATAAGTCCTCGTGGTCCATTCATGCTTTTACAAATGGAAGCATGTCCTTTCTCATAGCTGAACCGAATTCCATTATGTGCACATGCATGTAAGTATACATGCACACACATCGTCCTCATCCATTCACCTGTTGACAGACACTTCTATTATTTTCACATCTTGGTTGTTGTGATAATGCTGCATTGAATGCAGATAAGATTGCAAATATTGGGTAGCCCGGGTGGCTCAGCGGTTTAGCACCTGCCTTCAGCCCAGCGTGTGATCCTGGAGACCTGGGATCGAGTCCCAGGTTGGGCTCCCTGCATGGAGCCTGCTTCTCCCTCTGCCTGTGTCTCTGCCTCTCTCTCTCTCTCTCTCTGTCTCTCATGAATAAATAAATAAAATCTTTAAAAAAAGACTGCAGATATTTATTGCAGATCATGTTATATCCTTTCGGATATGTATCAAAAAGTGGGATTGCTGAAATATATGGTAGTTCTAGTTCTAAATTTTTGAAGAACCTCTGTACTGTTTTCAGTAGTGTCTGAACTCATTTCATTTGCATTGCCACAAATAGTACACAACATTTTTTTTCCTACATCCTCACCAACACTTAAATCTTTCATGGCAACCATTCTACAGGTGTGAAGTGATACTTCATTGTGATTTTCATTTGCATTTCTCTGATGATCAGTGATGTTGAGCATCTTTTTATGTGCCTGTTGGCCATTTCTATGTTGTCCTTGAAAACATTTCTCTTCAGGTACTTGGCCAATTTTTAAATCAAATTGGTTGTTTTCTTTGCTCTTGAGTTGCAGGAGTACATTGCATATTTTACATATTAAACTTTAATCAGATATATGATTTGCAAATATTTTCTCCCATTTCATGATTTGCCTTTTCATATTATTGATGGTTTCCTTGGCTATGAGGAGGCTTTTAAATTTGATGTGGTCCCACTGGTTACTTTTTCTTGTGTTGCCTTGTTTTTTTCTGCCCGATCCAAAATATCATTGCCACAATCTATGTTAAAAAGCATACCTCCTGTTCTTTTTTTTCTAATACTTTTATGATTTTAGGTCTTACATTCAATTCTTTAATCCATTTGCAGTTTATTTTTGTGTATGGTGTAAGATAGGACTCCAGTCATTCTTTTGAATGCGACAATTTAGTTTATGCAATACCATTTATTGAAGAGACTATTGTTTTACATTGTATATTATTGGCTCCTTGGCTATAAAGTATTGACCATATATGTATGGGTTTATTTCTGAAATCTCTGTTCTATTCCATTGATCTGTGTTATACTTATGCCAATATCATAGAGTTACATTTATTGTAACTTTGTAATATAGTTTCAAATCAGGGAGTGTGACACCTCCAGCTTTGTTCCTCTTTCTCAATTACTCTGAATATTTGATTTTTTTGTGGTTCCACATAAATTTTAGGTTATTTATTCTATTCTCCTATAATGGTATTCTTCAATACCATCAGAATTTTGAAAGGGATTACATTGAATCTGTAGATGGCTTTGGGTAGTACTTACGTCACAATATTCTTTAAATCCATGAATATGAGCTATATTTCAATGTATTTGTGCTCCATTTCTATTGTCAATTAAATATAGTTTTCAGTGTACAGATCTTTTTACTTCCTTCGTTAAATTTGTTCATAAGCATTTTATTCTTTTGATACTATTGTAAATTGAAATTAAAAATATATCTTTCTGATAGCTTTCTGATAGTTATTAGTATATGGAGATGGCTGATTTTATATAATTTATATCCTGTACTTTACTAAAGTTAACATTTTTTATAGAGTCTTTAGGAGTTTCTCTATATGATATTGTATTATCTGCAAATATGGACATTTTACTTTTTCCTTTTTGACTTAGATGTCATTTATTTATGCATGCATGCCTAATTACTCTGGGTAGGACTTCCAGTATGATGTTGAATAAAAATGTCAAAAGTCAGCATTCCCTTATTGTTACCGATCTTGAGTTTGATGTTAGCTATAGGCTTGTTCTACATAGCTTTTATTATACTTAGCATTATTCCCTTTATACTCAGTTTGTTGAGACTTTTTGTCATGAAATGATGTTCAATTTTGTCAAATGCTTTTTCTGCATCTATTGAGATGATCACATGATTTTTATCTTCATTTTGTTAATATGTATCACAGTGCTTTAATGGCAAATATTGAACCATTCTTGCATCCCTGAAATAAATCCCATTTGGTCATGGTATATGATTATTTTATCATGTTGAAATCAATTTGCTAATATTTTGTAGGGATTTTTCCATCTGTGTGGATCAGAGTTATTATTAGCCTGTAATTTTATTTTCTTATGGTGTCCTTGTCTGGTTTTGGTGTCAAGATAACGCTGGCCTCATAAATTGAATTTGGAAGTATTTTCTCCTTTTCTGTTTTTGAATAGAGTTTGCAAAAGATTGGTAATTAAATATTTGATAAAATTCACCAGTGAGACAACCTGGTCTTGGACTTTTGCTTGAGAGGTTTTTGATTACTAATAATCAGTATGTTCAGATTTTTTAATTCTTCATGTTTTAGCTTGGTAATCTGTGTGTTTCTAGGTATTTCTCTATTTCTTCTAGATTATTCAATTATTTATTGTATAATTATTCAGTGTGCTCCATTTTGATACTCTCTACTTGTGTGGTATCAGTTATGTTTCATCTTTCATGTATAATTTTACTTCTTTGAGAGGGAGAGAGAATCTCAAGCAGACTGGTCCTGGGCATGGAGCCACACAAGGGCTCAATTCCAGCATCTTAAGATCAGAAATGAACCGATACCAAGAATTGGATGCTTAACCAACTTCGCCACTGACACAACCTCCACAATGAAATTTTCTGCTTCATTATGAGGCCCTTATGTAAATCTAAAATTTAAAGAGATTTTTTTTCTTCACTCTGGTGCTCCATGCAATTAATAAAGGTGAAGGTTAACTATTCCTAAGTCATAAACTTAGGGGAAACAAAAACAAACAAATGTTCAGTAGTTCCTATTTCTTGAAAGGTATTCCTTAGGAACAGTGCAAAAAAGCTATGATTTTATTTTTTGGTATCCATGTTTATTCACTTCCTTCTTTATGAGAAACAGTTCTAATACAATTTGAAATACCATTCAGTGTTCATATTCATTTCGGATAGACCAGTATTAATCTCTGATATTTGTGTGGTAGCTAAAGCGGGTGTATTATAATATCATCTAAGAGAAATTAGCATCACGTTTAATAACTTTTTGATTTAGATACGGTTTTGTTAAGGATACATATTTCTTATCTCAATAAAATGTAGTCCAGGCGTACCCTAATTTATCAATATTTGTCTTGTACATGACCTTCAAAAATGCTACTAATTTGAAGAAAATCTAGTCATTAAATATGGCTTTGTATAAACATTGAACATCGAATATTATTTGTTTTGATTACATTTTCTTGATATATACTTTTGAAAAAGCAGTACTTTAACACAATACGCTATGATCTATGATAATTGTCATAAGCATATTTTAAAACATTCCTTTTTTAAAAAAAAAAAAAGTCAGTGCTCACTTTAACAATATACTGATTGTTTCTGGAAAGGATTTCTTCCCATTGATGAGATCACTTCATTTTCACATAGTGTTGGTGGATCTTTAGCAATTAAAAGTAATCTATGATTAAATAAATAAAAATACTGAAGAATCTTGAAAGTATAATATATATAGTTTGTATATGTACACCACATTCTAAATACATATCAAGTCTTTATTTATCATTTAAAGAAAGCTGAGAGAAAATATTCTCTTTCCTGAATTGCTGAGACTAATCAGGGAGATAAAGCTAAGTTTCATAGTCTCAAAGAATAGAGAGTAAAGTTGACCTGTTTCTTTATGTGGGCCTAAGGTGTCATTCAAACATAATATCAACCACATTATAGAAAAGTGTGACAAATATCATTTTCAAAATGATAGTGAAGTAGTAGATGTCAAATTTTGTGAGAGCAGTCATTGTTCAAGGCTTTGTAACCCCAGTGCTTAGATTAGTGTCTGGCCCAGTGTCTAGAATGTGTCTGACAGACCAAAGATACTTGTTAAGTGAAATAATAATGAATTACCTAATAAGTTAAGAAACTGGGTGTATATCTTATACAAATTGATTTTAGTTCAATAAAATAAAAATCTGTTTAAATTATAGAATAGAATTTTTAAAGTAGTCATTCCTTATAGATCATTTTATTTTTTATTTTTGTCTTATAGATAATTTTAAAAAGTATTCAGAAGAAGAATATTTGGGATCTTCCCAATGGTTGAAATAAATTCATAATTTTTCCCTTCTGAGTTTTTGAGATTTTATGTGGACTAGGTGGTCATGATAGAAATTTATAAAGGATAGTCATAAGTTATAATTTAATTTACTAGTTGAACGAATAGTTTTATTGCTTTTATTGCCTACTGGAACTGTGCTAAACATTGGGAATAATGTAATTAACAAGACAAGTTGTGTCTTTCTCCTTAAAATGTTGAAATTTTAATTCAATGACTGTCATTTACTGATGGGTGACATCTTAAGTTTTCACAAAGAAACAAGGAAGTCAACGATATCTACTACTTTATTGTAGTAGCTAATATGAAAATCAACTAATCTGTTTATTTTCCTAATTTGTCTCAGTGATTCTGGGTAGAGGATATTCTTAGTTTTCTTCAAAAGAGAAATAAAGACTACTTGATATATGTGCTTAAAATCTGATACCACATTTCTTTAAAGTGATCTGAGACCAACAAACAAACTAACCCCCTGCCCCACAAAACAATAAAACAAACAAGCAAAAACAAACAAACAAACAAAAAAAACCAAAACAACAAAAAAGTGAAAACTTCTATCAAAGGCAAATAAGATTTATTTCTTAAAATGCATCTCATTAATTCCAGCATATTAAAGTGCATATTTATAAACTTAGAACATACATACAGACACCTTTTGGACTCTACATTTAGCAATAAACTGAAGCCTTCAGTGTGTACGCCCTACTTAATATTGGCAAAGAGCCAGTTCCTTTCTTCCACCGACAGCAGTGGCTATTGCTTATAATGATCTTAGAAGCAGGTGCTTACGCATTCCTGTCATTAGTATAAAGGACCTTCTATTTCAGGTCAGGTGACAAAAATGAAAGTCTAAATGTTGACTCCAATACCACCAGATTCCTTCAAAAAAGAACCTGTATGTTAACTCAGTAGGGGATGATTCCACAAAGTTCTCTAAGTTCACTTTATTCATTTCTTTCCGTCTTGGGACTATATTTCTGAAACACTAATAGCTAAAACAAAGCTAGCTTTCCTGAAAGCCAATTGTTGGGTTAGTTTATTTACTTATTTTATAAATGCACACCTAGCCTTACTCTGAGCCAGGGTGCAGAATACAAATAGTTGGAGAAAGTAAGATATGCCATATGCTTTCTTTCTGTTTCCAGGCATCTTTACAGAATTTATCTCACTTGCCTGTTGACAAAAATCATCCTTTCTAGACAGGCTCTCTATTTGGCTTATAATTATATAGATGGATTCTCTCTCTCTCTCTCATACACATGTAAAACCCAACTGAAAGACTAGGTGTCTTTGGAATCCAGATCTGAGAATTTAGAACTTAAGTTGTATGGTTGCCAAACTTGAACATGAGTATGTTTCACAAGTGAAGAATATCTTATGCTTGAGTTTATGTGCCAATAGCCTTGAACATAGATCAAAAGGAATTTTATATTTCCCATTGATAATAAATGACATGTATGTCTAAAATCACGATTTCCTCATATATTTTATATATGTATGTCTAAAATCATGATTTCCTCATATACGTCTTCTGTATGTCTAAAATCATGATTTCCTCATATTTTTTATAATAGTTGGCTATGTAAAATTAAACCACAATTTTGTTAAAGGGAACAGTAAAACAGATTTTCCTATGCTGATTCATAGAAGTATAAACGAAGGAGTTGAATTTCAGGGTCTTTTAAAACCAAGATATTATTATATATGTCCATTGCTCAGGCTGTGATACATGCAAATTCTTCAGAGACCCCTTCTTTCCCTATGTACTGACCTCAGGACACAGCCTTAGATGGTCAAATTTGTACCACCTGACTTTGTTCCAATTGGCCACTGGTGATAGGATTCAGCTAAGTACTTGACTCAAAGCATTTAACTCATGCAATAATTGATAAAAAAAAGAAAAGAAAGAAAGGCAAGAAAGAAAGAAAGAAAGAAAGAAAGAAAGAAAGAAAGAAAGAAAGAAAGAAAAAAAGAAAAAAAAAAAAAAGGAAAACCTGAAAATGAATATTTTTTTTTCCTAAGAGTCCGAGTAACTGAGAAATTCAGAGACAATCTGGTTATGATAATCTGGTTATTATAGTAAATGTGGTACCAAGAGAATGTACAAGGGCAGAGGTAGGTCATTAAAGACAATAAGCAAGCCAAACTATGAATATAGCTAGGTCAGGGGGGACTAAAATTGTGATGCAGCAAGATCTGTATGGGAAGGAAGAGCTGTAAAGTAGAAGAGAAAGATCATCAATCTGTAGTGTAAAGAGGTCGAAAGCATATAAATAGACACACTCCAAATGCAGAAGTTCCTGATAAAGAAATGAATTTTCCTTGGGCCCAAACAATCCTCAAGTTCCTGCCTATACTATTGATCATTATACTTTGAACACACAAAAAGTAGTTATAAGACAGAAAAAGAAGAACTTACCATGCAGTAAATGGCACAAATGTATCATTCTGTGTTGAGGACTCAAATCCTTTAATTTAATCCTAGTGACAAATCTATCCATTCTTCCATTCAGCTCATATTTAGAGCACTTTTATGTGATAGCCATTTCTTAAGCATCTATCATGTCTTGATATTTGGGAATAAAACATCCTGCCCTTAGGGAGCAGGTATTCAGAGGAGAATGATATTAAATAAACAATAATATATTAAGCACATGGATTACATAGTATATTAGTATATATTAGTATATTAGTATATTTCTATGAGATATACTAGAGATTCGATTCTCTGGGGATTAGCCTTTATTGCAAAAAATAAAATATTTATGTGTTCTCTTGGTATCAGTACCCATGAGGGGAAAGAACAAGGATTGGGAAAAAAATAAATAAAAGAGTTGAATTGCACCACAGTCTTAGCAAATAGTTTTCCAGGAGCTTTAAAGACGGAATGCCTCTTGAACATTATTCCACCTTGAAGCAAGTGTTCAAGCTTGTATTTCCTCCCCTTGTTCGTGACCAATCATAGAACGTGGGCTGCCTTCAGGGAGGAAGAATGAATCGTAGCAAGGATATTTTCTCTGGAGGTGGTTCAATATTCACAAATCATTAGTGTGTGATACATCACATCAATAAGAGAAAGGATAAAAACCACATGATCATTTCAATAGACTCAGAAAAAGCATTTGACAAATACAATATCAATTTCTGGTAAAGCCCTCAACAAAGTAGGTTTATAAGGAACATACTTCAACATAATAAAAGTCATATATAAAAAACCCAGTGCAAACTTTATACTCAAAGGGGAAAAACTGAAGCTTTTCCCCTAAAGTCAGGAATAAGACAAGGGTCTCAATTATAACTACTTTTTTCAACATAGTACTGGAAGTCGTAGCCACAGCAATTACACAACAAAAAGACATCCATATTTGTAAAGAAGTAAAAGTCACTCTCTGCAGATGACACAATATTCTATATAGAAAACCTGAAAGACTGCACCAAACAACTGCTTAAACTGATAAATGAGTTCAGTAAAGTTGCAGGATAGAAAAATCAATATACAGAAATCTGTTGCATTTCTATACACCAATAATAAAGCAGCAGAAAGAGAAATTAAAGAGTCAGTCCCATTTATATCTGCACCAAAAGCCATAAGATACCTGGGAAAAACCTAACCAAAAAAGCTGAAAGACCTGTGGTCTAAAGTCTATAAAATACTGATGAAAGGAATTGAAGATGACACAGAGAAACGGAATAACATTCCATGTTCATGAATTGGAAGGACAAATATTCTGAAAATGTCTATACCACCCAAAGCAATCCACACGTTTCATGCAATCTTTTTCAAAATAGCAACAGCATTTTTCACAGAACTAGAATAATCTTTCAATTCATATGGAATTACAAAAGACCCTGAATAGCCAAAGCAAACTTGGAAAGGAAAAGCAAAGGTGGAAGGATCACAATTCCAGACTGCAAGTTATATTACAAAGCTGTAGTAATCAAAACAGTAGGGCACTGGCACAAAATAGACACGTAGATCAATAGGACAGAATAGAAAAACCAGAAATTAACCAACAAGTATATAGTCAATTAATCTTACGCAAAACAGTAAAGAATATCCAATGGGAAAAAGACCGTATCTTCAACAAATGGTTTTGGGAAAACTAGACCACTCTCTTATGCCATACACAAAAAAATAGATTCAAAATGTATCAAAGACCTAGATTTGAAAAAAAAAAAAAAAAGACCTAGATTTGAGAGCTGAAACCATAAAAGTCCTAGAAGAGAATACAATTAGTTACCTCTTTGATATCAGCCTTAGCAACTTCTTTCTAGACATGTCTCTGGAGGCAAGGAAAATAAAGGGAAAATAAACTATTGAGACTACATCAAAATAAGAAGTTCTGCACAGCAAAGGAAACTGTCAACAAAACTAGAAGCCATGCTACTGAGTGGGAGAAGATATTTGCAAATGACATATCCAATAAGGGGTTAGTATCCAAAATATATAAAAAGCGTATACAAGTCAATAATCAAAAAAACAAACAATCCAATTAAAAAATGAGCAGAAGAGATGAAGAGACATTTCTCTAAAGAAGACACAAATACCAACAGACATATGAACAAGAGGCCCATGATCAGCTTTAGGGAAATGCAAATAAAAACTACAATGAGATATCACCTCACACCTATCACAATGGCTAATATCAACTACATAAGAAAAGAGGAGTGTTATGGAGGACGTGGAGAAAAAGAAACCTTCTTGCACTGTTGGTCGGATTGCAAACTGGTACAGTCACTGTAAAAAGCAATATGGAGGTTCCTCAAAAAATCAAAAATAGAGCTACCACATTATCCTGGATTCACACTACTGGATATTTGCCCAAAAAGTACAAAAATGCTAATTCAAGGAGACACATGTACCCCTACGTTTATAGCAGCATTACTTATAATAGTCAAGATATGGAAGCAGTGTGCAAGCGTCCATTGATGGATGAATGGATAAAGGAGATGAAATCTAGATATCAATCGGTATATATGGATGAGTGTATCATCTATCTATCTATCTATCTATCTATCATCTATCTATCATCTATCTATCATCTATCTATCGATTATCTATCTATTTAAATATGGCTATAAAAAGTATGAAGGGTGTCTGGGTGGCTCCATCAGTTAAGCATCTGACTCTTGGTTTCAGGTCAGGTCATGATCTCATGGAACTTGTGAATGAGCCCCCTGGTGGACTCCATTTTCAGTGGGGAGTCTGCTGGAAGATTCTCTCCCTCTGTCCCTCCCCCACTTATACTCTCTAAAAGGAATAAATAAATCTTTAAAAAAATGGAATCTTGTCATTTGTCATGAAATGGATGGAGTTAGAGAGTATAATGCTAAGCAAATTAAGTCAGAGAAAGACAAATACCGTATTATTTCACTCATGTGGAATTTAAGAAAGAAGACAAATGAAGAAATGAGAGGGAGAGGGAGAGGGAGAGGTAGGGGGAGAGGGGGGGAGAGAGAGAGAGAGAGAGAGAGAAAGAAAGAAGAAATAGAACCTTAATTATAGAAAACAAATGGATGATTACCAGACGGGAGTAGGGTAGGGCAATGGGTTAAACAGGTGATGAGGATGGAGAGGGTACTTGCTGTGGTGAGCACCAGGTGATGGATGGAATCTTTAAATGACTATACTAAATGCCTAAAACTAATAAAACACTATATATATAAAAAAAATTCAATTGTAGCAATAACATCATTTACTCCCTGATGCATAGGTTATGTCTCATCTTGTCCTACAGTCTTGAGATACCATTTTTCTAGAGTGCCAGGTGAATTTTTGAATTCCGGCAAGTCCATCTTCTTTTTTTTTAATCCCTGAAGAAGTGAGTCACTGCCACAAATGCAAGTGCACTTAGCTTCCCTTTCAACCTTTCTTAGAAGTGAGCATAGTATTTTGAAGAAACTTTTTCTTCATAGCTTAATCCATCTTGACCTGTGGAATTAGCATTTATGAGTACACTAGATAGAAAACTTTCCACTGGAAAAAAAAAAGAAAAAAAGAAAAAAAGAAAAAAAAAAGAAACCTTTCCATTGTTGATGGCTTATCTATCCGAAAATCTAGGGGTTAGAGCAAATCAGACCATGGTGTATGAGCCCAAATAATGATATCCAGAGTTGCTCACCAGCCGCTTTACTTGGGCTTTCCCTTATACTGGAGTGACGTTTCTCACCTTATGTATTCTCTACCAGAAACATCAATCTTACCCAGAAATTCTACTCTTGTGATAAATAAATTATCTCCAAATTGGCTGATTACTTCTAAATCTATTTCTCCAATCCTACTTATTTTTTTGTTCCAGATACTCTTGAATATACCGCCATCTGTACAATCTATCATCTCATCATTCCTTACCTCCCCATACCTGGTCTCTAAATACCCTATTTGGGTGATTTGTAAAAACCACACAACCAGTTGTTTGAGTGACAAATTTGTTCATTTTAACCACAAAGACCTTTAGATTATCTCTAGTAGGAAAACACTAAACTATTTAAAAGAAGTAAAATAAACCTTTAAATACACAGGTGCCTGGATTGCTCAGTTGGTTTAGTGTCTGCCCTTGGTTCATGGCTCTGGGATCCAGCCCCATATCTGGCTCCATGCTCGGCAGGGAGTCTGCTTCTCCCTCAACTTCTGCCTGCTGCTCCTGCTCCTTGTGCTCTCTTTCTCTCTCTGTCAAATAAATAAATAAAATCTAATAAATAAATAAATAACTTCAGAATTGCGATTCTTCTTTTTCCTTTAAATATAAGAAAAATAAGGGGTGCCTGGGTGGCTCAGGTGGTTAAATGTCTGCCTATCAGCAAGGAGTCCATGTCTCCTTCTCCCCCTGCCCCTCCACCCCACTCATGCCCCCTCTCTTTCTCAGATGAATAAACAAAATCTTAAAAAAACAAAGAATATAATTTTTAATATAGTTAAACCCTAACTTAGGAAATCTATAATCATCTAGAAAAATTACAGTGGTAGAAATTTGACAGAAGAAAAATCACAGAAACTCACTCTACTATCATCACAATTACATTGAAGAATATCTGCATAACAGTAGGCTATTTAACATTATTGTCGAAAAACTAGTAAAAATGTACTTTAGATTTGTAGATTTCAGCATTCCACACAACCTTTCCCTTTAAAAGAGTAAATTATGCCTTTAGCATAAGCCACAAAGTGGGGAAAATAATTTTATTCCCTTTTCATATGAGAAAAGGATGTTTATTTTCCTCTAATGAATTATCACACTTGCCACAATTAATATTAGAACACATGTAATACATTTTGATCATATCTTTTTTTTCTAGATAGTAAGCAAGTGTGGTTAAAGTCAAAGTGCATTTTTATTACAAAACTCTGTTGCCTTTTTTGACTCAAGCTCCTTTAGTAAAATATAGATCACTATAAATTGCAATAGTTATCTCTAGAGAACGAAAGCTTTGCCCGTGATATTTCAACCAAAGAAAGAAAAACAAGGCGTGGTTTCCAAAGAACTAAATGCCTATGTCCTGACAATCATAGGTTAAAAATAAGACTGCCTTGGTTAGAATCTGTAATTATTTTGTGTTATTTTGGTTTTAGTAAGGGACTGTCATTATTCTGCTTAACTGGCATTTCACCCATACTCTACTTGAACTGACTAAGGCTAACAATTAACCTTCTTATTGACCTTAAAAAAAAAATCTTTCAGAAAAGATTCTGAAAAGCATCTTGCAGTATCTTCTAATATCTGTGCAAAATAATAATCTGTCAGAATGAAGCAATATTTTGGATTATATTTAGCTTATGAAAGTATATGCATGTGTGTTTAATGATTCATGTAGAAACATTGAAAGTACCCATTTACATTTCAAAAATAAAATGGGAATTAAAACATTTGTAAAACACTGAGTTCTTATCCCTTCCTAACACATGATTATAGTTATCTGTTCAGAAATGCAGGGCATGTATACAATTAGGAGAAACTACCACTAATACTGTGCCTTTTTGTTGTATGTCCATGTTTTTCAAGTTACTAGGACCATATGCATTACAGCGGTTTGGCTTTAGCATGACAAGACTGTAGAATGTGGTGGAACAGAATAACTATTTAGCATTATAAAAAAAATAAGTTAAAGACAAAAAGCAATACACATTCTTATAAGGGGAACAATCCCAAGCCCCAATTTGCCAAGAGGCAAACTTCCAATATTTTCTGTATCTTAGGGGTGGGTTACCTTCAAGTTCATAAATAAGAGGTTATATGCCACTATTTTTTTCATTAATCAACTTTATTCATTATTTATTCACTTCTTGTCTTGACAGATGAAGACTTGGCTCATACTCCAACCCACTTTTCCTCCTTTTCACAATTTTAGTAATTGTTGCTATTTTTTTCTTAGTTATATTTTCTATTTAATTTATGTAGTTAAATTTTTATTATTTTTAGTCTTTTAACCGTATCTCTACTCTCGAAGTCTTATGAGTAAAGCATGTCTGTACTTTTGACTTTCTGTCAAGTTCTGTTCTATTCCCTGCTTTTAGTAGGCTGGCAAACTATAGCTTTCCTATTACAATATAAAGGTTAGTAACATTTCCATTCTTTCCTAAGGTAAGTTTCATGCATGTTTATTTTATGTTATCGATATTTTTGCCTTGTAAAATTGCCACTTAAACATTACTGCATATATTTACTATCAGCTTACAGTACATCTACAATGAAATAAGAAATATTGTATTCAGAGATGCTTTGAGTACTTCACACTTTATTAGCAAATAAACTATTAGAGTTGTATTCTCTTTAAACCAATATGAATAGCTTGCATTGAAAAATGCAGACATTGCAGGCGATATTTTTATTTTGAAACCAATTCTGCTTTGAAATTTTATCCTATGATATCCATGTTGTATTTCAAAGGAGCTGGTGAAAAAGAAAACTATATACAACTGTTAAAAAATAAGTTTCCAGAGGACTTTCACACTTGCTACAGTTAATAATTGTAGTAGAAGTTGCTAAGTATTAAGATAATACATCTGAAAATTTATTTAACTTCTATAGATTAGATCAACACGGAAGACTAGGAAGGTGTGATTCTGGATATCCCTTATCAACTAATCACCTATTAGTTACCAGGGAAATCTTTGCAGGAAATAAAAAAGGCCAACTGAAGTTCAGATTCTTGCTTAGTTATTTAATTACTGCTGGAATTTCTGGCCAACTTTCTTGAACTCTGAGAACCCAATTGCACATAAGAAAAATGGTTGTACCAATACCTATGCTTTGAGCTTATACTGAAATCTCAATGTAATGGAACTTGTAAATGATCTCAATAAAGGGTGGGCACATGGTAGCAACTCAACATTTGTGCTGACTACTATTATTACTTAAAGATGGTAGTGTCTATAATCCTACCAATCATTTTTTTTGAAAACCTATGCATTTTATGAGACTGCATTCCTCAGACTGGCTTTATGACACACTCAATTATGTGCAAGCACTTTGAGTGGATCAGAAAAAGTATTAACTCATCTGACTGGTTTCTCCTTTGGCAACAGATATACTTAAAATATAGCAAAATTCATGCCACTAAAAATAATATAGATTTGTACCCTAGTGTGCATTTTGATCACATCCAGTAATGTCAGAAATCGTTTTTAAGAAAAAAGATCCAAGTTTTAATAAAAACTCAAGTGAGAATTGTTCAATGACTAGAAAACATTAAAAGTACATGGAAATTTCATTCAATAATAAAAACTAAACTATGGTGTAAGTTCTGACTGCTCAGGGTGTTGAAAAATGTTTCATATAGTTCGAAATCTCTTAATACTAAAAGAGGCCCTGGAACAAAATTCTAATTAACATTTTAGTTTATTAGGTAACTAATGCACTAAGCTATAGCTGATGATTTTTAAAACTTAAAAAAATAATACAGCGCTGCAGTTTTTTTAAGAGTATCAAAGAGTTAATAGAATACTTAGGAAAGCATTGAAATCCAATTAAAACTATATGTGGAAACAAGACTTTTCACATCTGTAAGGTTGACAGTAAATATTTATTTTCTGAGTGATACTTGCTAATACTCTACCTCCTAATTGCCTTTTCTCTGTTGAGGAGAAAACTCAAAATCAGTTTGAAGAGATTGTGCTTTTCAAACTTTAACAGTAGACTATCTGAAAGCAAACATTTGCTCACTTGAGTGCTACGGTTCTCTTTCAAATACTTTGAATTTAGGTTAATAAGACTACAAACCTTTGTTTCTGAATATGTGTTCCAGTTAGCTGTGCAATTTAAAAGTATATTCCTCACACTTCTTTCAAGGATTCCCTAACTGTCACTCAATATAGTGATTTCTGTGCTTGTACTTAATAATGAAAATAGTGCTAGGGTGCTTTAAAATTAAAATAATAATTATACGTGTATTAATCCATTGGCTATTTATTCTTTCCTATGTAAAATACGTATTTCCGGTGAATCATTTTCCTTTAAGAATTTGTGGATGTTCATCAGATCATTTTTGCCACAAAAAGTACCAATGAACATGCATCCTATATCTGATCCTTCTGCCATTTGTTTATTCTATTGGTTAAGCACAATTGTTTCTAATTCTAAACCTTCCTACTTTGGACCCTCTTGCTTTTTAATGTTACCTGTCCAGTATATTATTCTTGTTAATATATAAAGATATCAAACATATAGACATTTTATGACTTTTCCCTAGTTTCCATATCCTGCCTTATCTACTCTATTTTCCTCCTACTCTTCCTTACAGTAAAATTCCTAGTGAAAATTGCTCCTCATTGTTACCTGTGTTTATCATTTTCTATTCCTTTTTGAACAAATACCAACAGGGTCTCTTTCTAAGACATCTGCCTAAACTGCTCCAGAAAAACCACTGAAATCCAACAGTCCATTCTTCATCATTATCTCCCTGAACCTAGTCATGACATTTGGCAGGTGTGTGATTCCTCATCTTTTCCTGACCTTTTGTTTGGACCCTGGGACATTCTTCCTCCCAGCTCACTGCTAATTCCCTAACTCCCTTGTATATCTTCTCTGAAAGCTAGACTTATAAATGTTTTGTTTCTAAACACATGGTGAAATTTATCTCTGACTCAAACACTGCACCCACTTAAGTTGTAGGGTCATGCACCAATCATCTTAGATATCTCCGTTGAGAGGTCAAAATGAATACATCTAAAACTTCTTTTTTGTGGCCATGCTTGATCCCTTTCTCCCTAAGTGTTCCCCATCTCAGTAGATGCAATATGTTTATAACAATATAGATTTAGAAGAATGATGTTAAAATACATGTATAGCAGCAGGTGGAGGTAATTCTGATAGAGAAAACTCCATTCTTCCAGTTACTAAAGCCAGAAAACAAGGTGTCATCATGAACTCTTGTGTTTCTTTTAACCCCCACATTAATCTACCAACAGATTCCATGGGCTCTATCTTCAAAATATTTTCAGACTGTTACGGCTGCTTACTATCGGACAGCTATCCATTGAGTTCAAGTTACTATAGTTTCTACCATGGATTCTTGAAATAGCATCCTAGGCTTTTGACCTTATCTACTCTCTACTAAATGGTCTATAATTCACACAAGACCTAGGGTGATCTTTTTGAAATTTAATTAAATTTAATGAAAACTGCATCCTTTCCCTCTTGAAGATCATCAAAATCCTTCACATACCAAATTGTACACATAACAAATCCAGTCTTCTTAAAAGGCCCACCCTAGCCCACAGTCTTCCTGCAGTCATATACTCATACTGCTCAGCGTATCTTCCTTTAGCCATTCTGGCCTCCTTGATTTTCCACGAAGATACTAGGATGTCTCTTCCCCAGGGCCTCACATTCTTGTTCACTCTGGCTTAATTGTTCTTTCCCATATGACTGACTTCTCTTTGTACGGGTCTCTGTTCAATATCTTCTTAGGTGAGATTATCTTGATGGTGATTTTAAAAAGCATCATCCTTGAGTAGCTCTGTCACTACTTCCTTATTCTTTATTTTGTCATGATATCGATGGTAGGTTTCCTCAAAGCATATGAAAAATATCTATCTATAGGTAAAAGTACAGATATAAATACATATCTGTCTATATTTATATATCTACACATATTAATACATAAAATATATATAAATTTAATATATAAACTTAACATATAAACTACATATTTACATACATATGTGCACATATAGACATACATTTATGCTCCTGTACATATATATTTACATATACATATAGATCTATAGAGATATGCATAGATGTGTACCTATGTGTGTGTATATATGTTTGTATATCTTCCCACAGAATTTTGTGATATTAGACTATTTCACTAATTTAAAAATTAATTGTTATTTTTTGTTAATTAATTGTTAATTAAAAATAGTAATTTTTAATGGTGATGATTCCTTCTAGAGATAATTAGAAAAAGGGAAAATTGAACTGCATACAGCATATAGGTCACATGGACTGATTGGCAATTGCCAATACTACAAAGTATTTTTAGTTTTGAGGAAGATTCTTGGACTATGCATGACATTATTTTTAAACATATCTCTAGGCTTTATTAGACAGGAAGCAATTTAATGTTCTGTCTAAAGATATGATTGTACTAATAGGAGCTACTGATATTATTAGAACAGATAAATTAAGAAGTGTCTAATACAAAATAAATCAATCTTATAGATGAATATAAGTATAGTGAAGTCTTGATCTTAAATAAATCTGCAGTTATAAATGTTTTGTGTTTCCTATTTTTTACATGACCTAAACTCATTCAAATATGATGTGACTATGTCTTGGGCAAAGGGACTATCTCTTGACCTATAGTACAATCCTATAATAATCACTGTTGTACACTTAAATTTGGAATTTATAAAGTTATAGGGAAAACTGGTCATCTGCCCTGGGAAATCCCTGCTGTTGTTGCATTCCTCATGTTCGCTCTTTCTGGTGAAAATGGAATGTGACACATGGGCAGACACTGATGCGGCACGACGAGCACAGGAAAGTCCAACAACCGAAAACAATGGCTCATCTACATCTGGGGATGGTGCCTTGAACTATCAGACTAGGGCGAGCAGGGTGAGAAATAAAGAGAAGGGGTGAAAGTAAGTAGACCTGGAAGGTAGCAAGATAAGATGGAGTGTGGGATCGTGATGACACTTGAACTCGAGCTCTATGATTGGAATGCTGTTCCGAATCTTCCTAAGTGCTTTACCTTTCCTAAAACAGTTTGCTTTTCTGTTAATTGGTATTGTAATATTTCCCATTACTAAGTGACTGCTATGTGGGTAAAGGATCTAAAACATGAATGATGTAAAGAACATCATTGCTATTGGCTGGTGCGGAGAAAGGAATTTAAGGAGGATTCAGTGAATTTAAGTTGTTCTCATTGTCACCATTATTTGGCAGCTGACTCAAAGCCTTTTTATTTCCTTCATCCATTCAAGGAGTATTTTTTTTTTTTTTGTCCATGTTAAAGAATGTCAGGGTACTAGAACTGACTTGCTTGAAGTAAGTTCCAAAATTACCAGTTACTACTTGGGCCTTATGAAACTACTGCATTCACATTCATATCAGCATTTTCAGACCAATCACCTTGATCATTGAACAAGGGTATACATGTGGCATGAAGAGCCTCCTCCATGACCTGCATGCTTCTTCCACTCTAGGGAAAGGGGGTGAGCCTTAAGCCAAAGGTAATTTCTTAGCATTTGAAACAATTCTTTCCCAAGATGCCTGTTTTTTTCATCACTAGCCAAACCACCTGTATTATGGTTACATACTGCTTGAAATAACCCAAAATCCTCAGTGTTTTAAGCAGAATCTTTCTTATAAGTAAAAATAGTATAGAATTCATTAGTCCAAAGCTGGTGTGAACTCGGAAGGTTCCCATTCCCAGCATGCAGCTGTTACCCTGGCCATAGGAATTTACAAGTTCTAGGCTGACAACTATTGACTGTATTCCAGCCATCTCTTCCCACAGGCTGAAAAGAAAGGTTTAAGAAGAGATACCACACGCTCTCATTAACAGCCACTGCTGCATATTACATATTCTATTTAAACTTAAAATGGTTTCCAGGAATGTTCACATGTCTACCCCCAGCTTTTAGAGAATATAGGAGGGCTCCTGGGTGGCTCAGTGGTTGAGCATCTGCCTTTGGCTCAGGTCGGGATCCCGGTATCCTGGGATCAAGTCCCACATTGGGCTCCCTACAGGGAGCCTGCTTCTCCCTCTGCCTGTGTCTCTGCTTCTCTCTCTGTGTCTTTCATGAATAAATATTTTTTTTTAAAAAAAAGAGAGAGTATGGGAAATATAATCTATATTCTTAGGAGCCATATATTCAGCTAAAAAAAAAAAAAAGACAATGGCTCAGTGGCTATGGGGAGACAACAGGCAGTCTGGCAATCTCAACCACATATCCTAATTTTCTTTTTTTTTTTTTTTTAATTTTTATTTATTTATGATAGTCACAGAGAGAGAGAGAGAGAGAGGCAGAGACACAGGCGGAGGGAGAAGCAGGCTCCATGCACCGGGAGCCCGACGTGGGATTCGATCCCGGGTCTCCAGGATCGCGCCCTGGGCCAAAGGCAGGCGCCAAACCACTGCGCCACCCAGGGATCCCCCTAATTTTCTATAAGAAAATAAGGGCAAATTAATTTTCCTTAACCTTATAGGAAATGCCAGGTTTTGATGAGTTCAGCGAATTTCCTGACATTTCAAGTAAAAAAAAATAATAATCCTAATTATAGTCTCTGCAAAATTAAAGGAGACAAAGACCTTCGGTAGTGTTGAGTTACAGGGATAGAGACATATTGGCAATCTGAGGTTTTCTCCTGATTCAACTGCAAGTTTTCAAGGCAGAGTCAGCATAGCATCTTCACCATAATAGAACTCCAGGAAGACTTCATGTAGAGAAGGGTTAACGAGTGAATATCATGCTTAAATGCTTCATTTCTTTTTGGTTAACTTAATCTTCATTCTGTTTTTGCATAATTAGGATATGAGATCTAAATATATGGGTGAACACTGCATAATTAGGCCAGTCGCACTCAGAATGTATAGGAGGTGAAAGAGGTGTGCCGAACTATTTAGGTCTATTATAAATATTCACAGGGTATGTCTTCACAAAAAACCTTCTCCTACTAACCTTATTTTATTATTTCTCATTATTTCCAGTTATTTCAAACAATCTTTCTTTTAAATTTCAAAAAATTCCTAAGGAAAAAAAAAAAAATTCCTAAGGGCAAGAATCATATCTTGACCACCTTTGTGGTCAACGTCACCATCACACCAGCTTTATTGACATTATCTAAATAGGCACTTACTATCACCCTGCTTTTCAACAGAGTGTGAGACAGAATTTTGGGTTAAAAATCATCTCCTTTAATGCACACAATGGTGATCTTAGGCAGTCAACAAACATCCTCATTAATATTTCTTAACTAGTATTATGTATAGGGAATGAGAGTCTGTATTTGACTCCCTCCACTAGCTAACGATATTTCTTTAAATCTGGTGTTGATACGTGAAGATATACTTTTGTGTGTGGAGAATACACATAAAATAACTTCAGGGAACCTCCAGAAATATAAATTTTAGAGAGTTGAATAAGTGGCATAGATATCAAAGCTAGGCCTTATTAATTTTCTCTTTTGTCAAATCGGATCAGAGGAAGGAAAATCCACTGTTTTTTCTATTTTATGTATTTATTTAAAACATTACTGCATGGATTCCGGTTACCAGGTCTTAAAATCCAAGAGATCACCATTCAAAGATTTCAACTGACTTATGGGCAAACCTACTTTTGACTTTTGTGGCCTGGGAACACAGCCACCCGTCATTACGTTGTCACTACAAGACGTGGAGTTTTACATGATTCATTTACAAATGGTGTATCACGATTTTATAAACAGAAATGCCAGGGACATTTGTACAGTTAGTGCTCTGCATAGCTGTGCCTGGTCTCGTGGGTGGAATCTAGGCCCCATCCTCTCTTGGGCTCTGAGGTGGGTCCACAGTAGTAGGAGGCAGAGGTGCTTTTATGTAATTCTTTCAAATACATGTTTTTGGTAATTTTCAGGAAGTTAAATAAAAGTTAAATTATAATGGAGGCAAAAGGAATGGAGAGGAAACTCAATGGGGGAAGACAAACAAAAGTGTAATCTCCATTATGTGAAGAAGGACAGGGACACTTGGGTGGCCTTAAATCAGTGGTTCTCCACTTGGGAGGATTTCAGCCCCCAGGGGGACATTGTTGGCAAAGTCTGCAGACCTTACTGATCCTGGTGACTCGTGACTCGGGGGCTGCTGCCGGCCTCTGGGAAGTAAAAGCTAAACATTCTAGAATCCACAGGGCAAGCTTCCCACATCAGAGAATGAGCCAATTGGAAATGTTGATAATGCACCTCATACTCTAAATGGACACATGCAGTATTTTATTTTACCCTTTTTTGTTTTTTTACTTTTTTAAAAAATATTTTATTTATTTATTCACAAGAGACACAGAGAGGGAGAGAGAGGCAAAGACACAGGCAGAGGGAGAAGCAGGCTCCTTGCAGGGAACCCAACGTGGGACTCGATCCCGGGACTCCAGGATCATACCCTGGGCCGCAGGCAGGCGCTAAACAACTGAGCCTCCAGGGATCCCCACTTTTTTTTTTTTAGGAGAGTAAAACATTAGGATGAAAGGAAGGCTTGCTGAAAGGGAGTTTGGCACTAAAATCAAATTTTGCCTGTTGTCGTTTTCCTGAAAATTAGATATTTTATTATTATAGTCAGTTTCACACTATTCAATACGCCGTCATGTAATGTTTTTATGTGAGAGAAAAAAGTCTCCTGGTCCCAAGCTTTTTCTTTCTTAAAAACTAACATGTTTTATCTTACTTGACATGTGCCATTTTCTAAGATTGCTTTACAAATAAGAGATGTAATTCTTGGGAGAATTTTCCCTTGATCTTGATCCATTCATTATATATATGTTTGTTTGGTTTGGTTTGGTTTTGTAATTGGACCCTCTTTCCTGAATTTCAGAAGTTCCAAATAAGGAAGTCACAGGACGCTGTCCAAAGATTTTCAGTCTCAGTTATATAAGTACAGTAAATGTTAAAATAATAATTATGTAGAAAATAATTTTATTTGAGTTTGGTTACAAGTTTTCTTTATCCATAGTAAGAGGGATACCCCTCATCCTTGGATCCGTAAATAAAATAAAGGAAATCTTGGCCAGAGAGAGCATCACTTTGCCTTAGAATAGGGTTGCATTGGGAGATGCTCATGTGCCTTGAACCCTGGCCAACACTGCTCACAACTTCACTCGTGTGTGTGGCAGGTGATACATCCATAAATGTGCACGTCACATATTTCTAAATATCTGTAGTTATATTTCATAAAGCATTGGATACTTCTTGCTGTTTAAATAGCAAAAAAATATATGGTATTGCAGCTTTAGAATTCTCAGTTTTAAATAAGACAAATAGGATCTGTTTCCAAGTATTGCTTACTTGGGTATCTTCAACAGAATTGTGATTTTTGTCTTTTCTCATCTGCAAAATGCTGTTTAATGTGCTGGCACTGTGACTGCTGACTCATCAGCAAGGATATGGCAGTATTATGCCAGCAGTTAAGAAAGATTTGCTGTTTCAAACAAAATAATGAGTTCCTCAAAATTTTTAAGTGTGCGTTTAGATAGTAAGAAGGTGCCAGGTTCATCATTGGAACTATCTAGCAATGATTCTCACACTTTCATCTTACACCTTTCCTTATGAACATTATCCACATTGTTTCATCACATGGGCCAAGCAGCTTGATTTTTTTCCCCCTCAGAAAAGGGTAAGAGAACCACATCCTGAAGTGTTCAGTCATTTCCAAAAGCAAATTTTATAGCGTCGTCATTTAATTCGAGAAGAGAAATGTAGGATGAGATGTTAACAATCAGAGACATGACTCATTCAAATAACATCCAGATTCAAGTTTCCTGAACTCGAGGTCTGACTTTTGAATCTCCACATTTAAGGATAAAAAGAATGGCGATACACCAGGAAGAAATAAGCTACACCGACTCAAAAGCGTGTATTCTGTCCCAATACTGTGTCATGTAAAGATGACTCAGTAAGGTAATGTGGTGTCCCCTTCCTATGATTCTGCAAAACATGCCAGGCAGCGTGAGGAACGTTGACATGTTTACATACTGTTGACAGTTGAAAAAGAAAGGCATGAAAAATGCACATTTTTGAATCCTGTTGCTAGAGTCCCTACATGGGGAAATTGGTGTCGTAGCTTGTGATCACACACACACATTGTTGAACTTCTCTATTCCTCGTTTTCCTAATTTAAAAAGATGCTATTTTCTTTGTAAGTTGAATGAGATGATGAACGTGTAACATCAGTTCCCAGTGCCTTAGTCAGAGCGCACGCTTAGTAAATGTTTGAGGGATCTGGGAGCAAAGCCTAACGGAGGTGCATGCAAAGGTCATCATGTTATTTCAGAGCGCGGAGGGTATTGAAATATCAACTAGCCCAGTCTCCCCGCAGACACTGATCTCTCTCTTGGATCCCACAAGAAAGTGGAATAGTGACTTCTGACCCCGTCTTTAGCGAGGAATTTACCATTCTACACGGCAACATGCTTCATGATGGCTATTTTCCTAAGATCCCATTAGCCCAAACATTTAATAAATGTTCCCTTTGGGGGATGCTTGGGTGCCTCAGTGGTTTAACGCCTGCCTTCGGCCCAGGGTGTGATCCTGGAGTCCCAGGATGGAGCCCACATCAGGCTCCTTGCATGGCAGGCTCCCTCTGCCTCTGCCTCTGTCTCTGTCTCTGTCTCTCTCTGTCTCTCTCTCTCTCTCTCTGTTGCTCATGAATAAATAAATAAAATCTTAAAAGAAAAAAGAGAAATGTTCCCTTTGAATGAACAGTAAACACGGCTTCCTAAATTGATGGTTCTTTGAAGCTAAAAAAAAGGAAGCTTTTCTTCAGGATCTCTTTCATGTATTGGAAGACCACCGTCTTACCCATCCTGAAGCTTTTCTTCATTTCTAAATAAAACATTTCAAAATGCTATGCGCTTGTTTACTTTCACATTCAAAGCCCTCTTCAAACACAACACATTTTAGTGGACGCAGTTCTTTAGTTGTTCTGTTCTAAGGCCAATGTCAGCGCCTTCTATTTCCATCTCAGGCTCTTCAATGCCTTCAGCCTGTGTCTATTTAGTTATTTGTTTCATTTCGTTTTGTTATTTTCTTAGCCACACCCACTTTGGATCTCTATTATCCTGAATACCTAGAGAAATGTTTAACAAATTACATGTGTGCATATTTTTGAATTGTCCAAAATTAATTTGGCCAGAAATAACGTGGCACAGCTTCAGGTTCTAGTCCTCTAAAAGCTTTGGTTGACTAAGGCAGCCCCAAAGACTGAGCTTTGGTTCCTCCTCTTCCACTTTGTTCACTTTCTCCATTATTTCTTCTTTTTAAACTATCATTTTAAAATTTATTGAGGTTGTACTAACTGCCAGGCTGACTAATTTACCTACATTATCTTCAATCCTTGCAACCAACAGACAAGGTAGTTCGTTTTCCATAGTGCAAAGAGGCTGATACAGAGGTTGTCCTTAAAGCTTACACACTTCGCTGGGTGGAAGTTATGGACCCGTAACTTTGGGGAACACCCTCTGGGAACAGTTGTGCATTTAATTTATTGCACTTTTGGAAGTCTATATTTCTTCATGATATTTATTACGAGGTTATGAATGACTTTGTCAAATGTCTTAATGTCTTTCTAATATATTGTCTTGAGGGGTCAAAACACTAAAAGTATGCTTTGTCTCTCAAATCTCAACCAAAAATATATTAGATTACTAAAAATGTGAAAAAGGGGGAAAAATCAACCACAAAACTTGGTGCAATTATAAAGTGAAACCAGGAGCAATGGCAAAAACAGATATTATTAGGCAAATTAGAAAGGACATCAGGCTGACTTGCATTGATGACCAACTCTATCACTTCAGTGAGTTTCAGTAAGTCAACAAAATAGGACTGATTTTCTTAAAAAACAAAAACAAAACAACTCTGTATTCTAAAACCTGTAAAGTTTCTAACGAAACCTAGCATTGTTATAAGACATACTGTAATAAAATCCAGCATATAACAGATTGCATAAGTATGCTAGGAATTTAACAGTCAGCATAGTCGACCCTACGCAATGGTAACAAATCCCCAAAATTCAGTGGCTCATTCTATACAAGTTTGTGTCTGACTAACATTGTGTATCTATAGAGACTTGGCAGAGGATTTTACTCATTGTAATCACTGGAGAACCAAAGAGTACAGATATTCATCCTACCTGATCATCTAATGGCTGAAAAGTTAACACAAAAACAAACAACAACAACAAACAACAAGGGAAAGGTCTATGCACAATCATCTGATGGAACTTCAAGTTTCCACATGGGAGCAATTGGTGAACCTGCATTCATTGGCTAGGAAATAAATCTCATGGGCCTTACATGATTTACTACAAAGTTCCTGAAGGAAGGAGAAGGAGAGTAAATGTGGAGCCATGTATTAGAGCTCTCCAGAGAAATGGAACCAGTAGGGTGTGCCTATGTGTATCATGTGTGTAGAGAAAGGGAGTCATGGAGTGCCTGGGTGGCTCAGTCGGTTGGCCTCAGACTAGATTTTGGTTCAAGTCATGATCTCAAGGTTCTGGGAGCAAGACCTGTGTTGGGCTCCCCACTCAGCAGGGAGTATGCCTGAGGACTCTCTCTCTTCCTCTCCCTCTGTGGTTCCCCCTGCACATTCCTTCTCCTTCTCTCTTTCACTAGAATGAATGAATGAATGGATGGATGAGTGAATGAATGAATGTTCTTTTAAAAAAGAGAGAGATTCATTGTGACAGATTTTCTCATGTGATTATGGAAGCAGGGAAGCCCAGATCCAGATAGCCAATGGTACAGTCCAGTCTGAGCCCAAAGAGAGAACAAAATATTCCAGCTTGAAGGTAATTAGGCCAAGACAAAGATTTCTTTCTTAGTCTTTGATTCTATTAAGGCTTTCAACAGATTGGATGAGGCCCACTCACTGTGGGGAGAGCAGCCTGTTTAACTCAGTCTACCAGTTCAAATGTTCAACTCATCCAGAAGCATCCTCATAAAGACATCCGGAAACAATGTTTAAGCCAATACCTGGGCCCCCTGTGACCCACCCGAATTGACACACACAATTAACCATCATAAACAGTGGCTCCCAAACACTGTAAATTTGGAATACATGCAGGGGTTTGCAACAGCAACCAAATCCAGACAAAGGAATGATTCTAAAACAACAAGAAAGGGAAGGTCATCGTCGTGCATTTTTCAAGTAAAGCTTATGTAAGGGTAACATGTTTTGTTTTGTGGGTAGGAAAGTCCTTGAAGGTAAATGAATCCCTGGCTTCATGGAAGGTTTTAATCTCATGGAAGACAAGCCCAAACCCCATCGACTTCTAATTGGCATGTACAGGCACAGTTCTCTCCCCCTCCACACTCCACGTTCCCATCCACATATGTGTCTAACACACTTGAGAAACGACACCACACAGCTGCTTCTGTAGCCATCTGTTTTATTGTAAGTACTCCTTCTCAATTTTATGTAATTTCTGAGAATTGTGTCATTCTTGTATGAGGTTCCTCTTCTTTTATGTTGTGACACTGCAAGATCACAGGGTTTTTTCTTTTTTAAATAAACGTATATAAGATCTCATGCTGCGTGTATGTTTCTATTTTCACCAGAATAACGTCTAATCACCATGAAGAGTTTGGAATTACATAGCCAATTATTACTGTTCATTTATAGAACGTAATGTCTATAAACCAAGGAAGGACAACCTACACAACTACGTTTCGATTGGGGAAGCATAATTAACATTAATGGAGTGGATTAGTAGATTTATGTGAACTAAAATACTCCTACACATGGTCGGTGGTGGCATAACAGAATGTAAAGAACTTAATTGTCAATGGCAATATATATATATCGAAAAAAAAAAATTTCTGATTTAACCTTTTGTCCCAGCACTTCAAAATAAGGGATCACATTTTTTCGAATTGGACTGGGGGAAAAAGGAACAGTGTAACCACATTAGGCGAAAAGAACTCTAAGGATCTAAATGTTGAAGCTATTTCACCCTGAGGGGTGAGATATTGAAACTAAGAATTTCAGAGAGTCAGCTTTCCTCCCCGTGAGCCATTCCTTCCATCGCTTCTGAGTTTCCCACGTCTGTTCTGCAGTGGCCTGGAGGTTTGGGTCCAGCCATACACAATGTTTACGCCCCAGTCTCTTTGTTCAGAGATACACCTGTCCTTCAGATACTTCAGTATTCTCTGATAGTTGTGGTGTGCAGTACAAAGACATTTCATAGGACAAAAAGTTTTAGGGATTACCTTGTTTAACCTCGTCACTTTGTAGGAGAAAAAACATTTTTTAAAAGAGACAGATGCAGCTTCTTGTCAGTAACAGAAGTATCATTAATCGCTTCCTCTTTCTGAAGCTCTTACTGAACATGCATTGCATGTAGAATAAAGGTTGCTTTAGAGCTGTGGAAAGGTGACGGCTTGTTCCAAGGTCTTATGCAAGGAAAATATCAAGGGAAAATGTCACTCGTGTTCCCTTGCCCAACTCAGTGCTTTCCAGAGATCTAACTTTATTTAGTAGATGCCCACGTGCATACACTGCAAAATAAGAGACAATCAGAGGATGATTTAGAGAACGCTGCCTCCTTTATAAATCTAATACTAATGTGTTGCTTAACCCTACATGAATTAATCTAGCTTTCTTCTACTTATCTGATGAAGGAAGAGGTGATTTTTTTCTTTTTAATTTTAAAACATGGAAATCTTTTAAGATTCTGTTGAAATGAGAGAAACATTTTTCAGAGAAAGGGACCTTACCCAAGCCTTGTATATGAAATTAATTTCTCAAATTCAAGAGTGTAATGACCTCAAGGGCTACCCTTAGCCTCTGACTGCAGGTGAATCGTATGTTGCTGGAGATTGCATAATCCCAAGAATCGAAGAATCCAGATGGTTCAAATGTCTGCTACAGGGCCTGGCATGTTCAGTTAAAGGCAGTAAGACAGCAAATTGATAAGATGAGAAGCATGCGCATCTAAAGCCTGACCTTTGGAACTTTGTGAAAAATAAGCTCTCTAGACCTTGACACCTTCTCTACTGTTTCTACCCAGCTGGATTGGTGTGGACGTAAGCCATTATATTTGCAATCGACTGTAACTGTACTGCACTCAACATGAATATTAGATTTATTAACTAGGAAATCAGAACACCTACGTGGAGCTGGGCATTAGGACGTGGGCATCTTTGGGGAGACATTATTCTACTTGCCATCCTAACCATTTTGTAAAATATCTGTTTGTTAGAGTTTCTAATCCTCTCTTTAAGGCTGGTTTTACCCCCAACCTTTTCTGTAAAACAGCTTGTCCATTTCTGCTGAAAAAGATCTTGCTCTTTTGAGACTTCTAATGGATCCTTATGTCTGCATCATTCACTGAGTTCTCTTTTTCCTCCAAACTTCGCTGTTATTGAAGTTCAGTGTATAAACTTATTTAGATTTATTAGATTTTATTTGGTACTGTATTCACATGTTTTCCCCTTAACCATCCAGAAGTGACCACCTTCTTAAAAAAAGGAAAAAAAAAAAAAACTTCAAACAGAGAAAATACTTATATTCCTAGTTTAGCACTTAGGAAAATGGCTTCTATCGTGTAGATTGATAGGTTGACCTGGCCCTGTCTTTCTCAATATCAGCCACCCATATTCTCCAGATGCCATAATTCCTTATTACAGATGTTGGACACTATTTGCTTAGCATTAGTTGAGCTCTATGTCTCTAGTTTACTGGAAGAAAGTGAATTCACTTCATTTCTTTTCTCTAAAAATAACTTGACAACTCATCTTTCAGTGTCAACTGCATCTATGCAAGGATATTTGTGTATTGTCAGATTTGAAATATTTATATTCTGTACTAGTTATCCTAATGTTATTTCTTTACAAATACCATATAAAGGTCAAAGATTCTCAAGAGTTGTTGCTCTAGGTTTTTGGTTTTTGAAAAACACAGTAGTTTATGCATGGATATCTTGGATTCCGTCCAAAACCAGTGTCACTACCTGACTTTCCAATTAAAGAAAATAGAAACTGGAGCAGAGGGATCAGCGGGGGTGAAAGTGAGGTCTCACTTCATGAGATGTAAGCGAGGTAGTTAGCCAACTCCCTAGCGCTCCCAGAAATTGCTCGAGGTCACTGGGGGATTTTTATGTCTTTGTTACCTGCCATTTTAGACTTTCCAATTTGTTATTCCTAATACCATACCCAGGAAGCTGTGACGACACCAGCCTCTTCTCAAGCTTGTTAATACATAAATGCTTTAAACCATTAATTTTCAAGCCTTTCTTTTCTCCATATTATAGGTTAAAGGGATCCTCGTTCTTGCCGGTCGTTATTATCTTAGTAATTCAAGTGTAACAACCTTTCTTTTACAGATAAAATGTAGTCCAACACAAACCAGAATTAATAAAGATCAGAGCAGCTTACAGGATTCCAGAATTATTTCATCTATAAATTTCCTTTGAACAAACTCAGGCAGTTCGTGCACAGGTAGCAATAATGATATTGCTGAGGTCCCTTCATGACTCTCTTGGGCTTCTGTGAATTTTCGACAAAGCAAAGGAATAGACATTCATGTCCTCTGCGCTAAGGAGATGGATGAGCCAAGTATCAGCTCTGAGATTTTCTGTTTAAATCGTCAGTTCCTCTCACTACAAGCAGAATTCCTTCTGACAGGGCAAACATGATAATATTAGGTCAACCCCAACATTTCACAATATTTGAACAACTTTCTTATAACTCTACCCTTTCTCCAGTGGGGGACACAGAGAAGTCATAGTCTGGAAGCAAGGGAAAGATACAGAGCACCATTGCTGGCTTAGAGATGGAGAGGGCCATGCGGTGGAAACTGGCGGCAGCTTCCAGGAGCTGAGAGTGGCCCCAGGTAACCACGATCAAGGAAAAGGAGACCTCAATCTTAAAACCACAGGGAAACAAATTCTAGTAACAACCAGAAAGAACTAGAGAATGGATACCCCCATCCCACCAGCCAAGTGAATACTGAGACCAGCAGACACTTTAACTTCAGCCCGTGACACACTGAGCTGAGAGCTCAGTCATGTGAATTTGCTTCTTACCTACAGAATTGTGCTGTTCTGCAGCCCTGAATTTGTGGTAACTTGTTCCATAGCATTAGAAACTAAGACAGTTAGTCCTTTCATGTTTTAGAAATAATACAATTAAAAAAAAAAAAAAGAAATAATACAATTAGGGGCCCCTTGGTGGCTCAACGGCTGAGCGTCTGCCTTCAGCTCATGTTGAGATCCGGGGTCCCAGGATCAAGTCCCACGTCGGGCTCCCTGTGAGGATCCTGCTTCTCCCTCTGCCTGTGTCTCTGCCTCTCTCTCTCTCTCTGTGTCTCTCATGAATAAATAAATAAAATCTTAAAGGAATGATAGAATTAGAAGACTTCTTTTGCAGAATAAACTTTAAAATTTGCTATTCTGTTTCATAGAAAAGTAATTTTAAAAATTAGTTATTTATCATTTTCTAATAAATAGCACCAGTAATCTCCTAACCACATGGAAACATTCTTTAGTTTTAAGTAAGCATCAAGGCAGAACTTCAATAAATTTTGCTGTAAATTTTGAAATTTGAACATAACATTAAATGAAAAAAAAAAAAAACAAGATCTGCAAGTGTGGGGAATTTTCTGGGAGAATGGCCAACAATTTATATGTTCTGATGACAGTGTTACAAAGAAAAGAGATTAATTGGTGGAATTATTCCTATTAAATATTTGTTTATTTATTTTTGCAGAGAGAGAGTGTGCATGTGGTCGCACGCGAATGGGAGGATTGGCAGAGGGAGGGAATCAACAGGGAGGGAGTCAAACAGACTCCCTGCCGAGGGCAGAGCCCAACACAGGGCTTGACCTCGTGACCCCTGAGATGATGACCTGATCGGAAACCAAGAGTCCAATGCTTACCTGAACGACCCACCTAGGTGCCCCTAACTGCTGGAATCATAAAAATGCAGAGGTATCCTTTCATAAGACAGTATAGCATTTCTAGCTCTGCTTCCTCAGACAGACTTTACTGAAGGCACTTGCCTTCTGCTGACCATGAAGATTCTTACTGTCTTTGGGATTTGCAGAAATCACCTCCCATAAATGGTGCTAATATGCACTGATTTTATATGTGTATATATCTATCTATATATATATATGTATACACACACACATATATATACACATATATAAATATTACAGAGTTCTCTCTCTCTCTCTCTCTTTTTTTTCTTCCTTTAGACAAGTTACTCCATTAGTGACAATTGAGGTGTTTAAATTGCTGATTAGGCACTGAAAATTTCAATATATGATATATTAACAGTAAAGTACTGTGTAAATAAAAGCAATGTATTTTGGGTCCAAAGATGATTTTTTTTTTAAAACTGTAACGGAAAAGTTGTTGCTTCTGCACTTTAATTTAAGCTGATAAATTTATTCCCTATGGGCCAAAAGGAGCCTTTGTTTAGTAGTTTTAAGGAATTAGAGCTTTCAGCTATCAGCAAAGTATCACTTGTTTTTTTTTTTTTTTTAATTTATTTATTCATGAGAGACAGAGAGAGAGAGAGAGACAGGCAGAGGGAGAAGCAGGCTCCATGCAGGGACCTCAATGTGGGACTCTATCCCGGGTCTCCAGGTCAAACCCTGGGCTGAAGAGGACACTAAAACACTGAGCCACCCAGGCTGCCCCTTATCACTTGTTCTTGACCAAAAATTCCCAAGACCATTTGAATGCTCTACATGTGAATATGTCGGCTCATTTGAAATCACTCAGGAGGTTGTAGAGATATGCCTCACGGAGCCAATAGTAAAACTACCATCTGAGTTACATACATAGATTCTGTTATTTCAAAATAAGTGAGAAAAGAGTAGAAAGGACACATGGAATTTCTGTTACCTTTGTTAATTCTAATCTTCCTGCATCTATGTAACATTTCTGGGTTATAAGTTAAATACGTGGGTCTTCTAAGAGACACGAACAACCTATTCTCCAGAAATAAGATATGTATATAGTACTCTTTTTTTTTTAAATTTTTTTTATTATTTATTTATGATAGTCATACAGAGAGAGAGAGAGGCAGAGACACAGGCAGAGGGAGAAGCAGGCTCCATGCACCGGGAGCCCGACGTGGGATTCAATCCCGGGTCTCCAGGATCGCGCCCTGGGCCAAAGGCAGGCGCCAAACCGCTGCGCCACCCAGGGATCCCAGTACTCTTTTAATTTAATTTATATTAACATTAATCGTGATTAATGTTAATATAATTTTATGATAATTCAGAAAAAAATTCACTATGTTTACTGAAGAGTTTAGACTATATATGTGTGTGTGTGTATGTATATAATCTGCTCTATTTATATGTGTAAAACTAAAGCATTAAAGAAATTAAACTATTTCTTTTAGTACCTCAAAACACTTGTAGGTAGATTAATGTGAACTAATCATTACTTTGAAGTAGATGTCTATTAATTACACAAGTATTTGACAAAATTTAATGTATGTTTTATGATAAGAGGGAAGATGGCTAATATTAATCCATCCATCCCCAAAGGGAGAAAACAAATTCAATTATATTATTGCCTGATACTTAGCAACCCTATCTTAAGACAGACTTGTCCAAAGACTTTTTTTTTCAAGGCAACAATATGAAAATCAGAATTGAGAGCACCTGGATGGCTCGGTGGTTGAGCGTCTGCCTTCGGCCCAGGTCATGGTCCCGGGGTCCTGAGATCGAGTCCCACATTGGGCTCCCCACAGGGAGTCTGCTTCTCCCTCTTCCTGTGTCTCTGCCCCTATCTCTGAGTCTCTCATGAATAGATTTTAAAAATATTTAAAAAAACAAGAAAATCAGACTCAAGTTTTTAAGTCATAAATGTTAAATCAAACTTCTCCAGGAGAGGGAAGTTGAACCCTGAAGTGGGGCCCAGCAGCCAGGCTGTTCTCAGGCTCAGCAGGGACTGTCGCACATCACCAGGGAAGTCCTCATAGAGCTTCCTTTGCTCCTGTGTAAAATGCAAGAAATACCGTCTCCCTCAGTAGTTCTCAAAGATCCAAAGAATTAATGGTAGGTAAAGGTATCCAGCTGTGATGTGTAGTAAGTTATTAATAAATGTTAAACCCTTTCCCATCTTTCCCATTGAACTTTTAATCCCATTTCATTATCATATATTTTAAACATAGGTCAGCTGAGTGGCTACTTGAGAAAACAGAGTTGCATGTTATAATTTTGAATTGGTACCAACAATGGGAAGTGTTTAAACTGACCAAAGGAAACCATTATCAAAATTGATAACAATTGGATTATGTATTATATCTTACTCAGACTTATTCCTCATTCTCTATTATATTAACCACCCTAAAAGTCTACCATACATATTATGTGGCTCTTAGGGAGTTAGTTTATATATTTGAACACATAATTTAATCATACATAAAAAGTGGTATGGATTAATTTCTTTATAAGCTAGTACTATTTTATGTTTTAAAAGATTTTATTTATTTATTAGAGAGAAAGCAGGAATATGGTAGGGGGTGCAGAGGGGGAAGCATACTCCACCGAGCAGGGAGCCTGATGACCTGGGGCTCGATCCCAGGACCCCAAGATCATGACCTGAGCCGAAGTCAGATGTCTGACTGACTGAGCTACCCAGGCGCCCCAGTAGCATTATTTTCATAAGGAAAATTGTTTTGTGGATCCTAATATTGGAGTCCAACTTCTATTATGTGAATCTACTTTTTAGCTAGTCCTTCCTTTTTTTAATTTTCAATAGACAGTGTTGACTTGCTCCTGTTGTTGACCTGACACTCACAGCCTACAGGGGGGTTTGAACGTGTGCTCGATATCAACCTAGATAGAGCTTTATCAGAAGAATTCCAAGCTAGACAGTAAGACATTTATATTTTGCTACATGACGAAAACCTGGAATTGCTATGCTTAAAACCTTATAAATGTAACTAATACATATTATTTGGATAGGTTTTATGTCAGATATTTTCTAACTACAGTATATAGCTTGATATGTGTGTGTGTATATATATACTTTTTATGGGGTGTATATATATTTATTATGGTATATAAATCATATATATACCATAAATAGTATATATGTGCATACATATGTATATTACTTCCAAACTTCACAGAAATTACACAAGAAAGATATTATCTACTTTGTTGTTTTTTTTTTGTTGTTGTTGTTGTTCACATTTGAGCAAACTAAAGACTGTAAATAATTCACCAGTAGTCTCATAGCAACTAATCTGTGTAAAGTCATCATTTGACCAAAGATCCTATCTTCCTATCCACAAATTCCCTCACAAATCCCCATCCAACAAGCTTCTTTATTGTGTCCTCCTGTTATAAGAAATGCAGCCTGTTCTAAGAAAAATCCCGGATCAGATTACCAACATGAAACAAAATTGAATTACCTAACACAGAATGGTGCAAGAGTACATTTTAATTCGTGTAAGAGACGGGAAAACCAGTGATGTTTTAGAATGTTTTAGTCCCTGACTCTCCTTTACGAAAGAAATTATTCCAAATAAGATTTTTATTTTTATTGAACTTGGTAGTTGATGGACATTTAATAGGACATATCTTGTAACAGAAGTTACCGTTCTAGAAAAGGGACCAACTGATAAATGGATAGTCATGGAAGGAGCATGTAACAAATAATATAAAAAAAAGGGAGTATGAAAAACATACACATGAAGTAAAAAAGAAGTTGCTAAGAGGTACCCTAGAAAACAGAGTTGAAGATTATAATTTTGAATTGGTAGGAGCAAGAGGAAATGTATGAACCATCTAAAGGAAAATGAGGCTGAGGACAAGAAAACTGATTAAGAAGGGAAAAAAATAACAGTTAAAACCGACCTGGGCCTTCATCACACATTATTCTCTGGAAAGGAAACGAAAGTCCTATTTGTGAAACACAGACTGGTGAGGTTTGGCCAAAGACAAAACTAAAATGCTGATTTGCCTTTGCTAATTAACTAAATGACTGAACTTTGGTCATTTCACGCCCACTAGTTTGAAAGTATAGGAATCTATCTTACATGTTTATATCAATATTGCCTAAATGGAAACACAAAAGATTGTTATAAAAAAGCAAGAGGAGAAGTTGGAAACATTTCAACATATTTATTATCTGGCTATTTTTTCTTAGGCTGCCCTATGTATCCTGGAAAACATTTGTGTACTTTATGTTAATTTGTAAGGATTTTTCATATCTCTCAAAACCTACTACATTCCACAAGTTAAGATGTAGTCTCTGTCCCTTAGAAATTCGTAGCCAAGTGGGAATGTAGCCCACACTCAGTAGCTACAGTGTACTGGGTCTGCACTTTAGGAAAGGAGGTAGATTTCTTCAAGCGGGGAAGAGGGTATGTCCATCACTGCCATGGAGTGAAGGAAGATTTACAAAGTAAAGCTCTTTTGAGCTAGATCTTGTTAGATAGAAATCTGAGCAAAGAGTGACAGGCTATTCAGTGGAGAGGGAAAGAAGTATACAAAGGCAGGAAACAAAAAAGAGCCAAGAAAATTCAGAATTACTGTTTGAGAAATTGTTAGTAAATAAGCCACAATGTTGAAGACCATCTAGGTTGAGTCCCGATGTTACTACATCCTCATTCATTTTCAAAGCACTGGCTCTTTCTTTTTTCTCTCTCTCTCTCTTTTCTTTTATTTAAATTCAGTTTGCCACCATATAGTATAACACTCAGTGCTCATCCCGTCAAGTGCCCCACTCAGTGCCCGTCACCCAGTCACTCCAACCCCTCCCCAACCAACTCCCCTTCCACAACCCTTTGTTTTCCCAGAGTTAGGTGTCGCTCATGGTTTGTCTCCCTCTCTAATTTTTCCCCACTCAGTTCCCCTCCTTTCCCTTATGGTCCCTTTCACTATTTTTTATATTCCTCGTATGAGTGACACCATATGATGATTGTCTTTCTCCAATTGACTTACTTCATTCACATAATACCCTCCAGTTCCATCCACATCAAAGGACATGGTGGGGATCCGTCCTTTCTGATGGCTGAGTCATATTCCTTCATATATATAGACCACATCTTCTTTGTGCACTGGTGCCTTCTAATACTCAAAGCCACTGCCTGAATCTGGATCTGACCCTAGAGTAATTAGTTCTAATTACTCATTATTCCCACACTTTGCTCGCCATGCCCCATCCTACACATAAGAATAATAGACCCATCACTGTTCCAACTCCTTCAGTGACTCTCAATCACTTGCACAGCACAATTGAAACCCTTAGGAAAGCTGATGAGGATCTTCTTCATCCACTATATCATCACGTCAACATGTAAAGCCAACTTTTTAGTCATTCCTTTTTTAACAAAATAAATTTATTTATTCATGAAAGACACAGAAAGAGAGGCAGAGACATAGGAAGAGGGAGAGGCAGGCTCCCCGTGTGGAGCCCCATGTGGAACTTGATCCAACACTAGGATCACGACCTGAGCCAAAGGCAGATACTCAACCACTGAGCCACCCAGGTGCCCCTTTTTAGTCATTCCTATAGATGTATAATTCTCCAAATTTCCTTATTCTCATATCTTTACACAAGTCTATAAACTCTTCTTGTCTTTGTGTCTCTAGCCTAGGGTCACATGGTAGCAGGACAACACATTCTCATGGTTTAGAACCTTGCTGAAATACCCTTTGGCCTTTGAACAGTTTCCTCACTTCTGCCTTTTTAAACCTCACATTACCCCTTTTGGGTCTCAAGGGACATTTTACAGAACATTATTATATCATTCCACCTCACGTTGCCTCCTACTTAGTTTGCATAGCACCCTATCTACAGTTTCAACACTTTGAGAGCAGGAAGGTATGTACTATTTCTTAAAATAAGAGCCTAGAAGAATACAAAGAAAACTTGAATTCTACAGGAAATTTTTGAGCCAGTATATGGTTATGTAAAGAAAGATTGATAATGTTTGGATTTCAGTCCTTAGACAATGGTTAATTCAAGACATTTTTACAGAAGAATAGTAGTTTCATGATAAGATTAGATTTTTAAATATAATTTTGTTTACAATATGTGATGGGTATCATGAATCTATTTGTTCCACATTCACTCCAGCTAGTACCTCTTCTTGTATTGCCTTGATCTGAAAACTAAAAACTGCATTTCCCAGACTTGGTTGCATTGAGAGTTCCAGGTGGAAATTAAGTTGCTCTTATTCGCACATTAATGGTGAGCTGTGCAGAATCGTGTTTGGTTAACAGGAGAGACTGAGCATTTTGTTGACTTATATCACCGACAATATGCTGCTGGAGTTCTCTGCGTCATGCTCAGGGCCAATCTTGCTCATTCAGTGGCCCAGTTTTGGGTGTAGGCTGGAGTCCTTCATGGAAGCTCAGACACTTAAGCACCGTTAAAGACTCTGTGCTATCTGTACGACTTACTAAATCCTGTAGTTCTTTGGCTGGGATGGATTTACTTTTTCACGACTAAGAACATCAGCCAATGCACAGTATAAACAATTAAATGAGGGTCATAAAGAAAGGGTACAGCAAGTGCAGTTGCTTACAATTGAGATAGGGTGGGTGACTTTCAAAGCAAAGCTGAGGGCTGTGGATATTAGACTATGGGAATCGATTTGAGAGTCATTTTTGAAATTAAGATATAACTAAAAATTAATTGAAAGTGGAAGGAGGGGGGCACCTGGTTCACTCAGTGGTGAAGCATCTGCCTTTGGCTCAGGGCATGATCCCGGGGTCCTGGGATCGAGTCCCACATTGGGTTCCCCCCACAGGGAGCCTGCTTCTCCCTCTGCCTGTGTCTCTGTCTCTGTGTCTAAAAGATGGGTATAAAAGATGTCATAACAGAATGATGTCATCCACATAGAAAAGGAATTTCAAGAAGGAGCAGGTGTTTGGGGAAAGAATTCTATTAGGTTTGGTATATTTTAAGGTCTAAAACAATGTATAGCCAACATTTAAGGTAGACTCTGTGGGAAAAAATATGGATATTTCTGAAAGGGTTAAAATGGATGCTTCACCTATCTGATGTAAACTTATAAACAACGAATATTATTACCTTACAGTCTCTGTGAAAGATGCTAGGAGGAAGCCATTTTAGACACTGGAAAAAAATAAAAATAAACACTGGAGAAACACAGACATTGGAAATTCCAGTTAATTATATATATATGCATGACATGTTTGTCCTTCAAAATAGTCTTCCATTTCTCTTACATCTATAAACTAGAATAATTATATGAAACCTATGGAATCCTTGGATTTTTATTCCTAAATTTCATCTGAAACTTTTGTTTCTCTTTGGATTTATTATTACTCTTTCCTAAGTGAAAATTTACTTTTAAACCATGAAATCATTTTAAGGAAAATATTTGGAAGGGGTCTGCTAGCTAATTGATCCTTTATATTAAAGGTGTGTGTCTTTCAAATATATGTAGTAAACAATATGTTTTTGTATCTGTCCTATGCTTATTATCAAGTCTTGTATATTTATTTAAGGCTTGATTATTTTTTTTAATATTGTTCCTAGGGTCCCCTCAAGATCAGATGGTGATATAATTCATCTAAACATTGGAGTAGAAACAGTATCAGTTTTATTAGATTTTATTGAATCAACATATTTCATAATCCTTATGTTGGAAAATTAGCTCCCAGGTCTTACCCATTATTTTTTTATTAGTTTTGTTGAATAATTTCACTAAAATGAGCACATGAAAAACATAATATAGCAACTGAGTAACAATAGGTCTTTGTTAAATATGAATTCAGTGGAGTAGTTGATATCTGGTGTTTAAGTTATGAAAATAGGTTTTCAGTGAAACACAGATTACTAGTGAGCAGTGGAGGAAGATGTGAATAACAAAAATAGAATAATAGTTGCCTTGTGGTGACTCCTTTGCAAAATATAAAAAACGAGTTGCCTTGTGATATCCCTTCGATGATTATTTTCTAGGGATAAAATCCCCTTAACCACACTATTTTTATTAAGCAAGTATTAATAAAGTCTGTGCTTGACTTTAGCTTATTGGAGAAAAATGTATTTGTTGGCAAGTTTGTGATCCCCCATCATTTTCATCCAATTGGAATACTCAGTCATAAAATAGCACATGATCTCTGTATTACTATATATCATCAGCAAAATATATGTAAACTCTCTTCATTTAGAAGTGATCCCTCTATGCCGCTTTGAAGCAAACATGCCTTGACACTAGCTACTCTGTTTTGTGCTTCAAATGACATTATAATTCTTATTTTATTGTCTCTCTCTATATAAAATCAGTGCAATATTCATTCCTTGTTTAGTGATATTTTCTTTGTGCTTAATACCATGGAAATACCAACGCGCTGCTTAACTTCTGAAGTTTATTAGCAATGCCCTGTTCTCAGATGACTCATTGGTCTTATACCCAATACCTGAGACTTTGTTTCTTCCTGATCTGAAGGTTCCAGTTGCTCATTTTCATTCCATGGAAGAAAACTCTTGGTTCTTCTCATTTTCAGTGTGTTATTAATCGCATCTATCACCTTAAAATATTGCTTTAGGAAGTCTATTCTATAAGAAAATCATGTACCATAAATATCTCAGCTCTTTTATTTTCTTAAGGTCCCTCACATGCAAATATTAAAAATTCTCTATAATACAGAATATTTTACTTCAAGTGCATGAACTTTTTAATCATACCTACTCATATACAAAGCTTAATAAGCCAAAAAAGAATTCTCCAAGTGGCAATGCTTTTCATGTTTATTCTTATTTCAATAAGTCATACCATGGAGTCTAATAGTTCTGTTTCTATTGTATATTGGGTCTGACTTCACTTAAGATTATTGGTCTATCTCTAGACATTCCTAAGTCCATCTCAGTCTATATCTTTATAATATGTGCCCAACAGGAGAGGGGTTACATGCATAGCTCTGGGTTTAGAACACCTGAATTGGCCATGTGGGCTCAGCTCGGTGTGACCATTTATGTGACCTCCCAGCCCTCAGTTCAACCATGAAGAAAGGATGCCAACAAAACCTTCTTCGTCTTGTAATTATTAGATCCGAATTGTAAACACTCTAAAGCGTTTAGTCCTATTCTGACAAATACTAACCACCTATACATGTTACCTGTTGAGTCTTTCCATAATGGACTGAAACTTGGTTTCCCAACTCTTATATTGGAAAAAAAAAAAAATCACTTCTTTCCCACCATGGTTTTCTTTTACCTGAGCATCTCCTTTACTACTCACAAAAATACTTCACTGCTGACACTCGATTACCAAGTGTATGGCGGTCATTTTCTCATACCGAGTGATTATCTGCAACCTGAGCTCTGTGTTCTACAATTTAACTCAATTCCACCCAGAGCTAGTGTCGGATTTTATGGGTTAAGTCTCAGTCCTATAAGACTGTTCCCTCCCATGAGCATGTCAGATGTCAATCACAACGAGTTGATTCCAGTTTACCCACAGCTTCTATTCAGTTTGGCTACAAATTGGTTATACCCATAACTCCCTCCTCAGGTTTGATTAATTTGCTGAAGTGGCTCACAAAACTTAGGAAAACAGAAAAGTTACCTTTACGAGTTTGAGGGGTATGAAAAAGGACACGGATAAATAGCCAGATGAAGAGAGATACATAGGGCAAGGTCTGAGAAGGTCCCAAGTGCAGAAGCTTCTGTCCCCACGGAACTGGGGGCTGTCACCCTCTGGATAGGTGGATGTGCTAACCAACTGCTATCTGAATCCATACCATTGGGATTTTTTTGGAGACTTCCTCACGTAGTCATGATCAGTTATTAACTCCATTTCTAGCCCCTCTCCCCTCTCTGGATGAACACACAGCTCCTAATCATGGCTTGGTCTTTCCAGTGACCAGCCCCCATTCAGAAACCTCAGTAGGATAAAAGATGCGTCCCCTACAGTCTTGTCACTTAGGAATTTACAAGTATTTTAGGAACCCTGTATCAGGGATGGGGTCAAAGACAAATATGAGAAGAATAGATGCTCCTAGTGTTCTTATTACTTAGGAAGTTACAAGCGTTTTAGAAACTCTTTGTCATGAACCCAGGGAGGGGTAGAGACCAATATACATATTTTCTATTCATGCTCTCTCTCCCTACTCAGATCTTTCTCTTTAACCTTAGGTCCAATCCTTGTGTTAGGATCTTGTTGAAAATGTTGAACTTACACAGAGGCCTATGCATTCATTTACCATAGGTACTCTTACATAACTAACTCTAAAGGACAAGGCAATGGAGCCCAGTTCTGGTTTACTAAGGGTAGTGATAAATCTTAACCATGAGACTAAGTGAAAAATTTCTAACCATTTGCTTTCCTATTCTGCTCTCTTTTACTTACTTACATTAGGAGACTTTCCAAGACTCGTCTTTCCAAGAGTCTTTCCAAGTGGATATGAGACTATCTACTTCCTGCTTTAAGACAAAGAAACCAAGCCTTGGTTTTCTTTTTGCTTATCCACTTTCTCCAAACTTTATTTCTTTTTTATTAAGGTTTATTTATTTATTTATTTATTTATTTATTTATTTATTTATTTATCTCTTTGCTCACGAGAGAGACAGAGAGAGAGAGAGAGAGAGAGGCAGAGACACAGTCAGAGGGAGAAGAAGGCTCCATGCAGGGAGCCCGATGTGGGACTCGATCCCGGGTCTCCAGGATCACGTCCTGGGCTGAAGAGAGCGCTAAACTGCTGAGCCACCTGGGCTGCCCAAAATTTATTGCTTAAATATGACTTCTTCCCCCATCTGGTTCTCTGGAAAGAACTAGTTCTAATATGCTTCCCCAATTGCTGACCATTAATGTGACACAAGGGTTTTTTTCTCTTCACAGCCACTCAAATATGTATGGGGTATGGGAAGTTTAGTGATTTTTTTTTAAGTCTAAAGGACATTTTAATTTTTATATTATGTGAGTTTTGCAAATGTTATGTTTTCAGAACTCTTTTTTTTTGGAAATGAAAGTTCATCTTTAACAGCCTTTAATGATTTTGAAAGTGGTTTGTTGAGAGATTAATATTATCTCTCCAGTCCAATATTATTCATGAAAATAGCATTTCTTTTCTCAAAGGCCAAAGAAAGAGAAATAGGATATCTAACCAAAAATAGCAAATTTGAGGGTTTTGTCTTTTCTTTTCTTTTCTTTTTTTCTTCCTTGAAATTGCAATGTCCTTATAAATAGATTTTGGTGAGGACTTTTATTTCTTTCCCAGACTGGCAATGTAAAGGCCTGAAAAAAAAAAAAGAGAGAGAGAGAGAGAGAGAGAGACTTGATTAACTAAAGCCAATTTTACAAGGAAAAGATTTCCTTAAATATTTGAAGATTTTCAGCACATAATTAGTCCTTCACAATTATATTGATTAGAAAATTATTCAATATTTTAAGTGAATGTTTTAATTTATTTTAAAAAATCTTCAATTGCTTTCTCCAAAGAATCATGAAACTGCATTGTAAAATTCTTGACAGTGTGGATGGTCCTCTTTTGATATTACCATTTACTTAAAAAAAATGGCACATGACACATGAAAAGGAGAAAAGTCAAATGAAAGGCATTATTATTTAAAAATACTCAGAACTATTGATGATCATTTTTCTCTTTACTGGTAGGCAGTTCAAATGTGACTTGGACAACAAACTAGCCCCAGGACCATGGTGTATACAGGCAAACCTGTATTTGTGCACCAGTAGAGCTTGTGAATTAAAGTAGAAGCCTGCACCCCATGCCCAGAAATTTACAAAGACACAATCTTATGCATTCCTCCCCAAAACAGAGGCTAGATAATATACCATTCACTTAAAATTGGACAATGGAAATGTGTATACATCTCTCTTCATGCCTGTTCAAACCAGCACTTGGACTGCAAATACATCGTGTTGAGTTTTGTTGATGTGAAGAATTTTTATATTTGAGGGTCTCAGCTGAAGTACAGTAATGTTCAGTATATTTACGCCACTGATTTCTATCAAGACCTGAAATCTTTTGATTTAATTTTTTCCTCTTATAGCTATCTATACTTCCTTTGGAGTGAAGACCTCATTCATCTGTAATTTTATTCCATTTTATGAATGCAACTTCTTTGCTTTCTCGTCTCTCTACTGCATCATACGGTCCAAACACCTACATGTTCATTAATCAAAGTATTTACCATTCTGCTGGCAGGACACAAACTCATTATCTCCACTGCATCCTGGGGATATTCAATAATCTCTGGAAACCTTTCACGATTTCTCTATTCAGTTGTTACATAATAATTCATTTCTGTATCCTGTTCTCTGTAATAGAGTGGTAGCTGACATGTAAATGTTCTCAGATGGAATTCAGTAGGCACACAGAAATGAATACTTACATATTAGTTATCATTATAAAGCGATATCTTTATTTAAATGTAAATCCCCATTTTTCTTTTCCATATGTATAAATATGGGATTAATATTTTTATTTTGTCCTACATCCAACACTCTGGCAGTTGAGCATGTTTTGCTCTGATTCTGATACATGACTGTGGCTCTGAGCTGTAGCCGTTTATCCTCCTGACCCTTAGTGCTTGCTGGATGCACCATGCCCTTCTGATGGGTGGGCTGTGTCCAATCAGTCTGCCTTTGGAGACACATACCAACTCAATTTCTCTCACATCTAGTTAAGGGTACAGAGTAAATACTGGGTCATGCTCTTTGTCATTTGGGGACCTATGGGAAACTTAGGGAAGCCAACCTATTGTCTCATGGCTAAATATGGCCCATCTCCATTTCTGAGTCAGAGTTTCTCATCAACATGAAGTTCAAATCTATAATTGACAAAGAATATGGGAAATATTGCCAAAAACCATGGTTCATCCAACTAATGTCCCCACTATGCCTCTTCCTGTTGACTCTTTTGATATAGTTTCTCTCCTCTCCTCTCCTCTCCTCTCCTCTCCTCTCCTCTCCTCTCCTCTCCTCTCCTCTCCATTCCTATCTCCAACTCTATAGAAGTCCATTATTCTCCCTCCAGTCTAGAGGAATGTGTGTGTCCTGGGTTGTTGAAGGATAATCTCCACAAGAAAAGAGAGCATCAGAGCTTGGACAAGTCTCTCTCCTAACCAAATGATCAACAGTTGAACAGGTCACTGCCATCATATACTTCTCCCCATGTCGAGGAAACAGCTATGATGCACGCCTGCCTCCACTTGCCTCCTTGGTGATGCTTGTGCGTGGTGATTTATGAAACACGGGCTCCCACTTTCTGGACTGGCACTTCTACTTCTTCACTTCCCTATCTGCAACATCGTTAACCTTGCCTAATGGTAGAGAAAAATGACAGTGATAGGATCATCTGGCTAAAGATTCATGACTGTATCCTGCTTTCTCATGATTAGCATTTGGCTTTTTTTTTTTACTTTGGTTTTTGAATTTCATACAGAAATATCTGTATCTTTTGCTTTCTTACTATATACTCAAAAACCTAGATCTAGTTGTTTGCTTTGGAAAGCTCTCTCATGCCCTCATTACATGATGATCTTTTATCCACCCCTCGGATATCAGCATAGTACATCTTCTTTGGGGGAGATTTTTTCCATTCCTCAAAGACTGGATTAGATGCCATTTCTGGAAGAGTTCTTACCCTGACTTCATCCGATCATAGCAATACTTATCACATTGACAGTATTAAACATCCACCTTCTGTTTCTCTCTTCTCCAACAGACCGTAAGATGGCTTGCAAGTGGAGACTGTGGATTTTTCTTCCTTGTATCTTAAAATTATACATAGGACTTAGCACAAAGCCTTCAATTCACAAACATTTTGAACATGTAGTTGAATGTTAACCGTTGGACTTGACTGGTCTCATCGGATCTGAAAGTGTGGTGGGCCGATGCTCGCCCAGCATAGTTGGAGAACCCCTACTCTTTTATGAGTAGCCAAGAAATGCTGTAAATATTCTGTCAGTGACATTTTGTACAACCATTTTCTCCAAAATGACACAAGAAGCAGCAGGGTAACTGTTGACTTAAAAAAGTAATCTAAAAATATTGCGGGTCTCACCATAAACAACTTTTCTTACTCTGAACGGCATTTGGGAAAAGCACATCAGAAATACAGTTGGCTGCATCAAACAAAGGGGCAGTCTAATTTTAGGTCTCAAAATGCAGTTATAATAAGCAGTTACAAGGGAAATTTTTGGTTCTCTAACGGCTTGGTTTGTAAAAAAAATAGTTGGATAGGTGTAAATTTAAATGTGCATGTTGCAGCCCGAGGCTTGTTTCCAATATCTACATTGAAATGTGTACAACTAAATTGAGGACATGATTTAATAGAAGCTTTAACTATTGTTTTGTGGACGGTATCTATAAATAAAATTCATCATGCTATCAATCAATACAAATAAACAGCATCAGATACCAAGAGGCCTTGAAAATAATCTTTCTCTTCCATAATGTCCTAGACAAAAAAAAAAAAAAAAAAAAAAAAAATTGGTTCACAGACTTTCTGCTTTGGTTAGTCATTGACCTAATAAGTCCTACTTTCAAGCTGTGATAGAGAACACATCGGGGTCATAATTGTCAGTCCATTAGTAGAAGTGATCATTAGAAAGTCAGTGAGGGGACGCCTGGGTGGCTCAGTGGTTGAGGATCTGCCTTTGGCTCAGGCCGTGACCCCAGGGTCCCGGGATCGAGTCCCACATCGGGCTCCCTGCATGGAGCCTGCTTCTCCCTCTGCCTGTGTCTCTGCCTCTCTCTGTGTCTTTCATGAATAAATAGATAAAATATTTTTTAAAAAGTCAGTGAAGACCTAGTGAGAGCATTCCCCTCATGGAACATGGGACCCTCCTGACCATATTCTATATTTGAGCTATCAAGTGCTTGTCTCCATGCAGAGTGCCTGTGCAATGCAAGCAGTATTGTTACTTCACAAATTCTAAGCAGGTTCATATGCACATAATGTACATGATTATATGTAAAGATTAACATGTGAAAGTTGACGAATTGTTAGTTTTCCCTTTTTAGAGACATTTATAAAAATAACAACACTAGTAACAAATACTTCTAAAGTTCTAGATCATTCCCAAATGATTCTACTCACAAAGAATCTTTGTGGGGCAATCATCAAGGGCAGTGAGAAATGGTCATTTTGGAGAATGAAAACAAGTAATTTCGCCTAGGCATTGGTTGAGGTAGAGGGGATGAATAGGTCAATTTTTCAATATTTCTTGTTGCTCTAGAATAGTCAACCTCAACTCCTTACGAAGTACTTCAAAAAAAAAAAGAATTGAGAAGGTACAAGAATGATATATCTTTGATGAGTTTGCCATGGATTGGTGTTTTCAAGTGACAATAATTTCAGTGACTTTATTTTAAATTTTCATTATCTCCAGACTTTTCCGTATTTCAGGATGAGTTCCAACCTTTATTTTATCTGCTTAGGGAAGTCAGTTCTTAACTTCTAACAATACAAAGGAGGATTTGAATAATGCTGAAAGTCTCTTTCATTTCTTTTTATTTAAATTCAATTAGCCAACATATAGTACATCATTAGTTTCAGATGTAGTTTTCAATAATTCATCAGTTGCATAGAACACCCAGTGCTCATCCCATCACGTGCCCTCTTTCAAACTAATTTTTTTCTTCAAATACAGAATGTGCCTGAAATTTCAACACGTATATATGAGTGTCTCAAACACACAGTCAAACTTCACAGGAATTCACAGTTATTTTTCTTTTGAGGTATTGCTTCAATGACATAGACAAGAAATACAGTGTATAGTTACATAGGACATTTTTTTTTTTAGACTAAAGGATATTTCTTACAACTGACAGAAATATTTGTCATTTTGACATTGTCGTAATCAAATATTTACCCAAGTATCTTTATCTACTTTAATAAGTAATAGAAAAGTAATTATAGATATTTTTACATGACAGCACATGACTTGAAAGTTCAGAAGTGATTTTAGTCTCCCTGGGAAGCCTCCTGATGTGTCCTCCAAGTAAGAAAATGAAACAAAGTCTCATTTTATTTTGCCAGTTCTTCTGGGATCTAAATCGATGACTACAGAAGAGTTTTGTGGTATCATTACAAAGCAGCAAAGAGAATTTGCTTCAGGGAGAGTGCTTTAGTGACAAGCATGGAAACGGTTATATAAGAACCTTACAAATGTGACTCTTCTGGTATGATGCCCAATCTGATCCCTTCTAGTCCAAACAAAACATGTTGTGATGCTTACTGTACTTTTGCTTAATTTATACCTTTCTCAGACTAAAATGGCCTCTTCAAGTTCTTTTCTTAAAAAAAAAAAAAAATATATATATATATATATATATATGTATTTATTTGAGAGACAGAGAGAGATGCACATGTGGTGAGGGTGGGGGGAGGGTAGAAGGAGAGGGAGAAGCAGACACTTCACTGAGCCAGGAACCCATTATGAGGCTAGATCCTAGGACCCCAAGATCATGACCTGAACCAAAGGCAGACACTCAACTGACTGAGCCACCCTGATGCCTCTCAGAATTATTTTCATAACAAAATTCTCCATATCCTTTCTATGCCAAGTGTTCTTTGAAGTCATTTTGGATTCCATTATTTAGGACTAAACACTCTATTAGGGTAGCTAGACAGATCCTTTTTTCAGAACATGTACAATTTTGATAGATTTTAATGTTCATTGAACAATTATAAATACCTTCTTAACTCTCAGTGTCCTTGTAGCATTTCAGGTTACTAAGCAATAACTAAATAACTATGCTTACTCTTGAATGTGAAAGCAAGGACTTCCCTCTTTATTCTAAAAGGAGTTGAATCAATCAAAGGATGTTCTGAAGTAATCAATCAGCATCTGGTCTATATTTAAAAATCACTGTGAGCACTGAGTGTTACATGTAAGTGATGAATCACTAAATTCGACTCCTGAAACTATTATTACATTATATGTTAACTAACTAGAATTTAAACAAAAATTTGAAAAAATAAGAGTCTCCTCGGTGGCTCAGTTGGTTAAGCATCTGCCTTTGGCTCAGGTCTTGACTCCAAGGTCCTGGGATCGAGCCTGGCATCAGGCTTCCTGCTCCATAGGGAGTCTGCTTCTCTCTCTGCCCCTCCCTCTGCTTCTGCTTTCTCTCTCACTAGCTTCTCTCTCTCTCTCTCTCTCAAATAAATTAATAAAATCTTTAAAACTTTTTTTTCAAAAAAATATCACTCTAATATAGTGAGTAGAATGATTTGGATAAGAATAACAGTTAATTTATAGAGACCAGTTAAGAAATTATTTTTGTAATTTAGGGAAAGATGAATTAGACAAGAAGTCCTAGAATGGAATTTAAATGCTATTTATGTGGCAAAATGATAGTGTGTGATGACACAGTAGATGTGTGTGTGTGGTAGGGGAGGATGAGATGAGTCAGTAATAAAAGGCGATCCCTGAATTCTTAAAATGTGTGATTGCATCAGTAGAACCTTTTGTTGAAATAAGGACTTGTAGGGAGAAGGTCAATTTTGAGGAATGAGATCATTATTGCAGTTCTAGAGTGATAGTTTTTGTTTTTTTTTATTTTTAATATTTATTTATTTATTTATTTATTTATTTATTTATTTATTTATTTATTTATTTATTTTAGAGTTCTAGTTTTATAGTGCCTTAAAGGTATCCAAAGAAATAGTCAAGCAACAGTTGGATATACAGGTCACAGAAGAGGCATCGTCTAGAAATGCATATGTGGGTCATCCCCAGAGAGAAATTGTCTGAGGTCCGGTCTCTGACAAGATTGCCTAGATCTGAGGACCAAGTTAGAAACTAAGGAAATAGTCATGAATAATTCCAACATTTAAACATGGGGAAGAGCAAGACTGCAAAGGAGTTTGAGAAGGTGCAACCAGAGAGATGGGAGTAAAAATAGAAATGTACTTGGTCTCAAAACTTAAAGAAAGGGATTTTGTGTGTTTTGCTTAACAAGGAAGACATGGTTGGTGCTACTGAAAATTCAGTAAAAGGATTAAAATATGCCCAATGAAATGAATGATCTGGGACTTTTTGAGAGAGATTAACATGGTGGAATGAGGGCAACAGAAGCCAAATAAAAATTACCAAAGGAAATGGTAGAAAGGTTAAAAAATTATAATTTTTCAACATCTGTGGTTATATGGAGGATAGAGAATATATTCTATCATTTATTTATGCAATTACTTTGGGATTCAGTTGATACATCCCCCAATAAGAGGAAATAAATAAATTTATTAACTCTGATGTTTAAAATTCAGGGTCAATATGATGGACCAAAGTAGAGAAAAACCAAATACAAAAAGAATAGGTCTAGTCCAGCAAAATAAATTGCAGTCTTCTTAAATTTATTAAACTTTTAAGTAGTATGTCTTTGAGAGTGAGGTATTATCAGCCACGGAAACAAAAAAAAAATGAGAAGCAGATACTAGCATTCCCCATCCATGAAGGAATTGTCTTGGCCAAGTGTTTAACATATTTTGGAGAAATATAAATCATCTTTGTCTGATGCCATTAAATATTTGAATGATAGTAGTTAACTCCTTGTGCTCTCTTTCTATTCCTACAAAGCTATCTTTTCATAACAATTTGGCTTCTTACTCTTTTTCAACAGAGTAAGAATACGTTCTTGTGTGAACTTGCAATTTTAGTTCTCCTTAGCACTTGGAATTTTCTATGCACATTAACCTATCACCATTCTGATTTCACGTATCATTCTGGTGATCTTGGTTAAGGGCAAATTGGTCGTGAGTAATGGGCTCGTTCTTAGTTGATAATGGAATCAGACTTCTGAATAGACCTGAAGACTGATTCCAGAACGCAGGTAATACACAGAAGTATGGACTCCATGAGAACGGATGGGTGAAAGTTGACATATAATCCTCTACACTTAACATCCCTCATTGGATATAAGGTGTTTCTTATTTCCGTTTTCACATTTCCAAGTCTGCAACTGACGTATCATTTTAAGTACTTTGTGGACAGACAACATTTTTTTCTAGAGCATCCAGCAAATTGCTCTAGACATATTGACTACTGAAAATAAAATAAAAATTTTAAGCGTTTGTATAATTTTATTGATATGAATTCGAGCATAGGCAGGACATTATTTGCTTGGCAGCAAACTTTGTATTTGATATGCATTACCCACTCACTTACTGAAGTCTCTTGTGCTGGGAATTAAAACCCTGAGGGGCAGGATATTATTGTAAATACGACAGACTTTCAAAATCTTGGGCTTTAATGGGTAGATATTAGCTAAAAATGAAAAAGTTCCGTACGGTAGTTGAATGCCTTAGTGGAATTAACATTCATGTGAGGCCTGGTTGTTATATACCCTCAAAGAACAGATTGCCCATAACATGCTCTGTTTGTGATGGGATATTAAAGACCAGCTCTCATAATTTTTCACTCCACATTTATAGATTTGTTTCTGCTGACAGAATCCTGGAAATGTAATTAAATGTTTAGTTTAATTAAAATGGAAAATAAAGCCTTGTTGTCAGAAATTCACCATAGCCCCCAAAAGTAGCAAACATGAGTGATTATGTATCTCAAAAGCGTGTACACTGATTTTCTACATGTGTATATCTTGTAATACTCAAATAGAGTTATACTTGGTATTATGCAATCCTCAAAGCAAACTGTGCTTTGTCATTGCAAAAAAAATATATGTATATATAGAATTCCTATTAACATGTAGAATGATATTTATATATGAAAATAGATGAAGCTTTGCCTGTCACATTGATGGGGTGTGGTAGTGCATATTGAGAAACTCACAAAATATATATCTCCACTAGGGGTCAGTCTTTTTTTTTTTTTTTTTTTTTTTCATAAAGCACCAGATAGTAAATATTTTTGGCTTTGTGGGCCATATGGTCTCTGTCAAAACTACTGTATTCTATTGCCGTAGCATAAAAACAGCCATAGATGATAATCAAATGGGCATGAGTTTGTTCCAATAAATCTTTATTTATGGACACAAGTTTGAATTTCATATAATCACATTTTATTAAGTAGTAACCACTTAAAAATGTGAAAAAAGCATCGAGGCTCACATGCCTAATCTGTCCTCCAGGCCTTTGGTCTACACACGTGCAAACACATGCTCTTACGCACAAGGAAACACATAACTATTTCCACTAAAGTGTTTTACTTCAAACTATTCAACAAACCTTTCTGATTTCAACTTCTGCTATTCTCTGCCTTGCTCTCTCTGGTCTAACCACACTGCTTTTTCTTTGTTTCCCTCTTCTTTATTTTTTCTGTATTTTGAGTCATGCATAAAAACTCCTTCCATATTCAGAATGTATTAAATATTTTGATAAACATTTAACTGTAATATTGTTCTCAGCATGCTTATGTGCTCATTTTTTTTTTAAAATAAAATCATTTCCTTAACAAATAGGTCATACATAGACCAGCTCAGTACTGTGTTTTTGGGGAAAGTTGTCTAAATTGACACTTTAATCTTAGATATTTACTCCTGGAATGTATTTTCAGTATGCGTCACACTAGAATCAGGATATATTCTTTGTTACAAATGGTTAATCATGGACCCTCTGTACTTAATTGAAAATTCTCTTTTCTAATTTATAATGGCTTTTTGCTATATATTAAATCTTTAATCTTTGGCATGTGTTTCTGAATTGTTTGTGGTTATATTGAATCTTTTTTTTTAATTTACACATGAGTTATATTTTTAAAAAATTACATTAAAATGTATATTTGATGCTTAGGAGAGCCTGGGTGGCTTAGTCGGTTAGCTTCCAACCTTTGATTTTGGCTCAGGTCATGATCTTAGTGGAAAGGGGAAATGGAGCCTTCATGGGGCTCTGCTGAGCATGGAGCCTGCTTAAGATCCTCTCCCTTTCCCCCCACTCATGAGTCATTCTTTCTCTAAAAATACATAAATGAGTAGATTAAAAGGGAGAAGTCCAGGTTAATATCCGGCATATTGGATTGAGAACAAAAGTGAAGTAGTGATCTTAGATAGGAGTAGGCTCGCCATTGTAATATGAGGAAAGATTAGGAATGTGAGTATAATATATTAGGTGTAAGTAGTTTGCTGGACTTTTCTAACAAGAAGAAAATAGTGATTTTGTGGTTATTTTTGTTTTGTAAATGGAGGTGTTATGAGGTTGCTCACTAACAGTGAAAAATGAAAAGACCTGGAATAGAAAAGAGACAAGTTTAGAAATGGTCATCTCAGAAAATTAAATCTATAGAGTTGGGAAATACAGTACAATTACCAGGAAAAGCTTTTTGTTCATTTGAGGTCTGTGTCTTAAAGAGAGAACGATTTACGGACCAGTGTGCTATTTCTCTAGCAACAGAAAACTGTAATAGAAAATGCTTATTTTAATCTTCCACTTATGACCCTCCAACACACCGCCACACACTGATATTTATAGATGTTGCAATTTTCATACAATTTTGCAGATTTGCATGACTTTTACAGTCCTGTGGCACCTTTTCATCTGGCTAAATAAGGAAAGAAAATGTTTGGCTTCTTTAGAATGGTGTTAATGCACATTCATCTTTCCTTCCACATCCTCGTGTTCAGTTGTTCTAACTGATTTCAGACAAAATCAGTCAAACTTTGGTAGAGGCAACAGGGATAATGTCCTAAAATAAGTGAGCAACTTCATGATAATGAATTCCAATGCAAATAGTGATGACTTTGCAGGAAATACACCCCAAAAGTGAATTGCTTCTTTTTGCTTGGGTTCCTTTTCTGACTTTCTCTCTGTTTCACGTCCTCACGGTTGTGCTCTGTAGGTTCTGTGATTGGCAAACCAATCCCCTTTATCTTTGGGTTCTGATTTTGTCCTCTGGAACTCTAAAATAGAGAAAATCTATATCTCCCCTGAACAGATTGTGGATGGCAGCGGATTCCCTTCTTTAGTCCTGCCTTTCACTTTTCAACGAAGTAAGTGATCTCAACAGCACAGAATGTTAACAAATGAACCCCCTTGCTATCACCCGAGATCATACCCTGGCTTTCCTTTGCAATGTGTTCTCTTCTGTTTCGAAGTTGCTTATAACTTTGTAACATTTAGGAAGATGCCCTTTGTATGCATAAATATTTTGGTAAAAACCATAATGGTAACTGAGAGGTTGCATCTATTTTCATAATTTTTATCTACTGAAGATATTTCATTCCACTTATTGTAATAGGTGAATTAGATAAATTATCTCCAATATATGTAATCACTGTAACTTGTCCTCCATAAAGGTGCTATTACACCATCCAAGGAGGAGCAAACTGAGAGCCAGTGTTTATCAATGTCAACCTACTGAATAAGTGCCGATGCCAAAATTTGACCCAAGTTGGTTTCTATCCCAAATCTAAGTGTTTGTTTTCAAGTCCCTCGGGGAAAAATAATGGCACAAGGATTTAATAGTTCAGAACTCCATTACATAATGCATTCAGTTAAGTCCTAGGGGGAATTCAGAAAATGGTTGAATAAAAGGGATCGAGGCTATTTTTAATATGGGAATTGTATCATCAGATTCCTATTATGTGCAAAGTAAAATTCCAAACATCATAGGCCTGTATTAGAAAGATTTTTAAGGGTGTTTCTAAAGGAGGAATTTTGGATTGAGGAATGTGATGGAAAATCACCAGTGTCGGTAATGACTGGTAAACAATGAGAGGAGAACACATGGTTAAGGATACTGTGTGTAAAATGCCAGCTATGATACATGGATATTGGCAGCCAGAGTGATCTTCAGTTGGGCAAAGGACAGTGACGGTTCCTTTCTGGCAATGCCTTGAAACCCACAGATATGTTCCAGTAGCACTGCAATATTCTGATAATAACCTAACCCTACCTAGAATTTAATCTTGCCACTCTCAGGACCGAACTCAGAACAGAACAATAAACTTAAAGCCTGAATTTTCATTGCTCTCCTGGGCCTGTTGTATGATTCTCATAGTCTATGGCAACCAAAAGCCCTGGGCTTATACAATGCAAAAGCCCTATAGAGAAATTGTTTTAGGAGAGCACGCACAATGAATTAAAAAGAAAAAAAGAATAATAATATAAGGTATCCTGAGATATAGGTAAATGGCATTCCTTCTGATCTGCTCAATTTTCCTAGCGTCCCAAATTAACCCTGGCAATATGAAATTCATTTTGGCCTCCCTTTCTAGACAATACTTTGGAGACCCTGTTCTCTTTTTAGCTTGTTCTGTTCTTTATGGGATTGATGGCCTCTATCAATTTGTCTGAGTTAAAAATAATCAGGCCTTATGTGACGACCCAAGGTTTCTTTCAAGGTAGTGATATAAATAACCTTTAATAAATAGTAACTACCCTCACTTTTGTTCACTCAGACATATTCCGGGTAAGAGCAGGTGACAGAATTTGCATTTCAAATCCTTGCTTTCAATACGGTCTTTAATTTCCAATATGAAAAATTACATATGTTTACTAACTTGGAAACCCTCTTATAAAGCAACTCTGAATAAGCAAGGGAATGGTAAAATATAACTAATCACATATCTTTGAGTGAAGATCAGGCTTTTCCTACATTAACATAAAGAGTACAAGATCTCATTTTAGAACTCTGTGTGCTGTAGAATATATAAATCTCCACTAAGTTCATTTGGTCTATGTTTAGACATTTTTATAGTGACCGAACTTAATTGAATTTCTATATTTTTACATTGCCGGTTTTTGCAAATATTAGAAAAGTTCTGCTTGCTAATCAGTAATATATAATTCAGTTTACTGAAATGTCCCTTTTACGTCCTATCTACATAAGATTTAACAGTGTTTCCTGATCATCTCTTATGACTTCTCTTTCCTCTCCTCTCTCATCCCTTCCCTTCTCTTCCTTACATCACCTGCTATGCTTTCATCACTGATCCTGTAGAAACTTTTCTCTTATTTTTTAGAGGCTTATGTTATCAGTATTATTGTGTAGATGACTCATAACCCTACCCCAAGCTACGGTCTCCTATTGCCGGGTGACCCCTGTATATCTATCTCCTCATGATGTCTAGCGAACACCTCAACATTGGCATATTCCAATTAGAATATATTATAATTCCTAACAAGACATTACTTCCCTCTGACAGTGCCATTTTTCCTTAGGATCCTACTTAAAAATCTCAGATTCATTCTTAGCTCTATTTTGTTGTGTTTAATTATTTCTCTATCTACAATATACGTACCATTTTTCTCCCATTTTTTATACCAGGTTAAAGGTGCTTATTATGATTGTCTAGATTTTAACTATTAAATTTACTACATATTTTTCATTCTGCAATTCAGCAGTCAGGGACTCCTTCCTCGGAGTACCTGGGTAGCTCAGTTGTTTAAGCGACTGACTCTTGGTTTGGGCTCAGGTCATACCTCAGGGTCATAAGATCAAGCCCCATGTTGGGCTCTGTGGTCAGCAGGGAATCTGCTTGAGATTCTCTCTCTCTCCCTCTGCCTCTCCCCCCCCCCTTGTGCATGTAGTCTCTCTCTCACTAGATAAAAAAGTAAAATCTTAAAAAAAAAAAAAACAACTCCTTCCTGCCTTCCTCCTGTTGGGTTCCTTTTCTGATGTCTCTGCTCTTACACCTAAAGTGCAAAACCTTAAATTTCTTTTCCTCTCTTTCTTTCACTATATATAGTTTGGTGGCATCATAATGGCATGAAATTTAAGTGCTCGTGGGAACTGACAAGTCATTTTACCTGCCTAATTAAGCAAAAATTCAGGCAATAGTTGATCATAAAATGTGGGAGACTACAAGGAATTGGAAAAGAAATGTTCTTGTTCAGGAGTAAGTAGTGAGGAATCAACTAATCTTTTACTTTATCTTCTCTAATGGTATTGAGAAGCAATAAGATAATTCATGTGCTTTAAGAAATGGTCATATATTTTACTTAGCTGTTGCACTATCAGGATTCTACCCAAGTACAATAGTCAAAAATCTAAGTAAAGATCTAATAAGTCTTTTTTTTTTCAAAGACTGTATTTATTTATTCATGAGAAACACATAGAGAGAGGCAGAGACACAGGCAGAGGGAGAAGCAGGCTCCCTGTGGGGAGCTCGACGTGGGACTCGATCCCAGGACCCCAGGGTCACACCCTGGGCTGAAGGCAGGTGCTCAACCACTGAGCTACCCAGGTAAAGATTTATAAAAAGAGATGTTCATGGAAGCATTATTTACATCAAAAAGTTAAAAACAACATTAATATTCAGTGATAGGGAAGAGATGAAAGTATTTGCATATATTTTGTGAATTTTTTTGAAAATGTTAGATGAGTGCTTTGAATTACATAGATTATCTTCTATTAAAATTTACAATGATATACGATTCAGTTTTCCAAGGGTCCATAAGATGCTCTTAGGGAAAGTATTAATTATAGAAAGCTTAAGAGTTACTGGTATCCTACTATCTTCTCTGGGATGGGTACAAATGTGCATTAGCAAACTGAATACAGTTCTGAAAATGATTTTGTCAACTGGACATTCTGACTAATTGAGCATTAATCAACCCCTTCTTTCATGATCTGTGTTATATAGACATTTTAGGCATTTATCGCTTTCCTGGTACTGTAAATATTGAATGTTTGTGTGCAATATAATATTTACTTGTGCAATATAATATTTACTTGAGGTTAAGAATCTTAGAATGCTTCAGGGTCATCACAATGTCCATTTTCATCACACAATACCAAAGAAGCAAATACAGAGAGATATGGGAGGCTGAACTGAGTGAGTACGGTCCTCACAACCTGGCAAGGAGGCTGTATTTTCAATATTAATAAAAAGCTTTGGGGGAAGAGTTTGTGATTTGCCCATTTCTGCTACAGAATGGAGCACAGAAAGCAAATATGATTTACTTAGTGAGTGCTCACTGAGGAAATTACAATCTGGATTCTACTAACCTTTATCCAAAGCCTTTTATAGGCCAAGGATTGTGCTAGACCCTTTTGTGTGTGTAAAACTCTTCGAGGTCTAAGACAGCCCTGTAAAGTGAGCATGGTTCCCTCACCACACAAATCTGATAATGAAATCATGAGAGATACAATGATGCGACATAGAAACATCAGGTCATATACATCCCCCCTAATTCTGGTCGATGTGTCTGTCACAGGAAGCAGTGGGGTCATGCTGACAGTGACTTTTATGCGGACGTGATCCAGACCAAGTTGATCCCACTACTTTCTTCCCTTACTGATTTGTTCATCTCGTTAATTAATCACCTTATAGCTTCGCCAAACTCCACATTTAGTTCAATACTTTCTGATTTAGAGAGTCTACATTTTAATCACAGGTTGTGAAAATTGGGAAAATGTTCATCTGTACTTTTACTGTATTTTTATTCTCCTCAAATCTACAAAGTTTACTGACAGTATTTCAGAGTCTTAAAAAAAAATCTGGTATATACTTTGAGCAGCTTTTCTCCAAAAATTAATCTAGTGGGCAGCCCAGGTGGCTCAGCAGTTTAGCATCTGCCTTCAGCCCAGAGCCTGGTCCTGGAGTCCCGGGATCGAGTCCCACGTCGGGCTCCCTGCATGGAGCCTTCTTCTCCCTCTGCCTGTGTCTCTGCCTCTCTCTGTGTCTCTCATGAATGAATAAATAAAATCTAAAAAAAAAAAAAAAATTAATCTAGTGAAACTGGGGTCCATCCGTTACTAAATCTTCACTTATCTGGGAACCAGCGTCTTCATTCTATCACTCACAGTGCAATAACGATCTATTTTATAGAAATCAGAACCATATGCATAGAAGGTGAGGGATCTTCCTGTTTCCTTAGTCAATTGTCGGTCCTCTGCTGCTAGATCCAAACAAGCTTATTGGTTCTTGATATTTCATACGCCCTGAAGAATTTTTTTTTAAAAAAGCATTCATTTCTCTATTATTACAAATAAGGGAGGTGCTACTTCTTAAATGTAGTCGCACATGTAGGTACCGCTGAGATATTTTCGATTGATCACTCTTCTTCATTGTCCTGTATCAATATTTCCCAGGGACTCTGCAATTCTTAGTCTCAAGTGTGCTGGGTAACAGCGTGCCTAAAGGTCACCTTTATGGGGTCATCCTGAATCATATAATTAGAGGTGATATTTTTATCAACCTAAGTTTTCTCCTTTCTTTTAAAAAGCGGTATATGATCTGTACCACCTATTACCCGAGGACGTAAAAAAAAATACTGCAAAGGAAATGGTGTTTTGCTTAAGATTTCAGCAGCTCTTTCCCTTTACATCCAGATCCGATCCTCCTTCGATGTTATTATACTTTCAGTAATTTCAGTTAAAAATCACCCGCGGTACCGTGTTGGCCTAGTCGACTATCCGGAGTGCTGGATTATAACAAGGGCTATCCCTGCATTTCCTTCATGTTCCTTCTTTATTTAGATTTGAAAACATTGCATCGCCTCCTGAGTGTTCAGGGTAAAATTGAGCACGAGATGACATCTAAAGAGACAATTTCCTGAGTCTGTCTCTCGGAGAACAATCACAGTTTAGCATCGCAATTTTATGTTGCCAGTGTCTGGAGTCTGACCAGCATCAATCGCGTGTTGGATGCTTCCCTGTCACCGGTGAAAATGATTCTTATAAGTCTCCCAAGGTAACGTGAGTGGGGACTCGGGATCAGAAATGTCCATGCTTCCAGTTTCCAAGATTAACTCTGTAATAAATTCTGCTGACTGATACACTCTTCAGTTTTCTGGAGTAATCTTTGACATAAGGAGAAAATAAACATCTGCCCACCACCTGGCTCTCCCCAAGCCGCATGTTCCACATTGCGTGACTTACTTTCTGCTTCTTTTTAAGCTGAAAATGTAAGAGAATCACTAAGTGGCTTTACTAGGGCTAGGGGAGGTTGGCTTAGTTTCAGAATATCAGATTTTGGAAACCGATTAATCCCAGTATACGTCGCATCATTGGCCCTGTGGGGACTCTAGAGCCCTTCATCGGGATGCAGTCTCACAGATACAGACCCTCCCCCTGGTGATTGATTCTTTTTCTAGAAATGGATTGTATCATTTGGTGATGCTGACAAATCCCTCTGTAGGTCATCCCACTCAGGAGCAAGTGCCTGTTGACTTCCATTATGACTGTCCACTAGACGGGCTTATTATGGTCTTACCCAGGGAAAAGCACCCAGGAGGAGGCCTCGTGAAAACGCATTTTGTTTTCAGGTGTGTCCCTAGGATGCTCGTTGCTGGTGTCTCTGCAGAAGCTTCAGTGGCAAGCGGCAAACATTTTACTTCCTTCCACTGGAGGCAGTTAAACAAACGGGCTTCTCTAGAGAATGTCAAAATGTGAAATTTTAAAATTAAATTACATGACCTCTTACAGACCCAAAATTCCTCTTTATATCCCCTTTGTTTTTACAACGATCCCTTTCCTTCTGCTGCCACGAGTTCATAAATACAAAAAAAAAAAAAACAAAACAGTAAAATGGATTATTATCAATACGTCCTCCGATAAACACAAACCAGAACTTATGTTTGGCTACTCCGCAAGGAAAATCTCTCTTAAATCAGAAGCTGCATGAGAAGAGATATTACAAAACGTGAAGCAGCACTGGCTCATTATTCTGGTGCTGTTGTTTCAGTTCCACTTGAACCTGCGAGTTTTAGTTTTTAGAGATTTTCAAATCATAAACGACTTCGAACATCTTACCTTGGAACAACTTTTTTCTTAAATGCCTAATTCCCTCACAACCAGACATGATCCAATGCAAGTGTTTTGTTTGTTTGTTTGTTTTGTTTCTGTTAGTTTGTTTAATCATATCAAAACCCTAAATCAATTGATCAGGGAAGGACAAACATTATATGGTCTCATTCACTTGGGGAATACAAAAAATAGTGAAAGTGAATATAAGGAGACAAATGAGTGGGAAATATCAGAAAGGGGGACCGAACATGAAGACCCCTAACTCTGGGAAACGAACTAGGGGAGGTGGAAGGGGAGGAGGGCGGGGGGTGGGGGTGACTGGGTGATGGGCACTGAGGGGGGCACTTGACGGGATGAGCCCTGGGTGTAATTCTGTATGTTGGTAAATTGAACACAAATAAAAAATAAATTTATTATTAAAAAAAAAAACCCTAAATCAAATGAAATCCCTTCACATTTCACACCAAGTTAAATAAAACTAGTAAAATAGAACTAGCTGGTGGGCCCTGTGAGTTTCCTGGAAATACCATCTACCCTCTCACCCTCTTTGACCTTTCCTGGAAGCAGAAGGGAAGAAGGAGACCCTTAGACATTAATTAACCTTTATTAAAGGTTTGTCACAGATGAAGCACAATTGCACAGGTTTTCACGGAACGTTTGCAAAGACCCCCGTGAGCTGAGGATTGCCTCCTGGATCCTGAAGAGAATCCTTCTGAGTCTCAGGGTGAAGCAGCTTGCACACACTGGGAGGAGAAGAAGTGCAAACGAGGGTCTGGGTCCCTGTCCTCGGGATCCTAAGGGTGCAGGCCCCGTCTCCCGCCTCCCTTAAGTCTTTGCTCCTTTGAGTCCCAGGGACGGGCATCCCAGGGACGGGCACCCCAGGGACGGGCACCCTGGGACGGGCATCCCAGTGGTTGGGCATCCCAGGGGCGGGGATCCCAGGGACGGGCACCCCAGGGACGGGCACCCCAGGGTCGGGCATCCCAGGGACGGGCACCCCAGGGACGGGCACCCCAGGGGCGGGCATCCCAGGGGCGGGCATCCCAGGGGCGGGCACCCCAGGGACGGGCACCCCAGGGGCGGGCACCCCAGGGGTTGGGCATCCCAGGGGCGGGCACCCCAGGGGCGGGCACCCCAGGGGCGGGCTGAGCGAGGTGCTCCCCGTGGTGCTCGCCTGCCGCGCCCCGGGGGTGGCCCGGGATTCCGGGGATTCAGGCGCGCTGCTGGCCGCCCGGCTCTGGGCAGGGGCGCTGCGGCGCTGGGGCGGGTCTCCGCGAGCTCCCGGGGCCCTGGGGACCCAGATGCGCGGGCACCTGGGGGCGGCCCGAGGGGACAGGTCCGCGCGCAGGGCCGCGTCCCGGGCGAGCAGGTGCAGGTCGCCTCCGAGGAGCAGCGCCGAGCCCCGGGGTGCCCCCGTCCCCGCCCCCCCCTCGGCCCTGCACCCGCGTCCCAGCCGCGCCCACTCGGGCTCGCAGGTGCGTGAGCCGCGCTCGCACCTCCGCACGCGCAGCCTCCCGCCGCCTCCGCGCCGCCCGCCGGGCCTGCCCCCGCGCGGCCTCCCACCCCGCCAGCGCCTGACGGCCGCTCGCCCCCCAGGTGCCCAGGTGCCAGGCGCCCCTCCCCGCGGACGGGAGGGCGGCCCGTCGCTCCGGGGGCGGCGGAGCTAAAGACGCTGCTGTGGAGTCAGGGGCTTAAGTCTTTTTTTTTTTTTTTTTTTTTTTTTTTGCTTTTTTAATGAATGGCATTGCTTTCCACGTGACCTGGTGTCCGTTCCAGTGCCACAGAACCAGTGCAGCCCCGGGGTAGGCGCGATGGGGGCGGGAGGAGGCAGAGGGGAAGGGCAGGGGGGAGGGAGGAGGAGAGGAGGAGAGGAGGGAGGGGGAGGATGGAGGGGGAGAGGAGGAGGGTGGGGGAGAGGAGGAGGGTGGGGGAGAGAAGGAGGAGAAGAGGAGAGGAGAGGAGGAGAGGAGGGAGGAGGGAGGGGGAGAGGAGGAGGAGAAGAGGAGAGGAGGAGAGGAGGGAAGAGGAGAGGAGAGGAGGAGAGGAGGGAAGAGGAGAGGAGAGGAGGAGAGGAGGGAGGGTGAGAGGATGCAGGGAGAGAGGGAGGAGGAGTGGAGGGGAGGAGGGAGGAGGAGTGGAGGGGACCACAGAGGAGTGGGGGAGAGGAGGGGAGGGGGAGAGAGGAGAGGAGGGAGGGGGAGAGGAGGGAGGGAGAGGATGCAGGGAGAGAGGGAGGAGGAGTGGAGGGGAGGAGGAGTGGAGGGGACCACAGATAGGAGGGGGAAGGGGGAGAGGAGGGGAGGGGGAGAGAGGAGAGGAGGGAGGGGGAGAGAGGAGAGGAGGGAGGGGGAGAGAGGAGAGGAGGGAGGGGGAGAGGAGGAGAGGAGGGAGGGGGAGAGGAGGAGGGTGGGGGAGAGGAGGAGGAGAGGAGGGAAGAGAGGAGGAGAGGAGGGAGGGGGAGGATGGAGGAGGAGAGGAGGAGGGAGGATGGAGGGGGAGAGGAGGAGAGGAGGGAGGAGGAGAGGAGGACAGGAGGAGAGGAGGGAGGGGGAGAGGAGGAGACGAGGGAGGAGGAGAGGAGGGAGGGGGAGAGGAGGGAGGGGGAGAGGGGGAGAGGAGGGAGGGGGAGAGGGGGAGAGGAGGGGGGAGAGGAGGGGGGAGAGGAGGAGAGGAGGGAGGGGGAGAGGAGGGAGGGGGAGGATGGAGGGGGAGAGGAGGAGAGGAGGGAGGGGGAGAGGAGGGAGGGGGAGGATGGAGGGGGAGAGGAGGGAGGGGGAGAGGAGGAGAGGAGGGGGGAGAGGAGGGGGGAGAGGTGGGGGGAGAGGAGGAGAGGAGGGGGAGAGGAGGGAGGGGGAGGTTGGAGGGGGAGAGGAGGATGGAGGGGGAGAGGGGGAGAGGAGGAGAGGAGGGAGGGGGAGAGGAGGGAGGGGGAGGATGGGGGAGAGGAGGGAGGGAGAGAGGAGGGAGGAGGAGTGGAGGGGAGCACGAAGAGGAGAGGAGAGAGGAAGGAGGAGAGAGGGGAGGAGAGAGGGGGAGGATGGAAGGGAAATTTGGAGGGGGAGACGAGGGATGCGGAGGGGGCACGGAGGGGAGCATGGAGAGAGGGAGAAGGAGAGGAGGGGGGAGGAGAGGACGGTGGAGGGGAGCACGAGGAGGAGAGGGAGGAGGGAGGAGGGAGGAGCGGAGCGGAGAGGCGGAGCCAGCGCGGGAGGCGGCAGGGGGGAGGCCGGGCGGGCAGCCAGTGAGCGGGCGCGGGGCGAGGGCGCGGGAGCGGAGCCAGTCGGGCCCTGGGAGGACGCGGCGGCGGAGCTGAGCCCGCTCCCGGCTCCCCGCTGCTCCCGCTGCTCCTGCTCCTCCCGCTGCTCCCCGCTGCTCCCTCTGCTCCCCGCTGCTCCCGCTGCTCCCCGCTGCTCCCGCTGCTCCCGCTCCTCCCGCTGCTCCCTCTGCTCCCCGCTGCTCCCGCTGCTCCCCGCCGCTCCCCTCCCCGAGCCGCGCGGTCCTCCGAGGGGCGGCGGGCGCCGGGCCTGGCCTCCTGCCCCGGGCGGGGGCGCGCACCTGCCGGGAGGGGGCGGGAGGGGGCGGGAGGGGGCGGGGGCGGGGGCGCGCCTGGGTCGGGCGCTGCCTGCGGGGCGGCGGGGGCGGCGCTGAGGCCGCTGCGGCTCCCGGACCCCCCCCCCCCCCCCCGCCCGGGGTCGGAGCCGAGGCTGCCCGAGCCCTCCCCGCCCTCCCCGCCCCTCCCCTTCCTCCCGCCCGGGCGAGGCCCGCGAGCGCCGCCGATGCCGGAGATGAAACTTTTGCTGCTGCTGCGGGCCCCCCGGTGAGCGAGGCGGCGGCGGCTGCGCCCTGGACCCGGCACCTGGGGGGGGGGGGGGGGGCAGGGGTTAGTTATTTTGCATTAATGTCGGGGTCTAAGATCCGAGGCAGAACTGTGCCTTGTGCATGTCGAGATGCTGCGGGTGCGTGCGTGTGTGCAGAGTGTGGAACTAGGAAAACCTGCGTGCATGTAACAGGTGAACAAAAAAAGCAATTTTATGAGCTTGTTCCTACAGTATTTGCCCGTGTGCACGCCTCTTTGTACTTAAGGGACTTTCAGATTAATCAAGAGTTAACGTCGCTCGCTATTTCCCTGCCGGGTACCAAGAAAGGGGAAAATGAAATTCTTAGGTACCATAAGGTCTTGGGTTGGCTCAGGTGATGGCATCACTGCTTGGAGCTCAGAGAGACAGATCACAGGAAGATTTCATTATGCAGCCAAAAAAAAAAAAAAAAAAAAAAAACCCACAAGCTCTGACAGTGCTTGGGAACCTTTATTTTCCACTCTGGGATCACCCACAGGTTTTTTCAAAGCAGGGGGCTTTCCTTCTGCAGTAATTGTTCTCTTCTATTTTCGTGGACTTGTCTTGCCAGGGGAAATATGCCAAATCCAGAGTTTTGAGGTCCGGATTCGGTCTGGCGTGTACCCTGTGGGCTGTGGGAGGGGAAAGCAGGGTAGGAGAGTGCTAGAGAATGAGCTCCGGGGTCTGACACGCTGCTGCAAGCACCTATCATCATTTCAGCTTCTTTGGAGCCTCCTGCTCGTATTCATTTAATTCTGGGTTTCCTGATAATGAATCAGCCCACGGTAGGTCAACACGTTGGTTCATTTCCTAAGGCCCCCATTGAATGCCTCGCCGGGTGAGTATTTTGTAAACCATAATACTGATGGTTTTTAGAGATTGCCAACTTAAGGAGGGAGCAATTGAAAAAAGAAAATAATAAAGGAAATGATATCAATGGCCAAGTTTGGTTTCCTGACAAGGTAAGTAGAAAAATCAGGATTTACTGTTTTGGATGCAAAGGGAAATACACTGGTAGAAGGAAGGGAAGGGCTGGGGAGCTCTGGCCGCCTGGGTGTCTGGTGCATCCCCGGCTGTAGCAGGTGCAAACATGGTCACTAGCAACCAGCGCCTGAGTAAGATCTATGCACTGTGGCAATTGGAAATTATCCCTCCTGATGCCCTAATTCAGGTGCATTTAACAGAATCAAGAGCATGAGGGAGTCAATCCAACTTTATAGATTCTTTCGATGAAGCATGCTTTGTATGGTAAATAGCACTTTTTGTTGCCTTATATAAATATCACTACTGCGCCTCACGTTGATTTTTCTGGTCTGATGAATGCACACCACAAGTTCACAAGTGTGTGTGTCCCACTTGCCCTGTGCATGGCCTGTCGATGGTTAGAAGTTTGAAGTGTACCTGATGTATTTGCAGCTGAGACAGTCGTTCTTTAGAATCTGAACGTGCATGTGCGTTTGGTGGGTCTAGATAAAACACACAGAGCTTAGTGACCTGAAGATATTTCTTTATCTCGGATCCCTGCGTTTGATAGAGTGTAGTCAAGGGAAAAGTGAGAGAAAGTGAGAGATTAAAGACAGCAAGTATGCAAGATGTTGTTTTGCTTTTTTTTTTTTTTTAATAAGTAGAGGACTTCAAACTTTTTAATTTGCTTATGTGCCTTTCATGAAGTTGCATTATACGTGTGTGTGAAACCGCATTTTGGATAAGGGCTTCTTCCCCTTGGTGCTATTGATATATTAGGCTGTATAATTCTCACGGGCAAGGGAGCCTGTCCTGTGTTTTATAGGATGCCTAGCAGCCTCCTGGTTTTCTACCCACAAGATGCCAGTAGCAGCATTCCCAAACTGTGATAAGGAAAAGTATCTCCAGGCATTGTTAACTATCTCCTTGAGGGGCAAACGGGCACTCTTCTCCCACTGAAAATCACTGCTGTGGGGAAAAAAAAAAACAAACAAGTATCGTGTGCAGAAAAGGGTCATAGAACACATGGTTTGAGTAGGCAACTGCTCACATTTAGTTCAATTTGGCTGCTCTGGTGATTCTCCTTCTCTTGCTCTGATGGGGTTCCTCTGCTAGGTGTTTCCTTAGGTCCCTAACACAGACTGTGGAAGAGCTGGTCAGTATTCTTGTTTTTCTGTAGACTGAGAGACTGGGCTGTATTATTACATGCTGTCGTTTGTAGGAACAAGAGGAGAGTTTAAAAACGAGAAAAAGAAAATGTAAATGTGGAGGCTGAAGATACATTTCATTTCAGTTTTTTTCAGATGAGTCTTTACTATAAATAATAAGTAAATGAAAGCTAGTGACTCTACTTTAGAATAGCTTTGGTTATTGTTTTTTCCTTTTTTTTTTTTTTTTTTTTTTTTTTTTTGAGTAGGTATATGTTTGGAATGTCAGGAGTGGGCGTTCACTCCAGGCATTCCATGTGCTTGGAGTAGTTTAAAATGTTCAGAGGCTCCAGGAAAACATTTTTATTTTAAATGCATAGTTTGTATTGGCAGTAATCTGTAGCACAAAAAAAAATATATATATCGAGCTTAATGATTTGAAGACATAGCGGAACGTGACCCTGACCCTGGATTTCTTGTGTCAAATGTCGCTTGTATACAGGGCATTTTTCCTCATTTGCAAAAGGGGATGAGAATAGGCTTGAGAGCCATACAATACAAGGTGTTAAAATGGGTTTCAGTGGGTAAAGATCTACACCATGGTTGGCACTTTATCATAGACTCAGTGTCTTTGGTGATTTGTTTGATGAAATTGACTCAGAATGCTGAATCTTCCAGCTATTCTGGTTAAAATTTATCTATAAGAAATGATAATATTTTTGTTTTGTCTTTTATTTAAATTCCAGTCAGTTGATGTACAGTGTAATACTAGTTTCAGGTGGACAATATAGTGATTCCGCGCTTCCATACGAGAGCCTGCGCTCATTGCTAGTGCCCTCCTTCATCTGCATCACCTGTTACACTCATCCCTTCACCCCAGGGACCATCAGTTTGTTCTCAGTAGCTAAGAGTCTGTTTCTTCGTTTGCTAATCTCTCTCTCTCTCTCTCTCCCCCCTTTGCTTGTTTGTATGAAAAAAAAATTTTTTATGGATGAAATAACACATTTTATTTTTTTTTAAGATTTTATTTATTCATAAAGAGAGAGAGAGAGAGAGAGAGAGAGAGGCAGAGACACAGGCAGAGGGAGAAGCAGGCTCCATGCAGGGAGCCCGATGTGGGACTCGACCCCAGGTCCCCAGGATCACACCCTGGGCTGAAGGTGGCCCTAAACCACTGAGCCACCTGGGCTGCCCAACACTTTCTAGTTTTGAAATATGATGTAAGTTATGGATAAATCTAATCTTTCTCTCATTTCTGTCCTCCCCCAGATTATCTACATTTATAATTTGTTCATAAACACAGAAATGTGAAACCTAGAATGCACTTGAAATTTACTCTTCAGCAATAACCATTATTACCAATTCGGTATATTTTGTCAAAATGATTTTTAATGAATAGTTTAATATAGATATCTATGTAGTTGTAAAATATAGCTTTAAAGTTAAAGATGCGGGTGTACACATCTGTCTGCGTTCGTATGGGCATATGTACATAGACACGTTGAACACAGCTCAGTATTATACCCTAATAGTTTTATAGCGTGTTCACTCTTCTATGTGAATTTATAGAGAATTCATGTATATTTAGCAAGAATCCAGTACAGCATTATGCACAGATCTGACATTTAACTCTAGTTCAATTTTCGAGACACGCATCTGCTTCTAGCTTTCTCTTCTTATTAGGCCAGAGTGATTTCAGATTGGTTGATGCCTCTGCCATAGTGAGTGGTGTACGTTGTGACTCTCACATAGGATTGCATAGACCTACTGTCATTCATTTAAGTGACCCTCCATTAAAAATTTTTTAATAGTAAAGGGAAGACCAAATTAAGTTAAATAATTTAGTATCTGTATCATTGCTGATAGCATTTTGACTTTTAAGTGTGGCACATGTTCCAGGAAGAGATTTCCAGGAAAATAGATGGACTTCGGGGAAACATAGGAACAGATATAAGAAGGACATTCACTTTAGTGTGTCCTGACCTGCCTGGATGGTGCTTCTGTAGATACCAGAAAATTCTGTTGTGGAGACTTCTACACTGCATGGCTACCTCAATTTAGGAAACTTCTTGGTAGTCTGAGAATAAAATGAATAGATTTCAACCCCTACAATTATTTGAGTAAAATACTGAATAAAGAAAATATTTCACTTATTATTTTACTCACTGGATGGGATATAATAGTTGAATTGCCAGTGAAGTGGATTTGGGATTTGCCAGGTGCCTCCACTGAAAAAAGAGAATCCACCTATCATTTAATATTTCACTTATGTTTAGATGACCATACGGTTCTTCAAATAGATATTTATTTTCATTATATTTATGCCTTTGGGACAATATATATGACTAATATATAACTACATGCGATCTGATATGCTTGGCAATTTCACTTGATCCAATTACTTTCAGTCAATCTACCTGATACCAAAAGTATTTTAAATAAAAAATATCTGTCTAGGTTAAACTCATAGCTATCAATGGGATTTAAATGAGGACTGGATGCCATTTTAACATATTAAAGCGTCCCCATTACAAAGAGTTTTTGAACCCAATGTTGGCAAAGTTGTGATAAAACTCTTATTTACACTTATCCCTTGTAGAAATGAAAATTAACATGCCAGTTATGAAAAGCAGTTTTCAGTCCGTGGCCAGAGATGGGAAAAGGGAGATTTCCTGAAATGAAACTTGTGGAAGTAAACCACTAAAAAACATGGAGAAATCACTCAAGAAGTTAAATTTAAGAATTTGAGTCAATCTAAATGATGATAAATTGAAGGAACTTGAATAGTAAACTTAATATAAAATGTGTTTTTTGAAGGATATCAAAAAAATCCATTCAGTTGGATAATAAATTGAGACAAAAAAATGTGTACCTCCCAATTTTTCTGTGTCCTTTATATATTTAAACATGTGTAATTAGTATCTTTAGTGGCCTTGTGATATGATTTAAATGAGCTAGGAAAATATCAACAAATTATTTTAACCTAATGCACTTTTATTGCTTTTATGAAGAACCTGCTTATTGGCTGATTGGTTCAGTTTAACTTATCAATAGATGAGAAAGCCCTGTATTACCGATTGGGGGAGTAAACCAGTTCCAAAAGCCTATTCAGTAAGATTTTCAATTCTGCGATTGAAATTCTACTCTTAGATGATTTATCGTATTTTATAGCAAAAATAGTCATCTTAGATAATAAATTATACTTAACTATATTAAATATTAAATTCATTTATGATGATTACATTTTATCTGGGAAGAGTGATGATATGCAAAGGAAATAATGTCTTGTAGAAAATATTAGGAAGGGGGAAAATGAAAGTGGGATATGGAATCAAAGCTTTGTTTTTTTAATTTATTTTATTTATTTATTTTTGGAATCAAAGCTTTGAAGAAGTAAGTGGTAGTTTTTATTTTAGCCATTATGGCTTGTAAGACCTCATTGGAAAGGTGCCTTTGAATAAAAGCTTGGAGGAAGTATGGCTATGGACAATATTGATATGATGCACCATGTTCCAGAGGGGGTGAAAGCAAGTACAGAAGTGGGCAGGAATATGCACACCCTAGAGAAGAACAGCAAGGTCAGCGTAGTTGGAATGAAGTAACAGAAATGGAGTCTAGAAGGTGATCATGGAAACCAGATGGTGATGGTGTGTAGATCCTGTAGATTAGCATAAGGACCTTGTATTTTTCCTAGGAGATTTGGAAGTCTGACCAGAGAAATGACTTCGTCTGGCATCTGTTACATTAGGTGGTAAAAAAAGGTGAAGAATACAGATGGGATCCAGGTTACTCATCAGCTCCATATTAGCAAGGAAGTCCGGCCATAGAGTTGCAATTAGACTGAAGAGGAGCTGGAGCAGAAGCAGACAGGTACGGAGTTATTTCAATAATTTGGAGGAGAGAAAATGACAACCTGCAGCACAGTGAAAGCAATGGAGGTGGGAGAAAAGAGATACACCTTGAAATTAAAGCTGGTGGGACTTGACATGGGATAAGCTCTTTGAGGTGCTGGGGGACAGTGAGGGCGAAGCATCTATTTTGTTTGCTGCATCCTGAGCAATCAGAAGGATGCAGTTATGGAGCACCTGGCTGGCCCTGTCAGGGGAGCTTGTGGCTCTGGATTTCAGGGTCATGAGTTCAAACCCCATATTGAGTAGAGAGTTTACTTAAATAAGCTTAAAAAAAAAAAACAAGAAGCAGAGGAAGGATGCAGTTGCTATCTCCTAAGAAGGGGAGGGAAGGAAATGGACAGAACAAAGTGTAGCAGGGGAAGGAGAAGAGGCAGTTAGATATGAAGAATGGAATTTTGTGCAATTTTTTCAGGGTTTTTTTTTTTTTTTAAGTACACTCTGCCCAGCATGGAATCCAGTGCAGTGCCAGAACTCATAACCCCAAGGTCATGATCTGAGCGGAGACCAAGTGTCAGAAGCTCAACTGACTGAGCAACCCAGGCACCACGTATAGTTTTAGATTTAAATGTCTAAGTAGGGATGGCACGGAGCTTGTTGAACACACAGGTGAGGGGTCCAGGGAAGAGCTGTCAGCTGGAGGAAGGATATCAGAAGTCATCCCTCACCGGTTATGTTTAAAGTGAAGAGATTGGGGCACCTGGTGAATTAGTTGGTTAAGCGGCTTTCTTTGGCTCAGGTCTTGATCCCAGAGTCCTGGATCAAGCCCCACATCAGGCTTTCTGCTCAGTCAGGAGCCTGCTTCTCCCTGTCCCTCTGCTTGCTGCTCTTCCTGCTTGTGTGTGCTCTCTCTCCCCTCTCTCTCTCTCTCTCTCTGTAGTAAATAAATAAATAAACAAATAAATAGCATATTTAAAAATAAAAATAAAAATAAATAAAATGAAGAGATGATATGAATGAAAAGATGAAAAACACAAGGCCAGAATCTAGAACCACTCACCACAGGTAGAGTTGAGAAAATGAAAAGCAGCCCAATGGGTTTCTTGAGGCCTTAAAATCAAATATTGGCACAAAATTATTGGTTCAATCATCTCTAGATTTTCGTGTTCATTAACATAGTTCTCGTCTTTTAATATTTTTACTGGCTTTAACTGAAGCTAGATGTTACAATGATTGCTTTTTAGATTTGACAAATACATAAATTATATCTAATTAATAATGACTGAATATTTTGCTTTTCTCTAACCCAAAATTATTCTACAAATATTCCGCAGAGTAGGTATGAAGTCTCTTGTAGCCATTGTTACAATTAAGGAACATTATGTTTTTATGTTGCTATCCAGCTCATGATTTATGTCCAGCCTTTGATGTGCATGATAAATATATAAAGAGATAAATATACAAAACATCAAGATATGAATCTATAGTTTCAACTGCAGGTATGAGCTGACAAAAAAAAATAATGAAATAGAGCTTTAAGCAAATATGCAAGATTACTATGTTAGTAGGTCTTATCAATGACGCTCACACCAGTGAAAGTGTTCTTTCAACAACTATTCCAGGGCACATGCACGCACATGCACACAACCCCATGACTCTATGATCACATTCAATTTCTTAATCAACAGAGGGTAATCAGCTTGAATAACCAGCACTTCATTAACCAAGCTTCACTTCGAATGTTTACAATCTCAGATGAATTAAGTCTCTTAACTTCTGCAACTCAGGTTTACTAGAGAAGTTACAAGAGCTTGAAGAATTTAAAGACTAAAGTGTCGTGCGGTGTCCACGTTGAAGGCCAGCGTGGTGCACAGAATAACGGTCGCAGAAGATATTCAGGTCTGAATTCTTGGAGCCCATGAATATATTAGGTGGCAGAGGAAGGGTGAGAATGTAGATGCCAGGGAGGGTGCTAACCTGCTAACCTCACTCAGGGAGCTGGTCCTGGAGTATCCAGGTGGGCCCACAGTACTCACGGGGTATTACTCTTTTTTTTTTTTTTTTTTTTTTTTTTTTTTTATTTATGATAGTCACAGAGAGAGAGGGAGAAGGAGAGGCAGAGACATAGGCAGAGGGAGAAGCAGGCTCCATGCACCAGGAGCCCGACGTGGGATTCAATCCCGGGTCTCCAGGATCGTGCCCTGGGCCAAAGACAGGCACTAAACCACTGCACCACCCAGGGATCCCCCCTCACGGGGTATTAGATGTGGAGAAAGGAGGCATCCAGGAGGTCTGGGGGATGATATATGGGAAAGACTCAACTCGGATGTTGCTGGGTTGATAGGGAGGAAGAGGGCAGAGCACGGAGGGCTTTGGGAAGCTGTTAGAAACTGGGAGAGGCAAGGATTCTCCGCTAGAGCCTTTAGAAAGGGAGGCAGCCATGGCCACATCTTGATTTTAGTGCAGTTCTGAGACTCATTTCTGACTTGCAACTTGACCCTGGTCAGGCTCCTGACCTACAGAACCATAAGATAAGAACTTTGTAATGTTGAAAGCCACTAAACTTGAATATTTTTTTTTGCGTGAAACTGATATAGCTAGCATAAGGAGGTGTTTTAAATTCTGCCTTTTATAACCATATCGTGAATTCTTTGAGAATAGAGATATAGAATATTATTGAATATATAATAATTATACCATTAACCCTGAGATTGCTATATTGTTCGACACTATAAATTGCTGAAAAAAAGTCATGATATCAAGCCTGAAAAATGTTTTATTTTTTTAAGAAAGATTTTATTTTATTTTATTATTTTTTTTGAATTTATGATAGTCACAGAATGAGAGAGAGAGAGAGAGGGAGGCAGAGACTTAGGCAGAGGGAGAAGCAGGCTCCATGCACCGGGAACCTGACGTGGGATTTGATCCCAGGTCTCCAGGATCGCGCCCCGGGCCAAAGGCAGGCGACAAACTGCTGCGCCACCCAGGGATCCCTGAAAGATGTTTTATAAAGTAGAATGTGAGCTACGATTGATTATCCCTAATGAAAGAAAACAATATATCTTACCTAATGTGTATTTTCTTATCCCCGGTAAGGGCATTGTACTTCTATTAATATGAGTGTACTGGACTTCTGGGTCCTGTGTCTAAATATGATTTAAAGAGTGTCAAAGTCTCTCCTATAGCTCCTTTAGGTAGATTATTCATGTAAGTAACAATGCAAAGATCAACTTACAAATTAAGGGAGGAATAGAATATGTAGCAAAATAAGGAGCTTTTGACTCTTTTGGTTTTATAGTAGGAAATATTTGACTTTTAAGCAAAACTGATTTATAAAGAACAAATTTCATTATGGTAGGCCATTCTGTAGTTCAGAGGATGTAAAGATATATAACCTGGTGTGATTAACAAATATGGATTTTGGGATCCCCGGATGGCTCAGTGGTTGAGCATCTGCCTCAGCTCAGGGCGTGATCCTGGGGTCCTGGAATCGAGTCCTGCATCGGGCTCCCTGCATGGAGCCTGCTTCTCCCTCTGCCTGTGTCTCTGCCTCTCTCTCTCTCTGTGTCTCTCATGAATAAATAAATAAAATCTTAAAAAAATATATGGACTTAGAATGACAATAAGAAATATGTGTTCTTTCAATGATTTTTTTTTTTAAGATTGATTGGAGAGAGAGTGTGTGTGTGTGCAAGTGGGTAAAGGGCAGAAGGAGAGGGAGAGAATCTCGACTCCCACAGAGCATGGAGCACCATGTGGGGCTCTCTCTCGTGACCCTGTCATCATGACCTAAGCTGAAACCAAGAGCCAGACACTTAAGTGACTGAACAACCCAGGTGCCCCTGTGATGTAACTATTTTTAAATAAGTGAATAAGATGACTTTTAAGTAGGGAAAAAAGTTATTGAGCTTCCCTTCTGAATGACTCTTCCTCATGTTTAAAGCATAACATTCAGGTGAATGTTCATAGAAAAATGTTGAGTGTGTTTCAAGTGTATAAAAAGTGAATGACTGGAGTAAAGCAGATCTTTTCGTAGTATTTGGTTAATTACGGTTTTATTTCAATCTTTGAAATGTCCCAGACCTATCATTTGCTCATACCTGGTACAAAAGCCCCATTCAGCCCATGATTCTACTGGTGACAGTAGACTCGCCCACCTGTACGTGAGCCATTCCGCGGCAGGAGGAGAACCCGACTGAGTAATGCACACAGGTGCTTTCCCCATCCTGGCTTCCTGGTCATATTAGAAGCACTGGAGCAAATTGTCCATCTGCGCTTCCATACTCTTGGTCCATGTTCTATGATCAGCTTCCAAAGGCCCTGGCTGGCCACCTAGGGACAGAACCAACTCTGAGTCATGCATCCATCCCTGGCACATAATCCAGTGACATTTCATTTTCCTTTTACGTGTTTTGCTTTTCTGATTTATATCCATTCTACTGATCTTTTAAATGGTAGGTGCTCAGTGTAACGCGTCAAATGACAAGGTTAACAACCTCCATTTCCCTTTCTTCAATCCCTACTCAGCTGAAATATCCACTAATTAGAATTTTTATCTATGGATGCCTTTCTCTGTATATCTATAAAACATGTATGAACATATGATAGATATGTGAACATGTATATGCATATAGATATGATATAGGCATGGACTTTTTCCTGCTCTTTAAGGTAAATATGTTATTTTACTGTATACCAGGAAAACACATACAGCAGGTCACTACAATCTCTGCAGGTCAGTGATACCAGTCTGATTCTTCCTCGCCTTTATTGTCTCTGGATTAATTTCTTTTCATCCCTGTTTCTGTCTTTATGTCCTACCACATTCCCTCTTTTTTTTTTTTTCTCTCTCTCTCTTCTGTCCCTCTTCAGTCTTATCCCTCCAAAGTTTTATTTGCTCCTGTGTTAGTTAGCTTGGGCAGCCGTAAAGAAATCTCGAAGCCTCTGTGGCTTAAACAATAGGAATTCATTTCTCATAGTCGTAGAGGCTAGGAAGTCCATGATCAAGGTGCTGCTGGCAAGTTCAGATTCCTGGTGAGTGCTCTCTTCTCTCTTGCTGCTTACAGATGGCCACTTGCTGTGTCCTCAGATGGCAGAAAGCAAGCTCTTAGGGATCTCTTTTGATAAGAGCGCTTCCTCATATGAGGGCCCCACCCTCAAAGCCCACCCAAAGGCCCTTCTCCAAATATAATCATGCTGGGGGTTAGGGTTTCTATAGATGAATTTTGGAGGTACAAGATTCGGTCCATAGCAGCAGTTCTTTCTTCTCTTTTCCTATTTTCAACTCTTTTAAAAATGTATTTATATATTTATATATTTTATAGATATAAATATACATTTATATATTTTTATTTTAATAAAAATGAACATATTTTTATTTTTATTAAAATAAAATAATAATAATAATAATAATAATTATTATTATTATTATTATTTCTAAACACCCTGTTTCTTCTCTCTGCCATTCTTTTTTCTAACATTCATTCCAGCATCCTCAATATGTTCTGGTCCTCATTCACCTCTTCTCCAAAGCTACCTAATGTGACTTTTAAGATTGTACCTGAATACTATGGCCATCTGTGTCTCTGAAACCCTTCATAATACTAGAAACTGAGTCCACACTCCTTCCCTGAAAGGTTTCAGGTGACAATCATCAAATAGGTCATTTTTTCAAGATGGTCTAAAGGTCGTGAATATCGCTTGACTTCTGTGACCACTCCGTACTCTAAAATGCTGAAACAACAAGTTTGTAGTAAATGTAAATGCATGGAAATATGCAGAGAATCATATTTAATACATGATCCTCGTGCATGCAGAGAATGTATTGTCTTTCTCTCAATGCTTTCTTCTATAATTATGCGGGTTGCCGGAACCTGTGACATTTTTTGTGTTGTCTGTGGTATCTCAAGACTTTTTTCTTTCCGGATTTATTGAATGTGTTCTGTAAAGTGGAGCCTAAAATTGTTTGTTTCAAAGTTTTTAAAACAGTTTCTGGACGTCTCATTAGGAAAAAATCTTCTTTGATCCATTTCTTACTCAATTGGGTAATAAAAAGAGAATCTCAGGAGATGGCGATCAGTAGGTCAAGGCCTGAATCACCCTTTCGGATGAGATGTTCTCACCAACTTCGAAGGTGGCTCTTGTGTGAGTCTAGGAGATACGTAGCAGTTGGGAATAGCTTGGTTCTCTCTGAGAAAGAATCTCACTCTATTTCCAGTCCAGTGCTAAGGAGAATTTTATGTGTATGCAAAAAGGTATTTTTAACACAAATTTGGTATTAGCATCATGGAATTGCTGACTCTTCCGAGTGTAAAATTGTGGCTTTCAGAAAGAAGTAAACTGGGACACTGTGTCAGCATCCTGGAAATGATACCCCTTCTTTCCTAAAGGAAATGGCAAACATTTAAAATGAAAAAGCAACACATTAACTCAATGAAAACGCTAGATTGTTCCAATCAATAAACTCTGCAAAAGTAGTTTATTCTTAGCCAGTACGAGTTCATGTCTGTAACTTATCACAACACAAAAGCATTCTTTGTAAAATTTTGACTTTCTGAACAACATGAAATATTTAAAATAACAAATGCTTCACATTAGATTGTGTTTAATTGCTATTGATCTTTCTGCTCTATGTAAATACTACCTCAGAGCTTGCTTTTCAGATCCTTCTCAAAGTGCACATTTCCCCTGGAAGCGCCATGATTTACTTTTCTGCATATTCTTCACTCAATACCAGTCCATTTTCTCCAGTTTATTGCATTTCATTAACAAGTTACTGCATTTTATAAAATATGAAAGTAGCACATTTTGGCAAAATACGTTTCATTGGATAAAAAAGATGAATTTAGGTGTAATTTTCGTATAGAGACTTGCTATACTGAAGAAGTTGAGAGAAATTTACCTAATGTATACTTTGAATGCAGATTTCAATTAACTTATTGATTTATTTACATTGATCATTATATAAAGTACCATTTATAATTTACGCGCATGTGTGTGTAGTTAGCCATGCTAACTAGAAGTCTTTTTTCTGGGACCTCTGGATATTGAGTAGGTATTAGTATTTTTTTTTTTATAAATTCATTTTTTATTGGTGTTCAATTTGCCAACATATAGAATAACACCCAGTGCTCATCCCATCCAGTGCCCCCTTCAGTGCCCATCACCCAGTCACCCCCACCCCCCGCCTACCTCTCCTTCCACCATCCCTAGTTCGTTTCCCAGAGTTAGGAGTCTCTCATGTTCTCTCTCCCTTTCTGATATTTCCCACTCATTTTTTCTCCTTATATTCCCTTTAACTATTTTTTATATTCCCCAAATGAATGAGAACATATAATGTCTGTCCTCCAATTGACTTATTTCACTCAGCATAATACCCTCCAGTTCCATCCACGTCGAAGCACATGGTGGGTATTTGTCGTTTCTAATGGCTGAGGAATATTCCATTGTATACATAAACCACATCTTCTTTATCCATCATCTGTCGATGGACACCGAGGCTCCTTCCACAGTTTGGCTATTGTGGACATTGCTGCTGTGAACATCCGGGTGCAGGTGTCCCGGCGTTTCATTGCATCTGTATCTTTGGGGTAAATACTATTAACCTCATTTCTTGTATGAGTAAACTGAAGTCATACAAGTTCACAGACTTGCCCAATGGAGCACACTTCATACTAGCCGAATCACTGAGCATGCTGTGCCTTCTTTAATCCATCGTACCTCTCCAACACTCATCCTCCATACCCTGTTGACCGTGGATTGGATACCTTTGCCTCATGTTACAATTTTAAACTTTCTAAAATCAGTGGGACACCTTCTAACTCATGTCAGCACCAAATCTACACATAAACTGGTATCTAACTTCTAACCCCTTTTGTCTGCTCAAGTTACAGTGAAAGAGCATTCGTGCTATGATCCATACCCTGTTCTCAGGGTTCCCTCTCTGGGCCGACCCTGAGTCTTCCGCTGAATTGGTTGCATTGTCAAATTATCCTTTCCTAACTCATCACATTCTATATATTCCATATACTAAGTCCTATATATGGTACCCCTAAAATATATCTAAAATGTGTTCACTAACTTTCATATCTGCTGGCATCACACTAGGTCATGACCCCTTCTACAAAGGTCTCCTCTCATTTGCCTTCATCAGCAAATGCTGTCCTTAAATCCTTTGTGATATACCAGCTACCAGAAACTTCTTAAAAATCTAAATCAGTAGATGTTGCTCTTCTTTTTTAAAATCCTTCAATGTATCTCAATTTTATGTGCGGTAAAAGACTAAGTTCTTGTCAGAGCCTCTAAAATCCTGTATGACTTCACATAGCCTCCCTCTCCAACTTAATCCTCACTTACACCCACCAGATTATACTTCAGTGCTTTCCCCTCCTCATATATGTTGAGCCATCCTTGGGGACATCTGAATTTGTTATTCCTTTTTTTCTGAAATGCTCTTTTCTACTATTTTTCTATGCCTATACCTTTATCTTCTATGTTTAATCTCTTCCAGTTAAAAATAATCCCCTTTTTCCTAAGGACGCTATCTGTTGTACTAGCATATTTTTCTCGTGCTCTTCAATGATACTATTTGTTTATTAATTTACTCCTTTTTTTCCTCACCTTCAACTAGGATGTAAACCCTTCTTGAACCAAGATCTTGTTTTTCCATTCGCCGTTGGATCCCCAATACTTAAAATATTGCCTGACACATAGCCTAGAATATGTCCCATAAAATATAAAACAAATATAGACTGCAGTTGAAACAAGTCAGTCTTTTACAAGTAAACTTTTAAAAGCATTTAATTGAAGTTTACATAGAAGATATTGCATAAGTCATGACATAGACGCAAATAACTGTTGCAAATTGAACATACCTATCCTACCTAAAATAGCGTATTACCTATATATTCCAGAAACCTTCCTTGTCTGCTTTCACAGTCCATCCCTCTTCCCCAGAAATAACCTGTTATTCTCCTGACATCTTGCAATATAGATTAATTTCACCTGTGTACTTCATATAAATAGAATAATATGGCATGGTTCTACTGTATTTACCTTCTTAACATTATTTTTGTACAATTCATTTTGTTGATTGAATCGGTAGAGTTTTTATTCTATTTTTTTTCATTTTACTACTATAGATTATTTCATTGAATGAATACATCATAAGTTATCCATTCTGTTGAAGGGCATTTGTCTGTTTCCAGTTACTATTAAAAATAATGTGATACACACATTATTGTATTTGAAATCTGGAGGACATATGTATGAATTTTTACTGGGTTTATACTAGGAATGAAATGCTATGTTATAGGGTATGTTTATGGCCAACATTAAATAGAACTAGCCTATTATTATTCCAAACTAGTTGTACTAATTTACATTCCCATGTCATTGTTTAAGAGTTACTCTTGTTATTGTTAATCTTGTTAATTTTAGTCATCCTTGCAGATATGTAGAGATATCTTATTGTGTTCTTCCCTAAACTATTTTTCATGTTTAAAACTACAGTAAATTTTTTAAAATAATGCAATTAGCACTCATGTTCTATAATTGAATCCATCAATTGTTTTAATTTGCCCCTTTGCTTTATTGGTAACTAGCTATGTTTATTTTTCTGACCATTTGAAAACCATTTTTAGGCATTAGAAATAGGATTTCTGAATGGGTAGATAGGGCAATTTGACAGTCTCTGAATATATTTTTTTATTTAACAGTTTTCCAAGTAAAATGGTAAGATACAATATAAATATCATGTGGCAAATATGCGAGAGAAACAAATTATGCTTTGTAACTTGTGAGGAAAATGCGTAAATGAGAACAACAAAGGCCTTGAGAAAAAGAAAGAATCTCATCCATTTTGTTCATCATATTTAAAACACGAATCAGGCTCCACATGCCACCATCGGGACAAAGGAAGAATATCATATTTTCTTTGTATCTCTCACTAATTAGTACAAAGATAGTTATTAACCATGAAGGGTGGTAGTTTGGATGCCAGGAAGCAAGTGTTGACCTTTTTTTTAACTTAAACACTTTTCTCATTTTTGTAAAGCTTATTGGCATAATGGGGACAGCCAAAGAGTTACACCATGTTTGTCTATGAAGGGAAGCTCTGATGACATACTTCAAACCGATTTCCACGAAATCTTTGTTGGAGCCTTGGATTTTTTTTTTTTCTTTCCCTAATTAGATTTTAAAATAAGTGTATCATTAATCCCTTATACCATCTCTGGATTGAATGAGAAACTACAAACTATTGTTGTGAAATACTAATTTAGTGGTTATTGTTATATTAGAAAAAGGTTGTTTTTAAAATAATGACTGACAAACATGCATTTTGGACATTTGGTGTAATATAGATTCTCATTATCAGAAATTTTACTTCTTTTGGTCTGTGAGAATGAAATTTAATCAATAAATACGTTTTATTTTAATTTGATATATCTTAAAATCATCTTGTTAAAATATTTTTTTAGAACAAAATCTAAAAGTAAAAGTAAAAAAGACATGCTCTAGCAATTAGAGGTGGAATATGAGAGCATGCCACAAACTTCAGTAAGCTATTTTCTTGTATTTTGTATTTCTTGTATCTTGTATTTTCTTCTTTTATTGTAAAATAGAATTGTTCCATTTTCAGTATTCTTAATTATTTGATGTAAAAAATCTGCCTGTTTTACCTTTATATATCAATTTTATATTCTCTAGAAATTCTAACTGGATTCTTTTCACTAATATTTAAGTTACCAAATTGATCTTGTATGGCAGAGCAAATACTCTTTTATAATGTGCTGATACATATCTCAAGCTTACACATGATTTTTAAAGTGTAAATAAATACAATAAACATTATTTTCCCTGCTAAGAATCTTCAAAAAGTATCTTGATGAACTGTATCCCATGAGCCAAATAAGCTTAGCATTTCCATTTTTTATTCAGCTAAATCTTTTGCAGTTGGCATCATTTATCCACAAGAATACATATCCTTTTAAAAGACAAAGTAATATGGTATTAGTTTCAGACACTTGAGACATTAAGTTAGAGGGTTTCCTATACTATATACCAATTAATCTGATTATATTTTACATTTTTCATTTTCTTCCTGTTAGTGATGTTGAATTTGAAAAATGCAATGCAAAAGTATGAAATGTTTAACATAGATCTTGGAACCAAGGGCATCCTAACTTACTGATAAACTTAATTTCAAATACCCGTATTTAAATTCTCAATTAAAAACTGGACATGTTAGTATATGTAAGTTTTAGGAAGATACTATTTTACTTTTTATAATATATACTATAATTTATTATTGTTTCATTTGCCTCTTTCTGTCTCAGTGTTTAGTCCCTTTTATTCCTGCTACCTTGCATCCATATATGTCTCCCCACTGCTCTTTTATTGGCCATTGGCTTCTCTCTATGATTCTTACTCCCTTGTTCAGCTCATCAACTTTCATGGTAATCACTCGTAATTTTATGACTCCGTGTATCTAGCATCAACCCTTAACCTGTGATCTGATCTTTTATTTCCATCAATGAACAGCCCTCTACCGCAGCATCATGTTTTTTCCCTCAAACTTACTCGGTATATAATGCTGTTAGATTTGTAATACTAGATTTTCAGTTACATTATTCTAACAAGGTACTAATTTTTGAACTATTGAGGACCCCTCTTTGGAGTCTAAGAATATTTTTTTAGTAATTGAAACAAGAACAATAGGTACTATCCCTTTTATTTTCCTGCGACCAACAGGATGGAATGTAGAGAGTGATATTTAGAATCAGTCAGAAATTGATTTGAAGCTTGATTACATTAATATTTGTATCACCACAGGCAGATTATTTAATTTTCTATTTATAATTGCACAACACTAATGGGGAAGATTGAAATACCGTTTCTAGCACAGCACAGTGTCAAGCATAGAGAAGGCACTCAGGAAAACATTGGTCTTCATCAATCGAATCTTCTGGTTTTTCTTTTTATGACATTTATAGCACCGTGGTTCCATCAAAGTCAGGAAACCCAAAGTAATTGTTGACTATCCCTTCTCTAATCCTATTCTAGTTCTGTCACTTTTGTCATTAATTTATCTTGTAGATAGCCAAATTTTCTGTAATCCAATGACTATCACTGGTCATTATCCTTAATCTGACCCATTGGGTTTGTAGTAGTCCTTACGGCATTTCTTCTCTTTTCCATTTATTATTTTTTTTCTTTTATTATCTGAGTGTTCTATAAACTGCTTGAGAGCAAACATCACATCATTAGTTTCTCTTATATGTCCCCCTGGCCTGGTGGTATGTTATGTGGGTGACATACATTTTAATTGGTTCATTTGGGGAAAATAGATCTAATTCCATTTGACATTTAGGTCTGATGCCTACTCAATATGGTTATATATATTTTTTTACTTAGATATCTTTTTTTTTAATCTTAGAAATCAACCCTATCAAACTGTGAGAATATTTGGAAATGACTTTAAAAGAGCTCACCAGAACTATTGATTAAATACAGTGCCTTACTTTATTTCTTTATTATTGGCTGCATGAATAAGTATGCACGTAGCTCTGAGAATAATAGCTTGCAGTTTGCTAATGGAAAGGGAAGTTTATCCAAAATGCCAGGCTTTGAACTCATTTCAATGAGTAGAATGTTCAACAACTAGAATCTACTTATTAAAAAAAATAATAATAAAAGAGTTGTTATTCCTATTTAATGGTGTAGCAATTTTGCTAATATTTTAAGCCTTTTGATTAACATAGATTTGCTAAATATATCATTTTCCATCCTTCGGGTAGACTATAGAGAAAATAAAAAATGTATAATATCCAATTGGAATATAAAGTTATGTGTATAGCTAATATAACATTAAAACGTGATAAACTTCCCTCTTTCTTATCCAGATTTATGAGCTCTTAATCTTCTCTCAGGCTTCTATATTTTTAGTTATTAAAGATTAGAAACCCAGCTAATATCCATAAAGATATGCCATATTTTCTCTCTGAACAAGAGCATTATTGGAAATATTATTTATGTCCCATCATAATTGAATTAAATAATCTGAACGGAACAGCTGCCCAGAAATAAGAATATACTATGTTTTAATGACTAGTAACCCCCACCTATATGGTTAGATCTATTGTTTTTATTTTCATATATAAATCAAATTAGAATATAAAATAGTTCAAACACAAAGTAAAAACGTTTTCTTTTTTTTTCCCCTTCCTGAAAACACGATGCTTTTTTTTTATGATAGCTTCATACCATCTGTTCAGTATTTACTATATAGGCGGTGTCTTTGTAGAAACAGGAAACAAAATTTTGTGCTCTTTTATAGTACGTGCATACCTCCTCGATCTTGCAAGTATCTTCACTGAGACAGATTTAGCTATTTATGGACTTGGCAGGGCAGTACATTAAGAAATTCTGATCTCTGGTGACGCTCTTCCCCACAATGTAACAAGCCTAGCTCCTTAGAGTCCTCTTCCCCTTTTCCCGTTCCTTCCTCAAACCTAACCTCATGGGGAAATCTAGCCTATGGGGTAGTGAAACGGGTGATCCCCTGTACGATTTTTGACCTAATCACCAGAGTGAAAAGTATCGAAAAAGTCAATGCTGTAATTCTAGCTCATACATTTAATTTCAGTAAGTACTTTGCTAACATATAATGCTATTTATGTAGTGTACTCAAGAAAATTATTTTGATTATATTTCTCTATATCAGATACATTGGCTACAAGATTTTAAAAATATGCTAAGGACAGAAATGGTCTGTCTGAATGCACCAAGCCATCCGAACATACTGTGTATACAGCAGGGCTCATAATTAGTTTCTCAGATGTTTGGCAGGATTCACCAGTGAAGCTGTCTGGTCCCAGAGATGACCGTACTGGGAGGTTTTGAGCACTGATTCAATATCCTTATTCACTATTGGTCATTTCAGTTTTTCTCTTTCTTCCTGCTTCAGTCTTGGAAGGAACGTTGTATATTTCTAGGAATTTATCCATTTCTTCTGGGTTTTCCAATTTGTGAACAGAGTAGGGTCTTGTGATCTCATGTGTTTCTTTAAAATCAACCGTAATGTCTCTTTTTGCATTTTTAATTTTATTCGAATCTCCTTTATTTTCTTCCGTCTAGCTAGAGGTTTGCCCATGTTGGATTTTATTTTTGAAAAACCATCTCTTAGATATTTAAAAATCTTTTCTGTTATTTCTCTGGTCTTTGTTTCATTTATTTCTACTCTGTTTTTTAGTGTTTCCTTTTTTCTGCTAATTTTAGGCTTAATTTGTTCTTTTTCTAGTTCCTTAATGTGTAAAATTAGATTATTTGAGATCTTTCTAATTTCTTAATAAAGTTATTTTCTTGCTTGTTAGAGTCATGGAGAAAATAAGGATGTTGGCTATCTCTTATATTGTCACATAGATATTGTTATACTGTTAACTTATGTTCAAATAGGACTTATTACTATTTGTTGTAAATTTCCAGGGAATTGAAGTTTTTATTTTTTAAAGCATAGCTTATAGCGTTGCTATACTTGGATTGTTCATTTGATTTAAGTCTACATAAAGTAATAGCAATTTAGTTTTTGTTTTTTTGTTTTGTTTTGTTTTGTTTTTGTTTTTGTTTTTGTTTTTTTTTTTTAGCAATTTAGTTTTTGAATGCATGTGTAGACAATGCATAAAATAGGGCAGCTCCGGTGGCTCAGCAGTTTAGTGCTGCCTTCAGCCTGGAGTGTGATCCTGGAGACCCGGGATCGAGTCCCACATCGGGCTCCCTGCATGGAGCCTGCTTCTACCTCTGCCTGGGTCTTTGCCTCTCTCTCTCCCTCTCTCTGTTTCTCATGAATAAATAAAATAAAAATTAAAAAAAAAGAAAATGCATAAAATACAAAATGAAGACTACCTACAATCCCAACATTCAAAGATAATCTCTGTAAACACTGAATATTTTTCAGAGTATATATATATATATATATATATATATATATATATATATATATTATAATGAGCATTATATATAATCACTTTTTTACATGTTGCACATATAACGGTTTTAAAACACTTTTGCACCAAATGGTACAGCATGTGATATTCTAGTAGCCTTAAATATTTCAACATAATATTGAAAGGATGTGTCAGAATGTATATCCAAACCATTATGTTTGACTCTTTATTTTTATTGCTGCTGCCAATATTTTTGTGTTGTCATTTTTGTTCATGTATTTTGAATTTCTGAATATTTTCTTAGCGTAGGTCTTATAATGGAAGTACCCAAAATGCATATATATATATGTGTTTGTGTGTGTGTGTGTGTGTATTTTATATGTATAGTTTCATGTTCCAAAAACTTTACTCAAGTTCTCTTCAACTTATCTGCATAACTAACCCATTTTGTGTACCTTCATTGACTACTCAGCTGGCTGAGTGCAGTTTCTGAAAACAACATATGGAAATATTCTTGGTATGTCCTTTCTTTGATATTCTATCATGTTCTAGTTCTAAAAATTTTCAGTCAAGTGATAGACTTTAAAAACATTTGAAAATTCTGGGTATTAGATTTTTTCTCTTTCACACAACTGTTCTCACTTTTCGACAGCATCTTTGTCTTATTCCTTCAAGTGAAGTTAGATTGGAATGTAAGTCACTTAATAATTTTCATCCTCTTAAGAATTTTTTGGAAGATTCAAAAAGTAATGCATGTAAACATATTGTGGAAGCTCAATAAACTAGTTTTTTTAAAAGACTTTGTAAATGAGAATAGTGCAAATCCATGGTTTTGTGAAAACTTGTGTAATCTAAATGAATAAACCAGGGAGTAGATATTGACCTACCCATGAGAGTAATGCTTATTAGGGCTCGTTGCTATTTATGCTATCTTTCTTTCAGATCACTTAATAGCAAAAAGTCTAAGTCAATTTTAAACTTGAGATCAAAAAATAAATTAAAAGAATCTAATATCCAAGAAATTACAAAGTGTTCTTTGTCATTACATAGGATCAGTGAGTTACAAATGAGAAGTGATCATCTCATTAATATTTTTCCTGCCTTGGTGAATCAGATGGGAAGTCATATCATTTTAAGTGGATCATGTATAATGAATACTTTAAATATATTTTCTGAAATTTAGGCATTACATTGCATTTCTTTAGGATTTTCCTGGGAAACATAGGATAATTTTATCTAGCCTATGGTGAAATTTTTTATCTTTTTTCTAACTTCTGGACTAATCATTTATTAATTATAGATAATTCATTAAATATGGATTTATCATTGGGTGCATATTTAACCTTTTCAATTTAACTTGTTAAATATTTATAAATAATAAAAATGACTCATAAATACATGTTTATGTCTTTAAAATCCTGAATCTGACACTGATGTAAGACAGACAAAAAAAAAAAAAGACAAATCAGGGATCCCTGGGTGGCGCAGCGGTTTAGTGCCTGCCTTTGGCCCAGGGCACGATCCTGGAGACCTGGGATCGAATCCCACGTCGGGCTCCCGGTGCATGGAGCCTGCTTCTCCCTCTGCCTGTGTCTCTGCCTCTCTCTCTCTCTCTCTCTGTGACTATCATAAATAAATAAAAAATTATAAAAAAAAAAGACAAATCATGGTAACAGAGTATTCCATAAGTAAATAATTATACACACAAGTATTCATCATGCAATCAAAGAAACATCATACTCAAGGTTAAAGAAGATATCTGACAGTAAATTATGGCAATATTGGAGAAATCAACTAAAATCTTTTCAAACAAGGTGGTAATGCACTGGGGAATGAATTATCAAAAGAGCTTAAAAAACCAGAAGGAATTATGATGAATATTTATGATACCTGCAGGAGGAAAGGTTAATATAATCTTGCAAATTTTAGAAAAAAATATTGCAGAAGAAAATGATTAGGATTTAAAATCTATAAACTTAAAACCTCCTGGAATAATTATAATTAAAAAAGTAAATTAGGCTAATAAAATATTTACTGCAATCTCAATAAAAGGCCAACAGTTTTACTATGTTATAATAATTAAACCTTGGAAAACCTCTTGACTATCATCATGATTATAAAATAAAGTATTATCTAAATATTTCATAGAAACATTGAAATTAAAAGAATCAGAGGACAAGAGGCAGTAGACAAAGTGAAGAACGTAATCTCAGATAATGTACACTATTAATTCTAGGCTTGCATGTAATTAATAGTGTAAAATTTTGCCAAAGAAATCATTTTTCCAATATTACAATACTGCTTACAGCCTATTAAGTTCCTGGCACCTGATAGGCACTAAAGGCACAGGGTATGATTAAACACCTAAACCCAGGCCTCCATTGATGCAGTCCAGCTTTGAAACTTACCAAAAGCAGGTCATAAATTTTAGGTGTAAGTATAGGGTCTCTGTTGAAGAGCCAGCATGGCGCCGGGTCAGCCCCTGAGGGTATCTACACACATCATTTAGAGATTCAGCCGTTAGCAATACATGGCTCTGTTCTCCCTGTAGGTCACTATCACTCAGTTGAAGGGGAAATAGGATCAAAGATGGGAAACACATGGGTTGGCCAGTCATTACCTGGTCATTCCTAAAAGCAAAGCAATTTAGGTGTGAGCCCAGAAAGAAGAAGAAAAAAAAGACTTATTTCAAAAAATCTACTCACATAAAGACTTACGTGTCTATTTCACTTTAAAATGGACTCGTCAATGAAATGCGTAAGCATCATAATCATTAGTAAAGTGTTTCCCTTTTATGATTAATCCAAATATCAAGTTTTAATAGAAAATATCTCCTTAATAAAAATGTAGATTTCATTTTCTCCGATGGGCCTTTTAGCTCTGAAAACAAATAGTCCTCTCTCTGCATCAGTTCACAATTATAATAGATGATGGAAATAAAAAAAGAAAATGCATGCGATTTTCAAATGTGCGAAGAGTAATGCCAGTGGTGCCTCTTAAATAAATCGCAAACATGTTTTTACCTAAAATTCCAATACCAGATTATTGGAATTTCTTTGACAATTCTTTCTGTATATAACTAGTTTTTTATAGCCCGGTAACAAGAGGTAACTAAAGCAGCTCCATATGTCTAAGTAGAAACACTTTGGTCATAGCTGGCTGCAATGCATGTCTTAATTTAAAAGAAAATATTAGGTAGATGTTTTAAAATAAACTTTTATATGTACATAACGCATAAGATCAATATATAAATTATTCCCTGTTGGTAAAGTACTGTCATATATCTTTTATTTTCTATGCTTCATATTTCCAGACATATATGTTTCCAAACATACGTAATATGTTTTGTATGCATATATATATATTTGTTTACAGGGGTTTGAAATCACTGCGAAAGTACAAAAATGATTCTCAAATGCTTTTTCTTGTTTATTCTTGGTCAAATTAAATGCAGATCCCCTAGTGCTTGTATCTCCTCCAAATGGTCAATAAAACCAGTAGAGATACTTAACTTCTATAGTATGAGAAACAGAAAAAGGTACTGCTTGACACTTTATCAAGCTAAGGAACAGATTTTATTTTTCTCCGGAAGAATATTCTACATACTTCTCAGGAATATTCTACATACAAAAGAGGCAATATATAAATAAAAATAAATATAAAATGTATATATAGTTTTATTTTATAAATAAGTCAGGTTGATACCCACCTTCGCTACTTGAGATTTTACTAAGGTATTCTTAGTTCACAGTTTTCTGCTTTTGAGATTTTTATATGAATTATGTATGACAACTGAAAACAAGAAGAGTTGAAGTGTGAAAATCTCTGAGAAGGATTAACACCCATGAATATCTAAGGATAAAGCTGCATTGGATTCTCTACTCTACATCAATATTTATCATATTTGTTGACGTTATGAAACTCTATGAGATTTAATGACAAATGTGCTTCACTTCAAAATATAGCAAGTATATGGAAAAGTGCCCTGGTGTCTTGTCAGTGCTGCTCTCGATTGCAGGAGCGATGAAATACAAGGGATCTACGGCCTGTTTTCAGGGAGTTTCCAAGAGGCCGAAAGCTACCTAGGCCAGGGCTTAGGTCTGCATTCCTCCCCTGTTGCTCTGAGTGCCAAGCACATAACCAAAACTTAATAGGCACCAAGCAATACTGGCTGGAAAAATACATAAAATAGTGAAAATGTAAGGGGAAGAGGTATGTAAAATACTCTGTAGGTCATATGATGATGAGCCTGTTAGCATCACCCGCAGGCTCCCCAGGTGGCAGCTCTCAATGAGTTTCTGAGCCAGTGTGTCTAAGTTTGGAAAAGTTAGGACTAAAAAGAAGACATGAACTCCTGTGTAAAGTTCTGTTTTGCACCATATTTTGTTTATTTTTTTCCTGGATAATGTTAAACTTTTAAAGCAGTGTGATATGCAGCATCATTTTGTCAGATCGCTTGCAGTAGTGACCCTGAGAAATGTGGCTGACCCTTCTGCTGTGTGTCCTGACTGCTATGACCTCTACCTGTATCAGGAAATGATTTACTCTTGTTTAAGCTGCATCTGGTCCTCTTGTTATTCTGAAGCTATTATTGGCAATTTTTCAATACATTATGCAAAAGAAATATATGTATATATATGTGTGTGTGTGCCTATATGCACATAAAATATATATGCACACATATTCATATTTTTCTTAATATCACAAATAGTCTATTGCTAATATATATTTATACATTTTTAGTTATTTGATTTTAAAAGGACAATAATTTAATTCTAACTGGTTTCCTTTGTATCTGTAATTTGATGAAATTCAACCTCTATTGAATATAAACTAACACTAAATATTTCAAGACACTTTTACTGGAAATCCTGCACAGTAATTAATAGAGATGCTTACCATGGGATTAAATACTAAATTTATTATTAGTTAATGATAATACTAAATACCAGCTGAGTAATAACTGCTGATGATTAAAAATTTCTATAACCTATTTTTCTAGCTAAAAAATGTAATCAGAGTGTTACCTTTAGAGTTCCTTAAGGTAAATAAATTACTATTTAGAGAGTGGATAGATGAAAAGGGTTGAAAACGGGCATATGTTTCTTTCATTTTATATATAAATAGATTTTATTTGTAAAAGAGTATGGAAAGAGTTAGCTGAGGTTCACTTCACTTTGGTTTCTAAATTCTACATAGCATTGGCTTTCAACCGAGGAAAGGAAACCTACATTTCTAATGCTGTCTTCTGATTTTCCCCTTGATTTGAGCAAAACTTTGATTATAGAAGTTTATTTTCCCTTATAATTATGCCACAGTAGTGTAAATAAGATACAGCCAGTTTTCAACTAATTATCGTGGAATTAACATGCTGCTTTGAAGTGGGCATTTTTTTTTTTTAATTGTAAAACGGCCTTTACGATGTTCAAAACTTAGTGTTCTGAGAAAAAGTAAAGCAGTGTACTCATGCTTGGATATCTGAAACTTTATATGTAGATTTGTTTTTTGTGATGAATATTTCATATATATATAATGTCATATATATATAAATAATATCTTTATTATAAGAGGCCTATTTCTGTGGTCAGGTGCTTATTTACTGGGTGAGTAGACCCACAGACATGAGTACACACCCTTATGCTCCGTAGCTACATGAACTTGTCGCCACCCGTGCTTGTGATTTTTCCTGTTTTTGAATTCTTTCTCATTCTGCTCTACATTTTTAGTCTCTGAGTCCGCTATCTATATACTCATTAAATTCTTTAGCAGCTGGTGATACTTATTATGTGCTATAAAATTTGTTACTGCTTCCTTTGTCCTCGGGCTTGCCTGGCCACTCTATTATATGTAAAATTAAGAGCAGAGCTACCTTTTAACCATCCTCTTAAAATATATATTTTAAAAATATTGTTTAGTGTTCAGTGTTTAGTTTAAGAATATTTAAAATATTTTACACTATTTTTAAAATAGTGTAAAATCAGTATCAGCACAGGTTACAATAAATGCTTAATACAAAGATATGAGGGCGCCTGGGTGGCTCAGTCCATTGAGCAGCCAGTTCTTGATTTCAGCCCAGATCGTGATCTAAAAATCCTGGTCCCAGGACCGTCCCAGGGTCCTGGGACGGAGCTCACATTGGGCTCCAGGCTCAGCAGGGAGTCTGCTTGTGGATTCTCTCTCTCTCTCTCTCTCTCTCCCCTCACCCAGCTCTTTCTCATTTTCTCTCTCTCAAATAATTAAATAAGGAAATGTCTAAAAAATGCAAAAGTGGGGATTCCTGGGTGGCTCAGTGGTTTGGCGCTTGCCTTTGGCTCAGAGCGTGACCCCGGGGTCCCGGGATGGAGTCCCCCATTGGGCTCCCTGCATGGAGCCTGCTTCTCCCTCTGCCTGTGTCTCTGCCTCTCCCTCTATGTGTGTGTCTCTCTGAATAAATAAATAAAATCTTTTAAAAAAATTGCAAAACTGTGGATCAAATTTAAATTAATTCACCACTGTCACCGTAATTGATGAAATTGTTAAAATTGTTTAAATAGCATTACTACTTTTTTTGGCTTTTTATTCATGTATTGTTGCTTATTTCCATAATCCTGCAATTTTGATAGTTCTCTTTCTTTGCAACCTTGATACTGCCATGAAATGATGAGCTTTCTGACTCACTATTCCCCTAAACTCACCTCTCTACATTTGCAGTAATGTCCTTAATTCCCAAGAACTCCATTTTCTTTTCTTTTTTTAAAAAAGATTTTATTAAAAAAAAAGATTTTATTTATTCATGAGAGACACACAGAGAGAGAGAGAGAGAGAGAGAGAGAGAGAGAGGCATAGGCACAGGCAGAGGGAGAAGCAGGCTCCATGCAGGGAGCCCGACGTGGGACTCGATCCTGGGCCTCAAGGATCACGCCCTGAGCTTAAGGCTGTGCTAAACCACTGAGCCACCCGGGTTGCCCCCTTTTCCTGAGATTACTACTTTCCTTAACGCATACTACTTGTGTTGGTTGATGTTATTTTCAAATGAGCAGCATATTTGACAAAATTAAAAAAATTGGGAAACAAATATGTATATTTAGAGCATTTAGAATACACATGTAGAATAATATATATGTATTTAGAACATACTATCTGCATTCTAGAAATCTCTTCAGATTATCTTTTTTTCTTCGTTCTGCTGCATTTTATTTATTTGTTTGTTTATTCCAACTGATGCGTTTTCTTGAAACGTCTCATCTTTGGTCTTCCAACGTATTTATGAGTTAAGGTCATATTTAACATAAATCTCTGTAGAGTTATATCTATACTTGTACTGGGCCATTTCCCAAATATGACAAGCCAATTTAGCATATTTATTGGTGTATTTAGTGAGAACTTTGTGATCTTCCAAATACGAATCAATATATCTATATTTTCTCTCCATTTTCATATGAATACACTTTTTTTAGGACTTAAATCTCATTGCTTCTCAGAGCATTAATGCACACTTCTAGAAAACTCAGCAACGACAGGGAATTAGTAAGTGGTCAGTAATAGCTTTTTGAAAAGCAACATATATTCATATATGTCAATTTGGAATTCTAAAGGATCCAAAAGCTTGATTTAGGTGGTATTTTTGGAGTACTTACTAAGTATACATAGTATATTAGGACCTGAAATAAAATGCAAAGATATGGGAGATTCAAATTCTATTAATTAATTGATTACAGTCTCCTAAAAATAGATACTATAAAAATGATAGCTATGATTGCAGTAGCATTCAGCTATAGATTTAAATTTTCATAGCTATATATATTAATCCTCTTCAGCCCCTCTATTTAAAGATTTCCCTTTTTTTACAAACAATTAAAACAAATAATTTTTTTACACTTAACTCCCTGGCCCTGCTCTACAACCCCTGCATAATCTTAACACACAGACAAAAATCCAAGCAGTCAAACCTTCCCATATTTTGATTAGACTCAAATGTTCCAATTGTGCTTTGGTGGGAAGACAAAAAGCTATGTCAGGATGACATAAAGCAACATACTGAATTTCTGTGCCGTTTTCGAGTCTGCAAAATAATCTACACTATTAAATCTACTTTGGGAAGCAAGCTATGTATCACTTTGTCAAACTAAAGATGAACAGCAAAGTAGATTCATTTTCCTGGCAGAGAAGAATATGTGTGATATTCATTAGTTATGGTGTTGTCTGTAATTGTTTTTAAACTCTAATCGTTTCATATTTTATTGGAATGGAGTTTTTCTGCCTACCAATAATGCCTTTTGAGTATAATTAACAAACCAGAGGAATTCTAAAGATTATTTATTGTTACTACCCATTGCATTGAGCCAAAATAATGTAAGCCAAGACAAGACTATACACAGTACTCAATGAATGAATGAATATTTCCTTTGGTAGGTATTGAAAATATATCTCTTGATATTTAAGATATTCAGGGGGGATCCCTGGGTGGCACAGCAGTTTTGCGCCTGCCTTTGGCCCAGGGCGCGATCCTGGAGACCCGGGATCGAATCCCACGTTGGGCTCCCGGCATGGAGCCTGCTTCTCCCTCTGCCTGTGTCTCTGCCTCTCTCTCTGTGTGACTATCATAAATAAATAAAAAATTTAAAAAAAAAGATTTAAGATACTCAGGTTTAATTTTTTGCAGACTTCATATATTTTTGTTATATTTAACTATACTCTCTATGAGTAATTTATAAGCTATCATGAATATATTTTAATCATAGATAATCTAGGTATTTAGGCTATGGTGGAAATTTTATGTTCTTTAAATAATCTCTGAGTATCATGCATTCCTTTCTGTCCTGGAACCCAGTGATGGTTATTTTGAGCATAACTGTTCACATGAAATTCTTTCCTAGAAGATGAGTCTTTTGAAATATAATCCAAGTCATTGCTTTATTTAGTAATATAGTAAATATGTGTTTACCAGTCTTGTGTCCTACTTTGATAAGTAAAAATGGATAAAATAGATATCTGTGACAATTCGGATGGTGAAATTTCCATAGATGCATTTTCTGTTTTAGAGACTCTAGTTTCAAGCAATTGAACAACCTTATAATTACATTTCACTGTTTTGACGGATCTTCATTCCTGTCAGAATTTCTCCTCTATGTTTCTCTCATATGGGTAAATATATTCTGTGGAGTTTGAATATACACTGAATAGTTAGAGGCCTGGAATTGCTAACTTTGCTATGTAGCAGCCGGTTCAATTTATTGCAAAACTGCTGATAATTTAAAAATGCAGTGAAATGTAATTTCATAAGTTACTTCACTAACTTTTTATTTTAAAGTATATTAGCATTTGCCTATTCCATGAAATAAACTGGAGAGACCGTATGAGCCAGTGATTAGTGAAGAGTTACGGAGAGAGCTACATCGTGTACTGACTGGCATGGTGTATATGTGCATCTGTATAAGTTTTTTTTTTTTTTGTATAAGTATTTTGGGTTTAGAGCATCAGCGGGGCGATGGAGACCCAAATGAACAATCATTGTTTGAAGTCTTCAAACAATCATCTGGGAGGTAAAGTCATTAGGTTCAGCCTCTGTTACAGCGTGAAATGGGAACAGAATAATCAGGATGACCATACAGGAAAAGAACTAAGGTGTGTGTGTGTGTGTGTTTATTCATATTTATCTATAATATATATTTATCCTTTAATTCTAGATTTTCAAATTAAGTGAGTCGAGAATTAGTGAGTAGCTTTTGTGTTTAGAATGTAGCGCATTTCATGACTTTGAAATGCCTCAGATTTCTAAATATTTATAACCATCTGGGTGGATACCTCTTGACTGGTGAGAAGTCAAAAGCAAAGTAGGATAATGAAAACACCTCCCTACTTCCACTACATAATTGAAAAGCAGAGCGTATACTTAAGATGCAAATGTGTATTCTTATGCAAAATGTCCTCACAATGCAATAAGTTCAGCACTCCTACCAGAAATATATTAATCCAGAGTTCTCTATACTATAAAACAAAGTTACTAAAGTAACTTAGTTTTTTTTTTAATTTTAATTCCAGCATAGTTGACAGTGTTATATTAATCTCAGGTATTTAGTATAGTGATTCAGCACTGCCATACAGCATTTGGTGCTCATCACAACAGGTGCACCCCTTAATCCCATGACCTGTTTCACCCATCCCCCCCACCGCACTCCCCTCTGGTAACCGCCAGTTTGTTCTCTATATTTAAGAGTCTGTTTTGTTTTGGGTTTTGTTTGACTCAGTTTTATAATATCAGATCCCTGAATGACTCTGTTTAGGTCTCTTAGGTGCCACATAATCAGGCTCCAAATTAAATAGACTACGTACCAATACTTTCTAAATTCTTGAGGAAAATAATACAAATAATGTGTCCATTTCAAACGTGTTGTCAATCAATAGCATATTTTTAAAAGAAAAAAAAAGAATCGTTCTAGAGAAAATACAAAGAGTGGAATAACAATTATTTTAAAGATGCACTGGTGGGGTGTCTGGATGGCTCAGTCAGTTAGACACCTGCCTTTGGCTCAGGTCATGCTCCCAGAGTCCTGAGATCTAACCCTGCGTTGGGCCCATGCTCAGGGGAAAGTCTGCTTCTCCTTCTCCCTGTTTCTCCCCCAGCCCCACTTGTGCTCTCTCTCTCTCTCAAATAAATAAAATCTTAAAAATAAAAAAAAATAATAATGAAAAAACTAGAGATGTGTTTGTTCCACCTTTATGATTTCTACTTTTAAGTAAAATGGGGTTTCTGATGCCACAGATATATGAATTTTTCAATCTCATTTATATTTACAGCATTTAGATGTTTCATCCAGGGTGAGAAATATTTAGTTGCTGTGTCATGACACTCAGGGTCTCACACACTTGGAAGATACCTCTGCTCTTTCCCACTTAGACTTGGATTTCTGCTTAAAATTGTGCTCCAGGCTGCTACAGCCAGTTGAAAGGAGCAGACCCTGAAGTTGAAACCTATTCACCCCAGATCTAATCAAATATAAATTGGTGCACAAAACACAGGTTAAACTGATACATCCTTAAAATAAACATTCATTGTCACAGAACCCAAGCAATGAATGATCCAATGTAAGTGAGGCAAGAAAATATCCTCATCATTTTATTTAATAAGATTTTACTAAAGAAATATGGGCTTAAAGATAATTGTCTTCAGGCTGACAAACTTTTGATAAATGATTTTAAGCATTATCATAAAAGCAATATTTGTATTCTATTTATTAAGATCCATGTGCAAGGTAAAATAACACATTACGTATACATTTTCAACAGCTATTCACAGTGACAGTCTTAATTTTATGATCGAATGCATCAGTTGTTTTTTGATGTCAACGTTGTATGCTTTACCTGATAACTTAAATTTCAGACAGTAATTAGCACCGACAATTTACCGGAATCAAGAAAAAGTTTGGTCGCAGGAAATTTTCACGATTGTCATTGACATTTTCCACACGTTATGGAGTAGAATTACCTTGATAAATACTTTTTAATACATATTATAAGCCTAGGCTCTTTCTCTTCTTTTGTAACTGGAGGCAGTTGTTAGACCAAAACTGACCAAATAATTTGTAGCCTTTTTTTTTTCTATTAAGCCAAGCTGGTATATTCTGGTTGAGCAAAACCAAATTTTACAACTGATGTACTTCCCAGCAAAATTAAAACCGAAGGATCCTATTTTAAAAAGAGTGACATACTCATTTTAATTATTTTTCCCCGGCCTAAATTCTGAAAAGAAATGTGTGTTGACTTGCTTAAATTCTCTTTAGAATTTGGAAGGAATATTATTTAAATGTATAACTTATACCTAGTGTCCCAATGGACAAGACTGAGCTGTGAGGTTATAGGTCTAGCTAATATAGTTTAAAATAGAAGTGAGCTATCACACGTAGATGCTTCTGTGTCGAAGATTCTGTTAGGAAGCCGGGAAGTGGCTATAAATTTTGTGTCAAATACTTAGATGAGTTTCTGTTTGCAAGTGTTGAAAGGGGGAAAAATGCACATACCTCAAAATTTGTTTTCCTTTTCCTAAAGAGAAGATTAGGATTGAAGTACAAGACCAAGGGGCACTCATTTTAAGGTAGAGTCTCTTGGGAGATAGTAAGGGTGGACTTGGTGTTACTCTTTGTGTGCCCAGGGAAGAAATATCCTGAGAACACATAATTTTATTATTATGGCTACTATAATATATGATTCCACATGGGTAGCTGAGCTTGCTTTTATTTGTTAAGTGTAACTTTCTTATGATTATGAGATGGTTCAAACCTTTAATCTCGTGTAAAATGGAAAGCTTATATCCATCCATTGCTTAGACATAAGTAGTACGGAGGGCAGTTCTGACCACTTTCCTGCAGCCTAAACTTTCCATAGTTAGTTAGCTTTCTCTAACTTGCCTGAGTTTTTGAGCAAACTTTGGGCACATGGGATGCATTTCCTTTGTATATGTTTTTAAGGTAATTAAAAAGATTCTCAGAAAGTTGGATAAAAAAAGTGCACTTTTCACTTCTCTTCTGGCATTAGCATCCTGCATAGATGTAGTGCACCATGACATCCACATTTATACAATCCACAAAACATACTCAGGTTCTGTAAAATACGCACTCCCCTGGGTATGTGTTTCTGTGTGTCATGTGCTATATGGAACAACAGCGATCAGATGCAGAATTGTTCTATCACCCGGACCCCCTAGTGCTACAACCCAAATGCAAACCCATTCAATTGGTAACCAAATGTCTCCCTAATGACTTTATTTTGAAAACGTCGTATAATTCCCTTAAGCTCCCTCCAAGTTATTGCGTGCGTTATTGTTTCATTCCTTTTTATTACTGCGTACTATTCCATGGTATGCATAACTCACAGTTTGTTTACCATCCGCCCATCAAAGGACATTTTGGATTGTTTTCACTTTTTGATATATCATAAAGTGGCTGTGCATATTTATATACAGATTTTTGCCTGAACAAAAGTTTTCATTGCTCAAGGATAAATGCCCATGAGTATAATTGCTGCTTTGAATAGTAAATATATTTATGGCTTAAAATAAACTGCCAATCTATTTTCAAGAGTAGCTGAACCATTTTACATTCACAGCAGCAATGAATGAGTGATCTAGTTTCTCCACATCCGTGTCAGCATATTTTGTTTCAGGCATTCTAACAGATGTTTAGTGATACTGCATCGTGGTTTTAATTTACATTTCCTTAATAGTTAATGATGTTGAACATCTTTTCAAGTGCTTTTATGTTATCTGTACTTCTTGTCTAAAGATTTCTTCAGTGAAATGTCTGTTCATTTCTTTTGCCCATTTTCTAATTGGATTGCTTTTTTTATTTACTCTTGAGACTTGAGGGTTCTTTATATATTTTAGATACAAGCCCTCTTTCAGATGTGCGATTTGTAAACGTTTTCTCACATTTGTTCAAGTTGTATTTTATCTTTTCAGCCCACTAATCAGGACTGTTGGAGAGCAATAATTTTTAGTTTCCATGAGGTCAAACTTATCAATGTTTTTTCTGTTATTGATTGTGCTTTGGGGATTAAGTTAAAGAAATCTTTATAAATATAGATATTTACAGAGATATAAGATATATAAGACATGTGCATATTAGGTATGCTATATAGCATATAAGGATCCAAGATATATATTCATATATATCTGAAAATTTATTCAAAATATTTTTTCTATAAATTCACGGGGTGTATTTACATTTAAGCCTTTGATTCATTGTAATTTTTTTTTTAGAAAGTATGAATTTTCAGTCATTTTAAGTATGTTTATCTTAATTTCTTTTCTCCCCTTTTTGGCCTGGCTAGAACATTCAGTAGTATAATGAGCAAGAATTGTGAAAGCAAACACTCTTGCCCTGTTCCTGATCTCAAGGGAAAAACATTCACTCCTACAACATCAAACACATAATAGATTTTTTTGTTGATGTGCTTTGTCTATTAGAGAAAGTCTTCTCTAATCCTAGATTTCTAAGTGCTTTATAATAAATGAGTTTTGCACTTTGTCAAATGCTTATTTTCTGATATGATCGTGATGTTTTCTATATCCTGTTAACTTGGTTATTAGTATGTTGGATTTTTGAATATTACCAGTCTTGCATGTCTTGAATAAATCCCACTTGATTATTAAATTGTTTAGTATTTTGTTATAGATTTTTGCATTTCAATTCATGAGAGATATTATTCTGTGGTTTTCTTGTTTTGTAATTGTGTTTCATTTTGATATCAGGAATACCACCTTATAAAATAAAATGGGAAGTTTTTCCTTCCCTTCTGTTTTCTGGAAGAGATTGTTTAAAATTGGTGTTAATTTTTCTTTAAAGATTTGGTTAATAATACCCTAGTGAAACTATTATGGCTTGACAATTTAGTTTATGAGAGCAAGTTAATTACATAATTTCTTTACTGTTTATTGGACTGTTTTGTGTGTCTGTTCCATCTGAATTTAGTCAGGGTCTTTTTTTTTTCCCATTTTTGAAATGCGGTTGTCTTACATATTTCTTCACATGCAGTGAGCACTGCATCTAATGGTGGAATTATTATTATTTTTTAAGATTTTATTTATTTATTCATGAGAGACAGGTAGAGAGAGAGAGGTAAGGATACAGGCAAAGGGAGAAGCAGGCTCCCTGTGGGGAGCCTGATGCGGGACTCAATCCTGGCACCCCAGGATCACACCCTTAGCCAAAGGCAGATGCTCAACCGTTGAGCCACTCAGGTGTTTCGGTGGAATTATTTTAATTCAACAAAGAGATATGGTTTAAAAAACTCATGAGAACAAGTATATTGTACATACTCCTATTTTTTTTTTAGCCATTCTTTTTTTTTCTTTCCTTCCATTGATATTTTATTTTTCTTCACAGAGATTCCCTTAACTGTGACCAAAGGAGAAATCCACAGATGACAGAAATTAATTTGCTTCTCTGAAAATATGTTTATTCCCCCCCCCCCCTTTCTGGATGGAGATTCACTAAATACTGATTAAATGCATGGTTGATGTTACTTTTAGTACTTGACAAATGCTGTGCTACTTTCTTCAGGCCTCTATGTTTCAGATGAGACAACTGCTATCATCCAAATTGGTATTTTTTGTAGGTAATGAGTCACTTTTTCTTTGGTTGCTTTTAATACTCTTTTCTTTAACATTGTTTTTTTTTAGTTAATTCTGATGTGTTTTTATGGATTTCTTTGGGTTTATCCTCTGTGGGGTTCTCTCAGTTTCTTGAATCTGTAGGTTTGTGAATTACATATTTCAGGAGTTTTCAGCATGATTGATGGGAATAATTTTCAGTTCCACACTCTTTCTCTTTTGCAACAAGAGTAACATCTGTATTACATCTTTTCACATTTTCCCACAGATGCCCGAGGCTCTGCCGTTTTTTAGACTACTTTCCTTGTGTTGATGGGATGCAGTAAATTATTTTGACCTGTCCTAAAGCTCACTGATTCTGTCTTCTGCTGTTTCCCTCTACTACTGTTCCCATTCAGATTGTGCTGTTGTTGTTCTTGGACTTTTTAGTTCTACATTTCCCACTTGGTGCCTGTTTATAACTGTTATTTATCTGCTGTGACTTTCTACCATTTCATTTGTTTCAATATTCATATTGATTACCGAAACACTTTTATGATGGCTACTTTAAAATCCTTGCCAGGTAATTCCAAGATCAGATTCATTTTGATATTAATATTAGTTAATGTCTTTTCTCACCAGATCATGAATGTCTTCATTCTTGGTATGATAAGAGAATAGGGATATTTATCTTGGTCCTTTGGTTATAGTTAGGAGACCTAATCCTATTTAAATCTCCTGTTGCCCATTAAATCACCAGTTCCCCATTTAGTGCTTTGTGTATGTTCTGGCCTTCCCTTGTGGTCTGTGGTTTCTGTTTAATTTTCAGATCCCTTGTAATATTTTCTTATCTGCTTTATTTTATTTTTCTGAGGCTTCGGGGGTTTTGGCTTGATCTCCGATGGTGCTCACATAGTGTTTTCCTGGGCCACCTTCTACAAGTAAGGAAAAGCATGTGACAAAAAGTCATTGGCTTAATTCAGGATCTTTCACTAGTGGAGGGCTGGCAGATGCTGACCCGAGCTCCTTCGTGCCAATAGCTAGAGGTTTGGAGATGCCAGGGTCTGTGACAACGTAAAAGACTCTTCCTCCCTAAAGCACTGGGTGTGGATTGGGGACAGGGCCTGCCACTTGATGTTTGCTTGAATTCTCTTTTCTGGGTTATTTGGCCAAAGAGGCAGGTTATTCTTGATGGTTCCAGGTGGCGGGAGTCTCTGGATGCCAAAACAAGAATGATGGTAAATGAAAAAGAAAACCCAGGCAATTCATTGTCATGCCATTCCTTGAATCCTAGAGTCTCTGTCCAGGCACACTTTGACTCTCCCACTTTCAGATACTTTTGTAGTTGTCTTTGGATTGTTTTTAGATTATTTAGTTGTATTTAGAAGAGGGGCATAAGGAGAATCTAATCAATACCATGTAATGTGGGTATGTGTCCTAAACATTGAGGAAATGAAAGCAGCATGTATGTATCTGAACCAGAAAATTTACCAGCCTAATATATAATGGCTAATTGGGTGAGTATTTTATTTTTAACAAAGATATTGAGTGGGATGGGTAGAAGATAAACATCAACTCTAAAAACAGAAGGTGGGAAGCCTGGGTGGCCTAGCAGTTTAGTGCCTGCCTTCAGCCCAGGGCATGATCCTGGAGTCTCAGGATCGAGTCCCGTGTTAGGCTCTCTTCATGGAGCCTGCTTCTTCCCTTGCCTGTGTCTCTGCTTCTGTGTGTGTGTGTGTGTGTGTGCCTCTCATAAATACATTAATTAATTAAATCTTTAAAAAAATAAAAAATAAATAACAGAAATTACCACTGTAGAGCCAGTGCATTCTCTAGGTCTGGACAATTGTTGAAAGGGTAAAGGGATTAATATATTTCTATATTCTAATCTAGTCTAAGCAGTTGTTGCTAAAAACAAAATCTTAATATTAGGAATTGTACATCTATTACCTTTATTGTATGTAGACTGTAGGGACTAGAATTTCCTGAGTTTTATACTTTATTTATTAAGTGTAGAGTTATTTTTTCTCCAATCCTAAATTAAGTTTCAATAGGTCTTTTTTTTTTTTTTTTCTGGTCAAGTATCATTATATTAACAGACGTAGGGCACTTAGATATTTAGATGAAAATAAAACAAAAGCTTGATAATATTGGAAATTCCATTATTTATTAAGAATTGAATGTTAGACCAAGGCAATCATCTGGACAATCATCTATTTTTCTATTAAAATAGAAAAGAAAAAGGGAAATGTTGTCAAGTGGTGCTTCTATCCCCAGTTGTTCAACTCATATAGATCTTTACATTGTAAGTGAATATCAGTTTGTTTTATTTTACTGGCTGAATTAGTTAACCTTGTTTTTATGAGAGTGGTAGTTGTAATGTTTGAAGTCAGAATGAGTGTGTGTAACAAAAAAAATTGCTTGAGTTCCATTTCTTACAGAATTTATTCTTTATAAATTAATGAATAATAAGTTTTCCACAAATAGCACAGCAATGGATAATTTTTTATTTATAGCAAAGTTTTAAATATGTGTTCTGTTAGTTCTTTTTCATGTTAATATTTAATTACAAATGGATCATTCTAATGGTCTAAGGGATAAGGGATCAGGAAATAAAAATAGTTTTAAAATTCTTCACTGGGGAAAAAAAAAAGTATTCACTGGAAACTTTAGTTCCTGATTCTCAAATTCCTAGGGTATTTTTCAATTTTTGTATGTTGACATGAGAAAAAGGGTTAACTTGTTTGTTTTTATTTTCTCTAAAATTAGATCATGAAATGTATGGCAGATAATGGATCAGAGGACTGTTATTCAAATATGACATTTAAATCACATCTCAGTTTATAGCTCAGAATGGTTTTTATATCTTGACAAGATTGGTTATTTACAATCTGAATTCTATCTCAGGATTCATATGTTTGGATTCATTCTATATCTCCTTGAAATATTACGGTTAGCTTCATGTTTCCTTCCAATTCACTTTGAGAACTGAATTACTTAGATTGATATGGTATAGTGGAATGAAAATAGCATTTGGATTCAAGAGACTGCATGTGAATTCAAACTTCACCATAAAGCAACTGTATAGGCTTGTCAAAGTTTTTAACTTTTCTGGTTCTTACATTTCTTACTGGAAAACAAATATAAACATTTCTAGCCTGTGTACTTCATGGTCTTGTGAAGGTCATGCATGATTAAAGATAAGATGAGATCATGTAAACCTTAGTACTATATAAACCTTAGTATTAAATAAATTCTCTTAGTACAGAGAATGAGTAGCGGGGAGTAACATCTGAAGATACTATATATATTAGTACTATATAAAACCTTAGTACTTGTATTACCATTGTTTATAAAATTATCTCTTTTTTTTTTTATTAATTTTTATTGGTGTTCAATTTACCAACATCCAGAAAAACACCCAGTGCTCATCCCGTCAAGTGTCCACCTCAGTGCCCATCACCCATTCCCCTCCAACACCCGCCCTCCTCCCCCCTTCCACCACCCCTAGTTCGTTTCCCCGAGTTAGGAGTCTTTATGTTCTGTCTCCCTTCCTGATATTTCCCAACATTTCTTCTCCCTTCCTTTATATTCCCTTTCACTATTATTTATATTCCCCAAATGAATGAGAACATACACTGCTTGTCCTTCTCCGATTGACTTATTTCACTCAGCATAATACCCTCCAGTTCCATCCACGTTGAAGCAAATGGTGGGTATTTGTCGTTTCTAATCGCTGAGTAATATTCCAATGTATACATAAACCACATCTTCTTTATCCATTCATCTTTCGATGGACACCGAGGCTCCTTCCACAGTTTGGCTATTGTGGCCATTGCTGATAGAAACATCGGGGTGCAGGTGTCCCGACGTTTCGTTGCATCTGAATCTTTGGGGTAAATCCCCAACAGTGCAATTGCTGGGTCGTAGGGCAGGTCTATTTTTAACTCTTTGAGGAACCTCCACACAGTTTTCCAGAGTGGCTGCACCAGTTCACATTCCCACCAACAGTGTAAGAGGGTTCCCTTTTCTCCGCATCCTCTCCAAATATTCGATAAAGGAGGAAAGACTATCCATTGGAAGAAAGACAGTCTCTTCAATAAATGGTGTTGGGAAAATTGGACATCCACATGCAGAAGAATGAAACTGGACCACTCTCTTTCACCATACACAAAGATAAACTCAAAATGGATGAGAGATCTAAATGTGAGACAAGAGTCCATCAAAATCCTAGAGGAGAACGCAGGCAACACCCTTTTTGAACTCGGCCACAGTAACTTCTTGCAAGATACATCCACAAAGGCAAAAGAAATAAAATTATCTCTTTACATCAAACTTACTTAGCTGAAACTAATCATCATGCTGTCACCTAACAGAGAGTATGTCATAAAGCAGGTTTTCCGTCTGAGATATGGTTCACTTAGTCCCAGCTCCAGATCCTGAATTTGGTGTGTGCTAGTCATCAGTCCCTGTCAAGAACTGTAGTCCGGTCCAAACTCTTCTTTGACTCTTTGTTCCTGAGGTTCAGGGGATTTCTTGACCGTTGGCTGATGAATTGGCTTCTTTGACCTGTTTTCAGACTTGGCTCTGGCTTTTGACCTGATGTCAAGTGAAAGTCATGTTTCTTAATCTGTCTCCAGCAAGCCTCAAAGAGGGTAGATCAAGAAGGGTGACGTCCATCTGCCTCGTGGGATCCTTTTGAAAGGATTCAACCTATGGGTTGACTTGTTTCAGGAAACTATTAGTGAAATGGCAGATTGATTAGCCAGAAGTCAAGGTTCAAAGTTATCTGCTAGAGTTTTATAATGGACCTATTTTCTGTGGCAAATTTGACTGTTTGTGGAAATATAGCTCCCTTGATAAATAAAATTATTTGTACATATATCTGGGTCCTGAGAGTCACTTCTCATGGCGGAGTTCTTTATTCATCTGTTAGTGATTCAGTGGTGGAAGTGTATTGTACTAAATTTCAAGGGCCAAGGCTTTAACAAGTTTGAGGATGACTTGTTATGCCGGATAAAGATGAGAATCTGTTGAAGGGAATCATATCTGACTCCATCCAGGGGAAATAGTCTCACTGAGGTTCTCACATTCTTCTTTAAAAAAAAAAAAAGGGAGTTTCAGTAAGAATCTTCAGTATGATCCATGTGCCTGCCGTGGCATGGATCTTAATGATCTTGATCCCTGGTTCATATACTCTTTGATGCTGAGCTGTTATTTAATTTTCTTGTATGTCTGATTTCCCATTTGAAATCCATTGTCTTGATCATGCCTTCATGCTGTAGGCCTAAGCACAATTGTGGTTTCCAGGCTTACATGAAGCTCCAGGAGTTAAAGGGAAAACAGTGTAGTGTGATGAAGAAGCGTGATTTGGAAGACAAGACATTTATATCAGCCACAGTTTCTCATCTAGCTTGATACACATTCTTAGGAAGATGTGTCAATGATGCATGCTCATTCTCCTCTCATAAAACAAAGGAGAAAGACAGGATGGTTGAGATAGTTCTTAAATATAATTAGGAGACAGTCCCAAGCAGACGTTTAGGTCATAGACAGTGAAGTCAGACCACCTGTATTCAATTCTGTCCTAACCAAATGTTTATTGTATGACTTTTGCCATGTTGTTTACTCTCTTTAAACCTTTTTTTTCCTTGCCTCCTCTTTCTACTAAGGGGATAATAAATTAAAAATATATTGAATCCTATAATAGACTTTGAAAATACAAAAAAAATAAACAAGGAAAACTTTAGTTCTTGTATTCTGGGACTCGAATGCTGCTTCAGGAAAAATAAATGAACACACAATACATAATCATGGGACAGTTTTGTTGTTGGCAAATGCTGTGAAGGTACTAAACAGATCTTTTTGAGAAAAAGTATAGGGGAAGAGGTATCATTTTAAGCAGGATAGCTGGAAAACCCCCCTCTGAGGCAATGCTGTTGAAGCACAACATGAAAACTGAAAAAGAGCTAGGGAAAGAATTCTCTAGATCCATAGGCCAAAAAGTGCAAATAAATTGAGGTCTTGACTGGTTAGAGCAAGTTGGGGGAGGAGCCTGCATGAGTGAAACACAACTAGTAAGAGATTTGGGGGCAGCCCTGGTGGCTTAGAGGTTTAGTGCCGCCTTTGACCCAGGGTGTGATCCTGGAGTCCTGGGATCGACTCCCACGTCAGGCTCCGTGCATGGAACCTGCTTCCCCCCTTGCCTGTGTCTCTGCCTCTCTGTCTCTGTCTCTGTCTCTGTGTCTTTCTCTGTCTCTGTCTCTGTGTGTTTCTCATGAATAAATAAATAAAATCTTTAAAAAAAAAGAGATTTGGGGATGCATTTGGAGATTTATACAGGAATCAGTTTATGCAGAAGGTTGAAAGCCAAATAATGAATTAGAAGCTTTTCTAAGTTCAGATGTGAAAGAGTTTTGACACCATCTGATACACATATTAAAAACAGTTGTCTGGTTGATGTGCCAGAGAATGAGTAGCGGGGAAGATACTGAAGATAAAAGATCTCTAGTTACGAGAATAGTGCAGTGACTTAAGACAGAGATAATTCTGGTGGAGTCTAGAAGGATGGTAGAGGACAGGAGACACACGACAGCTATCTTTTCACAATATTTAAAATATAATCCAATGAAAATATGTTTATCATATAAATATTACATATTAATATATACAAATTCCCCATGTTTAATGTTGGTTTGTTTTCATGTGAACAGGAGATTTTATCTTCAAAAAGTTAAATACGATAACATCCAACTATTATGGAGCTTTCTTTTTTCTTTCTTTATTCTTTTTTTGTGTGTGTGTGTATGTGTGGTATTAGGTTGTTAAGAGCACTCGTCTCTCTGCAAATAAGAAAAGAATGTCAGGTTGCTAAACTTGCAAACGTTGGTAACTTTCAGCATTTCTTGCACAATCACCCAACACTTGTCAAAGGTATAGGAGTTATGCCTTTTTCCTGTACAGCTGAAGTAAATAATGTGAAGAGAAAAAAGAGTGACTAAGGCTAGTAAATCTAAATAAATCTTGATTTTTTTTTTACTGTCTCCTAAAAATACAGTGTATAAGAAGTTGAAGTGGAATAAAAGTGCCCTGTAACTAGATAGCATTTTTTGTGTAATAATGGAAATTCTAGGTTATTGCAGCTTTCCTCCAAGCCTTAAATTTAATCATTCAGAATTATCACTAATAATATACCACTTCATAAATTGAGATAAAAGCTTTGCTCCCAAGTAATAAATTGCATTCCAACCTAAGGATGAAAAGAAAATATCTTAGGTCTAACCACTCTTTAAGGTACAAAGTACTGGGAGCCTGGGTGGCTCAGCAGTTTAGCGCCGCCTTCGGCCCAGGACCTGATCCTGGAGTCCTGGGATCGAGTCCCACATCGGGCTCCCGGCATGGAGCCTGCTTCTCCCTCTGCCTGGGTCTCTGCCTCTCTCTCTCTGCCTCTCATGAATAAATAAATAAAGTCTTAAAAAAAATGATACAAAGTACTTTTCTAGCATTATGTTTTAATTCATAATTAGTATACACACAGTTATAATTAGGGCAGAAAATGATGTCTGTCAAAAAAGTCTCCAAATAAAAGCAATTGGACACTTTTTTTTGTTAGTGATTCCGTAGCAAGATCAGTTGTGAAGCTAAGTAAATCCAGATTATAATTTGAGAAAATGGGTACAGTTATATAAATTAAATTACTAAAAATGTAATAAAATGCTAGACAGGATTACTTGTAATTTTAAGAAATGTAACAAATTTTTACTGAATGTCATAAATAGTAGAGATATTTACTTCATGGATTGTATTTAAAATGCTACTGAATTAAAAATCACAATAATAATAATAAACTTTGATATTTCTACTGGTAGACCTAAAGTAGGGAAGAGAAAAAATTAACTTTTGGATTGTTGTTGAGCTCCTTTTAACTGAATTTTACTGGCAAATATTTTTATCTTTTTAGGGTAAAAAAGTTGTTCTTTAAGAAAGACTATTAAATGAATTTGCTTTTTTCTGATATTATTATTAAAATATATTACTTTTTTTGGTGTATAAGAAATAACCACTCCACTAATCCTAACTCCAACTTAAAAATATATATATATATATTATAAAGACATACTCAAAATGTATTAAATGCATTAAAAATTACATTAAATCTGTCATTTTTTAAAAAATGAAAACATACCCTTGCATCGAATATCTTTATAACATTTGAAGACATATATTAGGCAAGGGTATTTATTTATTTTTAAAATTTATTTAAGAGAGAGAGACTGAGAGCCAGGAGAGGGGCAGAGAGAGAGTTTCAAGAAGATTCCCAGCTGAGCGGGGAGTCTGACTCTGGACTCCATCACATGACCATCCACTCCCCCAACCCCACCTCGATATCAGGACCTGAGCCAAAACCAAGAGTCAGCCACTCAACCAACCGAGTTACCCAGGAGCCCCAAGGATATTTATTTTTTCTACAAATTTTGGGCAATACTATTTAAAAGTACCTGTAGACATTTTATGTACTGAGAATTATTTCAGAAACAAATTATTACATGCAAAATCAGTTTGCTTAAGGCATTGACATAGTAACATAAAATGAGTACTACAAAAATAATACAAGGGCATATTCTTGAAATTTCTGGTAACCTTTGCAACTTATTTTGATTATATTTATTTCACTAGTTCTAAAATAGAATTATAAAATTATGTATCTTATTGGGATTTGAAGTGCATTATATGATAATGCATCTAACTGCTGAAAGTTGGCATCTCTTATTAAATCTTTGATCAAAAATATCTGATGTAATAATTATTATTTAAAAAATAACTTTTGTTTTCAGTTAGGAAGGTTATAAACCAAATGATACGAAAAAAAGAAAACCATGACCACAGAGTAAGTTCCCATAAGCTGGAGTCACTGGGTCCCAAATTCCCTCACACTTCAGGCTTCCTTTTGTCATGATTTTGGGATGTCATATATTTACCGAATATTTCATGACGTCATGATATGTGCTGTTAAATTGGCATTTGTAACCCAAAATAATTGAAAAACGTTGTTCTTGTTCAATATTTATATTCTTCCTGTATTACTCAGGTTCTCCCTTTCTACTCTTGTTATTCAGTTTAACTCTATTTGGCCATTGTGCCTCACTACATCAGGTCCTTAGGTAGATCAGCTTCACTACCCCACTTACCACTTCCACGCTGATTTCTTGTTCAGAATGTTGGTTTCTATTACACAGCAAGTACTCAAGAGAGATTATTATACAGAATGAAAAACTATTGCTTAACCAATGAATGAATGCTAAGTATCCAGAACTGGCCCTTTTCCATAACCACAATTATATTGTTTTAATAGATCCCTCCTACTTCAGTTCTCAAAGGTCTCCTCAATAGTCTAACCGTGGACATTTAGAATCTTGATACTGACAGTTTTGAATCCTCTATGATGTTAAAGCTAAGTAGATAATCAGAAGTGATTAATATTTAATTTTATTTTTCAAAGAATTATTTTAATCATTCATTTATAATAGCAGTATGTATAATTACTTGAAAAAGCATTCCTACACATACTGATACTTCCAATGATAAATTCACCTCATGAAAAATATATTTGAACTTGAGATCACAATATCACCATCTATATATAAATATTATTATATCTGTATTAATTAGCAACCTGATTTAACTGACAAATTTAACAGCTTCTATATTTTATTTTTAAATCTTTTTCCAAAAAAGGAATTTTGTATTCACATGCAAAGTAAATAAAGATAGCTCTATGCTATTATATTTAAAATTTCAAGGGATACCTTAAGAATCCTACAGTTTTCCCAAAAATGTAAATTTTATATTATTCTAGACTATCACATTTTTGTTTTGCTTTGTTTTAAGATACCCAAGACACGAAAGTGGAACATATTTGCAGTGTCTATTAATTTCATCATATTGAAAGTGTTAGAGTAGCTACTTGAGCCCTCTTTGTACAGAAGAAAAGAACACATTGTTTTTGAACATTTTTGCATTGCTTTCAAATTTTTAAATACGTGGTATATGTTTTAAAAAGAAGACTCAGAACAATGCAGCTTAAAGAACGTTCTGTATAAATATTCCCATAGTTTTTGTAAACATTTTGTACCAATTTTTAGCCAGAGAAACAAATATCATTTATAATTAATCCTTTTGAAAATAAATGTCCTTTAATTCACTTGTACAGCATTCCTTATTGAAAAACAAAACTGAGACAAAAAGGATCTGTTGCTCTTTTTATGCCTAAGAAGAAATACTTAAAACTAGCAAAGCAGCAAATGACTCAACAAAACAAAACAATAACAGCATTTAAAACTACATTTTAGGGACACCTGAGTGGCTCGGTGGTTAAGCTCCTGCCTTTGGTTCAGGGTGTGATCCTGGAGACCCGGGATCGAGTCCCGCATCGGGCTCCCTGCATGGAGCCTGCTTCTCCCTCTGCCTGTGTCTCTGCCTCTCTCTCTCTCTGTGCCTCTCATGAATAAATAAATAAGATTTTTAAAAAATTCTAAAATAAATAAACCTACATTTCAGTCAACTGCCTTGATATGGAGAGCTAAAGCAACTTTTGGGGTTTCTAAGAATGACATAATTGGAACTGAAAGTGTCATAATGTTAGCAAACCATATGGTATCAGATTAAATACATATGGATTGTATAAACGTGGATTTATGCCACTGTTATTATATAGTGTATCTTATATATGATCTACAGAAACTAGAAAATAATTGCCATTTCAGTTATACCATTTAGACCAATACTAACAAAGGAGACCAGTTGGGAGAAGAAAAAGAAAAAAAATGCATCAGTAGAAGCAAGAATGGAGGAGACCTTCAGAGGAGAGAGAAGGGGAGAGAAGTTCTTACTGTTCCTAACATCTAGCTCGGTATTAATGAATGACAGATACATTAAGATTCTTCCCTTTTTTTTTTTTTTTTTTAAGTAAAAAGATGTTCCCTAGTATGTCAAATTGCCTGACCTAATTAAGGATATCCACAGAAAATGTAGTAAAGCATACTAAAAACAGACCATCCAAAGCCTATTATTAATACTCATCTTTCCAGGTTGGGCAAGTAAATAAAACACTGCCCTCCAGATGAAGTAAGCTAGTCCTTAACAAGTATATTGCCAATGAGCTGTGAGAGCCCTTAGGAAATTTTGGAAGGGCCTTCCCTTTTGAAGTTGCAAGATAAAATACAAACAACCAAAGACCACTCCCCTACAACCTAATTTCTTTTTCCTAACTTCCAAACTGTGTCTTTGAAAGCTCTATGTGCATAGGAACTATGCTAAACAAATTCATGAAATTATGGATTCCATTGTTTTCTTCCTACATGTTTTTTCTAAGATTATATTAACAGAGAAACCTAAGTCTTAGAAAAATAATAGAAAAGGCCTCAACTTGCCCAATTTGATGAATCTAGAATTTGCATCCTATCTTTTTTTTTTTTTTTTTTTTTGCAATTTCCAAAAATTAACCACATGAAAACCACAGTCTGAACACTCGCAGGAGAAAAAAAAAAAAAAAAAGAAAGAAAAAAAAGAAAAGAAAAGAAAGAAAAACAAGAAATGATGCCCGTGTTAATAAAAGCGGTCCTGTGTGTGGCAGCATGGCATTGTTGACAGGGTCACCCAAGACTTTCCTGTATCCACACCTCAAAGCTACATTTTTTCTAATCTAAGTCCCCCCTAGTATGTTTTCTGTGCATGTGAATGTTCCTTTTTCTTATGAAATGGAAGTAAAAATAGGCGTTTTTAATAAACATGTTTATACATTTCTTCTGGCATGCTTCAGGCTTTACTGCTAGAATTTAGTAAGAATTCTTTAGGGAACCATCTGTTTGCAAATGGCCTTCCCATACCTGTTAGAAAGTGAAGGCTGGCACATAAAATATTAAAACATTTAGGAAAGGTGAAACATGAATCTGCTGGATTATCTTTATCCCTAAAAGAGAGATGTTTAGTTCTCAGAAACTGAAGTGCAGCAGAGTGTTATATATAAACTCAGATTTCCCTCATTCTACTGCCCTAAAGCATGCAAAAATAGCCCAGCTCATTAAAAACTCTTCCCAGATCTAATGCCCCTAAAATTATCCATTCATTAACTTATTCATTATTTTATGCAACAATAGGGAAAATAGCCCCTCGTCTCATAAATTTTATAAGATGTTTGAAACTTATTACTTAGAGGGGGAGGAATTCAAGAGAAATAGGGTTGAGAAGTGTGGTGAAGAATATCAAAATTAAGATGCTAGTAGAGATGGATATAGATAAGATATGTTGGATATTGAACATTTTAGTCTATTTCAGCAGATAAAGCCACACTAGAGGTAAAAATTGGTGAGGTAATAATATATGTTTATTATTTTAAAACCATGAGAATACATAGATCACTTTCCCAGATACAAAAGTAATGAGGTTCAGAAACTGATCCTCTTCAAAATTTAAGGGTCTCCAGTAAGGTAGGAGAAAATCCAGGGGACTCAAATTCTTAGAAGCAAAAGGAAAAATTTGAAGTAAGACCGATAAACTATCTAGATGCTTGTGCTTGGTTATGAAAGATGACACCAAGAACCGACGATTGTATTTAACAACAAGGAGGTCACTGATCATCTGAAGAATAGTTTTAATGGAGTGATGATAGCAAAATATTGACTACAATTGGTACAAAGAAGAAAAAAGGGAAGCAAAATGGGGATAGTGAGTATAGGTAGCCCATTCCCAAAGTTTTGTATTCAAGAAAGTAGAGAAATGGTGAAATAGGGAATTGGGGCCAGTATGGAGTATATTTGTATACTGGTAGAAGTAGCTAAAGAAAGTGAGAAAAATAATGGATGGAAAAGGAAGAGAGAATGATTGATGGAATACACCTCTCAAGAATATAAAAAGTCTAATTCACATATATATTATTTGGAATTTGATGGTATCACAAATATATTTATTGATAATTTTATATGTTGTTTTTTAAACTAATTAATTTATTTTTAAAGATTTTATGTATTTATTCATGGGAGACACAGAAAAAGGCAGAGACATAGGCAGAGGGAGAAGCAGGCTCCCTGCAGGGAGCCAGGCGTAGGACTCGATCCTGGGACCCTGGGATCATGACCTGAGTCTAAGGCAGACACTTAACCAACTGAGCCACCCAGACCCCCTTATTGATAATTCTAAGAAAAGAGAGAGAAAGCAGATAATATGGAAAAGATATAAGTAGTCAGTTCCCTGTGATGGTAAGAACTTACATTTCTGGCTATTCCTTCTTGTGGAATAAGAAGTATGATTATTAATTGAGTGTTAAAGATGGGGGATAACTGCTAGAGGTTTAAGATAGAAAAAAAAGTATGAAAGGGTCAGCTAGTAGCAGAGGATATTGAATGGGGCTAGACTGTATAGTCTCTATGGTATTGGGAGCACCTTTTTGAGTAATAACCATAAAATTGACGAGAAACCAGTGAGCATGGACACAGGCACAGAGTAGACAAAGAGCTCGATTTTACCAGTGTTGCAATGTAGTTAAATGATGTATTTAAGTATTTAAGGAAGAGCGAGTTAAATGAATTGAGGGTGTATGCTAGAGAATATTTTTAATAATTGTACATGGGGTAAACAGGACAGTGAGCACCTGGTGGATGTAAGTACTATGAAAAGATGATAGAGGGCAGCCCGGGTGGCTCAGCGGTTTGGCACCACCTTCAGTCCAGGGTGTGATCCTGGAGACCCGGGATCGAGTCCCGTGTCGGGCTCCCTGCGTGGAGCCTGCTTCTCCCTCTGCCTGTGTCTCTGCCTCTCTCTCTCTCATGAATAAATTAATAAAATCTTCAAAAAAAAAAAGATGATAGAATCAGTGAACCACCATTCAGGGATGGTCGAAAAATTGTTAAAATGGAGATAATAATGGGAGTGAGCTGAAAAGCCTGGGGGTGGTAGGCAAGCAGCGAGGCCTTCACGTTGGAAGATAAGATCTGGTGGATGGTCATAGAGGGAAGTTGAGCATGGTGCAGATCAGTGTCACTGGAAGTCAAGATATTGACAAGCCCGGAGTACGGGGAGGGCCTCTAGGTAGATTTCGATGGCACATTTGCAGAGAATGAGTGATTCAGGGGTTGAAAACGTGGGGGGCTGTGGGGACGACATCATGCACTCTCTCATACATGGAAACTGTATGGTGAGCAAGTCTGCGCACGGCCATCAGAGCCTCTCCCGTGCCAGTGATTTTGACGGTGAGGTCCTCAGTGTATTCCCAGCAGGCTGGGACTCAGGTGCTTGCTTACTGCTCCCTCGCCCTTCCAATGTCTAACAGCTAGAAGATCCGAGAACCAAGAATCCCAAATATAAGACACACAGTGCCTCCTTGTTGTCTTGCAAAGTGATATACTCGAGCTCTTCTTCAGTCCATACATTTCAATCCATAAACTCAACTCCCAGCCTAAAAGCACACACTTTAATAGAATGAAAGGTCGAATGGGCAACGGTCAGAAAGGGGCGGTTAGAGTTCTCTTTGTTTAAAGGAGAAGAGGGATGACATAGGAAAGAGATAGACCGAGCGAAAAGGGGGAAAATGAAAACTTCAAAGAGCGAGAAGAAGGTGTAGGTTTGTACACGGAGCAAGGAACACTCAGAAAGCCGGTTGGAGAGGTGCAGAGGCCAAGAAAGGGAAGTTGGAGAGAGAGTTAATACAGGAGCAGAGAGACATAGGAAAGACTTGAGAGATTTTGAACACTTAGTGTTAAAAAAATAAAATCTCGGTCATGTAACTTTTTGCATGTCTAAAAATATTGTCATTAGCTATCGATAACCCTAATATCCAGGTCTCAATATAAATCACATTTGTTGGAAAAATATCCATCACCATTTTATTTTATTTTTTATTTTTTTTAAAGATTTATTTATTTATTTATTTATTTATTTATTTATGATAGACATAGAGAGAGAGGCAGAGACACAGGAGGAGGGAAAAGCAGGCTCCACGCCGGGAGCCCACCGCGGGACTTGATCCCGGGACTCCAGGATCACCCTGGGCCAAAGGCATGCGCCAAACTGCTGAGCCACCCAGGGATCCCCCCATCACCATTTTAAAAGGGCATGTTTATCTGAAAAGAAAATAGAATTTCAGCTTGGAGTCAGCCTTATTTTTTTTTTCCTTTATAAGTCCTATAACACCGAGAGAGGAAAAATATTAGCTGTAGATACGTGTTAGCATTTTAACTAAGTTGAAGTGATCTTGACAGATGAAATCACACCTGAGATTAGATTTAAAAGACATAAAATTGTCGTGGAAGACTCCTGTGTTTGAACTAACAGGAATCGTTTTATTAATCAAATATGTGAAGGATGATGATACTCTTAAATAATTCTTAAGTACGACAAAATTAGGAATGTAATTTAAGCATTGTACCTCGTGTGAGTTCACTGGTGTTTTATGTCTAATACTATTTGTCGACATGAATATTTCAGTATTTGAGTGCATGCTATGCAAACCCATGACTGCAGCATATATTTAAATTATATCCATCAAGATGTAGCACGTGGCAGGGCCTTGATCCCCTTTCCATTCATAATTTTCCAGGTTGTGACTTATTTTTCATTCTCAGATTTTTTTTTCTGACATATTTTATGTGTCCTGAATCGGATTATTAAACTATAGAGACATCTTCAATACAGATTTTTCGAGTTATTTATTTCTGCATTGCTTTGGGAACGTTGATGGCGATGATCTTCCTTAGATCTATGTGGTCTCATTCATTTATAAATGAATATAAAAAATGGTGAAAGGGAATAAAGGGGAAAGGAGAAAAAATGAGTGGGAAATGTCAGAAAGGGAGACAGAACATGAGAGAATCGTAACTCTGGGAAATGAACTAGGGGTGGTGGAAGGGGAGGAGGGCGGGGGGTGGGGGTGACTGGGTGATGGGCACTGAGGGGGGCACTTGGTGGGATGAGCACTGGGTGTTATTCTATATGTTGGCAAATTGAACACGAATAAAAAATAAATTTATTAAAAATATAAATTTATTAAAAAATAAAAAAAGGTCTATGACAGATCTTACGTGATACAAGCAGGGCCCGTTTTACAATGGGGTCGAGCTATGGTTGGTGTTGGTGAAGCTGGTGCCCTTCCCAGTCTGCTAGCCCTCTCGTAATCAGGCTCCTCTGAACTCCTTGCATTTGCGACCTTACAGTTGTTTTTTTTTTTTTTTTCTCATGCACAAGTGTCCCTTGGAGCTTTATGGAACCTCAATTCCTCCTCGATTGATAGGATTATAGAACCTGAAATGCTACTGTGGAAAATGTAGGGAGGCCTCGTCTCTCATTTCCATGGGATGGGGGGATTTTTTATTTTTAGTATTTGGATATTCCTCACTGCCAACTTATTTTCCTTTTCATTTTTCTTCCTTTACTCATATGCTGTAACTGCTCCTCCACGGAGTGTGTATTGTGTGTGTCTCCTTCCTTGCTCTACGTTTAGCTTTTTAACACATTCCAGGGCAATATTGTAATTAAGAGCGCACCCTCCGGCACCACATGGTCCGTGAATTGGAATCTCAGGCTTAGTCATGATCATGGATGTGTGCAGAAGGTCTCTAGGATGTCACTTAGCCTAGCTGTGTTCCATTTCAGCATCCATATACTGGGCATGATAATTAGAGGATGTGAGTCTTCAGGATCTTTTAGGACTAAATGAGCTGATACTGCAGAGTGCTTTGAATATTGCCTGGTGTGCACTAAGGGTCTTTCTTGATCTTAAAGTCCTTGTAAATCATGCATTAAATTCCTATACAGGGGCCCCTGGGCGACTCAGTACGTTAACTCTCTGACTCTTGGTTTTGGCTCAGGTCATGATCTCAGGGTCATGAGCTCAAGCCCCACATGGGCAAGGTGCTCATTGCAGAGTCTGCTTGTCCCCCTCTGTACCTCCCCCACCTCATAAATAAATAAAATCTTAAAAAAAATTACCATAGAGGTGATTCCCAGTTTCTAGGTTTCAGAATCTGAGGAAAATAGTGCTGAGAACTAGTTAAGGCATTTACTGATTGATCGATCGATCGATTGGTTGATTCACTCAACCCTGCATTCGTTTAGTAACTAGTGCATGTGTACCTTGAGTTAGAAAATCAGATTTGTGCAATTGAGGTGCCTTCGCATACCTACGGAGACCTAACACACGTACACCAAAATCAAGAATTTTATTGACAAGGCGGATTACAAATGCAGGAAGATGCCATGTCCTGATGGATTCCTGTCTGCTCTAGTCTGGTGCCACCTAAATATTCACCGTTATTCCCAATACCTCTTACCTACTGGTCACCCTGGGATCCCTTTATATTATTGTCCCTCCCTTCTATGGCTTGCTCCCATTTCCCACAGAAAATGAGCCAATGGAGTGAGTCAGCCTTTTCCCGGGTGCCTGTAGTCGGTGTGTACAGTAGCGCTGCCTTGTTCCGGTGCTGCATTTAGACTCCATCAGTAGCTACGCCTGATGCCAAGCTGAAGCTACATGGTTAAGTCATTAGATTCAAAGACCCATATTTTGAGTCAGCTAGTCCTGATGAAAGGAAAGATTGGTGATGCGTAACCGTTAGAAGCTTTTTCACAAAGATGGGTCTGGGCCTTTTTCTTTTCTGCCGATCATGGAAAATATGAACATATGTGTACTTGGCAGGTGTAGAGATTCCTAACGATTATAGAAAGTAGGAAATGGGAGGTGGGTGGGGGGTGGGGGTGACTGGGTGACGGGCACCGAGGTAGGCACCTGATGGGATGAGCACTGGGTGTTATTCTATAGCTTGGCAAATTGAACACCAATAAAAAATAAATTTATAAAAAAATAAATAAATAAAACAAATAAATAATAAATAAATAAAATAAAATAAAAAGCTTTAAAGAAAAAAAAAAGTAGGAAACATGGTTTATGGTCCTGAATGAACTCCCAAAGTATTTTAAAGAAGTCAACTTCCATTCTGTAATCAAGAATACAAAGCATGATGTGAGGCTGATGTCTCAGAAACAATGGAAAATGCTGTAGTCCCCTTTCAGCCCAGTTTCGGGATCTGCCTCTGACTGAGGTTCATCAGCCATGACAAGGGATGATAGTAACAGTTCCCGTATCCACCTGTGTGGTGGGGCTTAAACAAGGTCACGTTTTAAAGAGCTTAGTAGAGCTGACGCTCTGTGAGCGGTCAATAATTTTATTACCAGCTCCTGCGGGCCAAGGTTGCACAGACGATTCACGGCAATACCAGCTTTAGGCTCTTATCTTTCCAGGCTCAGCCCTGTGATCCTTCCCAGTGTCTTGCTTTTCTTCCTTTCTTTTTTTCTTCCCTATTCTTCACCATTCTGCATTTCTTTCTTTAAAAATACTTTTGTTCCTTGCATGCAAACATTGTGTGTCTGGTCATACTTTTCCATGTGAAATTTGTGTAATGTCTGGCAATTTCTAAATCAGATGCAAAAGGAAGTAGTGTTGACTGTATCTAGGATTCCTGTCTTTTATATTTTTTTTAACAAACCCCTCTATGGTTTTTGCATAAAGCTTTCCATGCCAGATCCTATAGGAGGTGTTTGCAAACATTAATTCATTTGTATCGATGGTTTCTAGTATTGGAAAACAAAATAATTCATTGGTGAACAGAATATTTGGTGGAATCCCATTTTAATATATGTTTTCAGTATTTGGGTGCAGTTTAATTCAGTTTAAGTGTATTTGGACTGCAGCCATTGAAAGCCATGGGGTTTCTTTGCAGGTAATCTGGAGAAGCTTTTGTCCTCCACACAGTTTGGGTATTGCGTGAGCTTCTCCATGGCAATAAATCATGCAGCACTGGCCCTGGTGTGCTGTGTTGTTAGGATCTCTGCATGATCAAAGAGCAAGTTGTGTAAATAAATAGATTTATCTCGAATAAATACAATGAAATAGAATGGATTTAATAGACATGAAATCTCTTGTAGGCTCAATGGCCAAATTCTGTTTAAAGGCTCAGAATTACAAATAAAAAGCAGAATTTAGAAAAGGCATGCTATCTGCTGGGCTAGAGAGCAAACACTTGCAATTTATTTACAAATAAGTTAAGCTAAATATCTTAAATTGTTCAATACTCTAAAGATAAATTGAAAGTCAATCTCACAAGCATTTCTTAACTCACATCAGATTCATATTTTTCTCCATAAAGTTTTTTTAGTCTTGGCAAAATTGCCTTCCCATGTCAGAAAGCAGCTAACCTGCAGTGGCTCTCGTCAAAATACGATTTTATTAAAATAGCATATCACAATAATTTCTTACATTTATCTTTTCACACTGTGTTTTAGAATCTTGTATGTTTAATATTAAAAGAAATATTACTATTCTAATTGCTATTAGAATAATAGCATTCTAATAGTGTGATTACTATTGCTAACATACTGGCTGACTACATTTGCGCATTTTAAGATTCAAGATGGTGCAGTGGTTAAGAATTTAGTGTCTGGATTTAGGGACCTTTTGAGTTCAACCCAAGGCTTCAGCACAAGTTAGTCTTCTGGCTTTTGGCAAGCTACATGACCTCTATAAAGTAAATGCAAGAGTCAAAACCGCCTCAGAGTTTTGTGAGGATGAACCAAGTTATTATAGGTAAACTGTTTAGCATGCCACCTGGAACGTGTTTGGAGAGAACATTCTCTGTGACTTTCTTGTGTTTCTGCACATTTTCTGAGCAGGAGGCGTTGACATCCTTGTTTAAACCATAGATCAGAGATAGAATCAATAGAGGTAGGGGAAATCATAGATCATACAGATTGAATCTCCTTTCATGAAAGAGGGAAAATTTATTATTTTTTATTTTATTTTATTATATATTTTTTTACCACATAATAAAGGTAATGTCTCCATCCTGGGGAAAGATTGAGCATGTATGCTCTGAGCTAGCTTTGAAAGATGGGGATTTTCTAAGGTTGGCACTCCCCAATGTATGTAACATGTGCAGTGTGCATGCGAGCTATTACATAAGGTCCCCATGATACCTGGGGGCAAAGAAGACTAAGGTGAGCATCAAACTCATGCCATATGCTGTGTCCTGAGTAACGAGATCTTTGGTGTCTGAGTCAGGAATCCCATGTTTTCCATGTTTTATGTCACCGGTTATTAAAAAAACTGTTACCCAGTTTTTTACCTTGGCTTAAAATCAAGGTGAAATCTTAAACCCTTTACAGTTATCTGATCACATAATTAGCACTAAGTAAACATTAGCTGCTATTAGTGGAAGTATTACTATTATTTACTTTAAAGAAGTCAATGGAGGGGCTCCTGGGTGGCACAGTGGGTTAAGCACCAGCTCCTAGTTTTGGCTCAGGACATGATCTCAATGTCATGGGATCGAGCCCTACAGTGGGCTTCATGCTCAGCACAGAGTCTTCTTGGGCTTCTCTCTCTTCTTCTCTCTCTGCCTCCCTTACTAGTGCTCTCTCTTTCTAAAAATAAATAAATCTTTTAAAAATTAAAGAATTTGATGTAAAATCCCCAACACTATCAAGACCAATAGAATGCCAATTGACAAAAATAACCCTGAAGCAAACCATTTAATATTTATTTGCCTTTTTTATGAATGATGCAATGTTTAGAATAATCGAACTATGGTCTAGCTATTAGGATCCTTCATCTAAATATGGATTTATCTATGTAGATGATTTCCATGTCAAAAATAAAAGTTATTTATGTTTAAAAGAATTAATTACTCTGGTTGCTAGCCATTAGATTCTGAAATTCGTAGACATAGCTTATCCAAGAGAAAAAGAAAAAAAAATAGCATATAAAATTTGGAAATTGGATCACTGATTTTCATTTTGGTAACAAATTGAAACATCACACCATATCAAATCTTTTGTAGACTCTCCACATAGGAAATATATCAAACCAATATAATCATAATTGAGAGTCAATATTATTACCTATAATTTGTTCAGAATCATTCAATTAGAAAAATGAGAATTTTGATTGATAGAAAGTCGAAAACTAGGGCTTATGAATAAAAGATGTTAGTCTTATGTTAACTTCAGTCTCCAAAGTACGCTTTTATTTTGTTTTTAAAAAAATTGGGGAAAAAAAACCAATAACCTTCATTACCAAATAACGGGTACCCAATGTTTAGACTGCACTTAGCAAACTCGGAATATTCTTCAGCTAAACAGGAATGATAAAGCAGCTTTATCGTGAGGTCTCTACAAAAGTTAACTGGATAATACAGTGAGTTAATGGTTGCCCATGTGTTAACCTGGTATAAAACGTATTTGATATTTCATTCTACTGTAATTTTTAAAATTATTTAAAATATCATACAAATGAAATTAAGGACAAAACTTAGTGAATCTGTAAAGCTCCCAGTTTCGGCTGTATATTTTAAAATCCACTCCGCTGTGTCAGGTGTCAGGTGTATGGGAAATATTCCAATTGTATTCCTTTTGGAAGGTGTTGGCACTGCACACTTTGAGATTCTTCATGGGTCCCCAGTTCTCTTCGTCATGACTCTGCGGTTATGCTCCCTCAGCTTTCTCATCTACATTATTTTTTTGTTTCCTGTGTGCACCTAATTTTAAATTTGGGTTAGAGGATGCCTAATGTCTTATGAAAATTTAAGATGTTACATTGGGGGAAAAGGCAAAAAAAAAGAAAAATATGTTAAAGATTATTAAATAATTTCAATAAAATAAAATAAATTAAAAAATATTAAAAGACAAACTAGGGGTGGAACCGGGTAGGAGAGGAAGGGACAGGATATATTCTGGGTTGCTGGAGAAAAAATTCCAGTATCAGAAGCGCATACTTCTGGCAGCATATCTTTCCCCTAATTGTGTCTGTCATCAACTAAATATAACTTATATTTTCCTGTTAATAAGTGTTTGGTATAGATTCATGATTGAAAATCATTATATTTACAGCTTTGCTCATTGTATGGAAGTTACATTCCATAGGATAAAAGGTAATCCAAGTGCCCCCGGGGAAATAATTATGTTCTAGTTTTGCCATACAACACAACCTTCTCGCTTGTTCGGCATGTAATACAACTCCTGGAACTTCTGTGTCTCACCGTGGGTTTTGGTATGGGATTCGATCTACGATCACATTTCCACAGAAGGCGAACCATAGCTGTAGGCGGTTGTCAGAATTGTTGCAGCCTAAATATGAATCCTTCACAAGTTATCCTTTGGAGAAGAGTATATTATGATGTAATAGGAAATCCTTAAAGTATGGTTTCAGATTTTTAAAGATTTGGACATGATATTTAGGGCTTTGAAAGTAACAGTGTTGTCTGTTGTCCCCCCCCCTTTTTTTTAAGATTTTATTTATTTATTCACAGAGAGAGAGAGAGAGGCAGAGACACAGGCAGAGGGAGAAGCAGGCTCCATGCAGGGAGCCTGATGTGGGACTCGATCCCAGGTCTCTGGGATCACGCCCTGGACTGAAGGCAGCGCTGAACCGCTGAGCCACCTGGGCTGCCCTGCATTGTCCCTTTGTATACTATTCAGTTCAGTTCTTTGGCCTGAGTTAGAGATACTGTGATAAAAAAGGAGGAGAGGGAGGACAAGCTACCCAGCTTCCCCATGACTACTGTTTGAGGACACATTCTTATATTTTTCATTAGAGTACAGTCTAGACTTAGAGATGTTGCATTTTTTCTGCTCTATGTGTGAAGTTGGAAGTGTAGGGACAAGGGGAACGCCATATACAAGTGACAAAGATACTGAAAGGGAATAATCTCTTCCAGATCTATTGATGTGTAACAAAATCCGTATTTATTGGTATAAGGTAACCACTTTTATGCTCATGGTCACAGTTCCTATGGACAGAGGAATTATTCAGTACCCAGAGGGCATGGCCTGTCTCTGCTTCATGTTTCTGGAGCCTCATAAGGGAAGATATAAAAGGCGTGAGGTTTCCTAACTGGTTGGCTGCTGAAATCATCCACGCGGGCTCCTACACTCGTGTATCTGGGGTTGAGGTTGATATATTTTGAAGGCATCACTCAGCTGGGCCTAACAGTCTATGCCTATCCATAGCTTCTCCAAGTGACGTGGGCTTTGTTACATCATAGCGGCAGCCCATGGATTTACCCGGTGGCTCAAGTCTCAATGAGCAGAGAGCTGCAGAGCCTTCTGAGACCCAGGCTTGCCAAGTCACAGGGTGTTACTTCTGTGTGTCCTGTTGCTCAGTCCAACCACAGAGCCGCCCCGACCCAAGGGGACTATACAGAGATAGCACTTTACTTTATTGCAGGATTGTTATAGAATTCATGTTAAAGCTGTTACCAAATCTAAGAAAGGCTGTCTTCCTAATGACTTAAAACACAGCAATCTAAGCTAATTTGGGGGGTAAGTCTATGTTTTCCTTTCCTCCAATATATCTCACAATGCAGGAGCGTCTTGAGCATTTTTAATGATACTAAGAAGATATATAATGCTTTTTTGGCTTAGTTTCTGCATTCCTTGATAATTATTCATGTATTCTTAAGGAGAATAATAGAAAAATAAATGTTTTTCAAAGGCCAGTAAAATTAAACTAGAGAATGTTTGCAAATTTCCATGGATGAAAGAATAATTCCCAGGTAAAGACGTAAAATTAAAAGTAAATTCACTAAAGTATGTACCATCTCAGTGGTTTTATATTCTTTTTTTTTTTTTCTGTCACAAGTCAACAGGGATCTTGCTAACAATGGGCAGGGAGGAGATTTGGGATGTTCTTTATGTCAAAACCATAGGTCTGACAGGATCAAATATATAAAATTACACAATAGGGTTTGATGCTTATTTGACAAGTTTTATCTACTGTAATATCCACATAATTCCTTTTTAGAAATATTTATTCACTTATTTTAGAGAGAGAGAACATGTGTCTGGAGAAGGAGCAGAGGAAGTAGGAGGAGAGGGAGAGAATCTTGAGCAGTCTCCTCACTGAGCATGGAGCCCATCATCGTGCTCGGTCCCAGGACCCTGTAATCACAACCTGAGCCAAAATCAAGAGAGGGGAAGCTTAACTGACTGAGCCATCCAGGTGCCCCCTCCACACAATTCTTTAACTGATAAAAGTTTGTTTCTATATTTAGCATTTGTGAGCATTTTGAGCATGTTTTAAAGCACCATTTTGTAGTAATTTCAGGCTTGTCTAACCATATCACAACCTGAAGGAGAGGAGTATTAATATTGCTTCAGCTGACTGAGCGAAAGCAGAATATTTGTGAAACATGAACAGAACAAGAAATGATTTTGTTTATTGAAGTCCTCAAAGTATTCCCATTGGCAGTTTATGTTAGAGGGATGAGATTAGGTACTTTGAATAAAAAACACTCTCCTGGGGCACGTAGGTGGCTCAGTCGGTTGGGCATCAGACTCTTGGTTTCAGCTCAGGTCATGACCTCAGGGTCTTGAGATAGAGCCCACGTCAGGCTCTGCGCTCAGCGGGGAATCTGCTGGAGACTCTTTCCCTCTGCCCCGTCCCCCACTCATTCTCTCTCTCTCTCTCTCTCTCTCTCATTCACTCTCTAAAATAATAAATAAGATATAGATCTTTTACAAAAAAAGGAAACCACTCTCCTCGCAAACTGAGATTAATTATGACAATACACTGAGAGAGAAAAGGTCACTTGTGAAAACTGTAATACTCCCCATCTTCCAATTCCTTCCTTAACTAAAGCCAGAGATAAATGTGAGAGACCTTTACTCTAGCCAGTGGTTTTCAAACATCTTTGTTTCTGAACCTTTCTTTTTGTAGTTTTAAATATTCTTGGTGGCTCTAAAGAGCCATACTTTATATGGGATTTACTTACGGGTATTTATTGTATTAAAAATTAATGGAGAGCCTGGGTGGCTCAGTCAGTTAAGCATCTGCCTTGGGCGTGGGTCACGATCCCTGAATCTTGGAATCGAGCCCATCGTTGGGCTCCCGGCTTGCAGGAGGGTCTGCTTCTCCTTCTCCCTCTGCCCCTACCTCTGTTCGTGCTTTTTCTTCCTCACTCTCACTCAGTCTTGCTCTCAAATAAATAAAATCTATGAAAAAAAATGAAAAATGAGGAATGTTTATGAGAATTTCTCTCTTACAAACTTTATTACCAATATACTTTGAATATTTTTCTTCCCAATTGTAAGTGAAAAATAGCATACATATTTAATTATATTACAGCTGAGGTTCCATGTCTTTTCATAAGATTTTCTGTTTCTTTTGTTGTGAAATCATTATTTTCTTTGCACAATTCATATTGAGTTTTGCATTTTTCTTTTCAGGAATTTTATATGTTTCAAGGTAGTTCGTCACAGAGATGAGTTACAGAGTCTCTATAGTTTGTCTTTGACTTAGACTTTATGTTGTCATTTATGTCTATTTTTTTATTTATAAAGCTGGACCTGTCTCTGTTTTCATTTGTGTTTTCTAGTTTATAATTGCAATATTCTTTCTGATTTAGAGTCACAAAAGTTTCTCCTATTGCTTCTCTCTCTCTCTTTTAATGGAGACAGAGCATGTGCAAGCGCAGGGCTAGTGGGCAGAGATGGGCAGAGGGAGAGACAGAGAACCTGAGGTAGGTTCCAAGCTCAGGAAAGAACCTGATACAGGGCTAGATCCCATGACCCTAAGATCATGACTTGAACCAAAATCAAGAGCCAGGCTCTAACCCATTGCACCACCCAGGGGCCCCTCCTATTGCTTTTTTTCAAGTGCATTATTTGCATATATCTAAATTTGTACACTTTCCAAAATTTACATTTGTATCGTGTTAGTAATCTAATTTTATTTTTTCTAGATGGCTAAAAAATTATCACTAGTATATAGTGATATATATCAGTAATATTATCACTAATATAATATATATCAGTAATATAATTTTGAGATAACTTATCTTTTTCTTACTGCTTTAAAATGGTATTTTTAATGGTGCACTAAATGCCCTCGTGTTTGCTTGTGCTTAATTTGTTCTCACCTTTTCATTTCAGAGATAAGAAAAATAAGTTTATATGTCTTACCTAATATATATTATTTGATAAAGAGCAATTTATGTGAATATACTTTGATACATGGTGATTTTAGAGAAGATGGTGGTAGTGACAGCTACAATATTAACTGTACATCTGGGACCCAAACCAGTGTCTCTTGACATCTATTCTACAAGTCATACTTGCTCACCATATTATACCCAATGAGTTGCCATCTTTTTAAAATTATTTCTCATTCAAGATAGCTCAAATGATTAGTTTGCTTGCCAGTTCTTGACATCTAAATTATCTAATGAAAATCAAAGGTAAAATAGAATTTTCTGTAGGATATCATGAATTATAACTTAAAAGTTTCAAAAATAATAGGAATTTAATCAGAGACTTTTATTATGCTATATATTGTGGTCTAGAAAATAATATTTTAGTATTTTCTAATGTTGTGTCTGCAAACACACTTTAAAAATGGGCTTTGAGAGATAAAATAGAACTATGAAGTGATCTACTAATGGTCAATTTGCCATTTTGCAGTTTGTTAGGCTTTATTGTTCCCTAATAATATAGAAATAGCTATCCTCAATGTGATTGAAAGGGGAAGAAAATTAACATGGATAGAGATGCCTTAATATGCTGGGTCTTTTATAGGCTTTTATAGGCTTATTTCTTCATTCACTATTTGTTTGTTTGCATTTGTGTATAGGAAAACATAACCCAGAAAGCCTGCTGTAAGTCTGTACTTGGTGTAATCATCTTCTTTCTTCATATTCTTACCACCATTTTTTTTACTCATATTGGATCAGAACATCCATCATATATTCAAAGTAGAAATGATCATCCTCTCTTCCATCAAACCATCTGACATCTGTAAAAATTTAAATAGGATAAGTGGTCCACCACAGTAGACAAAGACATTACTCACATGATGCTTTTGGGATCCCTTGCTATTTTTTCAAGGAATGGCCTAATATTGATAAAGCCATTGTAAAAAAAAAACAACCAAACAAACAAAAAACAAATATCTCCCTTCACCCATTGGATCATAAAATTTATTATTTACTGTACTTTTTTGTAGTGTTTTTTTTTCCCCAAAAATAGAAAGCACAGGTATTAATGCAGTCCTGAACAGACAAATACAACCTCTGCATTGATCTGTGTCTGTGAGTCTTGATACATTGGGGCAAGACCTAAGCACATGTCATGATGGATTATGTTTACTAATTCACAGAGAAAGTATTGTGCCACCTGCTAGGTTGCCTGAATTTTCCCCAAGATTCTAAGATAACAGAATTTTAAAACCTTATTTTATATATATGTGAAAAATTAACTCTGATGACACAGTGTTATAAAATCTAATCAGTAAATGCTAAGTCACTGTTTAAAGGTTAATGTGGATTCACATTCTCGTGGAGTATATTGACTTTGAAAAGTTGAATTGTCATATTAAAAGTTACTCATTTTCTGAAGTTGTTGCATTTAAAGTCAAAGGTTTGTAAATAAAGGCTTCAGAAATGTTTTCTTAAAAAAAATTAAAAAATAAATAAATAAATAAATAAAGTCAGAGGTTAAGGCTGGCACTGACATATTTGGGCTGCATGTTTGTCCCTGTACATGGGCAAGTTTTCCTTAGTACATAAAATTCTAGGTATTTGAAGGATGCTACTAGAATACTAAGACAAACGCCACTTTACATATTAATAATTCTGCTCACTTTCTTAGAGAGTTGTGAGGTCCTGAAGACAGGATTTCGCTTTCTTCCATATCTCACTGTTCTCCTTCAACTTCTTGATAGTGAATACCTGTTAGTACTTGCCCATTGTGGAGGCTTAATTCAAAAAAAAAAAAAAATAAGTGGTATCAAAGAGCTACCTAATTAAAATGGAATTATTGGCTCCATTTTGCATTGCATTATGGTTCAGCATGTATTTTTAGTGTATTAACTAGTATACTCTTCCAGGTATTGAGGAAATGTGACAATAAATAATGTAGTGTGTTCTTCCTTCAAAGAGCTTGCAGTAAGAGGTTTTTGCCTGAATATGATGTGTATTAATGTGTATCTGCATCCATTAACTCTTGTTGACTCATGGGAGCTAAACTGAATGAATATCACTTGTCTTTATATAGAAATTGCACCTCAGAGACATAAAACAGCATTTTCCAAGTCTCAGGGCAATTACATGTAGGCTCAAGAATGTGAAACTTGCCTTTTAAAATCTTACCCTAAAGTCTTCTGTGCTTCTTCTAGACTATCTCACAGTTAGGTTGCTGAGCTCTCCAGTGGCTTAAAGTCTTTTAAAACTTCAAGATCATGATTCTAGAAGAACATGCTAATATGATTTTTAAGTCCTCGCAGCCAAAAGAAAAAAGAGAGAGAGAAAGAGACAGAAATACAGGGGGATGAGGGAAAAAAGCCCAGAATATAATTGACACAAAAGAATCCTCATTTTTTAAAGCATTTAGAGAAGTAGAATCCAATCCCTGTATATCAGATTCTTTTTAGTCCACAATTTGTGAATTCTTATAAAAAAGAAATACTTTTTCAAAGTCACCATGAATCAGTTGTATCAAATTGAAAAAAATATATATATTATCATGGAACCAGTAAAATGAACTTAAAATGTAGACATGCTATGTGTTGATTTCAGTCACGAATTTGACAGATTTCTCAAAATAATTTGGGGACGTTCTATAGTATGGATTGTACCGTCATTAATTGATACTATTTTAATAGAATATTCACAGAAGATTCCTTATAGGAAGAATGCCATCCTGATTAACATGTGCATGTTGCACAGCTCTATACTTGGTGTTGGCTGTGAAAAAACAGGATTCTTAGCAGCAAATTCTGTTGAAGCCATGTATATAAAATATCCAAGTTAACCAAAGGAGCTAGGTTTGGCTTATATTTTGGATTACAAGATAAAAAATTAAATGCCCTTCACAGATTGGAATGATTGCAATAAGTGCACAAAAATAAAATTGTATAAGAATAAATGTGAAATCCTGATTTAAAAATAATATTGGGTCTCTACTAAGTTTCAAACACTATTTCGAGGACTCTTTCTCTATCTGTGACAACAGGGTCACAGCTACCCCTGCACTGATGGGTCATGGATCTTATAGTCCAGCTGGGACATGCAGAAAATAAATACTAAGCATCACATATAGTGTTTTCAAGGCGATAGGAATATGTGTAGGGGAAATGTAGGGAAGAATAAGGGGGGTGGGGAATGTCCCAAGAGAGACTGTGGTGCTACGAGCCGTGACATTCAGTACCTGTGTCAAGAGTTGTCTCATAAGAAGGTAAAAACTGTTCAAGAAGTGGGCCAGGATGGTATGCCCGGGTGGCTCAGCTGTTTAGCACCTGCCTTCGGCCCAGGGCATGATCCTGGAGTCCCAGGATCGAGTCCCCCATCGGGCTCCCTGCATGGAGCCTGCTTCTTTCTCTGCCTGTGTCTCTGCCTCTCTCTGTGGGTCTCTCATGCATAAATAAATAAAAGCTTTTTTGAAAACACATGCATACACATGCAAAAAACCCCAAATATTAAATGCAGCTTTCAGGTATGTTATACCGAATATGATTTGAGAATTAGTACTGTTTTATGAGGTTGCTTCCATCACTGGTATTCAGTGATTTGTATATTCTATGACTGTAAGAATTTATTAATAATCTAGAGCCTTGTGGTCAGTCTTTTTCAAATAAAAGTTTGCTTGTGTGTGGCCCGTGGAGATCCACCTTGAGCCCTCTTCCACCATTGGCACAACTTAGCATCTGCTGAGGTCAAAGGCTGAGACCCTCCCTGGTCCCACCGTGCTTCTCCCTCTCTGTCTGCTGTTCCCCCTGCTTGTACACCTGCTCGCTCGCTTGCTCTTTCTCGCTCTGTGTCAAATAAAAAAGAAATTCTAAAAAATTAAAGAAAGTGGGGCAGTCTGAGGTCTCAAACTTGACAATAGGAAGAAAGAGTTTAAAATGCCAATGAGGGAACTGAGGAGAGGAAGACGAGACCACTGAGAATAAAGTGGGGAGGACCATGGACACAGTATTCCGGAAAAGAAAGTCAGGGGCACCTGGGTGGCCCGGTCAGTTAAGCATCTGACTTGATTTTGGTTCAAGTCATCATTTCAGGATCTTAGGATCGAGCCTCATTTCAGCTTTAGGTGAGCGAGGGGGTGGGGGATGGGGAAGATTCTCTCTCTCTCTCTCTCTCTCTCTCTCTCTCTCTTCCCTCCTTGCCTCCCCCCTACAGACTCTCTCTTTCTCTCTCAAATAATGAATACATAAGTAAATAAATACTTAAACACAAGAAGATTCATAAACTCTAACAGGACTAAGGAAAGCAGACTCAGGCAAAAATGCTAATTTGAATTTTTTGTCCCCTTAAAAGCAAGTAGTGTGTTTCTGTACGACTTCAAAGCTCCCCATATCGCTGATTTGCTCAGAGAGTGTTTACTGGCCTTTTCAGCACAGATGCTTCTTTCCTTATGGGCCTCGATTACGATCACATAGGTCATACAAGTAAATTTTCGCTGGTTTGTTCAGCTAAGGAACAAAAAAAAAAAAAAAAATGGAATCAAGACTATACTAGGTGGGAACTAATTTCCATAGTATCACCATGAAAATTAAAAAAAAAAAAATTACGTGACCAACTTCTACTACCATACTACTGAATTTTAAACAGAAAATGCAATTGTGTTTGTGTATGTGAGTGTTTGACCTCAGTTATTATGAAATATTGACTTGGGGTTGTATTTTGTTTCTTGGAGCAAGAAGTGATTCTTGAACCTTATTCTCCCCAATAAGCGTAATATTCAAATAGCTTTTATTATTTTTGACATTGTCGCCTATCTTACTAGTTACCTGTCCGTATTTTTAACTATGGTGTTTGCCAACAATGCAAACACAAAGCCAAAATATTTAGTACTGCACACGTATATCTAGAGGGGTGGGTATATGCAAATATGAAATTATGCAAACATTTGAGGACCTCACCTGTCAATGTCATGATAATTGCATTTTCTTATGGGGAGCATAGAGGTCACTTTGTAATTAAACAAGCCCACACTCCATGTCTGCTGCGCTGCCACTGACTCTTCTGATTCTCTAATTTCAGACCCAGGCTGTAACCATGATGGAAGATTCTTATTTTTTGTTGTTGTTTTATAACTGAAAAACCCAAGAAATGTCAAGGTCACTGAAAATCCAGGACCCTGGGAACGCATTAGGATTTTCAATAAAAGTCTCATTCTAATTATTTTCTGTTGCAAATTCAGTCTCACTCTCTGGCTTCTCGAAAATGTGAGAATAACTATTTCAGCACATAACTTCCATTTATATTTTTCCTCCTTCTAGAATCAGAAGTTTCATGAGAGAAGTGTGACGAGCATTATGTTGTCTTTATTTTCTCAAATTATTCATGGTTCAAGATATCCTTGTAATAATGACTGACATCATGAGAAGTTCATTCTTTTTTTTTTGGTACAAAATATGAACGGATCTTGTGCATACACACAAAACATCACTTTCTGCTTTATTTATTTATTTATTTATTTATTTATTTATTTATTTATTTATTTCACTTTCTGCTTTAAAAAAAAAAAAACAGTAACTTCTTTCTGTTGTTTTTCTTGATTCCTTCTTTCTCCACAGCGATGGGCAAAAGGGATTGATTTTCTTTAAAATACTCAAGTTTTTCCTGCCACTTTCCTGACCAAATGCATCAAAAGCTCTTCACTCTATCTAAGCAATCTCTGAAATCCTTTGGCTGGCATTCAAGGCCTGAGAAAGTCATCTGGCCCCAGCTGATCCCGTAGGCTCAGGGTCTGTTCTTCCCTTTGGAGCATCCTCATGGCTCCCTGTCTTCTCATTCCTGCTCTCTTGGAGTTGTGACTCCTCAAACTGAGCACTTTTAGCCTCCCCACTTCCCCCTTGTGTTTCCCTGGATTCCCTTAATTCCTCAGACCCCAATCTCTTTTGCGTGGTGTTTCGTCATTCTTCTGTGCACGCACCATCTTTCCCCTGGTATCAGCTGTCTCTGAGTTGGGAACACAAAATAAGCTTTCTCAGGGTAACTCAACAGTTGTTCGCTTCCACATGGAATGACGTTGGAGGGGGGAGGGGGAGCATTGACAGTAGAGAAGCTATGAGATGATCTCTAAGATTTGTTTCAGGCAGAAAAGTCTTTGATTTACTCTCTTGAGTTTGACACGGTTCCCAGCCCACCCCAGTCAAGTGTGTGGCCTCCTTGCTACACTGCGTGTCCTCCGGGGGACTGAATCCACGGGCACGCTTCAGTTTCCATCTCCCTTAAGCTCCTAGAGCCTCAGGCACTGATGCATTTGTCCACCCTCTTCAAGAAAACGTCATATGGAGTGGATGGATGCGCCCCTTCCTGTGCCCCTTCCTCTGCGGCTGCTCTGTTTCAATCCGTTTTGCTTTTACAAAGCTTTTAAATATTATAGATCCTGAAGAGCCAGACAATCTTGGTTCTCATATTATTATTATTATTTTTTTCTAACCTGTGCTCTCTTCCTGACTCCTCCTGCACCTACCTTTAATTGTTACTGGGAATCGATGGCTCCTAGAGAGTATCTTGACCCAGACACCTCTGATTTGTAGAGCTATAAATCTTGCCACTTAGGGGACACCACTGCTTGGAGCCTGGAAGACAGCTTTGGCTCCAGCCACAGCTGAATGTGGTTACCGCCCAGCACCCACCAACCTAAATATAGCCTCCTCCGTGGTTCCCTGGCTCCATGGCATCTATTACTGAAGCAAGTCATCAAAAAAAGGACTCTTGACGGCTCACTCCCTCCTCCTGGATGTGGTTCCCTTCTCCGTGGGTATAGTGTTTGCTTGGATCACTCTAACACAATACGATGGGCCAGGTGGCACCCAGAATCTTCCCTTCTCACTGCTCTTGCAACCGGGAAGTCCATCCAGGTGCCCGCAGGTTCAGTTCTGGTGAGAGTCCTCCTCCTGGCTTGTGGCCCCCTGCTTGCTCATTGCTCCCCGTCGGTGGAGAACCACTGAGCTCTGGCGTCTTCTTATAAAGACAGTCTCATCGTGGTGGCCCCATGCTCATGATCTCATCTAAACCTCATTACCTCCCCAAAGTCCCACCTCCAAGTAGTATCATACCGGGGGTTGGGTTTTTAATAGATGAATTTTGAGGGCACATGCAGTCCCTCATAGACGCTGTCTCCTAACGACCTCTAGGATCTGTCCGCTTGCCCGTGTCTTCACCAGCAGTGCCCTCTTTCCCATTACCATCCTATTAGTTCTGCACTCGTCACCCCCTCCCCATTTATTGCTACACCAAGATGGGAATGTGAGTGGAATCATGACGCTGAGCTACCAAATACCCTCCCATGCCTTCTCCCTGTCTGGGGCTGAGAATATAATCTAAAAAATGGACTGGAGCTGGTGACCAGGTCGGGCTCCAGGTCCTCCACCAACTGGCTCCCTCCTGCCTCACCTCTTGCTCTTTCAGGAGTCAGCCACCGGGGCTCTCCTTCAGTGGCCTCAGTGCCTACAGGCATTTGGAGCTGTCCTACCTACCTTCTGCTCTGCCCGGAATATTCCCTCTGCTTCCAGGCTGTTTACCTGGAAGGTCTCCACTTGTCTTTATCACATCAGCTCAAATGGCCCTTCAGAAGAATGCCTTCACCACCCCAAGGTGGGTTCCTACTACTTAGCCTCCCCTGCCCCAGAATCTAGAATGTCTTATGATAATTATTTGCATGATTATTTGCATGATTATTGAATTGATCTCTATCTGTGCTCCATGGCCTCATCAGAACGATCCAGAAGAGCAGGGTCTTTCTCTGCTTGGCACACGTTTCGGCACCAATTCCAGGACACCCCAGGCACCTTACTCAGATACTTTCTAATAGACAATTGTATTGTGTATTGCCTTCAGACGTGTTTGCATCTTTATTGGACTTTGGTAGTGCACTGCGTCCTTAGTTAGAGTCCTTAGGTCCACCCTGAGTTTCGTCGCCATCATGTCCATAGAGTGTATCAATTATTAATATAAGTAAAGGAATATTGATTGATTGCCTGGAAATAACCCTGACCATATCCATTTGTGAATCCATAATAAGTGAACTTACATGCAAGGGTGCAGCTGTGACCGTCGAACTCTGAAGATAGAAAACGCAAATAAATCCCCACAACATCAGTTAATAATGCAGAGCTCAATGCAGCACAGGCCCTGCTGCTGTGTCCTTAAGGAAAATATGCTTGTGTACACTCTGGGGTAATCTAAACCCGTGTCGAGTCATTTCTGTTTAGGTAGCTGAGATACTTTAGAAGAGTGATTGTGGTGTTGCTAACTAATTTGGGTTCCAGTTCACTAGGATATATCTCATAATATATTGCATTTCCTCAATAAATGTAAATAACACCAATTTGCAAGCGGTACTTTTTCTATTTCCCCCTTATTACATCCCATTTCGGCCACAGCTATTGAGCAACATGGGGACTGATTTATTTCCTGAGAAGAAATAAACCATCCACATTTTGAAGGTTAACTGATACATTAGCAGAAGAGAAAAATCTATTTAGGGGACCCCTAAAGGACGTTTGCCACAGCCAGAATGAACTCATGGGCTTGACAGAAGGCAGTGTCCGTGTATCAATGAGCGAGGAAAATAGCATATGACTCAGCGTATATATTTTAAGTTCTAAACTATAGTAATTATCCCTGAAAGGGAAAAAAATAATAAAATAAAAGAAGGCAGCACAAGGCATCCTTGCACCATGGTTATTTTATTTGAATCATTGAATCTGTTATATATTTACTGTCACAATATTGGTGGGAGGACATGCATCTGTTAGGAGTTGTAAAGATGCAGGGTGGTTTTCTTTCTGTCACAATGATCTTTTCAGAGAAGGCAAATTTAAAACATGCACCAAATAGGTTCACACTTCTTTTTGATTAGTGTTATTTTTGGCAAACCTGAAGTGAATGGTAATGCAAGAGAAGAGTAACTATATCAACAGACGTCCGCACAACGTATTTTTATCATTTATTTGGTAATCATTACTTTTTTTTTTTTTTTTTTGCTGTTTTGGGTACCAGGTATCTTCAGATTTCTAATGTGGTGATAATTGTTAAAATAGTAACATTTACCAAAGAGCTTCAGTTTAACAGAAATTCAGGAAACCACATTATTTGCATTATTTCATGGACCTTACCAACAACTCTGTAGGCTTATTATTTAGGTGGCTGGGATACTTTAAAAGAGAAAGGGGAGCTGCTGACTCGCTGAGGCTCTAGTTCACTGGGGTAGATGTCGTTGTGTGTTGTATTTCCTCCCTAAAAGTAGACGACACCAATTTCTTTTTTTTTTTTTATTGGACTTCAATTTGCCAACATATAGCATAATAAACACCCAATGCTCATCCCATCAAGTGCCCCCCTCAGTGCCCGTCACCCAGTCACCCCAACCCCTCACCCACCTCCCTTTCCACTCTTCCTTGTTCCTTTCCCAGAGTTAGCGGTCGCTCATGTTCTGTCTCCCTCACTGATATTTTCAATCATTTTCTCTCCTTTCCCCTTTATTCCCTGTCACTATTTTTTATATTCCCTAAAGGAATGAGACTATATATGTTTGTCCTTCTCCGATTGACTTACTTCACTCAGCATCATACCCTCCAGGTCCCTCCACGTCGAAGCACATGGTGGGTGTTCGTCGTTTCTAATGGCTGAGGAATATTCCAGTGTATACAGAGACCACAGCTTCTCTATCCATCATCTGTCGATGGACACCAAGGCTCCTTCCACAATTTGGCTATTGTGGACATTGCTGCTAGACAACACCAATTTCTCTTCTTCTCATTAATAGGATTCTCATTTTTTTAGTTAATAAAGCTGCTACTTCTGAAGTGAGGTGTCCATCATAATAGCATGGAGCTAATATGTGGCTGAGTCAGGCTGTGAACCCACCTGTGACCAACTGGCATCAAAGACTCTGTTCGTACCCACTGAACTTACCCCATCTCCCTCTTAGCATAAATGTTCCACCTAATAACCAGATACTACTTTTTTATTGTATTTTAGATTTAGGGAAATCTCTCTACAAAGAGAATGTCAGTATTAGGTTTGCATTAGCATTCAGGGCTGATAACACGTAATCAGATTTACCACTGTACATAATTATCCTTAAACCACTGCTTACTTGGGAGAAATGAGCATCTCAGCTCAGATGAAAATAGGTTGCAAGACTGGCCGCCGGTTACCGATGGCCTTGGCACGCACGGACAGTACACTCTATCAGGAGGAGCTGTCAATGACCTGGAAAGACATGAATAAATTCTAGATTTGTTTTTTTTTTTTTTAACATTTCAATATCCTTTCACTACAGAAAGCAAAGTTCCTAAAATTAGACAAAATCTCTTTCAAAGAATAGAATTTTACTCTAGAAAATATCAGTGTTCTTCGTAACTACTTTCAACTCAAATAGTGTCTTATTTTTTTCTTACTATATATAACAGATATATCATATTGTTCTAACTTCTCCTTGTGTGTATGTAGCTTTAGGAAAGTTATGGCAGATGTTCATACTTCAGGAAAGCATTTTGTAATTGAAGTAAAGTTTTTACATATGTTTAAAAAGCAATGTCATGGTCAATATTAGAGCTCATTAAAACAAACTTGCTTTGGAATGTCTGAGTACTTGGACATTGGACATTTAACTGTTTTCTGTTGGCTTTTTGCCCAATAAAAAAGAAAAAAGGTAATGAATGATTAGGTACTTGCGACCAGTTTTTATAGTGATAGTAAATAAGTCTTCTGAAATGAGATTTTTATTTCTTTACCAAGAAGAGAAGAGAGCAAGGCAACCACTGGTCTTCCATTGTTGCTAGGACACATCACTGAGAAATAATAAAAGGCGAATTATATATTAGACATTTCTGATTAACTCCTCCTTATCTATATTCAAAGAATATAAAGTGCACATATCAGGTTGCTATAATTATAATATATTAATTCACTTTGAGTCAAACATACAATATTATTCGAATGAATACTTGTTTGAAAATCGTGATATTTATAAAGTTCAAGAAAGTATGATAATTTCAGAGCTTAGTAAACTTACTAAGTAAATTAACCAAGGCAAAGGACAATGGTATAATTTTATACCAGTTTATTTTGTGAATATGCTTTTCCTGATTTTTTTTTAAAGTCTAATTAGTCATGGTCAAGGAACAAAGAAAATGATAAATTGTGGAAGAGAAAAAGAACAGTAAAAATATATCATCATCATTTCTTGAGCTTTATAAAGTTAAATTATTACAAGACTATATTTCTAACCAAATACAAAGTATAGTGTTTGTCGATTTACAGAACTATGTTTTTAGTCAACAGCATTTGTCAAACAAATATATATATATATATATATTTTTTTAATGGAGATCTCTTTTGCAGCACTGGTATTTTTAGGAGACAGAGGCAAAGGTTTCCACAAAGACAAGCATAAAATAAGAGTTTTACTTTTGAATTAGTAATCACCACGTTCCTTTTAAATCTTACGCGTATTATCCTAGATAAACCATTGTTATTTTATCACTAAACATTAGAAATTCCCTTTTCTCACTGGTCTTTATAAAGCCGTAGACCACTGTGCTTTAGCTTCCACCTACTGACAGCCGGTGTATATGAAAGCCTAGAGAGACACACATACTTGGGCAGGTATTTGGATTGTATTTGTATTTGTATTGCTTGCTGGTTTTGTCATTAGTTTGGCCCAATCATGGATGTATTTAGATTCTCAAAAATTCTGTCTTTAACAATTGATCTTAGCTTGAGGCATTGTTGACTACTTTTTTTAAAAAAAAATTTATTAATGTGTTCATGAGAGACAGGGAGAGAGAGGCAGAGACATGGGCTGAGGGAGAAGCAGGCTCCCTGCAGGGAGCCCCTTGTGGGACTTGATCCCAGGACCTGGTGCCATGCCCTGAGCCAGAGGCAGATGCTCAGCCGCTGAGCCACCCAGACATCCCTGTTGACTACCTTTTCTATTTCCATGGTACCATGCTATTTTGAATAGGCGAAGGAGCTGATACATTTCTCTGAATATGCTTCTCAGAATTATACAAGTTTGAATAGTGCTTCAGAATGATCTTGTATCAAGTCTTGGCATCTTGAATACTGTCAGTGCTTCACTTTGCTAATATTTGCAATAAAAAAAAAGCTTAGGACAATGGCTTGCAGACGAGTATGTTGTCAAGATATAGAAATTATCAGTGGTGATAACACTGTTTAGGTTAGTGAGAAATATCTTTAAATGGGTTGACTAGTTTATACATCTTTTGGTATAGATGTCGATATATATCCTATTTATAAAAGACCAAGATTTCATTAGGTATTTTGCATGAAACCTTAAACTTTTTAACATATATTACACATTTAAACTTAATATTAAAAGGAAGGATCAAAGAGTAGATTAGGTTAGTTTTTTGTTGTTGTTGTTTATTTTTTAATGAAAATGTGAGAATGATCCAGTTAAAGCCCATAGATCATACTTCTTAGTCCTTTGAAATCCTTTCTCTCATAGAATTTGTACCAAGTGCCATTAAGTATTTTTTTAAAAAGACTTTATTTATTTATTCATGAGAGAGAGAGAAAGAGTGAGAGGCAGAGACCCAGGCAGAGGGAGAAGCAGGCTCCATGCAGGGAGCCCGATGCAGGACTCGATCCCGGGTCTCCAGGATCAGGCCCTGGGCTGAAGGCAGATACTCAACCCCTGAGCCACCCAGGGATCCCCCACCATTAAGTATTTTTACATCTGATATCACTAGATATATAAGAAATGTTGACATCTGGTTTCCATTTTTCAGATGATTAGCTCCCCATTAATTAATGGATTCTTTCTTCCGCTATCTCTAAGGACTGTAACATTGATTATTTATTTCTGAAAACATACATTGTTGAGCAGTGTGTGGATGGCTAGAGGAAGAAAATGTTCTGTTCATTTTATAGGAAACGGTACTAGCTTCAGAGTGCAATTCTTAAAATAAGTGATATTATTAAGGATGGCTAGTATTGGTGTGTACATCTAAGTTTTCCCCACTTGAAAAAAAAAACCTTTTAATAATACCAATTGCAGTAAACACTATACAAATCTAACTGCTATCTGTCAGCTTTTTCCTGGATTCTCTGCTAGTCTTCATTTTTAATCTTACAAATCCTGTTGATTTTAATGTAGTTGTTTCATGGCCTGTGATTTAATGGATCTATGCTGACACTTTCACTGCCTTTATTTAACAGGTTAAAAATGTATATAGAAGCAAGGAAATAAGTCATTATTTATTTTATTTTATTTTATTTTATTTTATTTTATTTATTTTATTTTATTTATTTATTTTATTTTATTTTATTTTATTTTATTTATTTTATTTTATTTTATTTATTTTATTTTATTTATTTTATTTTATTTTATTTTATTTTATTTTATTTTATTTTATTTTATTTTATTTATTTATTTTTTAGCTTACTGTTGCTAGTGTTGACCAGTGCTTTTTGATGAAAGATCAGAAAAATTTTTGGAAAGTGCCTTTTATGGTAACTTGAAAATCATAAATATAGAAACATAGAAACCCCCTCAATTTATTGCCAGACTGTTATAGTTCTAAATGCATTACAACTCATGCCCTGTCCCATGGCCAATATTTTAATGCACTATTAATAAAAAGAAAGGGCTGCAAGTCATTCCCAAATGGCAGACAGGTTGGAGTCTTACGAAGTCCATTTGTAAGCCACTGTTAGAATTTGGAGCATATTTCCTCATAAAACCCGTGTGATGAATGTGGTCAGGACACAAAGCCAACCTGCAAGATTCTACCTAAATCAAAATGTAATTAAAATGTAGCACCAGGATTATTATAGGACCTGGCCATTACTTATCCAGCTGCTTCTTTGGGACCCAGTTTGCAGTTTCTAAGTTGGAAATTGGAACACTTGAGCTTCATCTTTCTCCTCTGAACCTCTAGTGGTTCCCCGCATTCTCCGCGCCTTCCTCCAGCCTTGGGCCTCAGAAGCTTCCACTTGAAACAATACACAATGAGGCGCTTTCTCAGGATGGGGAAAGGTCTCTTGGCAAGAAACCATTTGCAGTTGCGGGATCTCCGTAGATGCTACGGTGCCCTCGGGGACTTGCCTTCAGGACTGTGTTGTGTGCTGCGGCCCTCTTGGTGTATGTGCGTGGTTCAAGAAGGCAGATCACCGTGTGCTCAGAGGAATTGAGGAGCTCCGTGCCCAGCACAACAAAGGTATGGGAAGAGAACCATAGCGTCGCCAGATCGTGATCAGATTGGCCCTGTGCTCATCCATATAGGATTGATCACAAGAAGCTGCCTGAAGATCATAAATCGAACATTCGTTTCTCAGTTGAGAAAAGCCGAAGCCAAAAGTAGTACTTAGTTAGCCAAGCTTATGCACTTAGCTCATTTACAGAGCCAAAGGTGAGCAGAGGTCAGTGTGTCGTGCCACGTTACCGAAAACCTCATGAATAATGAGATTTCTGGGTTTTTGTTGTTGTTGTTGTTGTTGTTGTTTTATTTTTTTATTTTTTTATTTTTTTATTTTTTTGCCTCTGGTAATATTTACCTAAAGCAGTCCTGTGTACTTACACCCTTAGGTGCATCCCCACATTCTCAGTCCTAACAAGTTTTGACAACTCGAGGTCACACATCTGAGTCTCTCTGCTTTCCCTTCTGCTACTAATCATGTTTATTGGATGAAGACTTTTATAATATGAAACAATTAAATTGTCCAGCACGGGGGGCAGGGGGAGCTGGGTGGCTCAGTTGGTTAAGTGTCCGACTCTTGATTTCAGCTCAGGTCATGATCTCAGGGTCCTGAGATCGAGCCCCGTGTGGGGCTCTGCATTGAGCACGGAGCCTGCTTAAGGCTCTCTCCCTCTGCCACTGCCTCTCCCCGTGCTTGTGCTCTCGCTTGCTCTCTCTGACCCTCCAAATAAATGAATCAACTATTTTTTAAAAAGTAAAAAAAATGTCTAAAAATAATTTAAAAAATTATCTAACATAAAAGGAATCCAAGGGTCATGGGTTTCAATGATCTTATTCAGCCAATGACAGAAAGTTACTTAGGACGATTGTAATTTCCCAGAACATGGTCCATTTTGTCACCACGTCCTTTGGTAAGAAGTCCCTGTGTCCTCTGAAGTGATGGGAAGAATGGAAGAATGTGGGGACGCTTTTTTGTTTCTCTCTTAGAAACAAGCAGAATCTTCTTCAGATGCTTGAGTGAGTTTCATATGCATATTGCAAAATTCTGTTCAGATGATTTAAATGTACAGTCCTTCAGAAAGAAAACAAAATCTTTTGTTTGCATTACTGAGAAAAATGAACATGAGGGCCAAGCTCCTGATTATGGCTTTTAAAATGTCCCTAATACATCATTATATTGAGTTTTAGCTGCCAAAGTAGGGTTTGTTGCTTTGTTCATAATAAAACATATAACTTTTTTTTTCCCCACTTACCTTTTCAAGACCACTTAGAAGCTAGCAGATAACAAAGGTCACTCTCTTCTCAGCATTATTTGCAAGGAAAGGGAGAGAGATACTGTTCCTGGTAAGATTAATCACCAACAAAATAAAAATTCTAAACCTGGTATTAGAAATTCTGAGGCTAAAAATGTTTTGACTTAACACTTTCCCTTTCAATTTTAGACTTAAAATGTCTAATGCTTTATTACGGTATGGAGATGTTTTACATTCTGTGACTGGATTAATAGCTCTTTCTTGGCTTGTCTAAATTTTGAACAGGTTTAAAAGATCTGTTAAAATTATCCAAGTTAAACCCTGCTTGGGGAAAGCTGTCAAACAGAGGTATAGAGGAATTATTTCAATTCTTTACTTCTTTTTTTTTTAAATAGTTCAACATATAAGACCTATTTGAAATAATACTCAAAAATGGTAAAATTATAATATATACCATTTATCATTTTCTCTGTGACCATTTGCTTGATATAATACCAGGTACTTGATAAGAGTTAAACATTATTTACCTCTATCTTGCAGTATCCTGTAAGATATAGATAAATAAGACCTGGTTTTAAGAACAGGCCAATGAGATTCTGAGAGATGCAATAGCACAGGACACCAGAGTTGTGTCAGCACGTCCTACGCACTTCCTGTGTGCATTAGTTTTCATAAAATCGACAGGTTAAAAATCATTGATTATCTCCCCTTTCCTGAGGGTTTGGAGTCTGGGAGTAGGTACCTGGTTGGTTCTTGCTCAGGATCTCCCACAAGATTATAGTTGTTGCGCCTGCACTCCCCCCCTGCAGGCTCTATTAGGATCCAAGAATCCGCTTTGAAGCTAGCCTGCCTGGTTGTTTGCGGGCTTCGGCTCCTTGGTGGTTGTTGGACTGAGGTCCCCAGCCTCCTGGGCTTCTCTGCAAACAGGCCCCTAACCGTGGCAGCTGATTTCCCTGAGCACAAGTGACCCCAGGGGGAGGCAGGAATAGAGGAAAAGAGAGAACCCAGAAAAAAAAAAAAAAAAAAAAAAAGAGAGAACCCAGGGTGAAAGCTGCATCCCTCTTGTAACAATCCCAGAAATGATAAACCATCAGTTCTGGCACATTCTCCTAGAGACTCAGCCACTACGTCTAGCAAGCAATCAAGGAGTGGGACATGAGTCTTCACCATCTTATTAGGAGAGGATTCTAAAATGTCTGGGTTTATATATATAAATATATATAATCTATTGTATATAATATATTATATGTTATATTTTGTTATATAGAATATAAATATGTTAAATATATAAATATATATAAATAAACATATATATATATATATATATATATATATATATATATATATATATATAAACCCAGATGTCCCTGTGGTTATATTTTTAAGACTTCACACCAGTGTCACAGACTGCTTCCATATATGTTTTGTCACATGTAAGGTACCTCATTTTTTCCTCTGAGGATTACAAACATATTAAGCTTAAAATCAGTATAGCCCTAATATTTTTATAAGGACAAGAAGTGAATTAACAATGTGATGGCTTAATGTATGCATTTTGTTGAATCAAGAAAAATTAGGGCTATTCAAATCCATAATACAGGTGGTAAAAATTTAGGTGTCACAATATTGTTCTGAGACAAATGAACTAGTTATTCCTTTATATCAAATTAATTTACATTATTTATTTGTGTGTGTTTTTTTTTTTTTTTTTTTTTTATGGAGATACTGGGATCTCTACCCTGATCTTTCTACTTGAAACATCATGTGGAAAAATATCTGTGCAGTAATTTAATAATTATTTCACAGAAAGCCATGATATTAATCATGGAATAGGTCAATATTGGGATCATGTTGAGTCTAACATTTTGTTCATAGAGTATCTTTATTTGATATTTCAAATTCCATCAGGAAATATATTTTGAGTTTATATTTCATAGATATTTTAATGATATTTATGTGAACTCTAATATTAAGTATATTTCAAAGACATACCATATTATACTTAAATACTTATTTGTTCCAAACTCAGTGAGAATTCCATACCTTCTGAAACTTGGAACTATCCATATCCATTTTTTTTTGTTTTTTTGTTTGTTTGTTTTAGAGCTTGAAATACTCGTTTTTCCTTCATTAGTTTCAAATTTTTATTTAAATTGTACTTAGTTAACATATAGTGTTCTACTGGTTTCAGGGGTACAATTTAGTGATTCATCATTTATGTTATCATTTATGTTATCACCTACCTGGCCCATCCCACCAACCTCCCTCCAGTAACTCTCACTTTGTTCTCTAAAATTAAGAATGTGTTTCTGAGTTTGCCTTTCTCTTTTTCTTTTCTTTTTTTTGGTTTTATTTTTTTTGTTGTTGTTTATTTCTTAAATTCCACATATGAGTGAAATTATATGATTCTTGTCTTTCTCCAACTGACTTATTTTGCTTAGCATAATACACTGTAGCTCTGTCTTCGTCTTTGCAAATGGCAAGAATCCATTATTTTTTTACGTCTGGATATATCTGGATATCTTCTTTATCCATTCAACAGTCGATGGACCTATGGACATTTGGGCTCTTTCCAAAATCTGGCTATTGTTGATAAGCTGCTAGAAACATCAATGCACATGTGCCCCTTCAAATCAGTATTTTTGTGTCCTTTGGGTAAATATCTAGTAGTGCAAATTGCTGGGTCATAGGGCGGTTCTATTTTTAATTTTTTTTAAAGATTTTATTTATTTATTCATGAGAGACACTGAGAGAGAGAGAGAGAGAGAGGCATAGACACAGGCAGAGGGAGAAGCAGGCTCCATGCAGGGAGTGGGACTGGATCCCGGGTCTCCAGGATCACACCCTGGGCTGAAGGAGGTGCTGAACTGCTGAGCCACCCGGGCTGCCCTGTTTTTAACTTTTTGAGGAACCTCCATACTGTGTTCCAGAGTGACTGCACCAAGTTATCTTTCCCAACAAAAATGTAAGAGGGTTCCCCTTTCTCATCATCCTCCCTCACATCTGTTGTTCCCTGTGTTGTTCATTTTAGTCATTCTGACAGCAGTGAGGTGGTGATATCTCATGGTTTTGATTTGTATTTCCCTCATGACGACTGATGTTGAGCATCCTCTCATGTGTCTGTCAGCCATTTGTATGTCTTCTTTAGGAAAAATTCTATTCATCTCTTGTGCCCATTTCTTAACTGGATTAGTTGTTTCTTTGGTGTTGAGTTTGATAATGTCTTTATAGTTTTGGGATGATAACCCTTTCTCAGATATCATTTGCAGATATCTTCTCCCTTTTGGTAGGTTGCCTTTTAGTCTTGTGGATTGTTTCCTTCGCTGTGCAGAAGCTTTTTTCTTTATTCAATCCCAGTAGTTCATTTTTGCTTTTGTTTCCCTTACCTTCATAGATGTGTCTAGTAAGAAGTTGCCACAGCTGGTGGCAAAGAGGTTGCTGCCTGTGTTTGCCTCCAGGATTTTGATGGTTTCCATATCAGATTTAAGACTTATTCCCAGAGGCTCATTTTACTTCCAATGCAATTAATGTAAAGGATTCAAATGTAAGTAGATAAGTTGAAGGATAATAATTTGGCTCATTTTAAAATGAAGAAAGATTTCTTCAAAAAAAATGAAACAGCAAAGATGAAGTTACAGAAATGAAGGTGCATGATTATATATTTTCTTCTGATAGAGCTATTAAATTTCTCCCTGCCTTTTTTTTTTTTAATTAACAACAGTTATGATGGTACTTACAGTCCACTTGAATAATCTAGGTTAATAAAATGATTCCCATTTCCAAATAAGGTAATTTTTATGAATTTCAGGGATTGGAGCATGGTTACCTCTTGGAGTGCATTTTTCATTCTACCACAGGTAGATTTGCGTGTCTACCACCACAGTCAAAATATAGAACAGCTCCCTTATTGCATCGTTCCTCTTCTGGCCTTTTTGTGACAATACCCACCTCCATCTCACCCATCTTTTTCTCTCTTCCTCATCTGTGGCAACTACTCCATCAGTTCTCCATCTCCATCTGTTCATTTTTGTTATTTTTGTAGTGTTGTTTAAGGGAAATTGTATGTAAACTTTTAGGATTCATTTTTTTTCCACTTAGCATAATCCCTTGGACTTTTCTTTATTACAGCTATTCCCAACTGTTGTCTTTATCAGTAGTATCCTTCTTAATTCTGAGTAGTTTTCCATGGCGTGGACGTATGACAGTTTGTGTGACCATTCATCTATTGAAAGACATTGGAGTTACTTCCAGTTTTAGGCTGTAACACATAATGCTACTATCAACATGTGTTTTCAGGTATTTGTTTGAAAATAAGTTGTCATTTCTCTGGGGTCAGTGCCCAGGAGTGTAATTGCTTGGTTGTTTGGAACTGCTAGAGGTTTAGAACTCTGTCATTTTTAAGTATTGTATCCTTTGCTTTTTGACACAGAGGGTTTTAGAGCAGATACAAATCCAGGTACATCTAAGGACTTTCTTTAGAAAACTTCCTTTGTAAAAATTATGACCTTAATAAGGTTAAGTTCAGCATTTGTGGCTTATTCTTTAAGAAGTCTGCTTAGGCTCCTTGCAAACAGACTTTTATCAGGGGCCATGTCAGATTGCAAGATATATTATGGAAAACCTATCCATTGCAACTAAAATTCCATTTCTTTTTTTTAAGATTTTATTTATTTATTCATGAGAGAGACAGAGAGAGGCAGAGACACAGGCAGAGGGAGAAGCAGGCTCCACACAGGGAACCCGATGTGGGACTCGATCCCCAAGGCCCGGGATCACACCTGAGCCAAAGGCAGATGCTCAACCCCTGAGCCACTCAGGTGTCCCTAAAATTCCATTTCAAGGAGAATCTCTGTTCTACTCTCTCATTGACAATTCTCTGTATTTCCTCCAATGTTCAGCTGACGTGCCTCTGCTCCAACAGCGAACATATTCTAGACTGAGGCTAAACTACTACCTAGAATGATGTATAAGTGAACATTTGGACTCAAGGTTCCTTTACTACAAGGATAGTCAATGGATTACCTCAAACCTAAAGATTGGCAATGAGAACAAAGAGCCATGAGCAATTTTCAACAAGGGCAGAATTATCTGTACATCAAAGGGAAAAATTCACCTTCAGGGATTTTTTGGGCTTAACGATTAACCTCATCAGTCTTCTTAGGCCCCTAAGAAATTCTCCGGGCAAGTGTGACACAATGATAAATTACTTTTTGGTGTTCTGTAATATTGGACGAGTCTGAGAAAATATAGAAATGTTCAGAGGTCAAGTGTTACTGACTTTATAGACCCCAAATATTTGTGCAAAGAGTTGTGAAGATAAAGGGGAATCTATTTGGAAAACGCTGTATGGCCACACAAAAATAGCCCAACACATGAGAATGGACATATGGTTTATTAATTTTCTCCAATAATGGAAAATATCTCCTTAGAAAACATAAAGAAAAAAAGTTACTGTAAAAGGAATTAAAACATGGGTGTTTTAATAATTTAAAAAGTCAAGTTATAAATTTTGGTATTCTTCTCCCTGATATTTTGGATGTGGCCACTATGGACTTAGCTCTAGAGATCCAAGATTTTGTCATTTTTTAATATGTTACTCAATGTATCTATTTCTCATATTAAATAAGTAATTAGAATAGTATATAGATGTATGAAAACATATGTTCATACAAAATATCAGTTTTATTTAATTTGCATTAAAATATTCAAGTAGTTACTAATTTTTTAATGTGCATATACTGAAATCTATCATTTTCTCACTTTAAAGAGGAGGTTAATAAAAATAAAATGGATTCAATTTGAAAATATTGGTGAATTTTCTTATAGTGATTCCTTATACTAGTGTGTTTTAGGATCATCAGAATTTAGAGAAGTCTTACTTCTCTCCCTTTATTAAGAAGAAGAAGAAGAAAGAAGAAGAAGAAAGAAGAAAGAAGAAGAAGAAGGAAGGAGATCTTACTCTATGATCAGTTTTCTATTTTAAAATAAGTATTTTTTAAATTGAATAAATTCAGAATGTTAAGAGTTACAGAAACCAAAAGTGAAATGGTTCATGGTATAAGTTATTGTTAGAAAATAAGACATTTTTCCCATCTTTGATCCTTATCATGTACATTTTTAGTATGAAAAAATGAATTAACCTAACAAAGAGGTTAAATATGTGTTTTTAAAAGAAGCCATCCTCTACCAAATTTCAACATTGACAACTGCCTAAAAGAAAATTTAGCCAAGGAAAAACCAAACAGCCAAAATCCAGTATGTGTTGAAAGTTCACATGACTTTAATAAAACTTCCCTGAATAGTCTCCACTATTCATTCAATGGAATAAGCAAGGCTGATGTCCCTTTACAATGTCCCCTTGCTCATTTTCCCTTGAACTTGCTAAAATGTGAAGCTTAAATGATCATGTATGTATATCTATGTGTACATATAAATTTCCTTTGCTTATAAACTAGGAATTCTTTTTAAAGTCATTCTGCTAGCCTGTGTAGACCTAAACACACACTTTGATCTCTATAAAGTTCCCCTGTGAGAGTTAGTGATGTGCTGTGTCTGGGAATCGTGTGGACATTTGCACAAGTTGAAGAATTTCTTCATTTTGAGACTGATTCACTGAACTCATTAACATAATGCATAGAAATATTTGCATATTTATACCAGTGTATTTTATAATATTGTATTAATTACTTATTGCTGTGTAACAAATTACTCTAAAACTTAACAGCTTAAAATATTTAATATCTCACATAGTATTTATGTGTCAAGACTTCAGTAGCTAAATTGGGTGGTTCTGGCTCAGGTTCTCTGGTCAGGTACCTTCAGAGATCGTGGACGGGGCCTTCATGTTCTGAAATCTTGTCTGTTTCTGAAAGATGCTTACCTGGTGGTTGACGGGCCTCAGTTTGTTCGTATCTGGGCTTCTGCTTGAGTGTTCGGATGACACGGTGGCATGGTGGCTGGCTTCTCCCAGAGTGAACAGTCCAAGAGAGCATAAGTTAGGTGCCTTCCTGAAAGTTACACTCCATAATTTCTACAATGTCCCTGGAGGTAACACAGTATGGTTTTACTCAATGTCAGAGGGGACTACCCAGGAATATCGGTATCAAGGGGCAAGACTCATGGGGGTCACAGGTCATTAGTGATGAATTTTTAGCTCAAATGCCTAATTCTAATGTTAAGAGTTTTAGACAATATAATTGATCATTATAAGGGTATTAATTTCACAAAGACTTTCCCTACCCAAATGCTTGTTTCCCACTTCTTGTCATGAAAAGCTAAAATTATATTTTATTATTTGATTTTAATACGGCAGAAAGTAATGCGTGCTGTATATCACGATATTAATTTTCATACTAAAGGTAAACTAATAGTAACTATAGCAGTTTATAGATGCTCTTGGCCTTTGTACCTAAGCAAGTAGAATTGTAGCTTGATGGTTATCTTAGCTAAGTCAAGCAGCATTATCTAACTTTCGTCTTGAAGAGTGTTAATTCCTTATTATTTTTAACATTGATTATTGTATCAACTGGGCAGACTAAATCTAATTTTTATTTTGCCTTATCCTCTCTGATATTCACGCGATTGTACACTTACTACTCATCGTCAATTCTCACAAAGTGCTGGGACTACGAGACAAGAGAAGTTAGCTAGAAATACAACCAAATAAAATGTTGGCAGGACAATGCCCTTAAAGGCATTTTATCTGTGGTGAGGCTTCGTTTTGTCTTTGTTTCCTCTTACCAAGAGCCCCTCTCTCCTGCTTTGCTCCTAGGAAACACTTTTAAAAACGAAACAAGTAATTGCAGTCCATTCTCTTGGTGGATGTGTGAGTCAGTTAGAAAGCAAGCTTGAGTATAAAAGGGAGATCAGCTCTGCCCAGGCTGGAGTCTGTATCTTTTCCAAAGCTGATGCTTCTATTCTGAAAACAAAGCATCTCTGCTTTGTGAGAAATTCGGAGGTTATAGAGACCTTGCACCATTTGGAAGCTAGAATCTTCTCTTTTCCTTCTGCCTAATATAACCCACTTAATGTCTGAGGGCTTTTAATTTCAGGGTATTTATCTCCTGTGGGAAAGTTGACCAAATTAGGCTCAATAGAGATGTTTTATGAGTTCTTCTTTATACTGAGTCAAAAAAATTGCACTTTTTAAGCGTTATAATTTTTTTAAAATTTATATGCACGACCTATCTCTAAGCCTAGACTCAACCAGATTTAATGTCTCTAGTTCTCACAACTGCTTTTTATAAGGCAGGATCATGTTCATGGTCAGAAATTTGGATCAGGAAATGTTCTCACTTGCAGCTCAGACTCACTCTCATTCCTCTGCAGCCCCAGACAAGAATACTGAAATAAATGAAATTCTATTGCCGTTAGAAAGTGAAACTATAAAATTAGCACACTTCAGAGTAGAGATATACTGTCACTTTAGGAAAATAGAAGCATTCTCAGTCTTCAATATGCTCATTTCTACTGGCCTATCATTTAGAAGAGGGATTGGTAAAATGTGATGATACAGTGAACTCCGAAGCTAAAAGCTACTAGTTCCCATATTAGAAATGTACAGGGCAGAAAGAATGTTTGGTAAGAAACCCTGGATACTGTGGTCTTAGAAATGTTATTCACTGTTGTGGAAATGGAGGGCCCATTATATGTTTTCTTATTAATAGTTAAGCTTTCTGGAGCACCTGGGTGGCTTAGTTGATTGAGTGTCCAACTCTTGATTTGGGCTCAGGTCAGGATCTCAGGTACTTGAGATTCTCTCCCTCTCCTCCTGCAATACTTTATCCAGAATTACCACCCTCATTTCGCATAGATGAACCTACATAGGAGTATAGTAATTCTGGATAAAGTATTGCAGTCTGTATGACATTTTAAGCATATGTTACTATTCTTAGCTAATATTATCTTGGGTTTGGATAATGTGAGATGTCGAAAATCTGTTATTTGTCGCCAAGCCAGTCCCTTTGAGACTGAACTTAAGCCATTGAACATTTTATATGTTCAAAAAGTTCATCATGGTAGCCTGGATGATGTCCCCCCAAAGATTTCCAATTCTAATCTCCAGGATGTGTAAAACATTACTTTAAAAAGCAAAAATGACTTTACAGATGTGTTTAAGGATTTTAAGATGGGGGAAATGTCCTGGATTATCCAGATGGCCTGATGTAATTACAAGTGTATATGGAAGAGGGAAGCAGGAGGGTCAGAGCCAAAGGGAAGAGACATGTGGCAGTACAGGCAAAGACTGAGATGGAGGAGGGAGTCACAAGCCAAGTAATGCCAGCAACTTTTAAAATCTGGAAACAGCAAGGAATTGGATTTTCCCCAGAGTGCAGAAGGAACACAATTCTGACAGTAAACTGATTTTAGTCTTTAAAAAATATGTATTTTATTTATTTATTCATGAGAGACACAGAGAGAGAGGCCGAGACACAGGCAGAGGGAGAAGCAGGCTCCATGCAGGGGGCCCAATGTGGGACTTGATCCTGGGTCTCCAGAATCACACCTTGAGCTGAACGTAGATGCTCAACCACTGAGCCACCCAGGCGTCCACTGATTTTAGTCTTTAAGACTCATTTTGGACTTCTGAACTCCAGAACTTTAAAATAAATTTCTGTTTGTTTTTTTTTTTTTTTTTTATTTCTGTTGTTTTAAGCAATCAGGTTTATGGCAAATTGATATAGCCGTAATTGGAGACTAATATAGTAATTTGTATTTTGGAAACTCTTAGATGGCACTCAATTGACCATTTGTTGTTGTTGTTAACAATTTCATCTTGCATTGCAAGTTTTATTTTAAATATATACATTTATATCTAATATCACACATGAGCCTCTGGCACAAACACACACAATCTGACAGCTCACATTTCTTTCTATTAGATTCTGTTTTATGTGCGCACTTTAAAATGTGGCTTTAAAAATGTGGCCATATGATATGGTACAGCAATTTATATTGATTTTTATAAGGCTTTATATCTTTGTTCTTATTCTTTCACTTGAAAAGTTAAATACCAGGGACCCCTGGGTGGCGCAGCGGTTTGGTGCCTGCCTTTGGCCCAGGGCGCGATCCTGGAGACCCGGGATCGAATCCCACATCGGGCTCCCGGTGCATGGAGCCCGCTTCTCCCTCTGCCTGGGTCTCTGCCTCTCTCTCTCTCTCTATGACTATCATAAATAAATAAAAATAAAAAAATAAATAAAAAAAAAGAGAAGTTAAATACCATTAAGTCCTCTCCCCAAAAAAGAAAAAAACAAACAAACAAAACCTTCAGACCTGTCTGTATTAGCTATGAATTCTTCTAAATATTTAAATTTAAAATAACATCATCTTTAGATAAATTTTCCAGGAGAATAGGAAAATAAAAATGGCTTACTGAGTCTAAGTAATACTCCCATAGAAAGAAAACAAAAGTCAGTCTCTAAATATAAATGCAAAAATCCTAAAAATAGTATCACAATACCTAAATGTGAGACTTGAAATCATAAAAATCCTAGAAGAGAGCACAGGCAGGAACCTCTTTGATATCAGCTGTAGCAAATTCTTTCTAGATAACGTTTCCTGAAACAAGAGAAAGAAACTCAAAAATAGACTATTGGGGCTTCATCAAAATAAAAAGCTTCTATGCAGCAAAGGAAACAATTAACCAAACTAAAAGGCAGCCTATGGAATTGGAGAGGATATTTGCAATGATGTAACCAATAAAGGGTTAGTAGCCAAAATATATAAAGAACTTATATAACTCAACACCTAAAAAATGAGTAACCCAGTTTAAAAATGAAAAGACATGAATAGATATTTCTCCAAAGACATACAGATGGCTAACAGACACATTAAAAGATGCTCAGCATCACTCATCATGGGAATGCAAATCAAAATTACAATGAGGTATCACCTCAAATCTGTCAGAATGGCTAAAATCAATAATACAAGAAACAGGTATTGGTGAGGATGTGGAGAAAGGGGACCATCTTGACTGTTGGTGGGAATGCAAACTGGTGCAGTCACTCCAGAAAATAGTATAGAGGTTCCTAAAAAAAAATCAGAAAATAAAACTATCCTATGGTCCAGCAATTACACTTACCCAAAGAATACAAAAATGGTAGCTCAGAGGGCTACATGCACCCTGATGTTTATGGAAGTATTATCTACAATAGCCAAATAGCCAAATTATGGAAAGATTCCAACTGTCCATTGATTGATGAATGGCTAAGAAGAAATGGTGTATAGATGGGATATTATCCAGCTGTGAATAAGAATGAAATCTTGCCATTTGTAAAGACATGAAAAGAGCCAGACGGTATAATGCTAAGTGAAATCAGCCAGTCAGAGATGACAAACACCATATGATTTCACTCAAATGTAGAATTTAAGAAACAAAACAAATGAACATGGGGGGAAAAGAGAGAGAGAAGGAGAGAGAGGGAGGCAAACTAGGAAACGGATTCTTAACTATAGAGATAAAACTGATGGTTACCAGAGGGAAGTGGGTGGGAAGTAGGGGTGAAATAGGTGATGGGAATAAAGGAGGATACTGCTCTGATGAGCACCAGGTGTTACATGGAGGTGTTGAATCACTGTATTGCACAGCTGAAACTAATATTACATTGCACATTAACTGGAATTTAAATAAAAACTTTAAAAAGTGCTATGAAATAAAAGCTGATACACTTATCCAAAAAAAAAAAAAAAGTACCACAGTGACTCAAATAGCATATGAAAATAGCAAAATTGAGTTTGCTTGCTTAAGTTTGAAAATCAATACATTTCAAAATTTTTATAGAATATAGAAAAGAATGTTCCTGTTTTCAATAGATAAGATAAATATTAGATAAAATTAATCAACTGTCATAAAATCTTAGAATTTATAAGAGCATTTTCCTTACCAGATAAGTTAAAGCAAGCAACATACTTATTAGTAAAATAATAAAAACATTTCTGTGTTGGTCAGGATTCTCCAGAAAAAACAACCAATGGGATAGGTGGATGGACAGATGACCAGACAGACAGGTAAATGTATACGAGGAGATTTATAATGGCAATCGGCTCACACATTATGAAGGCTGAGACATGCCATGACATGCTCTGTGCAACTGGAAAGCCAGGATTGAAATACCTATTGTGCTTGTCACTTCTGTGTATAATTTAAATAAAACGAACAGTGTAGTTTCTCTCAAACCTTTTGTTCTAAATTTATTGACAACTCAAGAGTTTTTGTTTATATGGACTGTATGTATCAATATTGGCCATATGAAAAAACTAGAATCATAAAAATATATTTTTTTAATTTTTTTAATTTTATTTATTTATTCATAAAAGATACAGACACACACAGAGAGAGAGAGAGAGAGAGAGAATGAGAGAGAGAGGCAGAGGGAGAAGCAGGCTCCATGCAGGGAGCCCAACATGGGACTTGATCCCAGATCTCCAGGATCACACCCTGGGTGAAGGTGGTGCTAAACTGCTGAGCCACCAGGGCTGCCCAAAATATTTTTAAAAATATTTTATTTCCAAAAACTAACTCATCGACTATTTGCATGTCATGTGTCCTGTTATATATATCTTTTTTAAGAAGATATTTTTGAAACTGGAAAATAGCATTATTTTTCATTTTTGCAGATCTCTTTAATATCTGACTTCACAAAGGGAAATCATTTCACATTTGTCTTCCTGCTTTCAGTTTGTTGCAATATCACATGGCTTAGAGACTCCAGAAAACTCCACTATGCCCTGGAAGCGGGAATGAAATGAAGAAGGAATGTAACAATTTAGCAGTGTTAAGAAAATAGCTTAGAAGAAAAAAATAGTTTTGATCTCTTAGACCCCTTGAGAGAGTGTGATTTCCTGAACAACCCTGAGATCTGCTGATGTACCAGAGGGAAGTTATTTCTGGGGCCAAATGAACTTGAGTTCAAATTCTAGTTAAAGTCAGTTATGGTTTTGTCTCTCTGCATCGTATCGTCCTCATTTGCCAAATGGTTCTTTTAATACCTCGCAGAATTACTGGGGCATGATTTTGAAGATGGCATCTTCCAATTACTGAAATTAGTGACTGCTACTGATTATTATTGCTGCTCCTGATAATGACACTGGTAATAGAGCTCCTCTTTCATTGAACTTTCACTGCACCTTGGGCTCTGCTGTCCTTGTTTGACTCGAATTAACTCACAGCAGACCTACGAGTCGAGTTTCAGCTTGAGTTCCATGTTGTAGATATGGAGGCTGATACAAAAATGGTGCTTCAGATATCGCAGCCAGTCCGTAGAGGAATAGGACACCAACTCAGGCATTCAGTGCCAGAGCTCTTATACCCAGCTATGCTGTGCTCTTTTTGTTTGGCAATCAAGGCATAACCAACAGGGGCACGTTGGAGACTCAGTTGGTGAAGTGTTACCTGTAGCTCAGGTCATGATCTCAGGGTCCTGGGGCGGAGTCTCATATTGGGCTCCCTGCTCATCGGGGAGCCTGCTTGTCCCTCTCCCTACCTCTCCCTCATTCTCCCTGTGCCCATCCCCTGGCTTGTGCATGCTCTCTCTAACCCCTCAAAAATAAACAAACAAACAAAAAGATTAAATAAAGACATAAACAAATGGTAGTAGAGTTTCTTAACTGGCACGTTTTCCTCTAATAAGCCCAACGTGTTATTTGTATTTACTCTTGTTAAGATCAATAACAATTTCAATTTTCTTTCTTTCTTGGAGTCCTATGAAAGCACATTACAGATTTATTGTCCCTTTTCAGGCAACATGCCATATGCAGTTCTACTTTGCTTGATAACCTTCTAATATTTCAACAGTGTTTAAAGTGAGCTGCCCGCTGTACTAATGTAATGTTCACAACAACCTTCTGAAGAAGGTTTTTATGTATTTTTATATACTTTTTATACAGTTTTACAAGTAAAGATGAAAGATTTGGAATCGAAGCCACTTTGTCTTCCCGCAGGGAGGTCCTTGGGGGTAGAGCTAGAATTTGAGCTGAGGTCCTTTAGCATCGGGGCTCACTCACAGAGCCACTGAATTGTAACTACTAAATCTTCTCTGATCACCTCTAACATTGTAGAGAGTACAAAAAGGAGGTGAAAATGTGGTAGAAATTTATAGCCCTTTGGTGATACTTAATTATTTGAACTGCTACCACATGTCAGAATGACATAGCAAAAAAAAATGTGTCATGTCTTGATAATGTGTGGTATCAACTGCAAGCTGTTCCTTTCTCCGTTTGCTTTCAGTGGTCAGTTGTCTGTAAATGACATGATTTGCTGACATTCTTGTCCCCTGTTTGGTAAAACTGAGGTGCTTTAGTGGTAAAAATAAATCAAATCAATCAAGCAAGCCAATTAATCTAGAGCAGGAGAGTGGAAAACATGAGAAAGGGTAGATAGGTTGAGCTCACAGGGGGGGTAGTGAAATTTTTTTACTGAAAGTTGTTAGAAATCATCCTTTCCTTTCAATTGCCAATGAAATAACAGAAGAATATTGATGGTTAATTACACAGAGACAAGTTGTTAAGGTATTTTCAAAATTATGTGAATAGTTTAGAATATTTGTTATTCCTTTCCCATTTGATTTTTATTTTGGTCTATTGATTGATTGATGATTGATTGACTTTTAGAGAGAGAGTGCATGTAAGTAGTGTGTGGGAAAGGGAAGAGGAGAGAGGGGCTTGATCTTAGGACATTATGACCTGAACCAAAATCAAGAGTTGGCTGCTTAACCAGCTGAGCCACCCAGGTACACTCCCCCCATTCAAATTTTAATCTTATGTATCTGTTATCCATATACAAGAATAATAGTGTGCTATATATTTATTCCTTTTGGATAATTTGTTTATATTTTTATGATTTTAATATTTTGGAATTCCTGTTAGTAAGAAACAAAAGGATAGATTTCAAGTTAAAATAGGAACTAGCCTCAAGGGAAAAAGTAGTTGCTCTGTTAGGCAACTTTTAATAACTTTTCTATATTTCTCCTTTTTTCAGGACTGTTCTCATTCCTTCTTTGTTCTCACTCTATTCCATTAATAGGTCTTGAGTTTACCTCAGAGGCCCCACTGCCGACATCACCAGTGGTTTAGGGAAAACAATTTTGTTAGCAGTCATTTATAGCAAGGGATGATCAGAAGCAGGCAACCTTGCTGCTGAATTTATTTTCAGACTTTTTAGTAGAACATCAGCTCCAACTGTAGCTATAATTTTTACTTTCCATTGACTGTCAGTTGAAAATATATAGACAAAGATATGCTATTTGCAGAATTCTCCATAAAAGGTTTAAAGATTATACATTTCAACGTATTCAGCTGACAACCCATGCTTTACTGCACATAAAAATAATCACACATTGAAAAGAAATAAACACTTTATGGACTATAAAACACATAGAACAAATTGTATTCCTTAAGTCATGTTTCAGAAAGTCAAATGAAATTTAAACAAAATGAGATGAATAATAGCTTAACATTATATATTATAATGAAATAACTGAGTACTAAGCAATAGAATTGTTTTAATATTTTAACAGTAAGCACATTTCTTTTGTAAACTCTAGTATATTTGAAAGTAGAGATTTATTCTTGCATTTAGAAGTAAAAACCCAGGGGCACCTGGGTGGCTCAGTGGTTGAGTGTCTGCCTTTGGCTCAGGGCGTGATTTGGGGGTCCTGGGATAGAGTCCCGCATCGGCTCCTCACAGGGAGCCTGCTTCTCCCTCTGCCTGGGTCTCTGCCTCTCTCTCTCTCTCTCCCTCTGTGTGTGTCTCTCATGAACAAATAAATAAGATTTAAAAAAAAAGGTAAAAACTCAACTACAATACTTATGTGCCCTTAAAATCTAAACAATAGAACCCTCTGTTTTTCAGATTCCAGTTCATATGGTATTTTCAAATCCTAAATAATATTCAAAATATATTTATAATGCAGTATATGACATTGGATTATAAAAATTACTTTATTAAAAACTATGTAAAATTGTGAAATAAAAATGACCAATTCCATAGCAGCAATTTGAATATAGTGACAATTAGATGTGTCTTAGCATATATAAACTATGTCTTTCATTAGATGTATTGAAATAGATCCGTATGATTCTGAAAGAAGAGGCAAATAGCTTTGAAAACAATCTAAGTCATTAGAAGTGTAAAGAGCCAAGCTCATGCTTAGAAGCCAAATCACAAGTACCTAAGAGGAAAAAAGGAAATTAGGGTAATAAATGATCCATGAGTGAGTAGTGTTGTATGATCTTGAATGCCCATGACTCGGTTTTCAAGTGTAAACTGCTCATATATATTTTTTTAATTCTCTGAACACTTTTCTCTAATGATATAGTGGAGTCTTCCATGATTGATTCAATAATGGTTTCCAAAAAATTGTTTTTCCCATTCTTTAAGGCCAATGACTCCAAACATTAGTTTCCAGATGTCAATTTCCATTCATTAAGAATCATTTGAAGAGCTTGTTTAAAATTTCCAGACAATAAAAAAAAGAAAATTCCAGACAATGCCCAAATATGATTCTGTGAGTCTGGATAGGAGCTCAAGAATCTACATTTTGGTCCATCTGAAGCATGGGGCAGGCAGGGTATGTTTGTAGGTCATATTTTCATACTTAAAGTCTATAAACTACCTTGAAAAGCCCCAGCACACATTTTCTTTTATAGGATTAAATGCTTTCAGTAGCATGTTACTCCTATTACCAATTTGCATCCTGGGCATATAAATTCAATTATATTTTTATAAAGGTAATCAAATGCATCCAATGATATTTTTATAACTGATAAATTTCATATTTCTCCTGTCCTTCATTAGGGCTTATATGCAGTAGAAATCTCTTCCTTGATCATGCATATGCATCTCTTGTTATTGTCCTAGGGTGCTGTTTCTAAGATGGCAGAGATCACATATTAATGAAAATTTTTCTATTGCTTCTTTCAACTTTTAAAATCTTCACTCCTATCACAATGAGTGTATATATATTAATGCTGTATTGTCACGAGAGTCTCAGAGAGTTTAGAAACAAAACTACTTTTGACACTAAAGTGAACGTGTGAAATGAATATTGTTTTGTATTTTAATACATAATCTTTACTTAACACCATTTACAGCAATAATCCAACGTCTTCTAGTTCACAAAATATTCAGATTATCTACAATTTAAAAAAATGTGTATAGATTTTTCTTGTTTTACATAGTTTAATTATCCTAAGGGAATTAGACTTTTTGATGTATCCTTTGAAATAAAACATCTAAATGAGAAGTTGGTTTACACTTTATGATTACATTTTGTCATTAACACGCACATATTGCTAAATGTACATCTACCCTCATGTTATAAATAACGGAGGATAGAACATAATAGAATCCTCCTATACTTATATTTTCAAGGTGAAGTAATGAAACACATTTTAAAAATAGCAAAAAAAAACACATGAATATTGCTTTTAATTGTGCAATTACCTTCTCAAAGATAAGTAAAATAATACTGTAAGACTTACACAATGTGAGGTGCACATATGACTTTTGATCGTACTGGGGAGAGATCAAACACGGATAATCACAATGATATATTACTGAAAATTTTAATATTCACATATTACAATGTAGGCATCACCTGAATTCTGATATACGAAAAAGTAAAGTTTAGTTTCACCTTGAAGTTTAGTTTAAAAAAAAAATATTTTAAAAAAATAGTCACTTTCATCTACTTGTCAGGGGACAGGCCATCTTGATTATCATATACGATGGATAACATGTATAAAATTTGATTAAACTCAGTGAGGATTATAGCAGAATAATAAAGGTGATTCAAAGAGCCCTTGACAATCTGAGTATTTGTCAGCATTTAAAAAGTGAATGTGGGACTAAAGTAAGATTACTCGGTTAACTAGGAAACTGATGGATGTCCTCAGGACAGTAAAACCATAACCTTTGATGGTATTGTTTCTAATGTACAGAACTGTTTGCATTTGGTGTGACAAAAAAATCTACAGGTTATCGTGTAACTTTGCAGAACATTGATCTTCAATCGAGAGTAAAGAACACAAAAACAGAAATATTTTTCTAGATATTTAGATAGTATTTGAGCACTCTTTTAAATTAAGGCATTTAAAGGATGTATTATCTTTCTTTTGACATATTTCCAAGTTTTGTATCATTTTTCTCTTAATAGTATTTCTTCTGGCCTCTCCTTTTAGGCACATGCCTTCAATATTACTGTCTAGTTTATGACACCACTTAATAAACTCTCTCCCCTCTCCTTTTGCCAGAATAACACTTCCCTGGAGAGAAGGAAGTAATTAAGTGTGTGAATTCAGAGGGGCTCCCTGCAGGCCTATAGGCATCATGCTAAGAGTAAATAGAAATTGTTTGAGATGTCAACAATTAGAACAGACATAGTCAATAAGAATTTAGAGGTGAGATTAGCCATAGATAAGCCACTAAATAGGAAATATTCCTTTTGAGAGTTAATGAAATCTCTCTTTGGAAAGTTCTGACATTCTCAGTGTGTCTCTGTGAGCATACAAATGTTTCAAACAGATTTTTCATTCTAATTTTAGATATTTTGGATGTTGCATTAAAAATTCCTTCATGTTTGAACAGATATAATTAAATGCTATTTAATGTGCCCTTCAAAATGAGACACTTCAATAATTTACTGTACATCATTCCACAGTGCTTAAGTCCAGAGCTATGATTGCACCAAATTGATCTCTTGACATTTTTCTCAGCACTTCATTTTCAAAGTAGTTGGTCTTGTACACATGCATATGAACCAAAAATATTGCAATTCAGAGGAGCTCTTCAGCAAACTGTCAAATAAATCTATCCTTCAATGCTTAATTCACTTGAAAGCTAAATCCTATAGATAGGATGGTTACCTAAATGAGTGTAATTACTCTTCATTTTAGAGCTTCTAAAAATGCTTCTTGTTCAAAACTGCTCAGTTTCCATTCACCTCAGTTCGAGTGGATGGTATTTGTTCTTTGGAAACCTAATTTAAATAAAATCTATTTTAATATATTTAAGTGCCTAATATAGGTAAGGCTCTGCTTGCGATAGAACTTAAAAAAAAATAACTTCCAAATTATTTCATTTCTTGTTTCCACTGAATGGAGATTAAATAATTGGTCCATGGGGCAGTTAAAGAGTAGAAAATAGATAAAATACACATAAAGATTAATGTGAACACGATGATTTGATTGATCATTTTCTCCAGAATAGGAGCTTTGCTCATGCTGCAATTCAAAGCAATGTGTTAGGATTTGGCCTCGTGCGAACTGCGTTTGAGCTGTGTTTTTTAACTCCCTGGTAGGGTATAATGAGGTTCCCAGTAGATAATTTATGATGTCACCTTTAAAAGACATAAATGTCTTTATTTAAGATGTAATGGACATGAAATCACACGAAACACTGAGAAGAAAGCATTGTAGATAAATTCAGACAAGTTAGACCCAAACTAGGAGATCCAACCATTGCTTTTAAAGAAACAACTAATCAGACAAATCAAATGTTATTTAAATATCTGTGATCTCTCTCTGGTGTATACATGTATTCCATTTCCTTATAAAAGTTTAAATTCTGGTTTAATATTAATATTCTTAATATCTAAAGTCTTCTAACATTTCCTAAATGTTTGCTACGGCTACAGCCGATCGCTCCAGTAATTAAACACTTTTGTATCTGCTGTTCTGAAAACTCACAACAATGCCATGTTTTAGATTAAAGTGTATCACAACCAAGGAAATAAAGTAGGGACTTCAAGAATATTACCCAACAGCATACAGGCAATAAATGTCAGAACTGAGGTGGGTTTTGTTTTTAAGATTTTATTTGTTTGACAGGGAGATAGAGCACAAGCAGGTGGAGCAACAGGCAGAGGGAGAGGGAGAAGCAGGCTCTCCGCTGAGCAGAGAGCCCTAGGACATGGGGCTCCATCCTCGGACCCTGGCATCATGCGACCTGAACCTAAGGCAGACACTTAACTGACTGAGCCAACCAGGAGGCCCAGAAATGAGATTTGATGTAGGAAATGGTTGGGATTTGGAGCTGATGGCCGAGAAGGAATTCTTGGGATATCTTCGGTGCACAAAGGTGGTTTTAGTGAAGCACAGGGACAGGACCTAGGGCCAGAAAGAGCTGCGCTGGGGTCGTGAGGAGTGGTCCATTTTATACTTTCAAGTTGGGAGGGGGTTAGGGAGAGTGTAAGTCTCTAGGGAATTTTGGAAGCAAGGTTTCCAGGACCTTGGGGGGCTAGCTACCATTTATGACTATCTAGTAAAACTCTAGACATGAGGCCCTGCAGGTATGTATCTGTGGGCCTATGCTTGAGAGAGGTGATTGCCAACATATATCTTGGCGGGGTAGAGATAAAAGAAGTTTCCAAAGAAATGTTTATATGTTAAAGTAGATGCACATGATCCTGCGGGGTTGGGCTAAAAGTGTCTCTTGCCCTTAGCAACATCGAGGCAGCGGAGTCCCTAGAGGCAGGTCACTCTGCCAGTGTCAAGGACTTGTCAGTGGGCTGTAGGTAGTAAGGAAATTCAACTTCTTTTGCCTTTGTTTCCCACTCCACGTTCTAAATGGTGACCTGGGACTTTTAGGCTTGCATTTCATTCTATTCCATCATTTCCTTTACACATATGGGGGTTATCATAAGGTCAATGTTGACATGTCAATTCTTACTCCCTTACACTAGAGTTGAGAAAAATAAGTTATTGGCAAAAAGCATTTTAAGAGTTACATCTTCTTATTCCTTTTAAGAATTCACAATATTAAAAAAAAAAAGGAATTCACAAAACTTTTCAATTCACTTAGGGCACACTACCCTATAAAAATCTCTCTTTACAATATTACACTTGCTTTTTTCTTTTCTTTTTTTTAAATCCCTTCCCATTTGACTCTGCGCTAAATATATTGAGCCAGTTAAGCTAATTTTAGTTAAAAGATTAGACTAGAATATCATGCAGTGGGCCCAAAAGGAACATTAATATCACATCCAAGTTTATATTTCTTTAGTTTAGCAAAATGAGAATATGTATAATGGTAGACATGTGAATGCATGCACAAATTAATTCATAGTAGTAAACTAGAGACACACATTTTTCTTTTTATTACATTTTTGGGCGAGTATTTCTTTAAGAATCTAGAAAATTTGAGAATGTTAAGTGAGAATTAGATTTTTTTTGATTAAAATGTAAATTACTATTGCGTGCCACAAGAAAAGATTCTCATAAAATTTCTTCTAGATTTGAGAGAACATTTATCATAGATCCTTAAAATAAGCATCGCTCGGGTCACTTAAAAGAGTTATCGCTGCAGTTAAGTTTCTTAATGTTTCTGAGCTTTGATTTTGGTCATGGATAAAATTATCCATGTATTTGGATACCTGGGTATTTGGAAGTATTTGTTATACCTTCCTCTTTGAACAATTGCAAAGCTATGTGAGATGTAAGTTGTCTAAAGCAGTGCCCCTCATCTAGTAGGAACTCGGTAGGTGTTGGATCTGTTAACTTTCTCCTTCCTATCAGCTGCAGAAATAACTTGCAAAGCATGACAATACCCCTAGCTCTTTGTTCTGTTGATGGAATCACCTTACAAGGCAACATGAAAAATTATATTGCCTGAGTTCTTGTAGTGTTTTCACACCCTTTTTAATATTGTAACATTTAACAGAGAATAATAGAAGTTCATTATATGAATACTTCTAACTAGTATATTTTAGAATTTTGGTGAAAGTGCTGCCATTTCATATATTTTGAGCATTTGAGTTTTATAAAAAGTTAGCAATCTAATGGAAATATTAAAACCTTTGGCTCTCTGTTTATCTTTCTCTAAGATGCAATTGTAAAAAAAAAACAAAATTATAAAGAGCAAAAATTGCATTTTTTTAGAAAGATTTTATGTATTCATGAGAGGCACAGAGAGAGGCAGAGACACAGGCGGAGAAGAAGCGGGCTCCATGCCGGGAGCCGGTTGCAGGACTCCATCCCGGGACTAGGATCACGCCCTGAGCCAAAGGCAGACGCTCAACTGCTGAGCCACCGAAGTGTCCCCAAAATTTTTAAATTATAAAGAACAAACAAGTCGGAATCCATCCCCCCAAATTTACATACCTAAAGGGAAAATACTTTGGAAATTTGTCTTTTATCCATTTATCCTCCTAATTTTTCAAAAATGGGTACATTCACATGGTTCTCCATAACTGCCTTTTTACACATAATAAATGGGTATATAGTGATGTCCATGTCATTAATGAAAAAGGCAGTCCGTGGTTATAACACAGTTGATTTTCTTACTTAGTGGAAATCATTAGGAAAAGTGAGGGCTTCTGTCCCCAGCGTCATTCAGAGATCGGTTCCTTCCATCATGTGGCTCAGCCTTCCTCTGGGCCTCAGTGTTTTCTCTGTCCATGCAGCACGTGGGCTGAGCAAATGGAGAATTAGTCACAAGATATGGGCATGCCTAGAAGTGAGTTAACCATTTCCACCTGGATCCCATTGGCCCGAATTGAGTCATTGTGTCACTTTTAAAAAATTTTAATTCCAGTATAGTTAACATACAGCGTTCTTTTAGTTTTAGGTGTGCAATATAGTGAATTAATAACTTTAGCCATCCTGACAGGTGTGAGGTGAGATCTCACTGTAGTTTCGCTTTACATTCCCCTGATAATGAGTGATGTTGAGCATCTTTTAATGTGTCTGTTACCCATCTGGACGTCTTCTTTGGAGAAATATCTGTTCATGAAAAAAATAAAAAAATAAAAAATAAAAAAGAAATATCTGTTCATGTCTTATGCCCATTTTTTTTTAAACTGGATCATCCTTTTTTGGGGGTGTTGAGTTATAGAAGTCTTTATATATTTTGGGTACTAACCTTTCATTGGATATGTCATTGGCAAATATCTTTTCCTTTCAGTAGGTTGCCTTGTACTTTTGTTGACTATCTTCTATACTGTCATCATAAGGTCACTCGTAACTTCAGTGGGGACTGAGGAATTAGTCTGTGTGCCCAGGAAAAGTGGAAGTATGGTAAACAATGAGCCAGGCCCTACTATAGTTTTCCAAATATGTGTTTCAACTTTCATCTTCCACAAACAACATATTCATCTCATCCCAAAGAAGACAATATGCATCCCAGATGCAGAGTATCCAAGAATTTTGGGCAATAGAATCTTTTCCAAAACACCACAGTCTAAGAGGTAATCCTACCCACCCACCCCACACACATGCAAAATCCAGGGCAGAACCAGGACAGGAAAAGCACAACAAAAAACTCCCTGAGATTAAAAAAAAAAAAAAAAAGAGAGAGAGAGAGAGAGAGAGATAAGCAGTAGTTCCCACTCCAGATTCATTTTGAAATATTCTTGGATTGAGACTTGGTTCTATCAAATACCAGGAATTCCCTTATCTCTTGTATAGAATATAAGCACCCAACATTACCTTACATGTGCTATTCCCTTTTCCCTTCCGTGGCCACATCTACAGGAGGCACTGGAATCCTCCTCCTCACCTGCTTCCTGTGCATGCAAACCTCAGAATCCAAAAGTTGATTTGAGTTTCAAAGTGCCAGAATATTTTTAGTCTGAACTCCTATTTTTTTTTTTTTTTTTTGTCAATAAGATTTCCTTAAAGACTGGTAGGGTTCTGATTGATTTGTTTCTGATCATTTCCATTTGGCAATGAACACAAAATGTTACATAGAGCAAATGTAAGGTCTCCTTTATTTCTTTACATTTCACCTCAATGTTCCTTCCTCTCTCAAATTACTGCTGGCTACCTGGAGGGGACCTGTGTTAAATGTGGAGGCAAAACTCTGAATCTGATCATTTATATAAAGCAGCCATCTTTTTTTTTCAACACATCCTAACAAGCTTTGGTTTTGTTGTTGTTGTTTATTTATTTATTTTTTTAATCTCAAAGACATTTTCAAACCTGACATTCTGTTGTTGAGGTCTATACTGCACCCAAAGCTTTTACAGACTTTTGAAGCTCTGGACTATCTCTGTTCTTTTTTTCCTCCTACTTAAACATAAATACCATGGTGCCTGGGTGGCTCAGTCTATTGACCCTCCAACTCTTGATTTCAGCTCAGGTCGTGACCTCAGGGTCCTGAGCTCAAGCTCCATCCTCAGAGGGGAGTCTGCTTGAGATTCTCTCTCTCTCTCTCCTTCTCTCCCTCTCTCTGCTCCTCCCCCTGCTTGCACACAGACTCTCTCTAAAATAAATAAGTAAATCTCTTTTAAAAAAATATATTGGACTATTTTCATTCTTATGATACTTTTGTGATGCGGCCATCAATAGCCCTCATAGCCCAGCTACGTTTTGTTAGTCAGCAGGCTGTCATCCTTATAGGTTACTGCAGCTGGTAATTTTACCAAAAGTTACTACTTCATAACATGGTGTCAGGACCCAAGTACATGGTAGTAATTTTGATATAAGTTGAAGGAATACCAGCAGCTCTGACAAGCCCTGTGATCATAACAGTTTAAAAAAGTTTATTTCCATCTCATATAAAGGCTGGTTGAAATTAAAGGTAATCCTGCTCCATATTGTCATTCACAGCCCAGGCTTCTGCTATTCTTGGGTGTCTTTTTTTTTTTTTTTTTTTTTTTTTTTAGATTTTACTTATTTATTCATGAGAGACACAGATAGAGAGGCGAGACACAGGCAGAGGGAGGACCTGGGAGCTGGGACTCATCCAGGACCTGGGATCATGACCTGAGCCAAAGCAGAGGCTCAACCACTGAGCCACCCAGGCACCCTCTCTTGGGTGTCTTACTCTATTTTAAAAGTGCAGAATGCCATGGGAGTCTTTCAAGGGCGGGGGGTGGGGACCCTTGATAGAGTTTGTACCACTCTCAGCCATATTCCTTTGGCAAGGACTTAGTGATCATAGCCACACCTGCAAGAAAGGGAAGGGAGTGAAACACAGCTGACTGTCCGGGAGGAAATAAATAATTCTGGTAAACATGAGCCAGGTGTTATCTTAACTAGTAGGACAACATAAACACTTTATGGTTTAACTTTCAGTTAATTTTAGCTGCTTTTTGAAATTAGGATATAGTCAATATAGAGAAAGATAAAGACACAGTTCCATTCTTTTTAAAAATGTATTTTACCAAAAAATAAAATAAAAATATGAAAAATGTAGCCATGACTTGTTTTTTTTAAGGAAAATAGTTACATTGTCATTTGTAAAATTAAAAAAAAAAGAAGTCTAAATATATTTATATCTAGTACAGCCATAGAAATTAAGAGTTAAACATGGTCTCCCTCCTAGATTTGACAAGTTGTTGGATCCAATTCAATTTTGGGCACTTGCATTTAAAAACAGGAAAATTTGAATTATATGTACACCCCTCATGGAAGATAAAAGTACAATGTGTCTCCAAATACAAAGCTAGGATTCCCCAAAGCACTAGAAAAAAAGGCAAAATTGACAGATGAAGTGAAGTACATCTCTTTCAGTAGCTGAACTTCCTGTTAGTTGAGGCCCTACAAAATCCTATTATCAAATATCAGTATGTCTCAATGTCAAACCCTTAATTCCTTCAACAGTTATGTACTAAGTGTCTCCCATATGTGATAAAGTGTGATTTAATGGGGGGATTACAAATAAATAACACTCTTCTACCCATAAGAAGACTCAAATTGGGTCCGTGGTAATCTGGTGGTACTCCTACGACGGGCGGAGTCAGCATCACCTGTGGGCTCATTAGACACGCTGTCTCAGGCTCCACCAGCCATCTGGTTTTAACAGCCCTTTAGGTGATTCTGAGGCAAGCTAAAGGTTGAGTATCACCAGTGTTGTGAGGTCCTTTAGGGACAATTATCATGTGAGAGAGTATACTTACCCTCCCACCCCTACCTCATCCTGAGCATCTTTCTGAATCACAAGAGTAAACAATAAATGTATGAAGTGAGCTTCAGCACTTTTTCTTTCATTGACCTGCTTTATGTGCTGTACCCTTTATAAAAATAAACATTTCTGTAGATAAGCTATAGCACAGAAGGTCTTGTGGGCCTTCAGTAGGGGGTGCATAAATCAAAATAATGTAAAAAAATCAATTCAACAAGCATTTTTTAAAATTTCATTTTATTTATATTGAATATGCCCCCCTGTCCCCACAAGACAACCTGTAAAGATATAGTTGATGGTGGACAAATCAAAAGTCAAGATCGAGACCATAGAAGGGAGAATTCACGATGATGGTAAATATAGATTATATGATTGGAAATTAGATTTTATTCTTATCTTTCTTTGAGCTAAGATTAAAAGTAAAGCATGATTAGTTACATTGAGATTGTTACTATAGAAACATATGAAATGCTTTGTTGTATGTTCATAAAGATGTTGCGCAAGATATTATTAAAGACATTAAGAGATCCCAAATTCAGTAGGCTGAAGGAAGCAGGCAGATGACTTTAATAAGCAATTAGGACTAGATGGAATGAAATATGGAGAAAATTGCGCTAACCTGAAGATTACAGGCCACTCTCAAGTGAGCCTGTACTTCTCAGCTCACAGGGATCATTGCCAAAGTGACTACAGACCAAATTACACCATATCTCTAGGCTTTTAAAGAGAAGTTAGAAATGTGGATTTTTAAGTAAGATCTCCAGAGGTCTTAGTATTTTTGAATAAGTTATATACTTCATCGATACGTTGAAGAAGTGACATGCTTCTGAGTGATAATATGCCCTGGACCAAACCACTAGCATACACATTCTGTATTGTATCACATTCTCCCCACAGATTCAAAAAGAAAGTTATTCCTGGGTTTTGTACCATGGGGAAAAATAACTTGTTTATATTCTGAAGCCACAAATAGAAAAAGTGACAATGCATCCTTTTCAATCTGGATTCCCGGAGTCTTCACATCTTTCAATGTTTGGTCCACTGCTAGGAACTAGATAGGCCGTTTAGGATTGCATTTTACATAAGCTTTCATTTGGACCTTGTCTTTTCTATGCCTCCTTTCTCTGATCATTGCATTTTCATTTCATTACATCTTTTATGGTACGTCAACTCAAATATCCCTCCGTCCTCTCACGTTGTTCAGTACACTTGCGGTCATGTTTACTGAGTACCAGTTACAGAGGCCACATCCACATTGCGAACAGAGGTTCAGATTCCAGAGGGAAGGCACCCATGGGTATATCCGAGGTGTCTTGGTTGCCACCAGCAGTCTGCATGATCAGCCCAGGTTGCGTGATGGCAGATGCCAGAGAGCTGCGTCTGTAAGACCCTATAACACAGAGCGCGGGCATGTTATTGCTGCAGGTACCATTGTAGCCTACTCCAGTCATGCCAGGGCGTCTTGTGTCCCCGAGAACTCTGGAAATTCTTGGTCTTCCCAAAGGAGTCTGTCCCTCAACTGACTATGTTTGCAAACTACCGTGCTGTAGTTTTCTTTGCTGTCGCTGCTGACGAGCTGTCACATATACAGATCCAGTGTACACTTTCAATGAGACATAACATCAGGACAATGAGGAAACCTCCAGGGAAGAGGAGAGGTTTTCCTTTTCTCTGAGTCATGTTTAATCAACCTTTTTTGTTTGTTGTCCACGTGATAATAGCTAAATTCCAAAGTTAAAGTTCTCTACATCTATATGCATGAACTTTTCCCCAACATTTCCATAGAGCACCATGGTGTCTGTCTTCATAATCAACATCAGCCATGACCTTTAACAAGAATGATGGATTTTGTTGTTGTTTTTGTTTGTTTTTTTCATTTTTTTCAAAAACAACTAGTACATCTTACATCTCCAAGCCAGATGCCCCCCCAACCCCGCCCACCTCACATTTTATGTCTTATGTTGTTGTTTCTGGAACCTTTGTCCTTTAATGAAGTTGTTCTTCATTCACATCCATCCAGTTCTTTCAGATATGCTCTTATGTCTTCAGGTTTTCCTTCAGTTGGTAGAGGAATGCTGAAATAGATGGATTTGGATTCTTATCTCCAGAGAGTTATTCTGGGCCTGTGGACTTGAGGGATGGCATGTATATTCATTTTCTATTTCTGTGTAATGATTGAGCATGGTTTTAGGCACTTGAATAAATAAAGCCATTTATTATCTCTTAGTTTTCATGCATTAGAAGTCAGGGACCACTTACTTGGGTCTCTGCTCAGGGTCTTATAAGGCTACAGTCAAGTTGCCAGCCTTGACTGTGTTCTCACCTGAAAGCTTGACTGGAGTAAAAATCAGTCAATCAATCAATCTGCTTTGAAACTCATTCAAGTTATTGGCACAGTTCATTTTTTTTTTTTTCTGGCTATAGAACTCACAATGGCTTATTTTATTTTATCATAGCTAGTGAGAGTTTATCTGATTTCATGGAGGATCTTGTTCCTTTTTTTTAGTTGATTAAGACAGGCCCACTCAGGATAATCTCCTTTTGAGGAATTCAGGCCAACTGATTTAGGACCACAGTTAATATTGCAAAATCCTTTTAACTTTCGCCATGTAAATGAACCTTACCCATAATTTATTGACTGGAAGCAAGTAACAGATTATGCTTGTATTCAAGGGAAGAAGACAACTCATTGAGTGTGTCTGCCACAGGGAGCTTGTTAACTCTACCTGTATACATATATAAAACATTTTATTCATTTATTTGAGAGAGAGAGAGAGAGAGAAAGCACATGGGGGGGGGGGGCAGAGGGAGAGAGAAGGAGAAGCAGACTCCCTGCTGAGCAGGGAACCAGATGAAGCCCCATCCCAACACCCCAGGATCATGACCTGAGCCAAAGACAAGCACCCAACCCACTGAGCCACCTAGGCACCCTACCTGTATATATTTTAATACAGATAATAATTGATTTCATCCATCAATAGACTCTTTTTTTTAAATTTTTTTTTTATGATAGTCACAGAGAGAGAGAGAGAGAGGCAGAGACACAGGCAGAGGGAGAAGAAGGCTCCATACACCGGGAGCCCGACGTGGGATTCGATCCCGGGTCTCCAGGATCACGCCCTGGGCCAAAGGCAGGCGCCAAACCGCTGCGCCACCCAGGGATCCCCATCAATAGACTCTTAATGGTAGAATCTTACCCAACTATATAATATTATTTGTGTTTGAATAAGATATTTAAATACATTATGGTCTAGGGTTGGAATTAAATAATTCCATGAAACCATTTCCAGTTTCCATTAACTGAAAGGGCTCAGGTCTCTGGTTCCCAATAAGACTTCCCTAACACATGCTGTATCTCCTTTTACTTTTACAAAAACCCAACAAAGTAGCTTCTCATATTAATAAATGTAAAGAGGTTAAGGAACATGCCCATAGTTAAGACTATAATATGTTCTAGAAATCTGGAATATAAATTTCTCTTCTCTGGCATCTACATTAGAATGTTATGGTCTAGACCCTTTGCTTGCATGATGCTGTTTTTGTGGTGAAAAAAAAAAAACTGGAGAGGTCATAAAGAAAGATTTATGGACATGAAAAATAATGATGAGACAACTTTATGAACATATAAAAAAATACTTTAGTGTATTATATCAATTGAACTACAGAATTGTTAAACTAAAATAGGCATGGGACCAGCTCTTGATTTGCTATTTTACTGTTTACTGAGAGCTGGTTTTATGGCAGATAGTGGTTTAGGTTCTGAGGATACAAAGATGATACCCTGCTCACCAATCATGAATTAAAAGGAACAAAACCTAGCTAAGGTATATTATGGTGAGCAAAATAAGTCAGTCAGAGAAAGATAAATACCATATGATTTTAATCAGATGTGGAATTTAAGAAAGAAAATGGGTGAACATATGGGAAGGGGAAAAAGAGAGAGATAGAGAGAAATAAACCATAAAAGAGTCTTAACTCTACAGAACGAACTGAGGAATCATGGTGGGAGGTGGGTGGGGAATGAGCTAGATGGATGATGGGTGTTAAGGAGGGCACTTGTTATGATGACCACTGGGTATGGGATGTAAGTGATGAACTCTGGATTCTCCTCCTGAAACCAATATTGTACTATAGGATAACTAACTAGAATTTAAATAAAATTTTGAAAAAAATAAAAAGGGCACAAACAAAACAATATATAATTTAGGAAATTGGATTCTAACTTTTGGAGTCATTGGAATAGAATGATTGTTCTCCTCACAAGTTTTAGAGCTGTGATAAGTCATTTAACCTTGCCACAGCTGTGGGTGATGTATTAGTACAAATCTCCTAGGATTATTATACAGATATAAATAAATAATTCAGAGTAAGTGCTTAGTGTCCTACATATAATATAGTAATAAATGCCAGCTAAAGAAAATAGCAATGATGATGGTAATTACAAAAATAATAGTGGTAATGAACTCTAAATAAGAAATTCATTTTTAAAAAAAATTTAGATATGAAATTCAGCACTGTATGAAAGAAGCAAACTGAGGAAAACTGACTAAAATATATAATGTTGATAAACTTGTGGTATGTAGAGGTAAATCTGACCCATGGGTATATAATGGCGGGCTAACGCTATTTCTACAACTATGGTAATTAAAATGGACTACAGCTTTCCAGATGGAAACATCTGGTTTTCCAGAGTCCCCATCGCTCCCCTATTTTACTACATATGCCAGTACATGGAAGCATTTTGAATCATGACCTTTGAAATATAAGTGATTAATGGTTTTTACTAGGTGCCTAGACTTATGGCACAATAAACACATAAATTGCCCTGGGGGAGTACATGGCTCTCATTGAAGGAATGTTATTCTTTGCAAATATCTGAGGAACTCTGAACATTTCATAACATTGGAATTACTCTATAGCTCAACTAACAAAATAGCATATAGTAAAATCAAAACCTAAATGATCTTGTATCATCAAAAGGAGAGAGTAAAACACTTATAAAAATATATTATGGGAGAACAAATTAGCCTCTGGATTATCTAGAAAAAAATATCTTTTATCCCCAAATGGTATTGGGCTAGCACAAAATAGACCAATTTTAGAGCAAGAAAGTGTATCCTCCATTGACAATAATAAAATCTATTTGGAGAGTGAAAATCCACCAGCTTTAACGATAAGAACTACATGATTTCTCTCTCTCTCTCTCTCTCTCTCTCTCTCTCTTTTCAGAACTACATAATTGCTAAAGAATTAAAATGATGTTGACATTGCTCACAAAGTCACAAAATCGACTCAAAGTTAGGACATGATGTGTATAGGTTATCAAAAAGAGCTTCAAATCAACTTATTTCTCTGACCTACTTATGATTTCATATGCATCTACAAATAGGACATATTTTTATGTTACTAATATTAACATGTTCATTTGACTTATCAAATGGCTTATACAGACCTATAAACTTTGATTCCGAATACCTGAATTTAACGTTAAAACATTTTGTGTGCTGCTCAACATCTGAAGAACGACTTTGCCATGTGAAAAATTGGAAGTAAATAACATTGACAATTGTAATTCTGAAATTGCAATCTTGACCTGGCAAATCTTATAGGAAGGAATCACATCAACTGGTTGGAAAAGTGGCCAGAGATTTGCTCATTAAAAATTGAGGAGGAGACGTATTAGGATTATTTGGAAATGTGAATTCAAATAGGATGGCTCATTAGTAACTCCAGACACCTAAAATCAAGATAATATATAGTATTGCCTACTAAGAGATTGAGTGGACCTACTAATGCTGTATATTTAGATGTTAATCTAACTTTTAGTTAATGAAATGGATTATTTTATTGATTCCTCGCTGCTTCCTCTAAGGAATAGCAAGTCATAAATGAGGTTGAAAGTTGTATCAGTTCTGGGTAGAGTCATTATCATTAAAATCAGAGCAAATATACATGTCACAAAGGAAAATTGTTAGTTTTTTGATAAAGAAGATCATTTGGTAAAGAAGTACATTGTGCTTACGATCAAAAGATGCTTATAACATTCACTTGGTGGATCACCCAACCGGTGAAATTACCGGATGCTCATAATAAGCCACTGATTCTCCAGGATACGTAGAATAACATTAACACTAAGTATTCTGATTCTTCCTACAACAATTGTATGATGATTAATGTGCTAAACTTTTAGTTTTAGGATGGCACTACTAAGTTTTAGTGTCTGGGCTAAGGTAATAAATTAATAAGTCTCCATTTATTTTTAGAAAGTTCCTAAAATGCACACCGATGCAGTATATATGGCATTAGTGCAATGAAATGAACGGGATCTCTTCTTTTACCTGGTATTTGCTCCATACATGGCCTTCACAACTGCTTTGTCCCTTCTAAGTTTCTTGCCCTGTATCTTTTTTTGAGAGAGGGCATGTGCGAGCAGGGGGGCGGGGAGAGGAGGGGGGCAGAGGGAGAGAGAGAATCTTAAGCAGGTTCTGTGCCCAGCACTATACTCATCTCAGGACCCTGAGACCATGACCTGAGCCAAAATCAAGAGTCGGACACTTAACTGAGCCACCCTTCTGCCCCAACTTTCCTGTGCCTTCATGATGCTTTGGTCATACTTCACAAAAGCTCTGGCCACTTTTAGTTATACTTTTTTTTTAAGGCCAGAGGAAAACATTAAACTCAAAATCAAATGTAATCTATTTCTGTCTCTACCACACCTTTTCTTTTTTTTTTTCTTTTTTTTTTAATTTCTTTTTTTAATTTTTATTTATTTATGATAGTCACACAGAGAGAGAGAGAGAGAGGCAGAGATACAGGCAGAGGGAGAAGCAGGCTCCATGCACCGGGAGCCTGACGTGGGATTCGATCCCGGGTCTCCAGGATCGCGCCCTGGGCCAAAGGCAGGCGCCAAACCGCTGCGCCACCCAGGGATCCCTACCACACCTTTTCTCATCTCATTTTTTTCTTGTCTCATCCCACATTCTCCGTGCCCATCCTCTATGCCTGCTGTGCAGACATTAGCTGGAACTCTCCTTCTTTTACTGAATGGGATGCAGTATAATTTTTTATTTCTTTTTCTGAACTCTTTGGCCTCTAGGATTGAGTATTGGGAAAGAATAGCCATGGAGACAGACCCACATTTATGTCAGAAGCTATTCCTAACTTTGCTGGCGTTCAGTCTGTCTCCATCAAGAAACTCTAAGGATACGGTGTTATCTTTTCATCTAACATGTATGGTTTTCATGAGTTAATGGGTTTCTCCCTGACATCACACCCCAATTTGTTTTTAAATCAACATACTGTGAGTAAGTGATATAACCCTGGGATAAAATATGTTAGTTAGTTGAAAATCTGTGCGTATGTGTGTGATGATCTCGTGTGCACTTCTTTGAGGGGCTAGATGGTGACACATTTTTATACTATATGTCTGGATCACGATTCTCTGCTTTTTAGAATATTAATAGTGCTGGCTTCTCTAGTTCTCTCTACTTGGGCCAGAAACCACGTCGTCAGAAATAAAGCCCAAGAATTGGATCTACACAGAGATGGGAGCTGGCAGTGAATTGGGGGAAATAGAGGGAAATCGGTGGAAAATCATGCATCATTATTTTTTGAATCAGTATTATATAATAACCTTATTTATCACTAAAATAATTAAAATACTACAGTATAACTCTAAATATATTTTAGGTTAACAGATGCTTCACAATCAGTAAACAGGGGTTAGCTATGTCACCTATATGTATATCATATTTCATATCTGATATGTTAAGTCAAGACCTTTCCTGATTAAATCAAATTGACAGGACAATATGCCATTCATACAAGGAATTCCTGTGGAATAGGATGTATTCCAAGCTTTTGCCTTACACAAAATGTTTGAGGTACCAAATATCCATAAGCCTTCAAAAAATGTGCAAAGGATAGATAGATATTAATGTCAATTCTGAATCTTTTCTCCCCCATTTTTTGTGTGTTCCTTTTCTTTATAAATCATCTTATATCTGTATATTTAATTCTATTCAATTCGCAAAACTTTTTGTCAGGTATTTTCCTGGCAGGATCAATGACATGAAGTAAAATAAGAATATGATTTTTTCTTTGATATCAGTTTCAATACTCCTTTAGAATTAGGTATCAAATCATCATGGAAATGATTCTATTGCAGGGTTGGAGGTGTGTTGGCTAAGCGCGTTTCTTACATGCTTGCTGAGTGCTTGCTTGGATTGTCTATTGAATAGAATGACTGTAATTTATTGGCCAAACCCACACTTATTTTTCCCCAATTTTTAAATTTAAATTCCAGTTACTATACAGTTTAATATTAATTTCAGATGTAGAATTTAGTGATTCATCCTCTACATACAATACCTAGTGCTCATTTTAGCAAGTACCCTCCCCTCCTTAATACCCATCGCCCATCCAACCCCTTCCCCCACCTTCCCTCCAGCAACCCTGTTTGTTCTCTATAGCTGAGTCTGTTTTCTCATTTGCCCCTCTCTCTTTATCCCCTCATGTCCATGTGCTTTGCATCGTAAATTTCACATAAGAGTGAAATCATATGTATTTGTCTTTCTCTGACTGACGTATTTCACTTAGCAAAATACTCTGTCTAGATCCATCCACATCAGTGCAAATGGCAACAGTTCTTGCTTTTTTATGGCATATATATAACTTCTTATATATAAGATATATATATATATATATATATATATATATATATATATATATATATAACTTACTTCTTTATCCAATCATCAGTCAATGGACATTTGGGTTCTTTCCATAACATGACTATTGATAATAATGCTGCTATAAACATTGGGGTGCATGTATCCCTTCAAATCAATATTTTTGTATCCTTTGGGTAAATATCTAGTAGTGCAATTCCTGGATTGTTGGGTATTTCTATTTTTAACGTTTTGAAGGACCTACATGCTGTTTTTCATGGTGTCTACACTGGTTGCATCCCACCAACAGTGTAAGAGGCTTCCCCTTTCTCTATATCTTTGCCAACTTCTGCTGTTTCCAGTGTTAATTTTAGCCATTCCAACAGGTATAAGGATTGTCTCATTTTAGTTTTGACTTGCATTTCCCTGATGATGAGCGATGTTCAGCATGTTTTATGTGTCTTTTAGCCAGCTGTATGTCTTCTTTGAAAAAAAAATGTCTATTCATGTGTTCTGCCCATTTTTTAACTGGATTATTTGTTTTTGGGATGTTGATATAAGTTCTTTATATAGTTTGGATGCTAATCCTTTGTCAGATATGTCATTGAAAATATCTTCTATTCTGAAGGCTGCCTTTTAGTTTTGTTGATTATTTCCTTCTTGGTGCAGGAGCTTTTTATTTTGATGAAGTCCCAATAGTTTATTTTTGAGTTCATTTCCCTTGCCTCAGGAGACATATCTAGTAAGAAGTTGCCACAGCTGATGTCAAAGAGGTTATTCCTTCTGTTCTCCTCTAGGATTTTGATGGTTTCCTGCCTCACATTTAGGTCTTTCATCCATTTTGAATTTATTTTTGTGTGTGATGCAAGAGAGTGGTCCAGTTTCATTCTTCTGCTTGTTGCTGTCCAGTGTTCCCAACATTATTTGTTGAAGAGACCTTTTCTTTTTTTTAGTTTTTATTCTTTCCTACTTTGTCAAGGATTAGCTGACCATAGAGATGTGGGTTCATTGCTGGGTTCTCTGTTCTGTTCCATTGATCTATGTGTCTGTTTTTTGTGCCAGTACCATACTGTCTTGATCACTATAGCTTTGTAATGTAACCTGAAGTCTGGAATTGTGATGCCTCGAGCTTCAGTTTTCTTTTTCAAGATTGCTTTTGCTGTTTGGGGTCTTTTGTGGTTCCACACACATGTAGATATTGTTCTCCTTCTATTCAAAATGCTCAAATCCAGATTTTAAGTATGGAAAAGAAAGCTGTTAATCATTTTGGGATACCAGGGGTAAGAGGAGACTGTCCAGGGCAACTGGGATGTTGGTGCCCAGTTATTGAGTACTGTACTCAGTTGGTTACCCAGTTACTGAGAAATCCTGTGCCAAAAATAGGAGATTCTCTCCTGCATTTTCCCTTGCTACCTTAAATGCTCCCCTAATTCCCTGGTACCAGGTAGGTCCTCTGCATGTATGTGTTATACTCATCTAGTCTTTGCGCCTGGCATGCTCTCCTTCTTTGTTTCGGGATTGGACAAAAGTTATTTAAATGCCCTTCTTCTTGAGAAACCCAGCTGGTGCCCGGCAGCACAGGAGTGTCTTCTGCATACAGGCTGAACTGAGCAGTCACTAAATGCCTACTGGGTTTTCCTAGATGCTTTTGTAAGGACACATTTCCTTCTTGACAGAACAATAATTTGATTATACTGATTATATGTTCTTCATGCACAACCCCCATTCCAAACTGATTGCTCTCAGAGTTTTATTATAGAAATGCCTCAAGGCATAGTTACTTTTATAGAAAGAAAATGCTCTATGTGTTGATTTTTGTTTTCAGGAAAAATTGTGGAAAACTCTAATCCACAAGTTTATGCCTTAAACGGTGAGAAGGTTTTTGTTTTTAGTTTTGTTTTCTCCATATACCCAGATTTGGCAACGATGCCACTGGCTATGTAGAGAAAAAAAAAAAGCAAAAGAGGGAGCGTAAAGTTAGAAACTTGTGTTTGGGGGTCTCTGAAATACCATCGGGATTGCTGTTATCCCAGAACATGATCTAGGAAATACAACTGAAAACAGGTAGAGACATTTGGTGACTCAGGGCTGAGGAGACCTAACCCGTCTCCAGCAGGATCCCGGGGAAACAAGTTTTGTTCATTAAATACCTGCATGCTGGACAACAATGGATGAAGAGCAGAGTATTATTGAGTCAAATCTGCTTTCTTCATTCTCTGGTAGCACATAAGAGCTGCCAGAGATAAGCCACATTTCCCACACCCCTGAAAGGAGCACAGAAGTCACCCAGAGACACTGATGAGTTTTGAGAGATACTGAAGACACTGGGTGTCCTGAAAGGTCACTCATGCCAAGACACACCATAGACAGATTTCACCAAGATTTGACTCAATTCAATATTGAAATAGAGATTGAAAGGGTTTTTTTGTTTGTTTGTTTGTTTTTTTTCACAAAAACTACATTTTCTGTACATCTGGTTATAGATTAGACATCGAACAGCTTTCTTTTTTTTTTTTTTTTTTTTTTCGAACAGCTTTCAAATGGAGAAAGGGTTAAGAACACAAAGATACTACATAGATATAATTTGCCAGGTCCCGTGTTTGATATTTTACGTACTTTATCTCATTTGACCTTCAAAACAAATCATATTATTATTCAGAAGTCCCACAAGAAGGGAGGCTTTTATTCAAGGACCTGCCAACAGTTTACTTTGTGATGCTGCCCTAGGGAGCACGTGTGGGCAGTAGAAAGAATGAACCGGGGCAAGAAGAAAAGCGAAGGGTGTCTTCTGGGGTTGCATTGTGGGCAGCTGCGGCCTGTTCCAGCTGAGGGTCCTGAGGAGCCGTGGAGAAATTCCCTCAGACTTGCCCACCCAAGCACCACAGACAGGAATGCCCTGTTGTCCATCGTGTGGCATTTCCTCGGTGTGTTCTCCTTACACTTCTAAGTTTAGGGCAGGATGGCTGAGGTGGGTCTCAGCGTGTCCACGTGCGAGAGTGGCAGAAAATCCTGGGATAGAAAATAAGACATCTGCTAAGCGTCTAGGGCAGGGCGGTGCTTAGTTTGGATCCGAGCACAGCTGGCTGCTGCGAGAGCCAGAATACATTTTGCTCTGGAAGGTGGGAGATATGATGTGAAAGTTGTCCTGTGGACGTAGAACTGGTTTCGTGAACTTGCAAGCAGGGAATTCACACAGTGTCTTGTGCTCAGAAGGGCCCTCAAATTGGGAATTAATATTCTGAAATTCGTATGAATGTTATCTTTGAATTTGTAGTTTATAAGTGAAGTTGGATGGGGCAGGGGAGCGTGCCCTGGGACATGGACTATCAGCTCAAGATCCCACCTGCCCCAGAGTCCCCATGGCTTTGGCTGCCTGGTTAGAGGCTGCCCAGCCCTTGCATCTGGTGTTCTGAGCCCCATCAGGCTTTATGCTCCTCCTCTTTCCCATCCTGACTCCTGTTGCCTTCTGCCCGGGACAATGACTGGATTGCATTGGGGTGGGGGGGGGGGGGGATGAGGGAGGATTCTGTTCTGTCATTGTCCTCTGTCCCGGTGGGTATGTGGTCATGAGCACAGAGAGTTGCCTGTATGCCTTGGGGAGGAGGACAGGGCCATTGCCCTTCTCTCCCTGGTGGTAGTGCCATGGATGGGAATTGGGTAAGAGACTCAGCGAGGTCTCCTGAACACCCTCAGTCCAAGTACCAAGTACGTCTCCGTTTATAAAATCATTGGAATCGTGTAAGATTCACCTAGTTGTAGTGGTTTGGGGCTGTGGGAAGAAAAATTGGCTTCCCCGCTATATTAGCCATGTTTTATTTTCTGTATCTGTTGTTTTGGTATCTGGCAGCTTGCCGACTAAGGAGGGACTGGCCGTCCCAAGTTAGTGTATTCCTAGACTTAGTAAAGGAAATTCTGGTTTTCACTTGCAAAATAACCAGTGCAAAGTCCATACCACCTTCCCCACCTATTTTATTTAGTTTGCCACTATAAAGTTGGGTTCTCCAGCCCAGATGACCGTGAGGTCAGTCCTCCCCAAACTAGGAGCCCACTGAAGTATCTCAAGCTAAGCCAGTCCTAACCCTGTTTAGCCTATTCACCCTGATTTGCTTATTATTTTCCTAGAAAATCATAATAAAGGCTGTCGCCTTTGCAATCAGTTCCCTTTGCAATCTCTCTGCCTTATTCTGTTTCACCAGCCAACCTCCAGTGTTGCTGTGCATGGTGCGGCATGTCCCCCCACTCTTGGCAATTGTGAATAATAAACTACCTTTTCAATGGCAGTCACCTCCTGACCTGTTGGCCTCACCGTACCTGAATCCAAACAAAACTCCCAAGTATATTTTAAAATATCCAGTGGCTGGGATCTGACTGCATTTTCATTTTATGCTGTGCCCTGCAATTGTGTAGCACACTCTGCACTCCATGAACTTTAATACAGATGGGTTGAAGATTCTTGCTCAAAGTCATACCTGGTAAGTGGCAGGGCTCAGATCTGTTTTCCTTGGAGTTTTCTTCTGCTCACACCACTCTCCCTGCAATACTAAAGTGATTCACCCAAGAGATAGTTAGATAATATGAGTTGAAAGAGTAAAAGTATACGGCATCAAAATAAAGAACATACATACATAATGGCAGGTTGCAAAGTGTTAAGTGGAAAGAACAAATGAGTACCCACCATCTGGCCAATGTCCTCCCATGCCATGAGTGACTATTTTGTAAAAAGTACCTTTACCCTCTGCATCCAGTGAAATAGTACAATATGTCATTTTGGTAAATTTTGAATCATGTGTATGTATTAATAGAAGACCCCTCCTTGATTTGGCTTATACTATACCTCTTGGGAGCGTAGGGGGTGGGGTGGGAAATAATTCTCCCTCTATTCCCTGAGGTCCTTGACTGAGATAGGCCCTGTAATATAAGATCAACAGAAGAAAAATATACGAAAGTTTAATAATATTTGATGACCTTAAAAAAAAGGCATCTATTTTGCCAGAAACTTGAGTTCATTTGGGATTAGCAGAGGAATTCAATTTAGGACAAGAAAACAATGGCAAACCACAGGCAAGTCTGGAGGACAGAAGGAAGGGGCTTCCTTTTAATGAGGAATGGAGAAAGTTGGGAGGGGCTGTTTATTTTTTTATTATTTATTTATTTTTTTAAATATTTTATTCATTTGTTCATGAGAGACAGAAAGAGACAGAGACACAGGCAGAGGGAGAAGCAGGCTCCCTGCAGGGAGCCCAGTGTGGGACTCCATCCCATGACCCCGGGATCATGACCTGAGCCAAAGGCAGATGCTCAACCTCTGAGCCACCCAGGCACCCGGAAGATGCTATTTAGAAGAGTTCAGGGTAGTGGAAGCTTTTTATTGGCTGAATGTGACAGTTTCTCATTGTGAAGATACAGGCAGGCAGTCTTACCTAAACTGGAGCTGGGAGGCTCTGCATGGGGGCTCCCACACATTACCCCCCCCCCCGCCCTCACATGTTACCACCCAACAGGTGGAAGCCTACTTTATATTTTCACAATGTAAACCTCTTGTATGTATGGAAAAGACCCAGGAAAACTGAGTACCTCCCCACAGCTGCTCACAACATCACTTAAAATATTGTCTTCAGTTAAAGGCAAAGATGTTGGAAGAGAAGAATCAGAAGTTAATGGGAAAAATCACAGTAAACAGCCTATGGTTGTTATGTTTATTTAAATCCTAGTGTTGTTTATTAAAAAGAGTCTCTCAAGACTTAGAACCCTCTTTATCTTCCTAGTACACGAATACTCAGAGAAGTTTATCTGTCCACGTCTTTTAAAACATTTCCTGCTCAGAAGCTGAGCAACAGAGTTTTGAAGCATAAAACACATGACATACCTTAAAATGTGGTATGTAGTTGGAGGGGCAAGTCAGACCAACATAAAAATGATACATTTTTTGAAAAGCAAATGACCTGAATTAGAATAAGGTTAGCCGCAAATATGTCAGAACTGCCTAAAAGTGTCGTAAGAGTCAGAAGAGGAAAAAGCCAATGAGAAATAGTCAAGGAAGACAATGTAAGGTGATGGGACTTGGAATAATACTCTTTGAGGGATTTGGAAATGAAGTATGGACAGAAAGTGAAGAAAACATAGGAACAAGAACATGAGCAAAGCTCACCTTACCGACACTGAGTGCAGTGGACTGACCAATGTCAAGAGTCTAGTTGAAAAATATTAGAGAATAAATCTACTCTCTGGCAGTCCATATCGTAGAGATTTGTGAATCCAGGCAAGAAGTTTTAAATTGTCAAATTATTGAGTGGATGATGACCAACAATGAGAAAGTTCCAGTAAGGAGTGAAATGTGAGAGACACCTAATTAAGCACATTTATCCCTAAAAATGTCTACCAACTGAGGAATTCTTGTTGTTAATGTTTTTGTTTCATTATATGATATTGCAACGATCTTTGGCTTTTCACCAGTTTAGAATCTTAAGTTGGAGTTTGGTTTAAGGTGATATTTCTTTTTTTTTTTGAGGTGATATTTCTAAATATGATATTTTGTTATATATGTGTCTAATTTTTTATATCATTTATTGCATGTCAGATTAAATTGCTTTTAATTTGATTTAACTTTTGCATTGTTTGTCCTTAGTAATTTCATTTCAGTCAAGAAAAATGAGAGGCCTGTGGCTGGGCTTTCCTTCCAGTTTGGTAACAATAATGGTTTGATTTAATGTAATTTGAGGAAAAGGACCAAGATGCCTGGGTGGCTCAGTCAATTAAGCTGACTCTTGCTTTCTGCTCAGGTCATGACCTCAGAGTCAGGAGATGGAGCCCTGTGTCAGGCTCTGCACACAGTCTGAAGTCCGCCTGAAATTCTCCTGCTCCCTCTGTCCCTCCTCGTTCAAATAAATAGAAACATATTCTACAAAAGTAAACAATAAATAAATAAATATCAATTAATTTTGAAAAGTTCACCAAACTTTAACTCTACTCACAGCATAGACTTTATAATTTGTGTTAACCTGCTTGTTTTTAACAATGTGGTTCTGATACAAACATGAGAAAGTAGTAAAATTAAAAAAAAAAAAAAAGAACATTCTATGACTTTGTTATGTGCTCACATCTATAGTGATGTTGAATATCTAGCCATCACTTGGTTTATTTCTTAATTTGTCAAAAAGCACCCTCCCCAAACAAAACAAAGAACCAACAAAAAGGGTCCCTAGGAGGATTTATGACAAGTCTAAATGCACTGCCTATACCAGTGAGTACTTTATATTTGAGTTAGAGTTAACTTTTTACTTTGGAAATGTAGGATTGTGGAGAATTAGGCAAAGGTTAACTTGCTGCAGATTGTGAGCTCTCATTAATGAGGAAATCATGTGATATTCTTGTATGACCGTCAATATCATTTCACTACATTTTGAAGTTTTAATTTGTATTTTTCTAATCTCTGAACAAGTTATTCAGAAGATTCAGAAAACATATTCTGTATTCAGAAAAATACATTTGCATTTTTCTAATCTCTGAACAAGGTATTCAGAATAAAAAGTGATTTCAGAGGTGAAATTAGGTCCATTATATTGAGAAAATAAAAAATTTCCTCCTGTAGAATTTTTCTCCTTAATCTAAGGTATAACATTTTTCATTGAGTCTGAATTCCTTAAGGTTACTTTAGAGGTAGAGGTATTTTTGGGAATTCTCCTATTAACAAAGATTCTATTCTTGTTCAGATACTTTAGTTAAGTCGATCATATATTTACTTTATTCCTGGTGTTTATCATTAATAGAACCATGATTTGTAATGCAATGTTATTTAAAACTCTTGATCCTGAATGTTTCCCCCCCTAGTATCTTGACTTACATTTGTCATAATGCTCTTACCAGGCAAACATAGATGAGTATTTTTTTGCATTTCTATGCCCCACACATTATACCACAGGCTTTAAAGCCATTACATGTTTTGCACGTTCATAACATTCAGTTTCTGTCCGCTGTATCTCACCATTTCACACCGAAGAAACTAAAAGTCAGAGAAGTCCATTTACTAGCCAAAATCCTCTCCCGTCATAAATGGTAGGCTGGCCTCAATAATCTTAAAACATGTGTTTTAATTTTACATTTTATTTATGCTTTCAGTCATGAACATTGGCTAACAAAATTACGACTTTGTAATTGAGGACTAATTATTTTGCTACACTAAGAACAAATTTTAGTTTGTGGTTGTATTAGTTTTCTAGGGCCGCCATTACAAAATACCATGTTCTGGGGACCTCAAACAACAGAAGTTTACTTTTTCAAGTTTCTGAAAGTTGGGAGTCCAAGTCAAGGTTCTGAGAGGAGTTTCTTTCTCCTGAGGCTTCTCTCCTTGACTTGCAGGTGGTCACACTTCCACTTCTTCACAGGAAAAAAAAATTTTTTTTTTCTTAAAAAGACACCAATCCTGGTGGATGGGGGCCCACTGCAGTCTCCTTTTACTTAGTTGTCTCTGTAAAGAGCTTACCTCCATGAAATTATGTTCTGATGTACTGGTTGTTGGACTTTAACATAGAAATCTGGGAGTGAGGCAAAATTTAGCCTCAAATGGTGGTCTCACCATTGATTGGGATGATTTCATCATCCAACTTTCAACTCAATGTAATTCAGAGGTATCTGGTCTTAGGAATATGTGTTCCCTGTCATCATTACAGATGCTGGTACGTATTTACACATTTATTATTTTATGGACGATTGCTCATGATTTTTCAACATCATAGACAGGATACACTATCCCTTTGGGTTTATAATGTTTTGGGGCAGTATTTCTTAAATATTAGTAAGTATAAGAATCACTTTTTATTTTATTTTTATTTTTTTAAGATTTTATTTATTTATTCATTAAAGACACAGAGAGAGGCAGAGACACAGGCAGAGGGAGAAGCAGGCTCCCCATTGGGGAGCCCAATGTGGACTCCATCCCGGGACCCCAGGGTCACGCCCTGAGTGGAAGGCAGATGCTCAACCACTGAGCCACCCAGGGATCCCCAGAATCACTTTTTAAAATAGACCCGTGACCCCACTTCAAACAGGTGCTAAGTCTGGAGTGGAGCCTGAGAATAGAACACAATTTAAATGGCAAAATCCTAAGACACACACATGAACTCAAGTAATTTTTACAATTTTTATCCTGAGAAATGTCATGAATTCATTTAGCATATTTATTGAAACAAAGTGAAAGCTCGAGATGATTATTAGGAAGTCTTTTGCTGTGAATATTCCTTTGGTTTTAAACAAACATAATTTCTCTTACTGCAGAAAAGAATAACTTTGCCTTTTCCACCATTATCCCTACATTCTTCTCTTTGTGTAGAAAAACACCTTGAAAATATCGAGTTATGCTTTTGTTTTGTTTTTCTTTTTTACAACCTGGCTTCCCAAATATAGTAACTTAGTAATCTACATAATATTGATAAGCTCTAATTTGTTTTAGTGGCATTAAATCAACATGCAATTTTATCTGTTGTAGATAAAGAGGGTAGCAATTATTAAAACATTACTACTGGAAAAACATGTTGTGTTTTGAGGATCCAGCACAGCTGGGAGCTGCACACACCTCAAGCACCAGATGCTTTATTCCCTGTCGTTTGTTAAGAATTATTTACAAACGTGGATGGAGGAGGCACTAAGCATTCTTATTATATCAAAATTTGTTATTTTTGTTTATTTTATTTTATTTTTTTTAAATTTTTATTTATTTATGATAGTCACAGAGAGAGAGAGAGAGAGAGAGAGGCAGAGACACAGGCAGGCTGTGTCAGAAGCAGGCTCCATGCACTGGGAGCCCGACGTGGGATTCGATCCCAGGTCTCCAGGATCGCGCCCTGGACCAAAGGCAGGCGCTAAACCGCTGCGCCACCCAGGGATCCCCATGTTATTTTTGTTTAGATAATTTAAAAAATACATGCAGAAAAATGCTTTCTTTCTTTCCAGTGTGTTTGACCTGGTTTCCAGTCTTCCTCAAATGGGAGATACAAGTGTGCCCTATATTCCTTTGAATATGTTTTGGCATAAAGATATAAATGTAAATATATATCTTGTGCCACTTAAAAAATTAATGGCATACTATACTATTCTTTAACTATGTTGGATAACTTTCCAATGCATATATAAGGATAAGCCTAATGTTCCACTGCATGGACCTGTCATAATCCCTTTGGAGAGTCATCTGTAGATGGACATTAACAGGAAAATGTTAACAGGTAAATGTGCTGTCAAAAAAAAAAAAAGTGACTTTTACATAGATCATTTCCTTTGTATGTCATCCCAACAGAAAAAGTTCCTTGACAGGAGGAGAGTATTGTGACTACCTTTTATTTCATTTTTACTTTTAAACAATGTATCTTAACAATCTGTAGGACAACTTACTAAAGTAGACTTTATTGGTCAAACAATATGTTTTATGACTTGCGTAGAAATGGACAAGTTGTCCTCAAAGGGATTGACCTATTTTACAGAACCCTAAGACGTGTAAAAGGACACACCTCCTCCCACAGTCTTGCCAATGAGCATGGGGTAAGGTAACAGTATCTAACATACCCTTGGATTTTTTTTTTTTTTTTTTTTTTTTTACAGTCTATTGGGTGAGAAATTAGATGTCGATGTAGTTTTAATTTCTATGTTTCTCATTAGGAGATTGATGATTTTCTTAATATGTTTGAAAGCTTTGTTATGCTTTCTTCACGGTGAATTGTTTATCATATACTTTGTTCAATCACATGGGGGCGGGGAAGGTGAGATTACTTGGCTTGTTTTGCTTACCATCATTGTGCCGTGGAGACATTCCAGATTTTATGAACTGGTTTTTAACAGGCATCTCTTTATGATTTCATGGGTTAAAAAAAAAAGTCTCCCACATTATAGCCTAGTACATTTACGTGGCTGACACTATAGTTACCCAGAGTAGCTGCGTTTGAAATGCAAGACTCTTCATCTCCTTCCAGGAACACATATTTTTAAAGATTTTATTTATTTATTCATGAGAGACACAGAGAGAGGCAGAGACACAGGCAGGGGGAGAAGCAGGCTCCCTGTGCGGAGGATGTGGGACTCCATCCCAGGTCATGCCCTGAGCCAAAGGCAGATGCTCAACCGCTGAGCCCCCCAGGCATCCCCAGGTTGTTTTCAGGAAATCTGCTGTGTGTGTGTGCGGTTCTGGGTGCAGCCGTGACTTCTCTGCTTTGTCTGAATCACACTGAGTTCAGGGCAGCTTTTCTACCAACCTGACCTCTTCCTCCCCCTCAAGGTCCCATTGCAGAGATTTTATACGTGGGCATATATATATTCATCCTCAGTTTATTTTTGCTGAGATTTACTATTGATGACTCCATTTGCTTTTGACATTTCTCTCTGTGGTTCTTTGCTTCCATTTCCTTCCATGTAGTACGTGTAAATGACTTTAGTTCATTTCTATAGGTTTTGGGAGCCCTTGCTTATAATTTAGATTCTAGGATTATATGTTATTAGAGACCAAATGTTTGTGTTTCCTCAGAATTCATGTGATGAACCCTAAGGAAGTAAATAAAGTTGAATAAGTTCATAAATGTAGGACCCTGACCTGATAGGTTTCTTGTCCTTATTGAAGGAAACAAACAAACCCATTAAAAAGCCATAATCTGGGGATCCCTGGGTGGCTTAGTGATTTAGCACCTGCCTTCGGCCCAGGGCATGATCCTGGGGTCCCAGGATCGAGTCCCACATCAGGCTCCCTGCAGGGAACCTGCTTTTCCCTCTGCCTATGTCTCTGCCTTTCTCTCTCTGTGTCTGTCATGAATAAATAAATAAAATCTTAAAAAAAAAAAAAAGCCATAGTCTCTCCCTCTCTCCTTGTGCCCATGAAACAGGGAAAAGCTGCATGAGGCCTATGGAGAAGGCAGGAGGCTACAAGCTAGAAGGAGAGCTTTTTATTTATTTTTTAATATTTTATTTATGTATTCATGAGAGACACACAAAGAGAGGCAGAGACATAGGCAGAGGGAGAAGCAGGCTCCATGCAGGGAGCCCGACGTGAGACTCGATTCCAGGATCATGCCCTGAGCCAAAGGCAGATGCTCAACCTCTGAGCCACGCAGGTGCCCCTAGGAAGAGAGATTTTACCAGAAATTGAATGTGCTAGATCCTTGGTTTTCAACTTTCAGTATCTAGAACTGTGAAAAAACTTAAGTTCTGTTGTTTAAGCCACGTAGTCTATGGTATTTTGTTACAATAACGCAACAGATTTACACATATGCTTCTTATAGTTTTATGGGAAAATACATTGGTAATTTTTGGTTGTCTTTCCTCAGTTGTGTTGTGCTTACTGCCTTTCAGTGAAATTAAATAGGGTATGGAAGTCATATTTATATACATATATAGTTTAGTATCAGATAATACTGTGATAATTCTATTTAAAAATTGAGATATCAATAGTCTTCATTGTGGTTGATTATTGCACAAGAATACGTATATTCTGTTTAACCCAAATGGCTTTGTAGGAACCATTACTAATCCTCACTTATTACTTAGTTATTTCTTAAGACTTTATTTATTTATTTGACAGAGAGAGAACACAAACAGGGGAGCAGAAGAAGGAGAAGCAGACTCAGACTCCCTGCAGAGCTGGGAGCCCAATGTGAGGCTCCATCCCAGGACACTGGGGTCATGACCTGAGCTGAAGGCAGATGCTTAACTGACTGAGTGCCCCAGGTGCCCCAGATTCTCATGTTTTATTTATTTATTTTTATTTATTTATTTATTTATTTATTTATTTATTTATTATTTATTTATTTTTAAAGTTTTTTATTATTATTTATTTATTCATGAGAGACAGACACGGAGAGGCAGAGACACAGGCAGAGAGAGAAGCAGGCTCCATGCAGGGAGCCTGACGTGGGACATGGTCCTGGGACTCCAGGATCAATCCCTGGGCTAAAGGCAGCACTAAACCACTGAGCCATCCGGGCTGCCCAGTTTTCATGTTTTAAAATCAATTATTGGACGGGGGTGGGGCATGGGTTTTTACACGTGTGAACAGGACAGTTCAATACGTCTCAATGGGAAAGTAAGAGAATTCCTGTGACCTCTCTACCACCAAAGAAGCAATATTGTGATATAGGATGGCTTACCTGCCCATGATGAATACAAAAGCCTCAACCCTAAAATAGATGATGGGATCTGGCAAATATATGAGTTTCAATATAGGTATTAATGCAGATGGGAAAGAAAAGAACTCCAGGACCTCATGGCTATCCTGTTTGGATGTGTGTACTCACATGTGAATCTATAAGGTCAGCCTTGCAGGCAGATGTCTTACAACTATTTGGTTGCCCTCCCCAAAAGAAAACAATAGAATGTTCGTAGTTTTACTGGTAATTGGGTTATTATTACTAATTACAGTTGAGAAGTTTATATAGGCCAGGCTCTTAAGAGATATTATCTCATGTAACAATTTTCTCATTCATACTGGATGGGGTTGCTATGCTCATTTCAAGGAGGCAACCTCAGTCTAGCAGAAGTTAGCTTACTCACATTAACCAGTTTACCAACGTTGAGTGACAGGGCCAAGACTCAAACTTAGTTCAGCCTGACTCCAAAACTTTCTTTTCAAGTTCACCACCTGCCTAATCCAGATCATCTCTCTAGGAATGACGAGGTATACGATGAAAATTTCTCTATTTTGATAATTTACAAATTCAATTTACATGAGATTTGTTCTCTATTTTGATGATTTACAAATATCATTTATATGTAAATTTAATTTACATCATATAGGTGAAATATTATAGATAATTCTTTTCTTTTCCTATTTAACTGCATCTTATATAAGCTTAGTTATCTATCTGTACAAAACCATGCTGATAAAGCGACATTCCTTTGCACTGCTTTTTAAAAAAATCATGTTTCACAGAGCATCGTCAGCCAATAAACCCAAAAGCTTGGTTTTCTTTTTGGTTTAAACTCACAGATTTTAAATCAATCTTTTGAAACAAAAGAGTGTGGCTGTCCACTAATTTGAGTTTCTGCTTTTCAAACATACAATGTCTACATTTTCACCAGTAAGATATTCAATATTGAAATTATTGTAGATTTTGCAATTTTGTGATATGTGATAGTTAAACATAACAAGTCAGCTCTATGGTAAACATAAAATGTGCTTATTATTATGGCAAAAAGCATTTGCAAAATACTAACACAGCATCCAAAAAAGTATCAGTTTATCTTTCTTCATTTATCCTTTGTTTGTTGATACAGCTGTCACTTATTACAATGTATCTTCAACACTACCTATGCACATTAATTTTGATATATGAAAAGTAGAACTTAGTGTCAGAGAAAGAAAATTAGGATTTTTGCTTTTCCCTTTCTACCCAATATTGTTTTCATTTATTTATTTTCTTATGCTGAGTTGGTAAAACTTTTATAATAAGAGCAAATAATGAACTTATCATCATAATAAATGTTCTCAGGATAAGAACCTAGACCTAGAGAATATACTTTTAATTATTTGGGAAGTGACTATAAACACCTTTTGAATATTCCCAATAAAGATATATTAGCTGACAAACCTCGGTAGGACCACAAAGTAGCTATTATATTAACTATGTGGCAAATTCCCCATGTAAACATATCAGCATGTTATCTAGTAATACTCTGGAGGACACTACACAGTTGTGTTGTTTTGTTTTCACATGATTCAACAAAGTTATACTTTAGTAGCCCACAAGAGTTAACTGGAATTTCCACGGGGACTTTATTACGATTGGGAGACCCTTTTATATATCCAGTCTTTTAAATGATTACATTATGCAAACATATTACCTACTTTATTCTCTAATTGCTAAAAGCTATAAAAGCATAAACAGGGTAATGCAATAACTGGAAATATATATGGCAAATTGCAAATAAAAACTCAATGAGTTTTAAGATATTAAAAGTAAAACCCTTTACTTTCTAAGCTGTCTCAAAAATTAGATATTTAATGTCTCATTTTATTAACATCTCAAAAATTTCTAACATCTCGAAAATATTAGGATTAATTTTCCTTTTATAGATCGGAAAGGTTGATAGCAAAATAGATGAAGAAGGTCTTCTATATTTCCCCATGTCCTTTTTTTTTATCATAAGTCATCATCACAAAAGAAAATTTCCCTTTCATTTAAAAACCCCTACCTTTGTAGATTTTGTTCCGAGAGTTTAACCTAGTTTATCAGGATAAGAGAATCAGACTCATTTAAACCGTAAGCTCCTTATCTCACTGAAGCTATTAGAAGACATTTGAATATGCATGACTTTTATTTTTTCTAAGTTGAGTTGGAAAGATAGAAAATGTGGAAGAAAAAAAATCACATTTATCCTAAATGTTATATAACATTGATTATCATAGTGTATTAAATCTTATAATAGTTCACTAGAAATAATAAATAAAGGGCTTCCCCTATTGTTGTCTTTAAATTTTGTGGATAGAAAAAAAAAAGTAACATAATAAAAATCAATATGAATTAAATTTTAAAGTGCAATGTCCATAGAACAAAATATCACTAACACATTTCAAGGGCTTATTATGAATCAGAAAGAGTGCTTTATCTTCTTCTGGTTCTTATAATACTAACTACAATTTACAGGCTAGGTACTACTATCATATCATCCAATATCCAGGAATGAGAGTTTTGAAATATTAAATAACTCACATCTCAAGGACCAATGACAAGTGGCTATAGGCATAATGATTCAAAACCATGTCTAGTTAACTACAGTTTTGGAGAAAGACACTGAATTCAAATAGAACTGTCTTCAGAGCTCAAGTTTTAGGCAAACGATTTCAATGTCAGAGTCTTAGTATCTTCAGGTAGAAAAAGATCATAAAACTATTTAATTAAATAAGATACTGGCTTTAAGGATATGGCCCATTACATATCATGTATAATATATATTTTAAAATGTTCATTTCTGTGCTTCACTCCATAAATATTTGTAAACATAAATTCAGTGTAAAAAAATAGGTTGATGGTATCTGGGTCTTTTATCAATAAATATATTGACTTAAATGTTTGCACAATACTTTCCCCTTTAAAATATCTGTTCTCGGGATCCCTGGGTGGCGCAGCAGTTTGGCGCCTGCCTTTGGCCCAGGGCGCGATCCTGGAGACCTGGGATCGAATCCCACGTCAGGCTCCCGGTGCATGGAGCCTGCTTCTCCCTCTGCCTGTGTCTCTGCCTCTCTCTATCTCTCTGTGACTATCATAAATAAATAAAAACTAAAAAAAATATTTAAAAAAAATAAAATAAAATATCTGTTCTCTAGGCTTCTCTGATACCTCACCTGCTTGCTGCCTCCACCATTACCACCAACCACATATTTCTTGTATTTCTTTTATGGACTCCTAATCCTTTATGTTTTTAAGATTAATTTATTTATTTGAGAGAGAGAAAGAGAACATACAAGTAGGCTCAGAAGGAGAGGGAGAGAAATCCTCAAGGAGACTCCCTGCTAAATACAGAGATTGATGCAGGACTTCATCCCAGGATGTTGAGATCACAATCTGAGCCGAAATCAAGAGTTGGCTGCTTACCTGACCAAGCCATCCAGGCACCCCTCCTAATTCTTTTCTTTTAATTCTAAATGTTGAATGCCTGATACTGAGTCCTACGCCTTTCTACTTCAATTTCTTCCAACACGACCTTATTCGCCAATAGCTTTAAGTTACCTCAGTGTCTTTCCGACTCTCATGCTAATACCATTTTTTCCTTCTAATTTCCTCACTGAGCTCTAGACTCGTTTAGGTGACTGCTCGCTCAACATCCTACCTGTGGGGCATCCTTTCAGATGCCCCACAGGTAGCTCACATTTACTAAGTGAAAATAGACTCTACATTTTTGCCCACTTACTCTTTACTTCTTATGATTCTGCTTGCTTCTTCTGCCTTCTAATCCAACCATCAGCACCTCTGACACGTAGTCTTAGTGTATATGTATATAAATATTGTACTTGTTGAGCTAGCTGGCTGCCTTCATCCTTCCTATGCTAGTACCTTATACTTAGCCACCATCATCTCTCACCTGCACTTGTAGCCTTCAGATCTGTTCTTCATTTAATCCTATTGATCTCTCATGTTCCATTCTTTCCATGGATATTAGAGTGTTCTTTTAAAGCTTATGTTATATATTACTCACAACTCTCCAGTTGCTACTTGTGTCAATTCATATAAAATTGCATGTCTTGAGTGATGTCTTCAAGATGACAGAATGGTAAGTTCCAGACCCTACTTCATCACATGAAGACATTCATTCAGATTCTCATTATGAGAAATCCAGAAACTAGTTATGATGCTTCTGCATCTCAGGCAAGTATGAAACCAAATACATCAAAAGCAGTAGGAAGATTTGTGTTACCTTCTCACCATAATGCCTCCTTCTGGAACAGTACCATGCAATTAGGGGGAAGCTCTAAGCTTCCTGCCGCTCCCTGGGGAAGGGAGGAAAAGACTAGACAATATGCCCAGCATTCTTAGTGTTTTAGGGCAATGCCCAAATGACAGGCCTCTGACTCTTCTGTCTCAAAATGCTATCAGGACCCAGGAATGATGGGATCCTGGCTCTTACCACTGCTCTTTAACATTTATTATCAGTCCTAGTCAAAGCTGGGTAACCAAAAGAAAGAAAAGACAATCAAATTACAAAGGAAAAATAAAGCTATACCTAATCACAAATTACATGATCTTATAGAGAGAAAACCTAAAGATCCCCCTGCACACACACAAACTCCTATAACTGTAAATAAATTCAATACCATTGCAAGATGTAAAATAAACATACAAATATTGGTCGCATCGCCATTCACTAATAATGAATAGTCGAGAAAAGAAACTAGGAAAACAAACAATTCCATTTACAATAGCATCAAAAATAGTAACACAAGACAAATTTGGTGAAGGACATAAGACTTATACACTGAGAGCTACAAAATAAATGCAAGACACAAATGAGAAAGACATGCCATGTTCATGTATTAGAAGATGTAATATTAAAATCCCCACACATCCCCGAAGTGAATTACAGATTGAGTGTAAGCATCCTTATGGAAATCCCAATGATATTTTACATAAGTAGAAAAGAAAAAAAGAAAAAAAAAAAAGCTAAACTAAAATTCACATGGAACCAAAAAAGACCCCAGTAATCAAACAATCTTGAGAAAGAACAAAGCTGGAAGCATCATACTTCCTGATTTCAAAACATATTACAAGCCAGTGATAAAATAGCACATTACTTGAATAAAAACAGACACATAAATCAATAGAACAATAGCAAGAGCCCAGAAATAAACTCAACAAATATCCCAAGAGTGCCAAGAGTACGCAATGGGGAAAATATCCTCCCTTCAATGAACTTTGCTGGGCAAACTGTGATCCATGTGCAAAAGAATGAAATGAGACCTTTGTCTTACACTACACACGAAAGTTAACTCAAAATGCATTAAATACGTTAAGACCCCAAACTACAAAACTCTTGGAAGAAAAAATAGGCAATTGGTTCCTTGACATTGATCTTGGCAATGATATCTTGTATTTGACACCAAAAGCAAAGACAGTAAAAGCAGAAATAAATGAGACTGCATCACATTAAAATGTTTTTGCACAGCAATGGAAGTCTTCAACAAATTGAAAAGGTGACAAATGCATGTTAAAAATATTTGCAAATCATATATCTGGTAAGGGATTAATACCCAAAATGTGCAAAGAACTCCTATAACCCTAGCAAAACAAACAGATTGAAAAATGAGCAGGGGATCCATATACACATATCTCAAAAAAAAGGCATACAGATGGCCAAGAAATCCATGAAAATGTGCTCAACTGTGCTCATCAGGGAAACGCAAATCAAAACCATGGTAATGGGACACCTGGGTGGCTCAGTGGTTTAGCGTCTGCCTTAGGCTCAGGGCGTGATCCCAGGTCGGGGGATTGAGTTCCACATCCGTCTCCCTATGAGGAGCCTGCTTCTCTGTCTTTCTATGTCTTTGCCTCTCTCACTGTGTGTCTCTCAAGAATAAATAAATAAATCCTTAAAAAAAATAACCACAATAAGATATTCCCTGATACCTGTTAAAACAGGTGGGAATGTAAAAAGTGATGGCCTACTGTGGAGAATAGCATGGAGGTTCCAAAAAATTGAAAATAGAACTACCTGGTATTCCAGCAGTCTCACCTCTGGGTACATATCTGAAGGAAATTGAAATAGGAGAGAGATCTGCACTTGGTGCTGATTGGAGCATTATGTGCAACCGCCAGGACGTGTAAGCAACTTAAGTGTCCATTGACAGACGAATGGATAAACTTCTTTATCATGATGAATCTCAAGGACAGAATGCTCAGGGAAATAAGCCCATCACAGAGGACCAACACTGCATGATCCCGTTGGCGTGAGGCATCTGAAGCAGGCACAGTCAGTGAACGTGAAACTAGAATGGGGAGACAGGACTGGAGAGTTGCTCTTCAGCGGGTGTAACCTTCCAGTCATGGAGCCGCCTTCCATGACTGGACTGTAGAGATCTATCCAACCTTGTACTCAGAGCGACCGATACTGTACGGTACAGTTAAAGTTTGTGAAAAGGGAAATCTCATGTATGTATTTGTATAATGGCAATAAAACCATATGTTGTTAACCACAGGGCAACACTGCCTCATAAAGCTAGAAACAAAACAAAATAAAAATCGAATATTCTCAAAGGCCTTTGGTGTTCTTATTCCCCTCTGTCTCATGTCATAGCTAAGCCCACTCCAGCCTCAGCTCTCCTACCTCTGAGCACCACTGGGTTTCACTTTCTTACTCATAATAAGGTCATTTTGACTAAGGACCTTGGTGTCCCCTGTTTTCTGTCTATAATGGTTTTGCCTCACGTCTTTGTGCTTGACTTTTTTATGATGCACGTCTCTACTCAAAAATCAGGCCCACAGGAGGGACCTTCTTTCTGACGACACATTTCAAAGTTCCCTAAATTCACTCACCTCTAAAACACTGTTGTTTTTCATTTTGTTTTCCTGCCATAGTACACATTTTTATCTAAAATGTAAAAAAAAAAAAAAAGTGTTTTTTGACTTTGTCAGTAAACTCTAACATAATATAAGGACAAGAACATTCATTGTTTAATCAGTAATCCTGAGCATTAGAACAGCGACTGGTCCACAATAGATGTTCAATAAATCTTTAATGAATGCCAAAAAAAAAAGAAAATAAATGAGTTTAACAATATTTTAAATCAATAATCTTTAAGGGAAAGCCATGAAAACCACATGAAATGGTATTTTCTTCTAAGACTTTCTTAATTCTTTCAAATTTAGAGAATGTTATTTCTCATCTGCACTCTTTCTGCATGTTATCCATACATTTCTTATCATATTATTTCATTCCAGTTACCTCACAGTATTACTGGTGAAAATCAAATAATAAAAAACAGGAAAATGTACTTCCACATTTTCACATATTATAATGCAGCATATATTATATATTTATAATAATATTGAATCTTGTTTATATGTGTTTTATGTTTCTTAGTCTCTGATAAACCTTGTCAATGTCTTCCATTTCTGCTTTTTTAATTTTAGTGTCCTGTAAGATCACAGTGCAGTATTTTGCATATAGTAGAATTTAATAAATAGATTTTATTGAATTCATAACAGGAAGGCAGCAGATTTGCCTACAGTGTTAGATGTGCAATACTTTGTTTTATACTGGCATTGTTGAATATTAAAAATCATTAAACCATATCCAAATTCAGCTTTCATTGAAAGCCTAGATTGTATTTTAGGTCATCTAGGCCTTTATTTTGAACTATGTATTAGATTAAGTTCATGTTTGTTATTAGATGATTCAGACATTAATTCAAGGGGCATTTTTTTTTCTTTCTATGCCCATTCTGCTACCTCGGGCATTCGAGAAATAACAATGGACATCCATCCTGTTTTTAAGAAGTTCATAGTCTAGTTTGAGAAAACAAAATACATGATAAAATTTTATACTGCAAATTAAAGTGCTGTTTACAGTATGCTAGAGGCACAGAGAAGTACCTGACCCATGTGGGGTGGTGAGGATTGCAACTGGGGGACATACGGAGGGAATGATGCTTGTGTGGGGACATACGGAGGGAATGTTTGAGGAGGAAATGGCTTTGATACAATGTCTTCTTAGTCATACTGTTGAAGTGTGGTTTCTGAAAATTGGCAAATCTGCTATAATTAGAAAAACTGTACAGATAACCTAGTTTATGTGATGCAATAGGATTAAAAAGCAAAGCAAAACAACATTGAGAATCATTCCAGGTTGGAGATTGTGCAGCTGTGGGACACCAGTGTCCATATGTTTGTCTTCATCATGCAGACTGCATATAATAGGATACTCTTTAGGGTTAAAGTGTGGCCAAGTGGGGCCCCTCAGTGGCTCAGTAGTTGAGCATCTGCCTTTGGTTCAGGTCGTGACCTCGGGGTCCTGGGATTGAGTCCCACATTGGGCTCCCTGCAGGGAGCCTGCTTCTCCCTCTACCTGTGTCTCTCATGAGTAAATTAAGAAATAATAATAATAAAAATCCTTAAAGTGTGGCCAAAAATAAATAACAAGCTCACGATGTGATGTAAGGATTGGCTATATTGGTAAAAGCATGATTGTAATGATAAAGGTTAAATTTGAACCTGAATAGAAATATGAAGTTCTACCAAACATCAGACCATTTGAACATAGTTTTTTGAGTATGCATTTATGAAAAAACACTACATATACCTTTTTTCTGTTTAGGACATTTTATCAAATTCTCATTAATTAAAATTTGCAAGTACAATACTTAACATTTAACAATGTTTGGTTCCGTATACATTTACACTTTCTAAGGAAAACTGTAACAGTTGGTCTGACTCAATATTTTACCTAATACTTTGGTATGTATATAGCGTAAACATTTTTTAATTTTTTTGCGATATCATTTATTTATTCATGAGAGACACAGAGAGAGAGGCAGAGATACAGGCAGAGGGAGAAGCAGGCTCCTTGCAAGGAGCCTGATGTGGGACTCGAGCCCCAGACTGTGATCATGCCTTAAAATTTTTAACAATTAATTTTTTTATAAGTAAGAATCATGGTGTTTCATATTACATTTTAATTAAGCCAACAATCTTCCATATAAATTCAGGAAACTGAAATACCCCAAGAAAGGAGAATCATATTCCTACTTTTTATAGTAAAGGTAAGCCACTTTGCTGTAGAAATAATTAAAGAATACATCCTCCAGAGGCGCCTGGGTGGCTCTGTCAGGTGAGCATCCAACTGTTGGTTTCAGCTCAGTTCATGATCCCAGGTCCATGAGATCAAGCCCCTTGTGGGGCTGCATGCTCAGTGGGGAGTTTGCCTCTCTCTCTTTCTCCCTCTCCCTCTCCCTCTCCCCCAGTGTTCCCTCTCTCTCTAAAATAAAAATAAAATAAACTTTAAAAAATATTGCATACTACAGAAAAGCTGTTTTTTTTTCCAACTTTTATTGGTTTATTATATCCCCCACTGAGTATCTTTTTGGGTATACTTCCATTTGGGACATTTATTGTAGTTACTTTTAAAACTGTATGGTTTAAAAAGATTTTCAAAGCATACATGGGAAATACTTTTTTTCTAAATTTGAAGGACACAAAGATCAACGTTAAATTCTGGCTGGAGATTACAATCGAGTTTGGAAGATAAGTAAAGGCTTATGTCATGTGATGAATGTGATAAGGTGGAAAAAAATTATTTTATGTTCTTGTCTGGTGCTTCTGAATTAAAACAATAAGTGAAAAGCATATACATTTATTTAATATAAGTGAATAGCATATACATTTATTTAATATAAGCTTTACATAAAAATATATATATATAAGCTTTACATGACCTAGGAGCCTACATAAGGACATAAAAACTGATAAAAAGCAGTTAGAGCCCAACTCATACGGTCAGTCAGATGAGTAGTAAACTGAAAAAAATAAGGCAAAAGGGCTTGGACTAGTTAGTGGATTGGGTACAGGGACAAGAAAGGTAAGGATTAGTTTAGCAAGGCTTTTTTATTTTTTTATTTATTTTTAATTTTTTTTTACAGATTTGTCTTGGCCTCCACTTTCAATCCTTGGTGATAGGAATATTTTCTCCCTTCTGCTATACAGAGGATGTCTTTCACATGGGCATATTATCTCCGGCTTTTAGGAGGATCAGAATGCCCTTTTGTATCTGTAGTTCTCCAAGTAACTTTAATTTAAAATAATCGATATGCTAGCATGGTGTAATTTGGGTGGCGTGTCCTGGCCTCCTTCGTGACAATAGAACAGGGGACCTTTAGAACAGACTGGATGGGCTCTGGAGACTCACTTGGGGCACGGGTGACTCACTGATCCTTAAAATAGAGAAGTGGGCCTTTGATTTAGAAGGAACAGCTTGCACAAAGGCATACAGACTAGCAAGAGCACAGCATCGTCAGGAGACAGCATGGTGAAATGTGAGTAGGTGTTTTCTGGGCAGACACTGAGGACGACAGGGAAAGGAGGAAGGTGCCAGATATTGAAAAGCCATGAATTTCGTCTGAAAGTGTTTTGACTCCCTCCTGGAGGTGATGCAAAGACATGGGGGAGTTTCAGGCAGGGACTTGAGATGCTATAGTTTGAGGACAGACTTCAAAGGCGGAGGCGTTTAAAGGGGACTTTGGGCCGGGATCACCCCTTCCATTTGTATTGCATAGTGCTTGTGTGCCCTAAATGACACGGACACGGGGATACAGGAGGAGATGTAGTTTCTCACTGCAGAGGAAAAAGACAAAAGTGGGATTTTGATATTCGTGATAAAAGTTGCAGGGAGAAAAAACAAAAACCTATCACCAAAAGTAAGTCCTCTGGAAGTTAGGCTAGTGTCATCCATCATCTTGCTATTACCCCTGTCCCCATCCCTCCCCCACTGCTCCAAATTTTCCCTTCCCTTTTTCCTTCCCTCTGTACTTTATTTCCCATTACCCACCCCCCAAAGCCAAAGACTGGAGGATATACTATTTCAGTTCAATGGTTGTTAAATCAGGGTTACATTCAGCTGTGAGGAACAAACACCAAAGCGGCCTGGCTTTAGAAAGCCTGAAATACCTTCTCTATTCACTGAGCTTAGAGGAGGGCAGCTCAGGGCTTGTTGGGAGGTTGCACTCTACAGTGTTCTCTGTGATACAGTTGCTTGGTTCCTCCATCCCCAGGTTATGACACTCCTCCTCATGGTTCCTCCATCTCCAGGTTATGACACTCATCCTCATGGTTCCTCCATCTCCAGGTCATGACACTCATCCTCATGGTTCCTCCATCTCTAGGTTATGACACTCATCCTCATGGTTCCTCCAACCCCAGGTTATGACACTCATCCTCATGGTTCCTCCATCTCCAGGTTATGACACTCATCCTCATGGTTCCTCCATCTCCAGGTAATGACACTCATCCTCATGGTTCCTCCAACCTCAGGTTATGACACTCATCCTCATGGTTCCTCCAACCCTAGGTTATGACACTCATCCTCATGGTTCCTCCAACCCCAGGTTATGACACTCATCCTCATGGTTTCTCCATCTCCAGGTTCTGACACTCATCCTCATGGTTTCTCCATCTCCAGGTTCTGACACTCATCCTCATGGTTCCTCCATCTCCAGGTTATGACACTCATCCTCATGGTTCCTCCAACCCCAGGTTATGACACTCATCCTCATGGTTCCTCCATCTCCAGGTAATGACACTCATCCTCATGGTTCCTCCATCTCCAGGTTCTGACACTCATCCTCATGGTTCCTCCATCTCCAGGTAATGACACTCATCCTCATGGTTCCTCCAACCTCAGGTTATGACACTCATCCTCATGGTTCCTCCAACCCTAGGTTATGACACTCATCCTCATGGTTCCTCCAACCCCAGGTTATGACACTCATCCTCATGGTTTCTCCATCTCCAGGTTCTGACACTCATCCTCATGGTTCCTCCATCTCCAGGTTATGACACTCATCCTCATGGTTCCTCCAACCCCAGGTTATGACACTCATCCTCATGGTTTCTCCATCTCCAGGTTCTGACACTCATCCTCATGGTTTCTCCATCTCCAGGTTCTGACACTCATCCTCATGGTTCCTCCATCTCCAGGTTATGACACTCATCCTCATGGTTCCTCCAACCCCAGGTTATGACACTCATCCTCATGGTTCCTCCATCTCCAGGTAATGACACTCATCCTCATGGTTCCTCCATCTCCAGGTTCTGACACTCATCCTCATGGTTCCTCCATCTCCAGGTAATGACACTCATCCTCATGGTTCCTCCAACCTCAGGTTATGACACTCATCCTCATGGTTCCTCCAACCCTAGGTTATGACACTCATCCTCATGGTTCCTCCAACCCCAGGTTATGACACTCATCCTCATGGTTTCTCCATCTCCAGGTTCTGACACTCATCCTCATGGTTCCTCCATCTCCAGGTTATGACACTCATCCTCATGGTTCCTCCAACCCCAGGTTATGACACTCATCCTCATGGTTCCTCCAACCCCAGTTTATGACACTCATCCTCATGGTCCAGAAGGGAGCCTTAACCATCACATTCAGGATTCGAGTAGCAAGGTGAAGGGGACATGATATCTCCACATCAGTCGTCTTCTAGGGAAATTTCCTGGGGGCTTGAGAGAGAACTTTGCTTATGTGCCATTGGCGATATAAGCCTCAACAGAGGCTAGGAAAAGGAATGTTTATTCTGAGTAAGTGAGGTGCAGAAATGCAGTGCCAGCCAAGACGAATGGGTGCTCAGGGACGGAAACCAGATAGTGAGTTGGACCAGTAGGAGTCTGCATCACTACTGTTTTCGAGATGTTAAGTCAAACTGAATAACCAATTTAGAAACTTATTTCATGAAAATCTATCATCTTAGATGATGATGTGTGTGTGTATAACAAGAATATAAGTTAAACATAAAAATAGTGTGATGGTGGAAATACTTCTAGAAGACGTGAAGAAATTCACAATATCTTTTTGTCACTTGGGCATCTGCAGATAAGTAGAGAAACTTACTATTTGGTATCACCATTTTCTTCCATTTGGTTTTCCAATTTTTTAAAAAGAATTTCAGCTAGATTTCAGGAAGGCTAGAATCAGCCACTGGAGGTAATTTTATGATATTAACTACTGCAGCCAAATAGATCAATATTGTGAATATTATCTTACCTTCTCATGTATCTTCAGGAAATTGTCCTTCCTACTATGTGTGTAACTTAGTTAATATATAAAACATTGAAATAAAACTCCATATAAATATGTTTGCCTTAATCTAATAAGTTTGCATTAATCTAATAAGTTTGTATTAATCTAATAATAATGGAGTTTGTCTTGAGAGACAAATAGTGACAAGATAAATGATAAATCTCTTTTATTTCCTCTTATTTATATATTCTTACTCAACATAGTAGGAATGTTCAGACATGTATTTTGAACTATAAGTAATAAGATATTGCTTATACTACCATATAGTATATGACATTGCAAGTTTTGCAAATGCATATTTGGCCCAATATTTGAATAGTGTCCTTAATTTCCTCTGTGTAAAAGGAACTTAGTGAAGAAGCAGGATTCTAAATATATAATAATATATTTGAAATATAATTTTCTTATCCAATATTTGTGTCTTTGATTGTGACAGCCTTTGAAGTGAAAAGCAAAGTATAATGTTCACCGAATGAAAACATGATTTCACAAAGTTTCTCTGTAAAATATTTTTATAATGAAATATTCTGACTTGAAAATTTGGCATTTTAACACTACTCATGCAGCAAGTACTCTGGATTAATCGATGTATTTCTCATTTCTCTTTCATTCAACAAATGCTTCCTTATTGGCTACATTGCGAGAAGGACTTCACAGGAAATGGAAAATGCATGCTGTGAGAACCAAACACAAAAAACCATACCGCCCCCCCAACCCCATACACAAAAACAAAGAACCTGGCACAAAGGGAAAATTAAATAATACCTCTATAAATAATTAGAATGCTGGTCTGCAATAGTAAAACAGAACTAGATAGTGCTCTGGTGGTTTTGAGGAGCGAGCAGTCCCATTGAACTATGGTATCTGGAGAGCCATGGGAAGGGTTTGAGATGCCACCTGCCTATCGAGCTGACAGGTCAGGCTGCCACAGTTTGGAGCTGCTGACAATATAAGAGACTTGGGAGCACATAAAAAAAAAAAAAAAAAAAGAAGAAGACCTTATTACTCATATCACAGCACGTGGCATGAGTTCTTCTTGTTGTCTCTCACACCCCTTGGGGTGACATGAAGCAGCCTGGGTGTATGTTGTACACACACCCTGGGTCACGGCTACGGACCCTAAATGTTGGAAATCTCCATGTCCTGTTGGGTCTGCTACCAGACCTCTTCAATTGTGTCCTAAAGGAAGACATTATAATCCAGGCAGAAAACAAATCTGCTTTCTGCCGCAAAGGGAGGTTCTAAACTTCCTTCCAAGGCTGTTTGCTCTACATGTATCCACGGAAAATTAGCATCAGACAACGCTGGCAGTGCCACTCATTCAGAAGATGTGAAGAAACGCAAGAGACCCGAAGAGAACTGTTCTCTAAGTCAGAGAGGTCTCGGTGGAGAAACATCCATCCGTCCAGGCCTCAGATGATAGATTTGACTAAATGAAATTTGGAGAATAAGGCTCTAGGGCTAAGAAAGGGGAATGAGCCGGATGAGGGAGCAATGCCTGTATGTACACACACGTTTCCATAACTGACTGCATGAAACTTAACATCTTTTGCACTTACAATAGTAATATTTTTTAAAGATTTTATTTATTTATTTATTTATTTATTTATTTATTTATTTATTTAAGAGAGAGAGAAAGAGATGGAGAGTGAGAGAGAGCACAAGCAGGGGGAGGACAGAGGGAGATACAGACGCCCTGCTGAGCAGGGAGCCTGATGCAGGACTCGATCCCAGGGCCCTGAGATCATAACCTGAGCCGAAGGCAGATGCTTCACTGACTGAGCCACCCAGGTGCCCCACAATATTAATATTCCCAACAGAAAAACATAATATGTGGAAGTTAATGCTTTCTGATTTATAGGTTTATGTTACTTACATATTATATTTTAGAGAGAGCAATATTTTGAGATAATTTATATATATTTAAGCATTTATATGCATTTTAGCAAATGCAATTTATTGTATCAAACCTTTGGGGCTATGACAATACTCTAGAATGGTCAGACTGAGATTAAAAATACTGATTTGGGAATCAACCGGGTGATAAAACTTGAAAGAAATTTCAGTGAAGCCTCTACAATCTATGTGTTTGTTTGTTTGTTTTAAGATTTTATTTATTTGAGAGAGAGAGGACATGAGTGGTGGGGAGAGGGGCAGAGAGAGGGGGAGAAGCAGCCTCCCAGGTGGGCAGGGAGCACCACGTGCGGCTCCTTCTCTGGACCCTGAGATCGTGACCTGAGCCCAAAGCAGGCACTTAACCTGCTGAGCCACCCAGGCTCCCCCAATCTATGTGGTGTCTGAGTATTTGCATTTTGACCATAAGCATAAGAGCCCCGATTGACACAGATCAAGAAGAGTAAAATTGCTAGACAGGCCAATTACCAATTGAGAGAGGGAAAAACAAACAAGCTTATGAAGAGAGTAGTGAAAATAGAGACGGAAGGACAGAAGGTGGAACAATACTCAGAGGTCAACGTCATTAAGAATTTAATAAGAACTAGACATAGAACGAGGGAATGATACCAATATTCTTGATCATTGAATCCAAAAATGACGGGAACCGCAGTGCTAGCATCAGACATATGCCGGAGAATGCATCTTGCCAGCTGTGGGAGTTATGCCTGTAAGCACCAACCCAACAGATAATTTCAAGATTTTGGAACATCCTGGAGATAATACAAACACACACACACGGAAGTAAAGATAGATAAGTATTAAGTGATTATTTACTAAACTTAAAAGAAAATGTCTCTTATTCAGTACTTGTAACTTTCACCTTAATAAGTAAGTACCCCAGAATTCAAACGTGGTATGAATTCCCTTTATTTAAATCTTCCTGATAGTATGATGGCTTTAAATAATTCATCATGGAAAAGTTAAGTCGCATTATTTTCAAGGTGACACAAGGAACAGCTTTCTCATCTGATGAATATACAGATTTGACAGTCGGGAAGCCCCCCTTGCGTGTGTTGAGCATCGTGTTCCATTGACATGTACTTACTTCTCCACACACGATGTCTCTGTGCATCTCACAAAGAAAATAATTCCAAAAAATATGGGCTTTCCCTATACTTCATCTTCTTTGACATTTTCTGTTTAAGCGAGGCTTGATCAATGCAAAGTCAGATAATTCCCTACCAAGTAACATATCACGCTGGCGATTAGAGCTTGGTGGCAATTATGACTCTAGGTTTTTTGGATAATGTGAAACATCTCCTGTCACCCCTCATGTATGGAAACTAAAATGATAAATTCACACAAAAAAAATCAACAGAGTATTCTTTTACAAAGACATTTTCAAAATAAGAAAAAGGACAAAGAGAACTTCGTTTTTTAAAAAAAAAATTAAACAGAAGGCATGTTCTAGATCTTTTAGAGCTCAAAGTGTATAAGTTAAGAACCACTTGGTTATTAAAAAAAAATCAGTGAAAGGCACACATTACAAGGATTTAAGATTTAGGAGAAGTGTGAAAATCCATTTCTCTGAGGATATTGTTTCCTGGGAGCTCTATGAAGGAAAGCCTGCGCTGAAGATGTATAAATGGCTGTTTGATCTCGGGTGATGTGAGTAACTCCCTATAAGTGAGAAAAGTAATTTATAAATAATAGTTGTTGAATCGTAAATTCAAATAATCAGATTGCTGCACATGCTCAGGTACTTCAGTGAGAATCTTTATTAGTAAATGAAAAATATGAAGCTCAGAGAAAAACATTACTGAGAAAAATGTGATAATGTTCTACAAGATGAACATCTGAGGCCATGTCCCTTGACTCAGTGCGCTGTTACTGACTCCGCTCTGGAAGCAATGCTGGTTCACTTAAATTAAGTATCAAAGCAGAGGAGTGAGGTCTACATTATTCATCATTGCACGCAGTGCATTCTTTGGAAATTCCTCCTTTTTTTTTTTTGGAATGAGGGTAATGCTTTGTATCAGGGACAGTTCTTGTTTTCCAAATAACAGATATCAACTATGACTCTGGAAGGCAGCAAATAAATCCATTGGAAAGACATTGGGCAGCCATGAAATCTGATGAGGGCTGGAGAACCGGGTTTGAGACATAGGAACCAGAAGAAGTTAGATATATATATATATATTTTTTTTAGAAGTTAGATCCTAAGAAATGATGCCACATAGTCCCCACTCAAGCAGTGTAGCTAGAATGACCCTCTAGTCATTCAATTGCCCCTGGACCCCCCCACCCCCCCCAAGGCTGCAGGGCTCGTATGCACCACATGTGGACCTTGAGAGCCTCCCACTGCTGGGGAAAAGTTCTCATTTCTCCCTTCATCCATCATTCGTTTCAGCCTGTTGGGATGTGCCTATGGAATTAAGGTGCTTATGACACTGGTATAAATTCGAACTAAAAGGTTGTAAGGAAGAAAGTGTCAGATTCCTAAGGGTTCAGAGGTGACAGGGTCTGCTTACCAGAGTTCATATATCGGCCTGGTCCAGGAAAGCAGGGAAGGTATTTGAGTGCTGCTTGATCGGAGAATGGCAGGTGTCTGCAACGTATTTCTACTGTGCTCGTCTCAGTGCTTTATTATACTTTGTGTTTCAGTTCTTTCTAACCTTATGCAGGGATGGATTTCTGGGAGCAGGGCAGATTTTTGTATTTACATTCTCTCTCCTCATAGTAGATGAAGTTACTTACAAAAGTACAGTAGTAACGTTTACGTGTGTTCTTTCATTCCACAGAGCCTTATTCATCACTTTATAATGATCATAATAGAGGTTCTAAGCATATGTATGCAGATTACAATGCATTTATATATTTTTTGGAATGCCAGGCAAGATCAAGGATTATAAAGAACATGCTCATTCTACACGTCTGTGATGCGTTACAAAACCAGTTTCTTCACCTTCACTCATGAATTATGCTTTGTTAAACAACTTCGCATAAAGGGCAAAGATGTTAATTTCATTTAAAAATCACACCAAATGGTGTGAAAGTATTACGATAGCACCTTCTATGCATTCATCGACTTGACTTCTGAGAAGAAAGACTGAAGTTTTGTTTTTGAAATCTGTGACTTGAAAATTAAGTCTTTTGATACATAAATGTATACATATGTATATAAAATTACCCAAATAATTTATTAGACTCAAAAGAATATTAAAATCAATTATTCAGGCCCCAGACTTTGCTAAATGAGAAAGTTGAGACTTAAAGAAATTAGATGATTCATATGTTTGTACTGTAAGTACATTGTTGGAAAAAAGAAAAAAGGAAAGAAACCTGATTTTTTCTGACTTTCCTTCCAGTGCTCTCATCATTGTAGAGCTAGAATGGTATCTTTGAAGAAATATGTTAAATTGACTTCTTTCCCTTAGTCAAATGCATTTCAGTTTCCTCACGATTTGATAGTTCATTTCTTTTTTAGGGTTAAATAATATTCCATTGTCTGGATGAACCACAATTTATTTATTTATTCACCTGCTGAATGATATCTTGGTTGCTTCCAATTTTTGGCAATTATGAGCAAAGTTGCCATAAATATTTGCTTGCAGGCTTTTGTGCGGACATAAGTTTTCAACTCTTTTGGGTAAATATCAAAAAGCACAAATGCTGGTTATATAATAAGCCTATGTTTAGTTTTGTAAGAAACCGTCAAATTGACTTCCGAAGTGTTGCCACCACTCACGGATGAGAGTTCATGTTGCTCCCCATCCTCATAAATATTTGATATTGTCAATGTTCCGTATTTTTACCATTCTAATAAGTATGTAATAGTCTCTTATTGTTTTTTTATTTTATTTATTAATTTTATTTTATTTATTTATTTTTTTTAGTCTCTTATTGTTTTAATTTACATTTGCTGATGGCATATGATGTGGAGTATCTTTTCATATTATAATTTGCTCTATATCTTCTATGGTGAGATGTCTGTTAAGGTTTTTGGCCTATTCAAAAAAGTAAAAATAAATTTCAAAAAATTAAAAAGTATATTAGAGTTTTTGTGTCATTTCAACTTCAATCAGTGAAAAATATATCTTTGCTTCCATAAAATATTGCAAACTTCAAGTTGTAGTTACCAGATAATTAAAAAGAAATCCTGGTTCTAACCCAATACAATTCTTGCATAACTAGTAAATAAGCATTACCATTAACCCTAATTTATGGGGAGAGACTTTGATAGAAAAAAGCAGCATATTTTGAGTCTCATGTGAGATTTTTTTCAGTACCTACTTGATACAAATATTTTCTTCTCAATTGTGTGAAAGAATTGTGCTATGGCTACTAATTTGTATTCAGTTTTTTAAATCCTTGTATTGTCATGTCATCTACCTCATAATTCATTCAGATCTGCATTTTGGTTTGTGGTGGTGTGCGGGGATTTTATGAAATGAGAAAGTGATTCATCTAATAGTTTTACTAGATAGAGCGGTCATAATCTTAAATCCTTTTTTTTTTTTCTAAATACATATTAAAACACACATATAACATCCAGCAAAATTTGCTACACAGTTTCATGTTTTTATAAGCTAATAATTTCAGGGTCAACTTTTTTTTTTCTCTCTTCTCCTGTCTCTTCTTTTCCAGAAATATTTCTTTTTTTTTAAGGATTTTATTTATTTATTCATGAGAGGCACAGAGAGAGAGAGGCAGAGACACAGTCAGAGGGAGAGGTAGGCTCCTGCAGGGAACCCGATGCGGGACTCGATCCCGGAACCCGATGCGGGACTCGATCCCGGATCACACCTTGAGCCAAAAGCAGATGCTCAACACTGAGCCACCCAGGCGTCCCTGAGGAATGTTTCTTAAGTTTTGCTTTATTGACCAATTGTACTAAAATCTGAGACCAAGTCCTCAATATTTATTATTTGAAAATCAAAGTGTTGCCTCCTGTTCTCTTTGCCACCATTCTTTTGTTCCTGTTACCTTTTTTTATATAGCTGCTAGAATTATATGGAATGTCATTCCATGCTTAAAAATCCGTTTTACCTATATATTAAGACCACACCCTGGAATATTATCTGCAGGCCGCTCAGAATCCCTACAAGCTGTAATTCAGCCAGTTGATCCCCTTTCACTCATATTCAGCTGTGCCAATCTGGTCTCCATGTATGGAGTTACTTTAAATCACATTCATTTTCTTTTTTTTTTTTTCAGGCATCTTCTTTTCTGCCGTGTTTTGCTTTCTTCTACTCTACTTACTAAGCAATCCGAGTACCTACTTCATTGATCTATGACAGTTTTTCAACCCTAAAATATTTTGAGCATTTTTAGAAATGCAATGAGTCACATGTAGCGTGTAATCCATGTATAGTGTGTGTTGTGAATTTCTACCACATTGAACAAAAGCAAAATAGGCACAAAAGCAAGCAAAATTCATACTTAGTCTGGAGTACCTAATCACATATTGTGAAGATATCATATTAGACATGTGCAGATACTCATGGTCAGTTTCTGAGCATTTCTGCACTCCCTGGGGCTGCATTTCTGTTGTTTCAAAGGATTTTATACATACACACATCTATAAAAATACAAATACACATATACACATATATATGCACAAATATCCAAATGCATAACTTGTTTTAAAATACAAAAAAATAAGAAATAAAATAAAAATATACGTATATAAGCATATATATTATTTGTGTGTGTGTGTGTGTGTATATATATATTTGTTTTTAAATATTGGGAATGGTACAGAGAGAGAAGTCCTTGTAAGAATGTCACAGCATGCAAGCTTATGGATGACCATGTAAATGCATATTTGTCTGTATTTCCAAAATAATTTGTGTATATTCTTTACCTATCAGCATCATCCTACACCATAGTATAATTTGCATTCACAGCATATATGTCAAGCTACCATGTTTTGTAATCTATATCATTTTCTCTCTTTCCATTAGGCAGAAAATGGTTGTCCATGTTCACTTACTGTGAAGATTTGGAATCAGACAACTACAGCTTTGATTCTCCAAGTGTTTCAGGATGTAAATGTAGCCTGACCTTTCCCTGATGGGCAGTTAAATCATGGACACGCTAAACAATTTACTTTGGACTGTCCTTTCAAAAGATGCTCTGGCCTCTCTCTTGAATGCGCACTAAGCATTTATAACTGACAAGGAAAAGAAAGGAGACTGTGAACTGGAAAGCTATCTTACAATGAAAATTACGAGCACATCTTGCATCTGTCCAGTCCTCGTGTGTCTCTGTTTTGTGCAGAGGTGTTATGGAACTGCTCACCACAGCTCCATCAAGGTGACCAGAAACCAGACCAAACACATCGAAGGTGAAACCGAAGTCCACCATCGTCCCAAAAGGGGATGGGTTTGGAATCAGTTCTTTGTTTTAGAAGAACATATGGGACCAGATCCTCAGTATGTTGGAAAAGTAAGTTTTTATTTTTTTTTTCCTATTCCAAGAAATTATGGAGTAAGGTGAGAATGGAGTTGGCTTGGTTTTGAAAAGACATGGAAAGTAGAGTGGAATATGCTATAGGATACTATTACTTATAATAAATGGTTTAAAATAATGACTGCAAAGTAATGCACTTTACCAGTCACGTCACCTCTCCCTAAACATTAGTCCATCCATGCTGGACTGAATGTTCTTCACCAGTATATTACTCTTTACATTCTTTTGTATAAAACGGAAATATTTAATTAAACACACAACTGAGTACTTTTACTTTATAACCACGAAGGTATTTTGGAATTCACAAAGTCATTTATTGGTGCAGCAATGTTCACATTTTTAAATCGATTGCTAATGCGCGTGAAGCAGAAAGAGCACCCTTTTTTTTTATGACATCTAATTTATTTTTGCTAACTGATACAGAAATTGTATTTGAATTTCAGTCATCTTTTAAAAGCACATGGATATTATTTTTCAATTCCCCAAATTAATTTCCATTAAAAGTGCTGATATATTTTAAATACGCCTTCAGCGTACACAGGATGTACCGGTTTTGTTAATGTTCTGAAAGAATGAAGTTGATAAAATAATCAGTAACTTCAGACCAACCTCCCTTTCTCTGGAAAATACAAGACAGTTTAATGGCTTATCAAGCCCTTTAGGATATTGTGTGCTCAGTAAGAGTGGACAGCTTAGCCATGTATCATGTAGGCTCCAGGGTAGAGAGTAGAGTGGGAGGTGGAGAGACCTGATGAATTACCAGCCGTTGGAAGCAGCCACTTCGGTTTGTTCAGTACCTCTGGGAGACACAGTAAGCACAGCAGGAGAATCTCCATGACTGCAGGCTCAGTGAATTCCATCTCCCTGCTTGACTATTTATTTTCACTTTAGCACTGTTAGGAAAAAAAAAAAAAGTACTCCATCCAAGCCATGGTGCTTCCCTAATGTGTAGGCAGTACAGGATCACAAGCCATCTGCTGTAGCCCTCATCCAACAGGGACCGGGTTGCAGCTGTATTTTCCAGAGCCAGCAGGAGCTGCAGAGTCAGAATGTGGTACAGAAAAAGAGATCTGAATCGATTCTCTCATTTTCTTATATGCATGTTAAAATGAGACAAAACAACTCATCTTCATCATTTCCTTTTTGTTTTTTTTTTCTACAAAGTAGCCCACAAAGTAAATGGAGACAAATGTGCTAAGATAAGAAATATGTACTGAATCACTTGAAAATCATATTTGTTACGAACGTCAAAGTACTTTTCTGTCGTCATTTCTCTTCCTTGAAAAGGAGAAACATAAGAAAAAGAAAATCCCCCCTTGAGGTGCATACTAGGAGAAAAACATATTTAATGATTATAAATACTCTGTTATGTATCTTTCTTGTCATTTCAATCTAACTGAAAAACAAAACAAAACCCCCAAGAATTTGCTGGAAAGGGACAGATCAGAGAACCTTTGATTTCATCTGGTGTCACCTCGTGTAGTGGAGGATGAAGCCGTAACAGGTCAATTTCACACATTCCTCTGGGCTTGGGTGACGGTGAACACAGGGTGGAGAGCTCGTACCCGTGGAGGTCTGTGAAGCCGGTCACGTTTGTGGAGGTTCTGTGGAAATTTGTACCTGTTCTGGTCTTTACAGTATCAGTGAACAAATACGAAGGGTCACACCCAAGGATGTGGTTCTCTTATGGCCTATCTGACCTGATCCCCTCACTTAGTCTTTCTGCTCTGATCTTCCTGTATGAGATTCTAACTGAATTGTATTTTCTACAACTAATTTTTTAAAGACTACAAAGCTCAATCCATATGTGCTTAAAATAATTTTGTCTCATTATTTTAATTTGTTCAAGAAGCGGATTTATATTTCACATTTACAAACACATTAATAAGGAAACAGCTACTTATTTCCACTTACAAATAAAAAAATAGAATCATCACGATTACCACGAGCCTGAAAACTTCTCCAAAGAACTGAAAATTATCACCTTAGACCTTCTCTGCCACAGAAATGACAGCAGTTTTGTCAGTAGAAATAATTAGTAGTCACGCAATGCAGTTTTTGTGTTAAAATAGTATTTTTATAAATGCGTTATGTAGCTTCACTTTAAATTATCCTTGAGCTCTTGTTTATAGCTTTGTGTATTTGGAGTTATATTTCACATTATAGAACAACTTTAATTGGGCTTTTGATTAGGGCTCAAGTCCCTGTTTTGATGCATACCAACTTTTCATAAATTTCTTATAAATTTTTTAGTGTTTTTGTAGTCAATGGTTAGATTTTTATGGAGGCATTTATTTCGCTGCCAGCAGTCAATGTATATAGTTCACTACTAAGACATTTATATGTGGCTAAGGCCATGATCTATTTCTAATGGTAAATAGTGCAACTGTACTTGTATATGCATTTTATATATATAGTTACCATTGTGGATACATATAATTACACATACATGCATATGTGTGTGTACGTAACTGATAATCCATATTTTTTTCCTGATGGTAATGGCTATGGGATATCAAATACCAAAACTAGCATGAATATATCTCATGTATCTGATCTCATGGAATTATTAAAGACCTTTTTATATATTTCATTGACTTAAATATTTTTTAAAGATTTATTTATTTATTCATGAGACACACAGAGAGAATGAGAGGCAGAGAGACCCAGGCCGAGGGAGAAGCAGGCTCCATGCAGGGAGCCCGATGCGGGACTCGATCCCAGGACCCCGGGATCACACTCTGGGCCAAAGGCAGGTGCTAAACCGCTGAGCCACCCAGGATCCCAATCCCATTTATTTTACACATCCCCTCACCTACCCCTCTTCTGGCAACTACCAGTTTGTTTTCTGCATTTAAGAGTCACTTCTTCATTCGTTGATCTCTTTTTTCTTCATAAACTTGTTTTGCTTTTTAAATTACACATATGAGTGAAATCACATAGTATCCATTTTTCTCTGTTTTACTTATTTCACTTAGAATTACACCTTCTAGGTTCACCCCTGTTCTTGCACATGGCAATATCTCATTCTTTTTTATTACTAATACTCCTTCATATATATACTATATCCTCTTTATCCATTTATCCATCAATGGACACTTAAGTTGCTTCCATATCCATGCTATTGTCAACAATGCTGAATCAACATAGGGGTGTGGATATCTCTTTGAATTAATGTTTTTGTTTTCTTTGGGTAAATAACCCAGTAGTGTAATTACTGTATCATACGGTAATTCTATTATTATTTTTTTAAGGAAACGCCATAATCTTTTCCACAGTGACTGCACCAATTTACATTCCCACCAGCAGTGCAGGAGGGTTTCTTTTTCTCCAAATCCTTGCCAACAGTTGCTATTACTTTTCTTTTTGATCCCAGCCACTCTGACAGAGGTAAGGCGATATTTCATTTCACCCGCCAGAATGGCTAGAATCAGAAAGACAAGAAAAGTCCTACCATTCTTTTACTAAACCACATATATTTTTTAAAGATTTTATTTATTTGAGAAAAAGAGAGGATGGGTTGGGGGAGTGGGTACGGGCAGAGAGAGAGAGAGGGAGAAGCAAATTCCCTGCCAAGCAGAGCCTGACACGGGCTCCATCCTGATATCCCCAGATCATGACCTGAACCGAAGGCAGATGCTCACCCGACTAAGCCACCCAGGCGCCCCTTGACTAGACCATATTTGTATTTGACTCAGGATCTTCTGAAATTTGAGGTTCTTGGTGTTCAGAATTAGTGGCAGTAGATAGAAATGCATTCTTTAGGCCTTAACATCTATAGTTTATCACATATATTAGAAAATATTACTTATTAAATAAAAAATGGTGTGAAAGTGGAAATGCTTATGTTAGACAGCAGCAATTAGAACTCAGAATGCATTTGAATTTCTCCTTTTTAGCCATTTTCTATTGGCTCTTTTATGCCTTTGTCTCATAATTCCCAGTAGATTATATCCTAGATGTGTAGGTTGTAATTGCAGAGTGTATTGACTCTAACTAGTTTATGTTAGAAATATTTAAACATATGTAATTAGTAGAATGTATCTAAAAATATACATTGCAAGTAGTGTCTCTTAACGCACAACAGCTGGCAATAGGCTTCATAGATTTCAAGTGGTAACTGCTTATGATTAGCTATATGTTATGCTTCACAAATACATGTTATTTTCATTTGAATAACATAGATGATTACTTCTTTAACTAGTGAAGCATTCTTATATAAAAAATAAAGGAAATTCTGTTTTACCAGGAGATCTGTAAATGGATATTTTTTACATTTATGATTTGATAATTAAGGGGAATGGAATACAAATCATAAACAAGAGGTAAGAAACTAAAAAGTGTGTTTCCACTTAGCAGTGATCTTGGGGTCCTGGGATTGAGCCCCACGTTGGGCTACTTGCTCAGCAGGGAGCCTGCTTCTCTCTCTCCCCACTGTCCTTGCTCTCTCTCTATATATCACCTTCTCTCTGTCTCTCTATCAAATAAGTAAAAGTAAAAATAAAAATGAATTCAAGGGGGATCCCTGGGTGGCGCAGTGGTTTGGCGCTTGCCTTTGGCCCAGGGCGCGATCCTGGAGACCCGGGATCGAATCCCACATCAGGCTCCCGGTGCATGGAGCCTGCTTCTCCCTCTGCCTATGTCTCTGCCTCTCTCTCTCTCTCTGTGACTATCATAAATAAATAAAAAATTAAAAAAAAATTAAAAAAAAAAAATGAATTCAAAAATAAAGTATATCAATTAAAAAGAAATGGAACACAGTCATATTTCAGAAAGAAGTACATTGAACCCAAAAATCAGATTCACATTAGAACTGCCATGGATGGTTGGCCATTTTTACTTTGGGTCCTGTTTTCAATTAAAATGATAAAATCTGTTTATGATTGTATTGATATAAAGACGACTATAATGCAGCCTGAATAATGTTTATTTCATATTTTATTCTGATTTGGAAGTGGATTAAAACATTTTCTGGACCCCTTAAGTATCATGAACCCTACTGATTTTTCCAACTGTAACTAAAAGACAATTTAGCCCTGGAAAAAATTATTTCTGGACATTACCAAAGCTTCCAGGGATGAAAGTCACTGCTGGGTTAGTGCCACCGACACACACACGCATACACACACACACACACACACACAGGTGGATATGTGTAGATAGTAATATAAAGTTCACAGTGTAATAAATATAAATGTCAGGGCGGCCATGGCATATGTATCATGACCTTTAAAAAATTGTCAGTGTAGCATTAAGAAATGCATGAACTAGGGGGGATCCCTGGGTGGATCAGCAGTTTAGTTCCTGCCTTCAGCCCAGGCCCTGATCCTGGAGACCCGGGATCAAGTCCCACATCAGGCTTCCTGTGTGGAGCCTGCTTCTCCCTCTGCCTGTGTCTCTGTATCTCTCATGAATAAATAAATAAAATCTTAAAAAAAAAAAAGAAATCCATGAATTAACTTAAACATTTTAAAGTTACATTTAAATAATATCACATATTCTCTAAAAATGTAATTACCTTAATCAAATTTGATTTTTTTTTAAAAAGGAGATTCTAAATTTCTACAATTATTTTTTTTCAAAATATTTTATTTATTTATTCTTGAGAGATAGAAGGAGAGACAGAGCCAGAGACACAGGCAGAGACAGAGCCAGAGACACAGGCAGAGGGAGAAGCAGGCTCCATGCACCGGGAGCCCGACGTGGGACTCGATCCCGGGTCTCCAGGATCGCACCCTGGGCCAAAGGCAGGCGCCAAACGGCTGCGCCACCCAGGGATCCCTAAATTTCTACAATTAAATAAAATATATGCCAAATCAATATCCTCTTTTCTGCATCCAATGTCTTGTAGAACTGGATCAAAATAGTTAAATTTCCATGACGATTATTAGAAAAGTTCCATATGCATATAGAACTATATATTATGATTAATTTCACACGACATCATGTCATCACAATGCCACCTCTATAAAATTCAAATGTCATGTTTTGATACACGAGTTTTCTATTTCAAGGAAGTCGTGATAAAAGATGTTCATAAAATTATAATTTTGACAATATTAGATGACAATTGGGACCTTTCCTTGCTGCACACTCAATTGTTAATTCAGAGCTGATAATGACATTAAAGATATCATATATTCTTTTCTGAAAAGCTTGGCCCTTCCTTATCCTTTCTACATGATTTATTCTCTCTTTAACCTCAAAATCATGTATTTAATTTGAAACTATAGCACTTCATATCAAAAGAGATGTGAATGTTCTCTTTTAAAGAAAGAAAAAAATATATAGAATAGTGGCAGTAATAGTGATGATGAGAGAAGAATTTCATGCGCCCTATAGAAACTGATCCTCATTAGGGAATCAGATATCTTGCAGTTCCTTCATTGGCGCTGCCATAACTAATCCCCTGAATAAGAAGAGGTCACTTAACTGCTTTGAGCAGAGAGTAGTACTCTGAGGAATGAACAGTCAGGCTGATATCTAAGAATGAATAGGATCTAATCATAATCAGTCCAAATTGGTGGTGTGCTCACGACTACTGGGAATGGAGGCGTGTCCATTGTGAAGGAATGACGCAGGTAGAGATTCTGGCAAGAAAAAGACTCTTTGGGTTTGAGGTTCATAAAAAGACCCGGGTGCCTATAATTCATATTTAGAGAGATAGGAAGACAATTGTTGACTTTTCAGAAGAAAATTACATGGCATCATTGTATTTATTATCGGGCAACCACTTTGTTCTATGAACACCTGAAATGCAGGGAAGAAGTTTGGGAAAATCCAAAGCAGTTGAATTTCGGTAAAGGAGTTAATATAGAAACAGAAAGTAATAGCGTGTAGTTTGGGGACTTTTCCTGTAATGATTCCAGGGATGATGTATTCATGGACTGTATCATGGGCTGTGGACTCAGGAGAAGACTGAGACATGGATATGAGTAACAGTGGTGGAAATCACATTGAAGAGGTAGCCTTGACTCTTCTGCTATATCATCATTCAACCTTGGCAAACCCAAACTTTCGAACGGAGTTGTAGTGTGCACATTGATAAGGCAGGTAAAGGGAATGATTGCAGGGATCCTAGTCAACTTCAAAAGTTAGTGCTTCCACATGAGTTCAGTGGTTTTAAAAAAATGATAGTATGTCATACACTGTGCTAGATGTGGAGGTTACACCTAATGAAATACAGTCCCAGCAACTAATGAAATTAATGAAGAGGAAGCAAATTCAAGAACAGGTGATTGCATCCTCTTGCTTAACGGCACAGTAACAGTGCTAAGCGCAGGGGATGGTGGTACAAGAAGAGATGCGACATATTTGACCATATTTGACAATGATTCTCAGAAGAGAAAGGGCTTGAACTAACATTTTGCTATTAATAGAAATTGAGATGGCTGGAGCATCCTGGTTCAGAGCTACAGTGGCGTTTTGGGAACGACTTATCAAAAGTAGGGAAGTAACATTCGGAAATGGGTAAGAACTATAGTGGGAGCACTGACTGCAGTTTGAGGAACAGGGAGTGAGGCTAAAGCTAGAGAGGATGATGGGTCACAGAGCCCTGACCCGGCAGGAGATGCAAAGGAGGCTTTCCAGAAGTGTATGGGAATGAATGAATTGAAGGATTTTTCAAGTGGGAAGTGATATGAGATATTTAGAACAGGTTAGGAGGCAGAGAAGATATTTTACCAATGGACAAATCTAAACTTAAATTTGGTAATCACAGAATTTCATTTTTTTTAATCACAGAATTTCAGAAGAAGAAATAAACCAAACATTTTTTATTTTTTTTTTTTTTTAAAGATTTTATTTATTTATTCCTGAAAGACCCAGAGGAGAGAGAGAGGCAGAGACACAGGCAGAGGGAGAGCAAACATTTTTTTTTAATTTATGTATTTATTTATTTATTCATTTATTTATTTATTTTAGGATGTAATATTGACAGACATTGTCTTGACTAAGAGTGAGAAACAGGATGTAAAACCTTTTGAAGATAGTCGACAAGCGTCTTGCATCCAGGGGCTACCGAGGGAAGGAGGAGGGATCATGTCTGATAGTGAGGGTGCTGGTGTGAGGTTTGAACTGGCCGTGTCCAGGGTGCTTTGTGGGCACACAGGTGGGCAGGTGCAGAGACGTGCCCTCGAGGGATGTGAGCCGCGTGTAGAAATGGGAGACACTGGAGTTTAGGTGGTGATAAAGCCATGCATGGAAATTTAGGAATAATTATCTGGACTGTGGGCATGGAGTTCCCGGGAGCATGAAATTTTAAGAGGAAAGAAAAAACTGGGTCTCTATAAAGAGTTGGACAATGACATTCTACCGAGAAAGGAGAAACAGCAGAGCGGAAGTGGAATCCTAGTAGATGAGGAGGGAGAAAGTCTCAAGGAGGAGGAAGTGGCCAATGAGCTCTGATGCTTGAGTGAGGATAAAATACCCCTGTGTTGTGTACTTAAAGGTATGTTAAAGGGTAGGTGTCCTGTGAAATGTTCTTACACCACCACTGCCACCACCACCACTACGAATGAGGCTGGGAGGAGACTTTTCCAGGTGACACATCTATGGCATAGATCGCAGTGCTGGGCTCACAGCTGTATACACAGCCCCAGACTCATCAGGTTGTAGGCTCTAAATATGGACATCGTTGGTATGTCAGCTACACCTCAAGGAAGTGATTAAAACAACAACAGCAACAAGAGGTAACCATAGGGGTGCCTGGGTGGCTCAGTCTTTCCGCCCAGGTTCAGATCATGATCTTAGGGTTACGACCTCAGGGTCTCGGACGAGCCCCAAATCGAGCCCTGTGCTCAGCGGTTGAGTGTGCTCCAGGATTGTCTCCCCCTCTACCCCTACCCCTGCTTGCTCTCTCTCAAATGCATAAATAAATCTTAAAAAAAAAAAAAGATAACCATAAAATATGACAAAAAAAAATGATTGAGAAAAAAAAATGATTGTTTTTTTTTCCTTCTTTTTTAACCTATGTGGTTATTTTTTCCTGAACAGCTTTAGTTGTGTCTAGGGGGCTGACACACATGGAAGAGCGTTGAGTAGTCATAGAAGAAAAAGGTTATAATTTAGTGTGAATCTATGGATTATTTACTGACTTTATTTGTAGCACCCATTCCTGTCCTTCCGCCCTTTTATCCGTGGCCTCTAGCCATTAATTGTCTACAGCGTGTACAAATTTACCTATTTTATATATATGTATATATATGTAGGCCTGCCACTAATCCTGAACTCTTCTCACCTGCTTTCCTGATTGACACCATGTCTGTTGGTTAGGAATTTTCCTGCTGGTTGTTGAAGGAAACCCTGTGAAATTAGTTTAACAATGGGAAATACTTTGCTAGTTTGCATAGCTGAAGAGTGGAACAGGCTTCAGGCAGGAGCAGAATCGGAAATACAAAAGATGTGATTCAGATTCTAACCAATTCCCCGGAGCTGCAAACTCATAAAGTCTGTGAAGCCCAAGACCCAAGATTTGCAGGCAACCGCTCAGTTCCTTCGCCCTGTTATAAAAAGGATGTCTTTGCTTGCAGCTAGATATAGAGGGATTCTAAGTGCCCAAATATTTCTCGATTCCACGTCTTAGGGTCTGTCTTTTAAGACCTTCCATTTCTAGGAACAGGTTTCTCTTTCGGTCAGAGTTCTTTGATTGAAAACAATCTACGCTGGTTAACAGACAAGCAAGCACAACGTAAAAAAAATACAAATATAAGATAAAATTGATTCATTTTATGGAAAAGGTAGACATCATTTTTTTGAGCTTTGTCGGACTGTTATTGTTCAAGCACCACGCCAGACTAATGACTGTCAGCCTCTGCCAAACAACTTAAGTCTGAATTTCTGATTTAACCATTCAAAGGATTGAATTATCATGTGTTCAGACAAATGCTGTCCCATAGAACTTTCTGCAGTTGGATCATGTTTTTTTTTTTTTTTTTTTTAATCTGTGCCGTCTGTTGTGGAAGCTGCTAGCCATACGTGGCTATCAGACGTCTCAAATGTGTCTGGTGCAGGGATCCCTGGGTGGCTCCATTGGTCAAGCAGCTGACTCTTGATTTTGGCTCAGGTCATGACCTCTGGGTCCTGGGATCCAGCCCAGTGTGGGGCTCTGTGTTCAGCAGGAAGTCAGCTTCAGGATTCAGGATTCTCTCTCTCTTTGCCCTTCCTCCTGCTTATATGTGCAAGTGCTCTCTTCTCTCTCTCTCTCTCTCTCTCTCTCTCTCTCTCTCTCTCTCTTTCTCTTTCAAATACAGAAATAAGGGATCCCTGGGTGGCGCAGCGGTTTGGCGCCTGCCTTTGGCCCAGGGTGTGATCCTGGAGACCCGGGATCAAATCCCACGTCGGGCTCCTGGTGCATGGAGCCTGCTTCTCCCTCTGCCTGTGTCTCTGCCTCTCTCTCTCTCTATCTCTCTCTCTGTGACTATCATAAAAAAAAAAAAAAATTAAAAAAATTTTAAAAATACAGAAATAAATCTTTAAGAAAAATAAATGTGGCTGGTGCAATTAAGAGACTGAATGTTTATATTTTACTAATTTACACATTAACAGTCACTTGTAGCTATTGGCTACCATATTGAATAATATGGGTTTAGACTGATCAGAGAGGAAACCCAGCCTCACTTGCAAATAATATCCAGAAGTATGAGTCTGTGAAAGTCGCGTAAAACTAGGCATAGAGAATGAAATTAAACCCTCTGGGATCTAATAGCCTGACTCTAATTGTAAAAAAAGTTATGAAGACCAGGAAAGTCAAACCTGATTATCTTTTCCTTGGTTTCAAGTAGCAAGTGTTGCCAGTGTCCCATTTACTTGTACGTATGGGGGAGTCGGTGGGTGCTCACACTCAGAGGCATGATAAAGTAAATCACCCTCTAGACGCCAACAGAATCTTACTCTGAGTAATTTAAAGATAAAAGGAACTTTCCAGATGGATAGATCACAAGAATTGGCACAAAGGCGGGTGCGTCAGCGTTGAAGCAGGAGCCCGAGGAGGCTCAGTGGTTGTAAATGCGAGCCAAGCGGATACCCAGCAACAGCTAAGTCAGAACATCATACTTCTGCCCCAAGATTTGGATTGCTCGTGTCCCTGAGTTCTTGATAACACGATCACCAATAACATCCGACCTGCCCCTTGGTCTTCTTGTCCCTTAGTGAAGTTTCAGAGGTCCGGTAAGAGCTTATGTGAGCGTAGCCTGGGTCGTGTGCCCGGAATCTGGCTGCCCCAGGAGGAGAGACATGGTCTGGCTTCTGCAGTCTCTATAATTGAAACAAGAATCTGCTTATACCAAAAGTCTCACAATGGGGTGTCGATTCTTCAAAAATAAGGAAGGGGCTCGTGAAACACACACTTGCATACTCACACACATGCACACATGCCCAGCATCTAATCCATTACAGTTCCTTGCTATACAGGAAAGTTTAATATATTTGACTTTTGTTTTACTTCATTATTTTTATTTATTTATTTATTTTAATTTATTTTTTATTGGTGTTCAATTTACCAACATACAGAATAACACCCAGTGCTCATCCTGTCAAGTGCCCCCCTCAGTGCCCATCACCCAGTCACCCCCAACCCCCGCCCTCCTCCCCTTCCACCACCCCTAGTTTGTCTCCCAGAGTTAGGAGTCTTTATGTTCTGTCTCCCTTCCTGATATTTCCCACTCATTTTTTTCCTTTCCCCTTTATTCCCTTTCACTATTTTTTATATCCCCCAAATGAATGAGACCATATAATGTTTGTCCTTCTCCGATTGACTCATTTCACTCAGCATCATACCTTCCAGTTCCATCCACGTTGAAGCAGATGGTGGGTATTTGTCATTTCTAATGGCTGAGGAATATTCCATTGTATACAGAGACCACAGCTTCTCTATCCATCATCTTTCGATGGACACCGAGGCTCCTTCCACAGTTTGGCTATTGTGGACATTGCTGCTAGAAACATCGGGGTGCAGGTTTATTTATTATTTTATGCATGATGTCTCCAAGATAAAGATCATCCACCCTATTAAAAAAAAGACAAACTCAGAATAGAGATCACTATCCTCATTTTTTAAATTTTTTTTTACTATCCTCCTTTTTTGAACTCAATGCAATGATGTCCATTTTTTGACTTTTTGAAGAGATTTTGTATATAATACCTATGTACACTCTAAAGGTAATGATTCATAAACTTCTTCTGGAACATCTTGTCTGGTAATTTCTTGTTCAGTTCATTAGCTGCTTTGCATGCATGGGCTCTTTGTGTTGTTATATCAGAATTATGGGAAGTATTGAACACATCTATAGTATTCAAGGTAATATAAACTACTTTTAATTAAAATAAGAGGGCTCTAAGCAGAAAGGAAATGCTATAAGAGAGAGACCTGCATGTACTTTCCTGGGATTTACACTCCTCTTTCGCATATGACTTACGTTATGAGTTTCTGCTGTTTTTTTTTTCCCCCTTCTTCCAGCATTGCCATCATTACTCTGGTTCTTTGAACCCTGTTATTACTGTTCCATTGTATTAAATTGACCATGAGGAGTTTTCAGTTTTATTACTATTTTTATAAACATAGAAATGGAGAAGAGTAAAATAATATCTAATTACACATCAATTATCTGCACAAACAACATTAACTAAATATTTATGTTTCTGGTGGGGAGGAGTGTCCATGTCCAATGCAGCTATGGGAAACTAAAGATTCTTTCTGAAGAGCTGTTAATTTGCATCCAAGTAATTTCTATTCTGTGCTTCCCAGCTGCATTTTCCTTAGTGTCTGTAAGAAATGATGAAAATAACAAGGAGATTAGTATAGGCTACATTTAGGTTACGTATTCAAAAGAAAGCTTCCATCCGGTGTGTATCGCTAGGCACAAATAGTAATAAGGCACATAGCTGTAGTTTTCAACTTTGTTTGGTTATTGGGTGGAAAGCTTCAGAAATCTGGGAACCTAGACTCCACGTTAGATTGATTCGGGCAGGAAGTCTGAGCAACAGAACCTGGTTTTCAGTATATTTTAAGGTCACCGAAGGACCCTAAATTCGTGCCATTCAGAACCACTGGTATTTAGGTTCAGTTTACAAATGTTCCACAAGGATCCATTGAACAGAATGACAAGAATCTTTAATAGTGTTGGAAATTGTTGCTTTGATTAAATACCTGACATCTGTAAAATAATGATCATCGTAATTAGCATGCACATGCTCAATCTCTTAAATACCGCTAACACTTCTAACTGAAATTATTCTCCCTCTTTAAAAAGCATGTGATTAGACAAGATGTAATAATTTTTCTCCGCATAGATATTTTCACATCACCATTATTATTTTGTTATGTTGACTCTCACTTTTATTGATACTATACACGTACCTAGTGAGAAATGTCAAGTAGTACAAAAGCAGTCTTAACAGAATTGGTATTTTTCTACAATTCCCTTCTCATAGCCATTCTTTACAGATAAAAACCAATCTGTAATATTTTAGTTCTTTTCTATTAATATGACTGGGCTTTATTTTAATTGCCTGCTGTGTTATACGAAGACCAGCTGGTTTACTAATCTTGTATCTTTTTTCCTTCTCCCCACATTATGTTATCAGTAAGTTTTAATTTTTTATTCATCTTTTTACCATAAATAAGCACTGACATCTTTATTTCTTTCCTTGTTAACCATAGATAGGCTATGATTATTTCCCATCTTGCGGGGGGGGGAGGGGTAGATTACGGTGTAGAAAGCCCTACCATTGGCTTTAGAAGGCATTGAAAGAGGTGAGAGAATTTGGGCTCCTTTTATCACTAGCTCCCTGGGTTAGTTCTCCAAGATTTCAATTTATGTTTTTGTTAAAAATGTTTACTTTCCATTTTCCAAGAATATTCACTGTTGTTGGGAGAGGCTTATGAGTGGCTGTTGAGTATTCTGCATGGAGACATCAAGTACTTTTTTTATAATTTTTCCATTAACCTTTATGACTTAGAACATTTCACCCCCACCCTCCATTATACTCAGCCTTTTTGTCTCCTAAGCTTTTCAGGAAATATGCAAGACAGGCATAGCAGGGTCCTTCTACACATATCTACATTTTTTAAGACTTTATTTGCTTTAGAGAGAGAGAGAATGAGAGAGAGAGCGAGAGCATGAGAGAACACGAGCAGGGCGGAGGGGCAGAGGGAGAGGGAGAAGCAGATCCCCCGTTGAGCAGGGAGCCCTAGAAATGTGCTCCCTGTCCAGGGAGCTGGAATAGTGCTCTTAGACGGTCAAGAAGCAAAGAAACTTAACATCCAGTGACTCAGAGCCCACCTCAGAATTGTGCCCCAGGAACCTGTCCTGTTTGACTGCCTCATTGCTGAGAACATTGCCTACGGAGACAATAGTCAGGCTGTATCACAGGATGAAATTGTGAATGCAGCCAAAGCAGCCAACATACATCCTTTCATCGAGACCTTACCCCATAAATATGAATCAAGAGTGGGAGATAAGGGAACTCAGCTCTCAGGAGGTCAAAAAAGGAGGATTGCTATTGCCCGAGCCCGCATCAGACAACCTCAAATCCTATTGTTGGATGAAGCTACATCAGTTCTGGATACTGAAAGTGAAAAGATTGTCCAAGAAGCCCTGGACAAAGCCCGAGAAGACCGGACCTGCATTGTGATCGCCCACCGCCTGTCCACCATCCAGAACGCAGACTCAATAGTGGTGTTCGGAATGGCAAAGTCAAGGAGCATGGCACACATCAACATCTGCTAGCACAGAAAGGCATCTATTTTTCCATGGTCAGTGTCCAGACTGGGACACAGAACTTAGGAACTCTTGCTATATCTTAAAAACAAATACAAAATAAAAACTTATTTTCTGGAAAAAAAAAAAAAAACTGGATTCCAGGACTCCAAGATCATGACCTGGGCCGAACATAGACACTTAACCCACTCACTTACCCAGGCGCCCTTCTACACATTTTAAGAATATAGTTTCCTTTGTCCTTAAATGTCAATCAGCATCATTTCATTTGAAATTTATCTTAAGAATCTACAAAATTTCTTTTGTGTTTAGAGAAAAACTTAGAAGCTGTCCTTTGCATATGTGTGAATCTTTTAAATATATATATATATATATATATATATATATATATATATATATTAATATAAAATAGTTTAATGAGCCTTCAAGGAGCAGAAAACTTTTTGTGTTCAACTCCCATTTTGAGCAGAAAGGCTTTAGGGAACTTCACTACATGAAGCAAAATGTGAATCATGTTATAATGTTTCTGGAAAATTAAAGACTGTTTGCAACTTTACATGGGTCAAGATGGGGGCTATAAAAACACATGAAAGATACTGTGTGATGCTCTACGGTGTTAGCATTTTTATCAGAGCCAACTGCATAGTGGCCAATTTTAAATAACATACTGACTTCATTGTTTTCCATTTTGTTAGATATTAGACAATAGGAAAAACTGGCATAGCAACCAAGCAATGAAGGTGTTTTCATACATTTTAACATCAGTAAATAGTTGTGTTTACATATGCTATGTAATTATTCTATATTCTATTCTTTTTCATAGTTCTTAAGATGTTTTATTATGTCATATATGCTTTATAATGTATTTAAATACCCAGATTATATAATTCAATCAACATCTATAATTAAAGATTAGAGGAAAAGTATAGCTTTAAGAGACACTAAGATGTGTCCATTAGTTTTGGAATGAGTGGAAATTAATATCTTGTTCATAAGATTTTATTTATTTATTCATGAGAGAAACAGAGGGAGGCAGAGACACAGGAAGAGGGAGAAGCAGGCTCCCGGTGGGGAGCCCGATGTGGGACTCGATCCCAGGGCCCTGGGGTCACGCCCTGAGCCAAAGGCAGATGCTCAACCACTGAGCCACCCAGGCGTCCCAAAAATTAATATATAATATAGTTTATACTCAGGTATGGTAAAAACATTGAGACAAATATGAATTCTAGACATTTCTGAACTTGCTTAAAGATAACGACTTAGGATGAAGAAATAAGCTTTCTTTATTCATGCTAGTAAACAGAGGCTCATTTCGTGCATGTTCCTTCCCCCCTTCCCAGTTAACAACAAAAATACTTGCCTGCTATGAGTATTTTTAAGGTTCTGAGACTTCATCTTTGCTTTTGTATTTTCAACGAGGTATACCCTTTTAATTAAAATTTTTATTGAGGTAATTATAGCCTTACATATATTTGTAAGAAATAATACAGAGAAATAAATCCTCCCCAATACCTCACAGGAGCAATATTTCACAAAGCCAGAATTTATTACCACTACCAGGGTTTTGACACTGATATAATCCACCAGTTTTATTCAGATTTCCCAAAATGTCCTATGAGCATTTGCGTGCATTTGTTTGCTTAAGTTCTGTAAACACATTGTCACCTGCACAGGTCCATGTGTCCACACTGCAGCATTCACCCCACCAAACAAACCCCACAGGCTGGGGTCCCTCAGGCTGCTCTTTTGCAACCAGAGGGATTTTCCTCCTGCCACCCGCCTGTCCTCTCACCCCCCTACCATCTCTAACACTCGACGCACATGAATCTGTTCTTTTCTATGATTTCGCTGTTTCGAAAATGTAGAAATGGAAGTATACAATATATAACCTTTTTGGGATTGACTGTTGTTCAGGAGGCATAAGTCTTTGGAGATTCATTCAGTTGGTGCAGGTATCAAGAGTCTGTTGCTTCTCGTTGCTGCGTAGGCTCCATGATGGGCTTCCTACCAGGTAGTGGTTCACCATCTGCTGAAGGACATCTGGGCTGATTCTGGTTTGGAGCTATTACTGATAAACCCGTTATGAACCTTCATTTAGAGGTGTTTGTGTGAACGTAAGTTTTCATTCTTTGGGGATAAATTCCAGAATGTGCAATTGATATGTTACCTAGCAGTAGCATGTTTATTTTATTTTATTTTATTATTATTATTTTTTTTGAGAAACTGCCAAACCGTTTTTTAGAGTGGTTGTGATATTTTACATCTTCACTGTCAATGCACAATGGATCCAATTCCCAACATTTAGGGGAATGTTTTTTTTATTATTATTATTATTTTTATTTTTTTTATTTTAGCCATTTGGATCTCATGTGGTTAAAATTTTCCTTTTCCTAATGGCTAGCAACATTTAACAACATTCTATGTGCTTATTTTCAGTCTGCATCTTTGGTAAATTGGCTGTCTAGGTCTTTTACTCATTTTCTGTTGTTTTTTTTTCTTTTAAACTGTTAAGATTTAAGAGTTCTTTAGATATGCTAGACACATTTGTTGGATGCATAGTTTGCAAATGGTCCCAGTTTCTAGGGAGCAATCACATTATCTTGTGATTCTCTTCACATAGACTTTCATGGAGAAAAACTTTAATTTCAGTAAGATCCAACTACTTAAATTATTCTTTAATGCATCATGTTCTTGGTGCCAAGTCTCTCAGGATTAGATACCAAGATTTTTTTCCTCTCCACCCAAAAGTTGTGTACTTTTAGGTTTCACATTTGTGTCTACAGTGCAATTTGAGGTAGTTTTTGTATAGAATTTCTTGAAAAGGCTGTCCTTCCTCCTTTGAATTGGTTTTGCACCTTTGTTAACATTCAGTTGAGCATATCTGTGTGGGTCTATTTCTGGGTCATCTATTCTATTCCATTGATCTGTAGTTTAGTTTAACTAACTTAGTGACTTGTCTTCCAATAGAAATTTTAGAATAAGCTTTTTTTTAGACCTATAAAATACATTGCGGGAATTCCCATTGGCATTGAATTAAACTGATAGATCAGTTTTAGAAGAATTGACATTTTACTGTTTGAGTCTTCCAGTTCATGATATGAACATGATATCTTCATTTATTCTTTGATTTCTTTCATCAGCATTTTGTACTTCTTAGCACTCATTGCATAAAATATCCTCCACATCTTCTATTACCTTGCTATTTTTAAATGTATGGCTTTCTTTAGAGTGATTGTAAAGGGGTTGTGTTTTAATGTTAGTTTCTGCATGTTGATTATTACTATTGACTTATGTTTGTTCATCTTCAATCTTGGAGACTTATTGAACTCACCTATTAGTTCTAGGATTTTTTTTTTCTAATTTGTTTGTAGGTTTTCTGCCTTGATAATGATGTTCTCTACCAATAGGAGAATTTTAACTCTATCCTTTAATCTGTATGTATGTGTTTTGTATTTCCTTTGCTTGCCTTCTTGCTGCACTAGCTAGGACTTACAGTACTAGGTTGAATAAGAGTGATGAGAGATGACATTTTGCCATGTTTCTAATCTTATGGGAGAGGAATACAGCTCTTCACTGTGAGGTATGATGACACTTGTTGGTTTATTATAGATGGCCTTCATCAAAGTTAGCTAATGCCTCGCAACTTCTGACTTGCTGAGAGTTTTTATCACACAAATAGACATTGGAACTTCCCAGGTGTTTTTTGTCATCAATTGATATGACCATGCTTTTCTTCCTCCTCCTCCTCTTCTTCCTCCTCCTCCTCCTTCTTCTTCTCCTCCTACTCCTCCTCCTCCTTCTCCTCCTTCTCCTCCTTCTCCTTCTCCTTCTCCTCCTTCTCCTTCTCCTCCTTCTCCTTCTTCTTCTCCTTCTTCTCCTCTTCTCCTTCTCCTTCTTTAATTGACTGATGTGGTAAATTACATTGGACATGTTCTATCATTCTGCCCTCAAGTTATCTGATTCCGCTTCCTGTCTTCTCTATTCCACCATTAAGCCAACCAAGTGTTTTTCCCTAGTATTGTATTTACTGATTCTATAATTTTTAGCTACTTTTTAATAACTTCTTTGCTGAGATTATCTATTTTTCTTATGTGTTTCAACGTAATTTATAATTGATTATTGAAGCATTTTCATAAAAGCTACTTTAAAATCCTTGTCAGTTATTTCCGCCTATCAGTTCACCTTAACATTGGCATCAGTTAATTGTCTATCATTCAAGTGGTGGTTTTCTTGGTTCTTTATGTGGAGGGTTAGTTTCTATTACATTCTAGATACTTTCCCCCTCTTATTATTATAGGAGTCTCCCATTTAAATGTCTATTTTAACAGGCCATAACCCAACTCATGTTTAGCAAGTGGGTCTTGGCCTATTTGTATAGCCCATGGTTCAAGTGGTAGTAAATGTTCAGGGCCTCTGTGGTATTCTTCTGGTCTGCTTCATTTATATGGAGTCACCAGGGTCCACATTCATCCTAGATGGTGCTGCCTGTGAGCACCTTTTACTAAGTAACTCTTGGTGGGGGAGTGGTGACCTCCTGCTTCTGTAGTGTCCTTGGACAGGGATGGAGAATCACAGAAGACCATTAAGACCATAAAGACCATTAAGTCACAGAAGCTTTGTGGTCTAGACCTGAGGTGGTTGGGTCTCTCCAGCCTTGCTACTCACCTGCCTCAGTAGCTGTTAGTGGAAAGGGGGAGTCTTGCATTCTGTGAGTTTCCATTAGCTGATTTGAGGGTTTCCCAAATCAAAAAAGGGTTTCCCTAACCCTTGTCAGGGTTATCTGCTTATCTGATAATATCAGAGGGACTTCTGTTTGATCCAAGGGAGAAATCAGCCTCCTCAGGTCCCTTCTGTTATCAGGGTTATGAGTCAGAAAAAAAAAACAAAAAACAGTTCTGGGTGGCATTTGAGTTGGAAGATGTAAGACATCCCACTGCTGTCCTGTTCCTTCAGACCCAGGATCACAAAGACGCTCACTCTTCTTACCACCTTTTAGTAATCACTGATGATTGTCCCTTTGCCTTTCCATGATTTATGATTCTGCTTATGAACCAGGAATAGGAGGAAATTGAGTCTGCACTATTTTTTGTTGTGCTGGAAGTTTAGCCTACATTTCATACATTGAATTACCTTATTTACCAAGGTGAACACTTTGTCAATTTATCTTTTTTTTTGGGGGGGGGGCGATATTTCTTGCATACCTATGCCATTAATATATGTTATTAAATCTAGTTAGAATTCATCTTATTTCATGATGTAATGCTATTTATAGCACTATTTTAGAAGAAATAGAGTTGTTGGGTTGTGGCTGAATCTTGATAATTCCATTTGGATTTTGAGAGAAAATATCTGATTGCTTTATACATAAATATTCAAATGATTTTCTGAGAAGATAAATATTTTAACCTAGGTCACTTTTCCAGTTTTCGCATCCTAGAATTTATTTAAAATAGGGGTTATTTTAATATCAAATGTATTTCCTATATAATTGAATGCTTTGTGTGTGTGCAGAGGTTTCTCTAAGTCTTCTCTCCAAAATGTTTTGCAGTGGAGCCTTACGTTTTCCAGAATATATTCAAACCAGGGTTGGATTTTCAAGCCCCCTTCCCTCCCTCACTCCTAGACTCTCTCCTGACTCTTAAGAATGCAGAACCGAGAGACTCTGGCTTATATTTGTTTTACTACCTCTCTTTTCTAAGGCTGCATTGAAGATATTATGTGTGTTCTTTTGTCTTTCTAAACTTACATTTCTTTTAAAATGGTTATATTGCTCTCCTTGTAACACCAACAAAACCCACAATGAATGAGATGGGATAAAAGACAGCCAAAATGATTTTATTCTAGAATTCTTCTAAGTCAACCATACTTCTGTTTTACCTCTGATGGGCCTGGTTTACAGCTACTTCATAGATGCTCTCTCCAAATAAAATAAATATTTGATGATGAATTTTAAGGGCCATAAATATTTGCTCTTGATATAGTCCCAAGAATATTAGTAAAATGGCTTAAAATGCCGCTTAAAAATTACAGCAAGTTACATAAAATTTGTTTAATAGTTTACTTACACTACTTATTTCAAAGTTAGTAAAGTGTTAGTTATCAGTAACTACTTTGGTCCTAGGCTTAAGGTAGGTAACAAATAAAATCATATTTCTACAACTAACAGCCCAGATCACTATCTGAATACTGACTAGTTTCTCCAAGGCATACGATTTGTCCTTAGAAGAAAACAGCAACATATGAGTGGGAGGCAGATGAAGAAATATGGAATTGTAGAGTTTTCTTCCTTAGTAAACAGACCAGTTATGAAAGTTGTAGAAGTATGGTAATTATCACTTATTGATTATACAAAGCCAGACTCTAGGGAAGTTAAACGGTCTTTTTTCTGAATGTCGTGCTATAAGGACATTAAAATACTAATGAAATAAATTTAACATATAACGCTTATAATCTGATTTCATTCACAAACATGTCTCAATGATTTCTCATTTTTTTTTTTAAGTAGAGTAAAGTTTCTATTAAAGTTGATTCTATGGAGCAAAATCACTTGTTCACGTTGGGTTGAGTGTTTTGTGTGTTGCCTGTAAGTCAGTACTCTATCTTCTGATGTCATACTTCTTGTAGATATTTAACAAAATTGTGCTTTATCATGCACTTGTGATCCAGCTTATCTTGTACCCTAACAACATTCTAAAAGCCCCATCACGGAAACCTTCTTCAGGCCCAGGTGGCTGAAATGCAGAAACCCTGTCCTGTCTGACACATATAATTGTTTACCTGCCCTATGGGGATTTAAAAAACAAACAAACAAACGTGTGTGTGTGTGTGTGTGTGTGTGCATACAAATAAAAAATTGCTCAATGTTCATCCCAACGAGGTCTCTTGTGGACCAGCACACATCGCCCCAAAGGGATGCTACGAGCTGTGGGGACGTGGGAAACCTCTTGCTCCATGTCTCCCGGTATTGCCTCTGCCTGAGTTACTGTCAGTGGATGAGTGAGGAAACCTATTTCTTCTTGTGAGAATCTGATTCACATTCGGAGTTTGAATTGGAAAACAAAAATCGAGCACTGTTGGGTGTCTGCTGTGTCAGATAATTACTTTCAGAATTCTGTAACTGAAAGCCAGTTGGGATTGGAACCGTGTTCTCTGTTCCCGTGAAACAGCCCCTCAGTCATGAGGTCTCCAGGCCCTGCTGAAGCTGCTAGAAGGGAACTTTCTACTCATTGAGCGTGAGGGTCTGGCTCATCCATTGGCAAGCACTGGGGCGGCTGTGAAAGGGCAGATGATTCCAGAAACTTAATGCATGTTCACATGACACAAGTACTATCTATGCAATGCCTTTCTGGTTTTGAAAATAAAGAACAGAGCACACACCTTTAAGGGGCATAGTTTTCTTTCTGCTCCTACTGAGTACAGGCTGGAGAGTGTGTGTCTCCTGTGTGTGTGTGTGTGCCCATGTGTGCAAATGAGGAGACGTTTACGTCCACGCAGATTGCCATCCACATTTTCAAGCAAGGAAATGGACTTTTTATGTGTGGTTTCATAGAGTGACGATCTAGAGATTCATGTTTCTAACTAAACCCTCCTTCTGAGCACCACTCTCCTCTAGGGGATATAAATTTAACGGATGGGTTTAAGGGCTTTGCTGTCACCTCAGAATTAACCTATGGAGAAGTGAGCCATAAGTCTCTCTCCCTGCATCAGCCCATCCCTACCTGGTTCCCCCCCCCCAGACCCCTCTCCTCTCAGCAGTTACACCTCCACCCACTCAGGTGTTCACACAACACACCTGAGAATGGTTCTTGACAGCTCATTCACACTCACCTTGTCCCTAAACCCAGTCTGGAGAGAGTCCTTGTCAGCTCCTCATCTAAAATGCAGTCTTGGCTCATCTTTTCAGCCCACTCCACGCTGATTTATTTTGCCATCACCTCTTACCTCAGATACTGCAGTAGCTTCCTAAATGATATCCCACTTTTCCTCTTGCACCATCTAATTGCTTCCTTATCTGGCAGCCGGACTGATCCTTTATAAACAGAAATCTGGTCCCATCACTCTAGGGTGTAGAATCCTGCAGCTTCTAAGCACATTGAGATTAAATTCCAAGTCCACGACACAGGCTGAGCAGCATGGTCTGGCCTCTGGATGCATTCCCAGCCTTGTCTCTTGCTGCTTTACTTGCTTTTTCTCTCCCCTCATGGCAACTTCTAATGTTTCTTTATAAAACTTTTCAAATTAGAAGGTTTTCATCTGTGTATTAACAGCTAGATTCATCAGATCCCCAAATCCTTAAGTACAGGTATGATCCATCTTTTTTCCACCCATGTACCTCTGCGTGGTCAACAGATAGCCAAGCACGGGAGCTTGTAGATAGTCAGTCATCATTATGGGTAAAGGAAAGTAAAAGGAAGTAGAATTTCAGAATTTGTACACATAGTAAAACAAAGAACTGGAATTGAAACACAGGTCTCCTGGTTTCTACTGCTTCTGGTTTCATCCTTTGTAGTACATTGAAGAATCTAAGGTTAGAGTTTTGAAAAATGAAGAATTTTTAGGGAAGAGAATAAAGAAGACTTAAGGACAGCAGGGTATTCTGATCACATATGCAGCCCATGAAACACTTGGAAGGTAGTTGAAATCACAAACCAGTGCAATGTGCCTGGTAATGTTGACATTTGTGGTATGTGTGTTTATACTATGTAAATAGAAGCGTAACAGTGAGGGCAATTAGATATAAATGTGTGCAATGATTTTTCTACATGTACTGAAATGATCGTGCTTTTTATCTTTTGTTCTGTTAAAGTAATGGACCATAGTGATTGATTTGCGTATGATGAACCATCTGTGCGTCCCAAACTTTTGTGATGAAACCAGCATCAACCGATACCAACACAGGACAGACAATACAAGAACAGAAAATTACAGACTGATATTCATAAACATGGATGCAAAAATCCACAGTTAAATACTAGCAATATTGTGAATTCAATAGCACATTAACAGGGTCATATACCAAGAGGAACACCTTTTTTAAAATAATAGTAAAAAATAATACGAGTGCAACTATTAGGAATCTGAAAATTGATGAATAGGCAAGAGGAGAGGAGAATGTGAACTCCTATGCCAAATAAACATATGGGGAAATTTCAGAGAAAAGTATGAACTAGCTGAACTTTTCTCATTCCTTGCACTGCTGAATTTATAAGAAGTGGTGTTGGCCAGCAGTATTATTTTCATAATTCCATTTATGGTCATAAAGTAGGAATGTCAGTAAAAACAGTAAATGATAATAGCAGTTATATATGTATGTGTCCATAACATATGCATCTATGTAGAGATGTATCAATTTTAGATATTTTATATACACAGATTATATTCTTTTGTACATATAATTATGCATTATATATAATATAAGAGTAATAAAGTGCATGTGTTATATTTAGTATTTGCATCCATATTGATGTGTATTTACGTGTATATTTATATGTTATATACACACAATAAGATTTCTTTAAATATTTTAAACAATTTCTTAAGACTTTGTTCTTAAGTTTTTAATTCCAGTTAGTTAACAGTGTTATATCAGTTTTCCATAGACATATAGTGATTTAACACTTCCAAACAACACCCTGTGCTCCTACAGACAAGTGCCCTCCTTCATCCCCATCATTTACTTCACCCATCCCCCCACTCCTCTCCCCTCTCGTAACCATCACTTTGTTCTCTATAATTAAGAGTCTCGATTTGTCTTGCTCTCTTTCTCTTTTTTTTCCTTTTGCTTGTTTGTTTTTTAAATTCCACATATGAGTGAAATTGTATGGTATTTGTCTTTCTCTGACTGACTTATTCCCTTAGCATTATACTAGGTAGTCTCTAGTTCCATTCATGATGTTGCAAATGGCAAGATTCTTTTTTATGGCTGAATAATTTTCCATTATACATACGTGTGTGTGTGTGTGTATGTGTGTGTATCTACCTACCTACCTCATCTTGTGTATCCATTCATCTATTAGTGGACTATTGGGCTTCTTCCACTACTGGGTATTTACCCAAAGAAAACAATAACACTGATTCAAAGAGATACATGGACCCTGATGTTTATAGCAGTGTTATTTTACAATAGCCAAAATATAGAAGCAGATTTTAATATATATTTTTATGATTTTATTTATTAATTCATAACAACACAGAGAGAGAGGCAGAACAGAGACACAGGCAGAGGGAGAAGCAGGCTCCTTGCAGGGAGCCTGATGCAGGACTCAATCCCAGGTCCTGGATCACACCCTGAGCCGAAGGCAGGTGCTCAACTTCTGAGGCATCCCACTTCTCCACAGATTTTGAAAGACACAATGCAACCCAAGGTTGTTTTCTCTCTCCCCTTCTGATAGCTTTTGTTGGTTCTCATGCTATTTTAAAATAATTTTTTCACAATAAAAGTTTGCAAAAGATATTAAAAACAATATTTTTGTGTTTTGCATGTAAGATCTAGCAAAGTTGTTTTGAAAATTTTTATCGAATATTAGTTGACCATAGAGTTGAGGGTCCACTTCTGGGTTCTCTATTCTGTTCCATTGATCTATGTGTCTGTTTTTGTGCCAGTACCACACTGTCTTGATGACCGCAGCTTTGTAGTACAACCTGAAATCTGGCATTGTGATGCCCCCAGCTATGGTTTTCTTTTTTAAAATTCCCCTGGCTATTCGGGGTCTTTTCAGATTCCACACAAATCTTAAAATAATTTGTTCTAACTCTCTGAAGAAAGTCCATGGTATTTTGATAGGGATTGCATTAAACGTGTAAATTGCCCTGGGTAACATTGACATTTTTACAATATTAATTCTGCCAATCCATGAGCATGGAATATTTTTCCATCTCTTTGTGTCTTCCTCAATTTCTTTCAGAAGTGTTCTATAGTTTTTAGGGTATAGATCTTTTACCTCTTTGGTTAGGTTTATTCCTAGGTATCTTATGCTTTTGGGTGCAATTGTAAATGGGATTGACTCCTTAATTTCTCTTTTTTCAGTCTCATTGTTAGTGTATAGAAATGCCATTGATTTCTGGGCATTGATTTTGTATCCTGCCACGCTACCAAATTGCTGTATGAGTTCTAGCAATCTTGGGGTGGAGGCTTTTGGGTTTTCTATGTAGAGTATCATGTCATCGGCGAAGAGGGAGAGTTTGACTTCTTCTTTGCCAATTTGAATGCCTTTAATGTCTTTTTGTTGTCTGATTGCTGAGGCGAGGACTTCCAGAACTATGTTGAACAGCAGTGGTGAGAGTGCATGGCCCTTGTACTCTTGCTTTTGAGTTGACTACTGAGTTGAACACTTTCCAATTGATTTCTTAATTGATTGGAGAGTAATGTAAATGAAATTATGAATGTGTTGTTAGTAATAATCACTAACATTAAAGGGTCTATTATTTATTAAGCAATTATTAACATTAGGCCTTGTTTTAAATACTTTATATGCTTAGATGCCTATCCACCTCCTTGTGCACTTTGAGGGAGATTGTACTATTTTTAGTTTGCAGATACAGTAACTATAACACAATGAGGTTAAGTAATTTATATGAATTTATACAACCAGCAAACGAAATAACATTTGCAGACATGGTCTGGCCTCAGAACCCTGAGAAATTAATACTTGTAAAGGCAATTGCCTGACAATTAGGGGACATAACTATCATTTTAATTTTAGAGCAGTCTAGACTGCTCCCTTAGATACTTGAACTCACTCAGAACACAGGGAGGTGGAGATGACAGACGTTGTGCAGATATAGATGGCCCTTCCCTCCGAAGCAATTTTTTTTTTTTACCATTGAATGTAAATTTATTCACACTCTCACAACTCATCCTTATTTGCTAAGCAGACAAAAAGCCGCTAAAAACCCCAGCTTGGGGCAACAGGAGGGAAAGGCCATGGTGAATGTTGAGATATAAATATATTTTTAAAAATCCATTCAAAGAGTTCAAATTTCTCTATTAACCACAAATCACTATTTTAGTTCATGACTAACATGTAAGGGAAGTCTCGGTTCTCCCGGCGATGTGAGTAGAGAACCCTCCATTTACTCCACTGAATGACATTGATAGTTTGGTCTTACAAAACTGTCCGTCTTACCTTGTCAATGACGAAGCACTAGCAATATATAATCTGATAAGAAGCCCATTATTTTCAAACCAAAGCTGCAGGTAAGAGGGATCTCATAAGTCGAGATTCCAAGTATAAGTTGGAAAGAATATAAATTATGGTAAATTAATAGCATCGGTTTCACAGTTAAGTTAAATGATGGAAGTACCCCTGGGATAGTTTCTTAGGTTAGAGTGTTTGAAGGACAAAACCTATCAGTTACTGGAAGAGCATCTACCCCTCACTCCCTTCCAGCCACACAGAAGCTGGACTTTATGTGAGCCAGAAGTTTACCTCTCCCATGGTAACACAGAGATTTTAAGGTTGGTCGTAGTTGTGGTCTCAACTAGTAAATCCAGTGTGCAAGGTGTGGTTCCATGGCATACCTGGTACCTGTGTGGAGTGCAGGGAGGTCATGGGAGAGTCGGAGTTCAAGTGTGTGATGTCAAGAGCATCGAGGGGGGATGCATTAGAACCTCTAGGAACCTAGACAAAGCTGCCTCCCAACCTGCACTTGACCTTCATTTTTAGGGTTCCAGTGGATATATTAGGGAACTGATGAGGGATCCAGGTCAATGGCTTTTAGGAGTGAATGTGAGCATTTAGATAGCAATTTCCACACCTTATTAGCAAACCAGGAAGTATTACATTGACTTTAATAGATTGGCTTTAAAAAATGAGGGTGAAACAATTACTCTATGCCTCTGAAATCAAATTCAAAGTAAGCTACTGTATTGTATGGCCATGTGGGGGGCCGCAAAGAGTACACAGTGCATACTAAGAAGCTGTCGTCTTGACCCGCTCCCTCAGGAGTGACCCAGCAGGGCCATGTTCGTTTAGAAATAATAGGAGGCTGTTTACATTATTTTTGGGATTCCTTATTGACTTCCTCTTTGTTTCCTTTAATTGATTTTTCTAGTCTAATATATTCTTAAAAGTGTTCCATGGAGAGAAAGCTGTGGCCTAAAGATTTTCTTTTCTTAGCATTTTGTTGTTGTCACTACCTGAGAAACAAAACAAAACACAACACACACTATTTTTGCGATCTGTGAGTGCTGCAGATTTTTCGTCTTCTGAGTCGATTGTAGTTCCTAATGTTTTGGAGAGAGCAGTGCTCTACTTGTCCATGTGCCAAGTGCCCAACACATGTTTCCTTGTATTTTATACTGCTTTTTGAAATACAAAATCAGAATTGAATATGCATTATTGCTGAGTTTCTGAACTTTACCAGGGAAAAACAAATCACAGTGTACAGATAAGAATTATGTTAGTTATGGCATGTTTTAATTAATGACTATAGATATACGTTATTTGTGTTTATTTTATAAGTAATGTATTGCTGTAGGAACATGGGAAAATGCAAGAAAAAAGAACACGAAATCACCTTTTGTATTGTATTAAAAATATTTCCCATTAATATTTTTTAGGTCATTGTACAGCTTTTTCTGTGTCTGTATACATATTAACGTTGAAAAAATTGATCATTCCTGCCCAAATTACTTCTAGGTTTCTTATTTTACTATTCAAAAACTTACATCATAAACTTTCCATCAATAAATACTTTGATTCATTATCATCCTTATTTGCCAGCTAATATTCCATTTTCAGATATCTCATAATTAATCATTTAACTGGTACCTATTATTCAACATTTTGTTTTCAGTGATTCATTACTATATAGAATATGTCTATGAATCTCATATACACCCAACACTGGAGCCCTATTTTAGTGTACTTATTTGTGTTTTTTCATTTGACTCCTCTTATATGACAAGGAAATGCATTATGACTCCAGACAAGTGCCAGCGATCTTAAGAGTACAGATTCAGGAGTTATATCTTCTATACATGAACGATTTGCTAGCTGTGTGAACTTGGGCAAGTTGTTTATTTTTTCATATTAATTTATCACTATAATGTGTGGTGATATCAATCTTTTAAAAGTGTTGAAAATATTATATGGGTTCATTCAGAAAAACTAGTTATAAACTTTTGGTTCCAAAAAAAAAAAAAAACATTGGATCACGTAAAGTCTAGTTATTGTTTTTTAATTAATAAGAGAAAGAGTATTAAAAATTAATATGGTGCAGTGAAAAAACACTGACTACAGGGAATTGAAACTGTTGACAGACAAGTAGAAGCCAAAGACACAAGCCTCACAACACTGAGAATCCCAGTCAGGACAGGGACCAATTTTAATTCACTACAGTGAATGAAGCAGGTGGAAACATGTATGGTTATTTCCAATTAAAAAAAAAAAAAGAACATGGTGTCCTAGAGTGAAGACCAGGGTGTTGCTGTTCAACAATTTTTTTAGATTATTTTGTTAAATTAAAATTGCTGACTCAAGAGCTATGCGTAATTTGCTGGCTTTTCATTCCTAGTGCCAAACATAGGAGCCTTTAATATGGGCTCAGGTATGTACGCCCTGACCAAATACAAAATGAAATATATTTTTGTTTTACTTTATATCTATATATGTATATATATTATATATACATTTATTGAGATATAATTGACATACAGCATATTAGTTACAGGTATACAGCATGATTTAATATTTATATGTCTTGTGTAGCGATCACAAGTCTGGTTAAAATCCATCACCCACATAGTTACAATTTTTTTTTTCTAGTGATAAGAACTTTTAAGATCTACTCACTTAACAACTTTCAGATTCTCAATACAGTCTTATAAACTATAGCCGCCATACCGTACGTTACATCCCAGTGACTTGTTTATATCTGTTCTTCTTGAATTCTCTATCACTTTTCTAAGGCTTACATGTTTATTTTTTCTTTTCAAATTATTAAATGTATAGAAAATAAACCTACAATTTAAATCTACCAAAAATTTACTCCATTTTTGCCTTGGTTTATTTTTTTATTCTTTTACTCAGATTTATTTTTATTGATATGAAAATATATTAATGTATATTAACATATTAATAATTGGGTTTTAAGTCAATCTTTTCCCCTGCTATTTTCTTTATAATTTTAAGATTACAAATTATACTTGAAAGACTAATATCAACCCAATATTTCTTCTGGCTTTTTAATATTTATTTTAAATTTTAATACAGTGGAATTCATTTTGGATATTCTATAAATAATTTTATTTTTTCCAAGAAAGGAACAGTATTTTTTAAATTAGTCCTTTAAAAAGGAAATTATTCATTTACTTGAGAGACCATGCAAGAGAGAGAGAGGGAGGGGAGAACAGAACCAGGGAGAGGGAGAAGCAGACCCCTGCTGAGCAGAGAGCCCAATGTGGGGATCAATCCTCAGAACCCCAAGACCGTGACCTGAGCTGAGGCCAGACGCTTAACCTACTGAGCCACTAGGTGCCCACAAACACTAAATTCTGTGCCTACTTTCATCAATTACATTGTCTTTTATTTTCCTTCCTCATTTAAGAGTTCATCTTCATCATAATTTAAATTATACCATATATATGTATGCTTATTCCACTAGAAGAGTTTTCCTTCTCATCTTTCAGTAATATCACATCACAGCACTTTACCCATTTACTGATAATTGATATATATTATGGTTTAAACACATTAATATCACACATTTCGGACTAGAAGCCAATGACTTTTGATGACGTTTACAGTCTAGTAACCACTCTTTCAGTAAAGGTATAGAGATGCCTTGTTCAATACTGTGGCATCTACTGAACAGATGAAGTATTGCCAATTAAAATTCAAGATAGCCTGTAGTATACAATGTGTATCAGATGTTGAAACTTTGTGTAAAAAACGCAACGTATATCATTAATTCTTAAAATGTTGATTATGAGTTGATAATATATACGAGTTGATAAAATTTTGATTATGAGTTGATAATATTTTGGATACATTTTACCTTCTGTAAAAATGCAACATATATCATTAATTCTTAAAATTTTGATTATGATTTGATAATATTTGGATAATATTTTGATAATGCTTGTTTCACTTTCACACGTTTAAATGAGAGAAAAGTGTAAGTTGCGTATATGGCCTGCATTATATTTCAGCGAGCCAGTGTTGACCGAGATCATTTTCACCTCTCCAGGTATTATCTATCCCTATAGGTTTTTTTTTCTACCTATTCTAGAAATTCATGTAAATTAAATCATGCTATATGTACTTTCTTGTGTCCAGATTGCTTTGCTCCGTTTCTCTTTATTTTTGTTTGTTTGTTTGTTTGTTTATCCCTGTTGCTATATACATCAAGGTATGAATATATCGCCTAGGTTTATAAGTCTATTTGCTGAGAAGCATTTGGGTCGATTCTAGTTTTGAGCTCACAGGGATAAAAGCTGCTATAGCCAGGGGTGCCTGGGGGGCTCCGTTGGTTAAACCTCTGCCCTCAGCTCAGGTCATGATTTCAGGGTCCTGGGATCGAGCCCAGGGTCCAGCTCCCTACTCAGCGGGGAATCTGCTCTCCCTCTGTCCTCCCTTCCGCCTCTGCTCTTGCACTCTTTCACTCTCTCTCAAATAGATAAATATTCTTTTAAAAGAAGAAGAAGAAGAGGAAGAAGAAGAAGGAGGAGGAGGAGGAAGGAGGAAGGAGGAAGGAGGAAGGAAGAAGGAAAAACAAGAAGAACCAGAAGCCACTACAGCTATACATACACAAGTCTTTATGGACATATATATTTTTTTTCCTTTAGGAAAAGTGAAATATCTGGGTCATATGGTAGGCATATGTCTAACTTTATAACAAACTGCCAAACTGTTTTCTAGAAGTGTTGTACATTTCACATTCTTGCAGAATGTATGACAGTTCCTATTGTTTGGCATCCTCACTTGGAATTGTCTATCTTTGATGTTTGCTATTTTTAGGGTGTATGAGGAAGTGTATCATTATGGTTTTAATTTTACTGCTGACATCATTTCAGGTACCTGTCGTCTATCTTCTTTTATGAAATGTCTGTCCACATAATTTGCATATTTTTTATTGGAAGGTTTATCTTACTATAGCATTACAAGAATCCTTCTTATAATCTGGATATAAGATCTTTGCAAGATGTACGTGTCAAAAATATTTTCTCCCAGGATATGGAGTGCATTATCATCTTCTGAATTGAAGTTTAATTTTGATAAAATCCAATTTATGGTTTTTTTTTAATGTAGTTAGTAGTTTTTCCCTGATCCTGTCTCAGAATTCTATGGAAAAAATACATATATATGATCCTCAAAATTTGCCTGCTTTCTTGTTTAAGTCTGTGATCCTTTTTTGAATTGATATTTGTCTCAGGTTGTGTTTAATTTTTCCCATGCAGATACATAGTTTCTCCACTATCATTTGTTAAAGGAATATGCTTTCTATTAACTTTAACTAAGATAAGCGACCATATATATGTGTGTGTGTCTCTTTCTGAACTCTCTTACTCCATTCCTTGTTCTTTATTTCTGTGTATGTGTGATAAGAGCAAACCATAAGATCCTCCCGGTTAATTTTTAAGTGTACAGTTGAGTCTTGTTAACTGTAGACACCGTGTGACACAGAAGATCTCCAGGACTTATTCACATTATACAACTGAATCTCTGTACCCTTTGATCAACACCTCCTGCCACCCTCGTCCCCCAGCTCCTGCTAACTACCATTTCACTGTCTGTTTCTGTGAATTTGACAGTTTCAGATTTCTCACCTAAAATCAGTGTTTTCTGTGTGTGTGTGTGTGTGTGTGTGTGTGTGTGTGTGTGTCTGGCTTATTTCACTTAGCTGCTGTGACTTAGGACAAACATAAGTGATGCAGATCAAAAAAGCTAGCTGCTGTATAAAGAGAATGAAATGCTCCATTTTTGACATTTCAGGTTATTCTTCATCATAACAATAATTTAACTATACTGGGAAAATCCAGATAATGTTCTATTTACCACTACACCTTCCATGAACTCTCAATTTCAGACACAGTGGCTGCTTTTTTATGTTTCCAAAGGAGCACTCCTACTGCTGCTTCGTATTTCAATATTTGGCCTTATTTCCTGGTGTCTAATTACTGCTACAATCCAACAACAACAACAACAACAACAAAATGGGGAGGGGCATTCACTATATCAAAACAGGTTCAGAGTTTCAAAATTTTGGCAATGACTATTGCTTAGTGAATGTCTGCTATGACTTAGGCTAAGTGTCTCTCTCTGTCTCTATCTCTGTCTATGTCTCTGTCTCTCTATATGAACCATTTGGTTACATACATCAACTCACTTCACCATCATGAAAGCACTAAGATCCCTCTATCTTAATCTGCATTTTAAAAATGATAAGAAGTCAAGTTGATATATTTTTTGTTTCACTTATGCATAAAGTGTCTATGGTGTATCTATTATTTTGTGTTTTGTCCGTATATGTTCTGATAGATTCTAGAGATATGATAAGAGAGATAAATATCCTAAGTTAACGGAGTAGTGAGTCGGACAATAAGTAGGCAAACCAGTAATAACGACAACACAAATACACACACACCCATATATGCATGCAAGAGTAAGGATGGGCGTGCGCAGAAATACAGACTGTGACTATTGGAGTTTTCAGATATGTTTGAAAATACTTTGACATTCTTCTAAGAGGAGATTCCAAGCTGATCTCAGTGACTTACTTATGACTAATGGGAAGCATTGAGGGTGATGCTGTGTGATTTCCAGATATCATGGAGTTTCCTCTCAGATCTGTTGGGGTAAGTTCACCCTGGGGCAGGCCAGGGACCATAAAAAAGTCTGACTACTTGAGGCCATTGTTTAGGGAAGCTTCTGCTCCCACTCCCAGTCTCCGGCTGGGAAATCATGTGCCCCACTAAAATTCAGAGGCTATAACACTATTTGGAAGAAATAGACATACTTGGGGTGGGGGGAGCAGTCTTTCCCATAATACAAATATAACCCAAGCCCTTAACAGTAGTATAGGATTCTCTTAATTCTTTATTTTTGCTTATTTTAGTCTCCTGGATATCTTCGCTTTGCTTTTTCAAAGTGCCCTGGGTCAGCCTGTTCTAACAGAAACCCCTGTCACTCCAAAAACGTGTGCTTTCTATGGTCATTGATTAAACATGACACTGTGCTAATTATGTAGTGAACTTTCTGTTCCCCAATTTGAAAAATCCCGTCTGCGATCGCTCAGTCATGAAGGCTGGAGATACTCATTCACTTGAGGAGTATTGATTCATCATGTACTCCGTGATAGGGCGATATGCTTGGTACTGTGGATATAGCGGTGAACAAAGTACAGGATGCCTTTATGGAACATACGTTTAGTGGGAAGACAGGCAAGAAACTAAAAAAAAGCAACATACAGTGAGACGTATGATGGTAATTGATACAGGGACACAGGCAAGTGCAAGAGAGAGCGGGGCGTCTGTGGTTAGGGATGGCATTTTTTTATTAGGCTGGTCAGGGAATAATTCACTAATAAATGACCTTTGCATAGGGACCTGAGGCTGTGGGAGAGAGGGAGCCATGCTTAAACATAGCAGGAGAGCATCACAGGTGTATGGAGCAGAACACGCAAGAATTAACTAATAAATGAACTTTGCACAAAGACTTGGGATTGAGAGAGGGAGCCGTGCATGCGTGTGTAGGGTAAAAGCATTACAAGTGTGTGGAGCTGAACACAAGGAAGCCTGGAGGCAGGATTCTGGCTAGAGGAGTATGAGCTAATAGAAAATTAGGTTGGAGAGACTGTGTGGAGTTAGATCACGAGTCCTTGTAAGAAGTTGTAGGAAGAAGCCACAGCGACCTGGACTGTGTAACTTAGCTGGGAGCTTGAGAGCTTTCAGTTTTCCACCCATCAACCTCATAGCGTCACCTACTATGTAGCATTCAAAATCTCCAATGGATGGCGGGGGAAAAAATATAAAGATATTGAAAGAAGGAAAAGATATTGCAGAAGAACAATGATCACAAAGCTTTAAATACAAAATTGGAAAGAAGCCATTTTTATTCACATGGATGGTAGCCATGGGGGAAAATGATTATCAACTCAGAATGTCTCTAAAGTTCTTGACACACTTAACCGTACAATAAATAGTCAATATGGGCAAAGGTCTGAAAAATGAATTATATTTTGCTGAGCTATAAATAAGGAATGTAAATTGAGAAATCACAGTGGGGAGCAATTTGACAGTTACTCATAAAATTAAAGGTTCTAGTCAACAACCCACTTACAAGGCACACGGACATGTACACAGATGAAATGTGCAAATAGGTTTGAGCTTCATATTTTTTTGAGCTTCATTTTAATAGTAAAAATATTGGAACAATCTAAAGCAAAAGAGCAAAGGCAAAGTGTGGCGATCTTGCACGATGGAATGCTATATATAACAGTCTGTCATATCAAAATTAATATAAAAGATGATGACTTTCATGTCTCAACATGACCAATTGTCAGAAAGATAGTGTTGAATGGAAATTTCTAGGTATAAGAAGGTACATAGAGAATGGTATCTTTTTTAATAAACATGTTCAAGCAAAAGGAGCAAAAAGGGGCTATATTTTGCTTATAGATGTATAGTGTATAGAAAAATTGTGTTGAACATAGTTACATCAGGGGAATATAAGTTTGAAGATTAAACTTCATCTTAATGTTTTGATTTTTCCTTAATAAAAGGTATATGCTAATACATTGTATTTCTCAAAATTGGTCAGTGGATTCAAAGGTAATTGTATAATCATACCGTTTTATCTGGAGTATTTCATACTATAAAATTAAATTAACGTAACATGATTTTAACTAACCACATATATAAGATATATGATATTTAGATAAACACATTGTATATTATATATATAAATTTGTTAGTTTATGCTTGACACATTTTGAGTAAATAAAATGAGTTTAGCTATACATGCATTATGCATATGATAGACCATGAATATAATATGTGTGTACATAGTATGTATAATATGCATTATATATTATATATACATGTACAGTTAGTTGTAAATGCAGGTACCTAGTGTTGCAAATAATTGTTTCTCCCTGATTTGCAGGAAGAAACAATGTGGGTTGAAGAGAGAGATTTAGTCGTTAAGGTTATATACAGGATCTAAAATAGTTCAAAGTATCACAAAATATATTTTGAAAGACACTAGCTCTATGACATGCTACACATATACAGAAAAGAGGATTATGTCTGCAAATACATGAGGGAAATCTCACATTGTATTTTATCCTCTTGATTTCCCAAACACATGAACAAAAATTATTTTATCTTTGGTAGTGTCGGAAATACTGTTACCCAAAATGAAAACATGCATTTATTTACCAATGTATCATTACATGCTATATGCCAGATATTTAGCTCTTTAACAATTGTTAACTTCTATATCACCCGTTCTCCCTAAACTTATTGATCAAGTGAAAATTGCTCTTGAACTCTTGTGTAAATGCAGTTTAATCCTAATGTAACTCTCCTTTAACCTCAGTTAAATAACAAGCATTTATAAAATGCTGAAATATAAAATATTTTATATTGGCAACTATATAATTTGTGATGCTAAATTAAAAAAAAAAAGTAAATCTACACTGTCAATTACAGCCCACATGATTTCCTAAATAATTTATCTTGTATATGTAGGAGTTCCATTGTCAGACATTGTAAGGTGAATTCTTGGCTTACAAAACAACAGAAATAAATAACTTTTCTAGATCTTTTCTAGTTATTTCCTATACTGTAACGTTTAGGAATATTCTTATACTTTTTATTGAATTTTATACTGCTGCATTTAGTTTTTGTGTCCATATTTTCTTTATTTAGCCATTATAATCTTTAGAAACCACAGGCTATGACTTTTTTAATAATGTAAATGTGCTTAAAGCCTTACACAATATTATAGATATGTCATATAATTAACATTTACTAATGAATATTGAATGAATTCATGAATGAACTTTTTGAGGACAAAACCTGGAAATATATTTTTATTCACCTGTATGATGAAGACAATAGCACCTACTGGTATTGTTTTTATATATAAAGGAGACGGGACTGTATCTCGCAAAGGATATGTACTTGATAAATAACAAGATATTTTAACGTTAGCGTATGAATAAGATTCACGAAAGGCCCATTACTCATGTATAAATCCTATCATTTTTCAAATTCCTCTAGTAAATGTTTTCCTGTCTTCTGAATTCAAGCAGGATGTCTGTCATTGTACTCACTGTAATGACCTTGCGTTAATGTCCCAAGGTGAACACGATACATGGAAGTAGGACTGTACAACTCCTGTCGAAGTCTAAGAAGTGAGACAGAAGGATTCCTAATAATATGTGGGGAGGGGCTGGGCAAGGGGCAGAGATCATAGGCTTGCATGGAGCCCATCTGGTAAATGACTTTTCCTTAATGGAAACCTGTTTGGCTTTACCAGCCAGGAATTTCTCATTGAAGTGGTATTAAGTTTGGAATGTAAGAGCAACGGCCAATGCAGATGGATTTACTATGAGTTGTAGTTATTTAAAATCTAGGCTATTATTATTATTATTATTAATAATAATTATTATTTCACTCTAGCTGCTTTGAAAGTTGAAAACACCTAATGTAATAATATGTAGTTATCTGTGTCTTACAAATGTTAATCCTTGCCTTTTATGATTTTATCCTGTACGATCCGCTCTTCCCGTGGCCATCGCGTGCTGTGGAACCCGTTTCAGAGAGGTTAAGAGTTTTCTTACCTAATGCCTCGTTAGTACCTGGTGGAATCAGGATGTGGACAGGAAGCCTGTCAGACTCTCAAGCTCACATTCTCTCCATTGCTGCGTCCTGCCTTCCTGTTACGTAGAGCAGTGCAGCAGCTTAATTAATTAATTTATTAATTTTATTTATTTTTTTATCAGCTTAATTTATGATTCTGGCACATAAACCAGCAAAACCTTTCAAAATGGGTCTATTGAGATTTGTCCATACTTATTAGGTAAAAACAAAGTCAACGCAGTCCCTAACAGCAAAGGACTTTCATTCAAATGCATTTTGCATTTCTAAACCAAGTGTCAGATCCAAAATTCTCAGACCCCACAAAGTATCAAGCTGCTGCCTAGGATCGTGAGGCATTTAGGGAAATTCAATGTTGTACATCTGCAGATATAGACATATCTTCCATGTTTGTGGGCAACGTGAAGGAAAAGCCTAGTCTCATCAGCTTTCCTGGTCAACTGAGTAAGGCCCAAAGTTACAGGAAGGTTTAGGTTGCCTTCTCCATGCAGAGCTAGGAGAAAAAATGATTTACATCATTATGAATGGATCTGCCCCTGTATACCTGGGAGGTGGGGAGAATTAGTACCATCCTCATTTTACAGTCCAAGAAACTGAGTCACAGGGAAGTTCAGTAACTTATTTCGGAATGTACCGGGCAAGGAAGTGGAAGTAGCCTCATGAGAATTCAGAAACCCTGGTGCCAAGGTCTTGACCATTATCCTGCTATGTTGCCTTCGCCGTATCGTAATCTATCCAGAAGGACATCCCTTTTTATTGCCTAAATATGGACTTGCTTTTCTTCACAGTCTCACTAGATTACACCCCAAACATGTCCATTTTGCCCCCACCTACCTCCAGGGCAAGGTGTTTTTTTTTTCTTTTTTAAAGTCTTTATTTATTCTGAAACACAGAGACAGACAGAGACACAGGCAGAGGGAGAAGCAGGCTCCCTACGGAGAGCCCAATGCAAGACTCGATTCCAGGACCCAGGGTCATGACCTGAGCAAAAGGCAGACGCTCAACCACTGAGCCACCCATGGGCCCCTCCTCCTGTTTTTCATGTAAAAGGACACATTGCCACCATTCTTCTCTCTCTGCTCCCGTCGAGGTTTCCATTTGCACCTGCACTTTGCTCTGGATTTCATCTTTCTTTTTCTCTCTCTCTCTTTTTTTTTTTTTTTAAGGCTGAGACATAGGCAGAGGGAGAAGCAGGCTCCATGCAGGGAGCCTGATGTGGGACTCGATCCCGAGACCAAGGATCAGACCCTGAGCCAGGGGCAGGTGCTCAACCTCAACTGCTGAGCCACCCAGGTGTCCCGGATTTCATCTATTTTGAGTGTTTAATTTGTAGCTAGAAATTTTAATGATGAAAAAGAAAAAAATGTGAAGATATCAAATCATTTAATCATTCTTCATCTGTGAGGCAATATCTCAAAACAGTTTCAGTAAAACTCAATCTTATGTGAAGAGAAGATCAATAAACCACCAATTAATTAAAACTTATTTAATTGATCCGTTGGCACTTACATAGAGCCTGGTTTCAGACAACTTGGGTACTGCTTATGTTATCTGTCTTTTTGTTCTTTTGATTTTCATGATCATAATTTAAGGAGAATCTAGCTCATGCATGTATTTCTGTTTTCTGATATCTTCTATGGAGTTATCGGTACTTATTTCTGCCGTTATATGTAAATTTTATTTATTTATTTTTAATTTTTTGTTTTATTTTATTTTATTTTATTTTCATATGTAAATTTTAAACAATTTTTCTCAACTGTGACTCGGAGTAACACATTTATTTGTGAAGTTTTTTTGTTCCTTCTAAAGGCATTTTATTTTTTAATTTTTTAAAGGCATTTTAAATCTTTGATTTAATCAGTTGATTTTATATTATTCAATAAGCACAAACTCAGCAGATCTGATTTGACCACTGGTAGCATTATTCTCTGTTAAGAAGTATAAGCTCCTCCAGTTGTGCCATGACAGTCCCTATCCCAGCCTTTGCCCAAAGTCGGCATAAAATGTGACTTGAAAGTAGCTATAACCCATATTTTAATTTAGGAGCCATTCTGAACAACCTAGACATTGTGGTCATATAGAAAACAAGAAGAGATCGCAATAATGCTAAGGGAAAGAAAAGGTAAATTTTATCTCTAGTGAATTTGCAGCTGGTGATGGAAAATCATTTCACTCTTCAGGGACATTATTGAAGCGGAAATGAAAAAAAGAGTCAACATGAACCAGGCTAGATGCAGTGCTATTTGGTAGATTAGATAAACCAAGAGGGGAAAAAAAAATACAGAAGCAGTGCAAAGGATTTCCAGGAAAAAAAAATATTTTCTTTTGTTTTTTATTCTTTAATCAGATATATTTAAATATATTGTGAAAAATAGTGTAGAATATAGTGGCAGCCTAATTTAATATGTCAATAAAATAATTTTTAAAAAGTCATGAAAACGAGATGCTATTGTTTTACAAGAAATGGGAAAATTATTTCATGGAAAAAAAGTACTGGCCTAATAAGGATTCATTCTTATTTTCTGTTTAAGAAACACATAGATATTGGTTTTATACAATTAGGCTTCGACATGAGTCAGGGAGCATTGGTTCTGCAGCTACATCCAGATAAATGACAAATACCTCCTCTATTTGTGAAAGTGGACGTGGTACGTGAGGACACAGGTGACTTGACGGATGGTTAAAAGACCCGCACAGGAACCGCAGTTACGGATTGATGATTAGGTGGCAGAGGACCATTATTACCATTAGTTGTTGAACCTGCAGGGGTTTGCAGTCTCTTCCCCTTCTCCCTCCATTCCCGTCCTCGCTCTCTAAGTACAGCAGAGGCTGTGGCTGACCCCGGATTCCCATTTCCACGGCACAGGGGCGTTGAAAGGAGTTAGGTGACCTGGGAAAGGTAGACATGAGGACACAGCATCTTACCCTCCTGGGTTTTTACTTCCAAACACCCAAGATCCATTCCTGGAATTCCTTTCTAGGGGGGAGACCAGTATATGGGACTACACAGATCCTGCCCAGTTTTCAGCCTTTAAGTTCGTAAGTAGTTAAGGAGTTTCTATTAAAAACTGAGAAAGTTATATCAGAAAAAAAAACATGAACTGTTTTCCCTCCTACAACTTTACCAAGAAAGCTGGGGTCTTGGGTGATACATGACACGTAAATGCCCACTCTTATATGGAAGCATCTATACGTTGATTTATCATGCAGAGAGAAATGGACTGAATTTTTTAGTCTATGTCATGTGAGGGGAAAAAGGACTTGGGTTTTGAAATCAGACACAGCGTTCGACTCTATGAATCTTGGGTGTTGGGTACTGATGGTGAGGGTAGATGGCCCCGTGTAGCCCCACGTCTGATTGCCTGTGTCACCTTTTAGTGATATAACCCACCCCCTACACATCTCCCGGCTGTGGAATATCTTACCCAACATTCATTGGCCATGCATGACCATGGTTAAGGTGAGGCGACGTGCACGGTAGCGTGAGGGCCAAGTGTTGCTTTCATACCGGCCTTAAGATGGAAACTGTGCAGATTTTCCAATTTCTAATTATTTTGTCCTTTCCCTGTGGCTCAGACACGACCAAAGCAAGAATGAAAAAACTCAGACCCAGGCATGGAAGCCACCGAAGATGCCTTGCTAGCGATAGATTGCTTCCATCTGCACTCAGTGAGAGGAAGGGTTAGGGTTATATTGTATTTCACCTCTATCCGTTGCAGTGATTTATTCTCTATTTAAAACAATGACCTCAGGCAAGTTACTTCATCTGTCGGGTATTAGGTTCCCTCATTAGAAAAATGGAAGATTAAACCAGGTTTACAGTGGTGTTTTGATGAATGAATAACCAAAGGCATTATTCGACTTACACGTAGTGATATTATCCTATGACATTTAAGACTAGAGATTTTGGTGTTGTAGAGTTCTTGCTGCTTGTCTACCTTAGCTTTTCATTTGCTGTCTGAAAAAAAATAATAATAATAACTTGCTGTCCGACCTTGGTCGGATAACTCTCCATAGAGTCAGGTTTCCCCAGCTGTGGACGGTGTAGTACCCAACCGATACAATGAATATAAAAATAAAATTGTTAAAATATGCCCATATGTGTTATTAGACTTATGTAAGATATGTAAGATTTATTTATTTATTTATTTATTTATCTATTTATTTATTATATAATATAATATATGTATGATAAATATAATTATATATTAGTATATAATTTATTTATTTATTTATTTATTTATTTATTTATTTATTTATTTATTTATTATTCCTAACCACAAGGGAGCACACCTTTTGTGTATGCAGAGACCAAAGTTTTGAGTATACGGCCTAGACAGGAGAATGCATCCTCAGATCTTTGGAGATCTTTGGAGATCCCTGGAGGGATCTTTGCAGAATTCAAGGAGAAAGGGAAAGAGGAACCGGGTGTTCCTTCCCACGTCTGTGGCCAGGGATGAGATGCCAGGAAGAGAAGATGGGCCCTTATTAACTATAGAGCCCATGAGGGACTAGTGGGGAACAGGGCAAGTGTTATTCTCTGTTGGTGTCTTTGTGATGTCCTCTGTGTCTGTTGGGTTTCCATTCAGAATCACTTGTGAGTTTGTGCACCCTAACGCAAGGTGATTCTTCCCTAAGGATGTCTCCTGAGTGTAGCCGTAAGACTGGCGCGGAGGAAGGTGACAGGGCATCCATACATGGACCGTCTCATTGGGGGACAGCTATCAATATTAACGATTAAATACTACCTATTATAGATCTGGAATAGCAGTGACTCAAAAATACCTACTAGTTATGGACTAATAGTTACCTTAATATGAATATACTATGTAAACGTAGCCTTTGTCTCTACGCCCTATGCCGTGTGCTCAGAACATCAATGACCATAGCCACACCATGATCTTTTGGAATGATTTAATAAATGAATAACAAATAAGTATATATCAATGAGCTATCAAGTCTAGGATTAAGTAAATAAAAGAAGGAGCAAGGATGACTGAGGAAATGGATGAATAAATGTTTATCAAGGTATGAATTATGTAGATTCTTGAATGCGAAGAGTGTATAACTTCATGTTAACTTTTTTATTGCTTTCACTTTTTACCTATAATTGATATATATTGATATATAGTAAACTCACTTGAAGCATGAGATTTTGTAAGGTTTGGCATCTACACAATCAACTTCAAGCCATCTGCCACCCCAAACATTTCCTCATGCTCCTTGGGAATCCTCATCCACTCCTGTCTCTTCATCCCTAGGCAACCATTTATTTGCCCAGTGTTACTAATAAATTTGCATTTCCTAGTGTTTGTAATAAATGGCATCTTGCAGTAAGTACTCCGTTGTATCTAGCTTCTTGAAATCAGAATAATTATTTTGAGATTTATTAGTGTTGCAGCACCTATAAATGTGTGTTGTTATTGTTTTTTTGTCTTTTTCTGAACGCTCTTCCGCAATGTGTTTATCCACCTATAAATGGAGAGAGACTTGAACTGTTTGATGGGCTTGACTAGAGTAAATAAGTTGCTATTAAAATTTATAGACACGTCTTTATATGGACACATGCTTTCTTTTCTCTTAAAAAAATCCCTAGTGGTGTCAAGGTTGGATATATGGTAAATCTATGTTCATCGTTTTAAGAAATGGGCAAACTAGACCATTTTACATTCCCACCAGCAGCGTCTGTGAATCCAGTTTTCCTTCACATCCTTGCCAATATTTGATGTCATCATTCTTTGTAATCGTAAACGTTTTTAGTGGTATCTCATGGCGATTTTAATTGAATGTCGCTAATGACTAATAATCCTGAGCATTTTCCTTTGTGCTTGCATTTTTCTTTTATGGTATTGGACTGATTTCTTATTATTGATTTAGTTTCTTATATATTCTGTAAACAAGTTGTATATACATAATTTGTACAGAATTTCACCCACTGTTTGACTTCTCTTTTCATTCTCTTAACAGTATCACCCAAACAACAATTTCTTGAAATTTTTATTGAAGTCTAATTTATCAGTATGTTGAATATATTGATCGATTAGCACGGATTAGCAATATAAGCACAGATCATATTTCTAGATCAATTTTTTCCCTAACCCAAGGTCACAAATGTTCTCTTTAATTTTTTTTCTAAAGTTCTACAGTTTTAGCACTATGGTCCATTTGAGTTAATCGGTTCATATATGTGAGTTTTGGAGAAAAGTTCACTTAATTACATATGTATATCAGTAGTTACTGCTTCATTTTCTAAAAAAATGATGATCAGTTCTCCCTGCATTTCCTTTGTACATTTGCTGAAAATCAGTTAGCCATAGATGTATGGATCTGTTTCAGAATGTACTATTACTCATTAGTGTATTTGTCTATGTTTGTGCAATAGGACACCATCTTAATTACTGTACCTTTAAAATTAGTCTTGGAGTTAGTATTAAACCTCTATTTTTTTTCTTTTTCAATATTATTTTGTCTGTTCTTGGTTCTTTGCATTATCATTTGAAATTCAAGACCAGGTTATTGATTTGTAGAAAAAAATCCCACTGGGATTTTGAATTATATTAAGCCTATGGATCAAACTTGAAGAATACGCATCTTAAAATATTGCATGTTCTGTCCCATTGTTCAGTTATTTTTCCTTACAATAAGATTTTATTTAGTGTTTATGGCCACATTTAGTTTCTCTTAGTCATGTACTAGTCCTTCATGTCTTTTCAACACTTGTTCCTAATTACAAAATACTACTATTTTTAAAAATATGTTTGATATCCATTTTTGTTTGTTGGTTACTTGTATACAGAGATAAAAATGATTTTAATATCTTGAGCTCATATTTTTCCATCTGACTAAACTGACTTACAATTTCTAATAGAGTGTAGATTCAGAATTTTTTTTTACTTAGAGAATATGATCATCTGTGAATTATACAGGCTTACTTCTTCCTTTCTAATACAGAGACCTCATATTTATATTTTCTGCCCTATTTCCTTGTCTAAAACATTATATAAAATGTAAAATACAAATGGTGATAGCATATACCTTGGTTATGTTATGTTGTTATGAAAGCTTTCATCTTTCATAATTAATCACAAGGTTAGATGAAATTTTTCATAGATCGCCTCCAGGTTGAGTATACTTCCTGCTGTTTCTGGTTCTAGATGTTAGATTTTGGCAAACGCTTTATGTATGTCTATTGAAATATTTGTATTTTTTCATAGTTTGTTACAATGAATTACATGTGATTTTCAAAGGTTAAATCTGCATTGCGTTACTCAGATATTCTCAACTTGATCATAACGTATTAGCTTTTTAATACATTGCTCAATTTGATTTGCTTATATATTCTTTAGGATTTGTCTCTGTCCACAAATGACATTTACTTATATTTCCATGGCAATATCTTTGTCTTATGTTAGTATCAGAATAATGGTGGAATTACAAAATGAGTTGAAAAGTATTTTAGTCAAAGCTTCCAATTTTCTGGAACAGTTTGTCTTTATTTTTATTTATTTTTAAAGTTTGATTGAATTGGCCAGTGAAGCCATCTGAGCCTGAAGGTGTTTTCATATTGGATGATGGATATTCTTTTGAGAAAGTTCAAATTACAAATTCAAGTTTTAATAGGTTCAGGGCTATTTGTATTATGTATCTTCTTGAGTGAGATTTGATAATTTGTATTTTCAAGGAATTTGTTCATTTCATTGAAGTTGCTGAATTTATTGAAATACAGTCCATACTATTCTCTTATTTTATTTTTAGAATTAATAAAATTTAAATGATCTCTTATTCCTAATATTAAAAGCTTTTGCACTATCTTTTTCACTCAGTCTGGCTAAAATTCTATTAATCTTAATTATTTTAATTATTTTTTAAACATTCTTTATAAAAGATCCCTAGTGTTTTAAAGAACTTCAACTGTAAAACCTACTTTACTTTGGAAATATAGAAGACACCAAAGGTCAGTCTTCATGACAACTGAGAGCTATATTTAATTGGTGATTCTCTACCTATTTTTACTTTGATCAAGGGGGAATAGAACTTTCATCTCAATACCTTTCATGATACCAACAACTTGGACCATAATGCCTTTGAGACACAATGTCTAACTCGTTGTTCTATGTTTTTCGATGCTTTGGAAGCAAACAGAGGCCCATGCCAACCTACTTGACTCTTTCTTTCATTATTTGTCTCAGGCCATTATTTAGACATCACCTGTACTGGTATAACAGTACATTTGAGCCCAATCTATAATGACTAATTTGTCCAAATTGCATTACTTTTGCCTGTGAACCTCTAACATCTTTAATATGCATTGTGTAGAAAAAAACAAAATCAACAACAAGTTATCCGTGTAAACCTATTTCTGCATTATATTTTTGTATTTTCTTTCCCAACATGTGTGACTACAAATGTATTACGTTATATGATATTTTATTAATAACTATTTTTGAAGCACTGGTCTTTTTTTATTGAGCATTGTAGTAAGTGATTCACTGGCATTGCAATTCTTATTCCATGATTATTTTGACTGCTTCAATTATTATTCATACTTTTTAAGTTAAAAAAAATTGAAAATATAGGATATTTCCACTATCCAGTGCTACAAAGATATACTCCAAATTACCCACTTTATGGTCATGTTTTTAATATGGTGTTAATATAGTCACATATTAATGTGGTATCTATGTAAGAAAAGTCTGTGGGCTTATTTTATTTAAATGTAACCAGCTGTTCTTTGTCTACTAATTTTCTAAATTATCACACTGACAGCATATGACACTGTTCATCACTCCATGTTTCTTCCTCCATTTGACCATTGTTTATCGCTGGTCCCTGTGTGAATTCCCCCCCACACTCTGTTTCCTTTCTCTGTCCCTCCATCCTTCCCTTCTCTCTCTCTCCCTCCTTTTTTTCTTTTTCTTCAGTATTGAGTACTTATGAATAGATCATGTAAATAAGTAACACATAAGTCATTACTGATGCTTCCAGTCTATCTGTTCCCACTCTAGGTAGTGATCCCACCTCCACTGCATAAATGACGAGTTTCGTCAAATCTGATGCCTAATACTGTAGTGTTTGCCAGCCGCAAGGATACATTTGGAAGGTAGAAAAGAAACTTGCTTTGGCTTCTCTTTGATGCTGCTCACCAGGCCCCTACCTTCCAGTATACTCTTGCTTTCTTTACTGTGTCAAATTCACTGTGTAGTTCATCTGCTAAAATTTTGATTCCTGTAATGTTTTTTTTTTCACTTCCAGATGGTATTTTTCAAAAGTCTGATCATTCCTGATGATTCCTTGTTATTTCAGCATCTTTGTACTTACACCCTTTTTCTCTAATCATTTTGTGTGTGCTGTGAATTCTCTGTAGTCTGATTGTACATCTGCAGTTGTTTGACCATTAAAAAAAAAAAATCAGCTGTTTCTCAACCTCAGGTCCCACTTGTGTTCATCTGCCTTTTCATGTGTTTCATATGTTTTGTTGCTGCTGTGAAGACATGCTTAGTTTGCATAGATATGGTTCCTATGGGCCCCAGTTCTGGAAACTGTCTTCTGCAGAGCATGCACATCTGTTCCAGCTGGTGATGAGGGCATGCCCTGCCCCCAGACCCTCCACTCCGCTCTCCCCCACCCCCAGTTTTGGCAGAGAGGTAGGGGAGTAGACATTCAGGCATCTTCATCTTCACAGTCTGTGGTTCCGGCCTGACTCCTTGTCCCTTCTGGCTCCTGGCTTTTCTGATTCATTGCTGCTGCTGCCTGGCTTCCCAGCATCTGCCACCTTGGCTCCAGGCACCCCCCGCCCCCCACTGTTGTCCACACACTCCTGTCCAGGTTCCAAACATTTTGAGCCATGGCTGTGATACGCAGGCATTGATTGGTCTGCTTCAGCTTCTCATCACCTCCCACCCTCTTGAATTCATACTGTTTTGGAGGGATTCCTGAAGACCAACAGTAGCTCCAAGTGATACCTTGGATCTTGTTGAAAAGAGAAGAGGTTTCACAAAACTCTCCAGAAGGTCCTTTCTCTTTTTGTTTTTCTCTCTTTAAAAAAAAAAAAAATTTTTTTTTTTGATGTATGTCTTCATTTATCTGCTCTTCCTGTAAGGATTGCCGGTGCCAACTTTTTAGAAGCATCTCTGATTCTCTGACCTGGATTTTCTGTTCCGGACTTAACTACCATCTAGAAAAGCCTTTAGGCTTATAAATATCTCTTACTTTTGATGTCAGCTGCCCAGGTCCACTTATGAGTTTATAGATAGCTCCAAGCCCAGTCATCCCCAACGGTCAGGTCATCTTCCGTATTAAACCCTCACCTACCTTTCAGTATGTCCTATATTATTTTTAAACTGTAAAAGGCATAATTATCTCCCTAGTTCCCAAGGCAGTAAGCAAATTGCCACCCTCGACTCTACTTCTCCCTATTACTTCTCATGGTACATAAAATCAAGCCATTTTGAGGTTTCTAATATAATGCCTATTCACTGTCTCTGGAATGTGTCCCCCTGTTGCATCCTGAGGCCCGCCCCTCCCCACCCCTTCATGTTCTAATGTAGCCTCTGCACTTGTCAGGTTTTCTGCAGTCTTGCCCCTTTTAACTCAAATCCCACATTGCGTTATCTCCCGAGAATTCACTTCTGTGTCTATCATTTGCAGGTTTCTCTCTCTCTCTCTCTCTCTCTCTCTCTCTCTCTCTCTCTCTCTCTCTCTCTCCCCCTTTCTCCATCTCCCTTCCCAGGTTGACACATTTGGACAGATTTTTGTTTGTTTTTTCCCAGCAAAAACTCCCCACAATTTGACATGCCATTCAAAAGGAACTTTTTTTTTTTTTACAAGATTTCATTCTTTTTAATGGCTGAATAATATTCCATTGTGTATATGTATTACCTCTGCTTTTTTTTTTCTATTGGTGTTCAATTTGCCAACATATAGCATAATGCCCAGTGCTCATCCCATCAAGTGCCCCCCTCAGTGCCCGTCACCCATTCTCCCCCACCCCCTGCCCTCCTCCCCTTCCACCACCCCTAGTTTGCTTCCCAGAGTTAGGAGTCTTTATGTTCTGTCTCCCTTTCTGATATTTCCCACTCATTTTCTCTCCTTTCCCCTTTATTCCCTTTCACTATTTTTTATATTCTCCAAATGAATGAGAACATATAATGTTTGTCCTTCCCCGATTGACTTACTTCACTCAGCATCATACCCTCCAGTTCCATCCACGTCAAAGCAAATGGTGGGTATTTGTCGTTTCTGATGGCTGAGGAATATTCAATTGTATACATAGGCCACAGCTTCTTTCAAAAGGAATTAAGCCAGGACGCCTGGGTGGCTCAGTGATTTAGCACCTGCCTTTGGCCCAGGGCATGATCCTGGGGTCCTGGGATAGAGTCCCACATCGGGCTCCCTGCAGGGACCCTGCTTCTCCCTCTGCCTATGTCTCTGCCTCTCTCTCTGTTTCTCATGAATAAATATATATATATATATATATATATATATATATATATATATATATATATTTTTTTTTTTTTTTTTTTAAAGGACTTAAGCCATAGGTACCTCCCAGACTTGATCTGATCTTGTCCTGTAGGCTCTGGAGCTGAAGCATGAATGCCACTTATTTTATTTTATTTTTTTTACTCTTGAATTTATACTTCTGTTATATTCCCTGGTCCTTACAATAGTTTAAGTTAGCTGGTGTGTAGGAAGTGTTCAGTGTTTACAGCTGCTGAAATAGGAAGCGGACCAAGAATCACTTACCTGCCCCTGCAATCATGCACATGAGATCTCTATGGATTATATAAGATACATTTTGAGTATGAGAAGGAAAAGGAAAAACGTTGTGCCATAATTCATCATCCCTCAATTGTTGACTTTTATTGAAGAGGAGACCCATCATTAATGTTTAGACTTAAGTCTGGTGTTGAATGGATGACTATTGCAGAAGATGTAAAAGTATGTCGACAGTTTTGTACATTTAGTTTTTTTAAATTTTTTTTTTAATTTTTTATTTATTTATGATAGTCACAGAGAGAGAGAGAGAGGCAGAGACATAGGCAGAGGGAGAAGCAGGCTCCATGCACCGGGAGCCTGATGTGGGATTCGATCCCGGGTCTCCAGGATCGCGCCCTGGGCCAAAGGCAAGCGCCAAACCACTGCGCCACCCAGGGATCCCTGTACATTTAGTTTTTATTAAAGTTTTTATTTGAATTCTAGTTAGTTAACATAGAGAGTCTATCTGTTTCAGGAGTAGGAAGTCATGATTCATCATTTACATCCAATGCCCAGTGCTCATTTAGTCTTTCCAATAAACATGTTACCGTGTGTGTATGGTAATGCCATTTGGCTTTAAAGTGTAAGACTCCAGGTTCTGAAGTTAAATCATTCAAATTTAAATTCTCTTGCTTAATAGCTTTCTAAATTTGGACAAAGTAGCAACAAGATTCAGTTTCTTGGGGCACTTGAGTGGCTCAGTGGTTGACGTCTACCTTGGGCATGACCTCAGGGTGTTGGGATCGAGTCCCACGTCGGGCTCCCTGCATGGAGCCTGCTTCTCCCACCGCCTGGGTCTCTGCCTCTCTCTGTGTGTTTCTCATGCATAAATAAATAAAATCTTTAAGGAAAAAAAGAAAAAAAAAACCACAACACCTTAAAAAAAAGGATTCAGCTTCTTAATTTAAACAACATGAGTATGATAATAACATCTACCTCAAATGCTACGTAAGAAAATATATTTATATTTCAGCAGGATATATGTCACATGTGACTCCATCATCTTCCTCCTGCTGCTGTGACAAATTGTCACCAACTTTGCAGCTTAAATAGCAAATGTATTTTCTCATAGGTTCTAAAATTAAAGTATCCACATGGTCGCATTCAGTTTGGACACTAGGGAAAAGTCCTTTTCTCTTCAAGGTTTTAAGTGTCTTCCTTAGTGTGTAGCCCATTCTGGAATCCGTAAGCCAAGCAGCGTAGTGTTTCTGGATGTCTCTCTCTGTCTCTTCCATTGACCTTCTGCTCCTGTCGTCGTATCTTTTATCCGACCCTCCCTATATGTCTTACGAAGACACTGGATAACTGGACACACCAGGATAATCAAGAACAATCTGTCTTTCATTTTTTTCACATCAGCAAAGAAAATAACGTCATAGGGCATAGACATTTCAGGGAGCAAATCCAAAATAAAAGTAGGATGTAGCATGTATGTATGTATGTATGTATGTATTTGGTAGGGAAAACACTAACAGTCATGTTCTATCACTCCAAAGTTTGTTCCAGACACTCAGATACAAGTGGATTGATTGCCAGACCTTAGTTGTTTTTTTGTTTGTTTGTTTGTTTTGTTTTGTTTTTTGTTTATTTTTTTAACCAGACCTTAGTTTTAAAAGAGATTGGAAGGAACATTTTAAAGATATCTAATCAGACCCAATGCGGAAAATACAGAATGGAAAGAATTTGAATATTTCTTTATCAAGCTACAGAAAAGTCATAAAACTCTACTTCTGGAGGTAGACAGTTTATTTTAAAATTTAAAATTTAAGGTCCTTTGAGGCAATATGATGTAATTCGTTGTTCCTACCAAACTTTCAAATGTTCTTCTTCTTACCAAGCCTAATATAATTGGGGGAATGTGTGGGTACAAGTAAAACATTCTTAAGATCATATTCAAAGCCTTGTTAACATTGCACCTGAAACCACAAATCATTTTTCCTCACTCATTTTCACTAAAATCACCATTTCAACGTTGAGGAAATTTTGAGCATTCTAGTCGTGTCTCATTTTTTATAGTAAGCTCAATGGCAGGGATGCTAAATCAATAATGACGTTTCACATAGCAACCACTGCAGTGTACCCTTGGTGCCTAATAACTTTTTATAATTATTAACAGCAAAAAGGGGTAGATTTTGTTTGACATATAATGAACATGTAATACATGCATACTTGCTGACCTTTGTAACTTCATAAATAATCTCAAGCAAGATAATGAAAATATTGCAACCACTAACTTGCACCTCTGGTCGCAACCACCGCCGACGGGATTTTTCTAACCACGGCTTACATTTTGCGTGTCCAGTCACCTACATTCTATGCATTTTACACACAGAACCGATATATGGACTTTCTGATTATTTGGCTGATTTCATTTTGAGATACATCCTTATGCATCATCACTGGATTTATTATTGCTCAAGAATTCAGTGACTGAAAACAACTGATATTATCTTGTAGTTTCTGAGTCAGCAATCCATGACTTCTTGATCTTGATCTGATTCAGGATCTCTCATAAGACTGGGATCAGCTTGGGACACCTGGGCAGCTCAGGGGTTGAACAGCTGCCTTTGGCCCAGGGTGTGATCCTGAGGTCCAGGGATCAAGTCCTGCATCAGGTTCCTTGTAGGGAGCCTGCTTCTCCTTCTGCTGGTGTCTCTGTGTCTCTTGTGAATAAATAAATAAATAAATAAATAAATAAATAAATAAATAAATAAAATGATGATGATGATGATGATGATGATGATGATGATGATAATTAGAAAAAGAGAGGATCAGTTCGTGCAAGGGGGATGCAGCTATCTCAGGGATAAATTATGCTGAAAATCCACATCCAAGTTTGCTCACCTGGCTGCTAGTGGACTTCAGGTGCACGCTGGCTACTGGCTGGAGATGTCACTTTCTTGTCCTGTAGGGTGCTTTGTGGGATTTCCCACACAAGCAGCTTGCTTCTCTCAGAGCACCAAGCAGGAGAGAGTGCAACGGAGTCAGAGATGACAAGCACGGGCAGGCCTTACAGAAGCCAATATCTTTGTATCATCTACTTTGAGAAATGACGACCCATCACTTCTAACTGATTAGGAGTTACTCTGCCCACCTGCACTTAAGGAGAAGAAATCCTACATGTGTGTGCGTGCTTGCGACAGAAGTCATCCTGGGTATTTGCAGTCGCTGCCCTCTGACACCCCGGTGGCTCGTCTTCCTCCTACAAAACACTCTCATCCCTGCCCAAGGTCTTCACAACTATCATCCCATTATGATGTCGGCTCAATACATAGGATCTCATTATCTGACCCGTCCCAAATGTGGATGAGGCTCTTTGGCTGTAAGTCCTTAAATCCCTTTTTGATCTGTAGGTATATAAAACCATAAAAACGTCCTATTTTCCCCCTTATTCCCCCCTTAACACACAATGATGGGACAGACACACCCACACAACAAAATAAAACCAAACAAAACCACTATATATTCAAAAAGGATGAAGTTAGAGACACAAAGGATTCTCTGTTCTGTGGGATTTTGAAGTTCAGTCAAGCAGATACTAGAAGTTCCTTAACTAGTTCTCAAGATGGAGGATAATTTCCATGAATCCACCCTTTGGGTTCTTTTTTTTTTTTTTTTCCCCTACAGCCTGTGTTATCCTTCCATTTCTCATATAACAGTTAGGATGCATTGACTCATGAGCGCTTTTCTTAGCCAGCATCCTGCTATTAGAATTTTGGAAATCTGTCTGCTTCTGCCTAGAATTTTTGAAGAAATGTCCCTATTACACTGGGTCACTCAGTTAAATTTTTAAATGACATTAGAACCTTTGTTAATGCAGATTACCATCAATCTGCGTGGGGTCTGTTTTTGGATTCTCCACTCTATGCCTTTGATCCGTAGGCCTTATTAACACCAGCCTGGTTTTCTTGTGAAATCCGAAATCAAATAGTTTACATGTGCCACTTGTGCTCTTCTATTCTAAAACTATGTTGGCTGTTGTAAAGCGTGGGTGATTTTCATATAACTTTTAGCCTGTCAATTTCTGAAATTGACTGGAATTCCATGTACCCTATGGGTCAATTTTGGGGAAGATGATAACTTTATGGAGACTTCCGATTTTCGACTGTGCTGTAGCTTTTTTTTTGTTTGGCTTTTCTTATTTTTCTAAGCAGCGGTTTATAATTTTTGGCAAAGAGATCTTCACACAACTTTCTTCAAGTTTATTCCCAATTATTTGGGGTTTTTAATGGCATCATAAATGGTACTGTTCAATGTCTTAATTTTATTTTTAACCGTTTGTTGTTAGTATGTAGAAATGCACTCAGCTTTTATTTTTGTATTTATTTTATTTTATTTTTTTTTAGCACTCAGCTTTTATATATTGTCCTTGAATACTCTGACTTTGCTAAATTCACCAGTGGAGGTCACCGTGTGTGTGTCAGCAGGGAGGAGGGTGAGTGGGTCTATAGACATAGTTTTCCTTAGCATTTTCTAGGTAAACAAATATATATATATATATTTTGTGTGTGGAAGAAAGACAGATTTACTTTCTTTCCAAAATATATAGTCTTTATTCGCTTTTTGTTTTATTGTAGTTTAGAATTTTCTTATTTTATTTATTTATTTGTTTGTTTGCTTGTTTATTTATTTATTTATTTATTTTTAGTTTAGAGCTTTCAACTCAATGTTGAATATACATAGTAAAAATGGATATACTTCCTTTTTTCTCCATGTTAGCAGGAAAGATATCTGGATATTTGTCTTTCATGGCAAAGCATGATGTTAGCTTTAGCTCTTTGTGAATCCTGCAAAAGCAGGTTGTGAGTTTCCTTCCATTCCTGATGTGCTGAGTGCTTGTGTCATGAATGTGAGTTCACTTCTGTTGAATACCTCTTATGAATTTATTGAGATAGCTCCGTAATTATCTCCCTTACTTGTCTTACCATGGTTCATTCCATTGTTTAATTTTTGAATGGAAAGCCAACCTGTGATGGACCTCACCATGCTATTCATTTTACATAATTCTGGATTCTATTTGCCAGTATCTTATGAAAATATATGTCATGTATTTCCATAAGAGGTATGGATTATTGTATTTTCTGTTTTTTTTTCTGGGTTTAATATCATACCCTAAATAAATAAAAAAATTAAAAAATCATAGTCTGTAAGTTTTTATTCTTTTGAAATGTATTGAGACTTGCATTATCAAATATATGCTCTCTTGGTGAACCTTCCTCATGTACTTGATAAGAACGTGTTGTATGCAGTTGTCAGGCTTCGTGTTTTGTAAAGTCAACTTGGTCAAGCTGGTGGATAGCACACGTTTTTCTCTCTCTCTTTATAAATTCATATGTTATATCAGTTACCGAGGGTGAGGTGTTAAATTTACCACCGCTGACTATGTATTTCCCTGTTCTTCTTATTTTGTCAATTTCCGCTTCCTGAATTTTTGTGTTCTATAATTAGGTCTGTGTGTATTTAGGATTTTTGCATGCTCTTAATAAATCATGAAATTTTCTCCTGTAACTCTGGTCACATACTTTGTGTTGAAATAGACTGTCTGATATTCATAAATTGTACTTTTTTCATGTTTATAGTTGGCTCATATAGCATTCTTCATCCTTTCAACCTTCATAGACATTTTCAGTCAAAGTACATTATTTTACTTCCAATCTCACAATTTCTGCCTTTTAATTGGTGTGTTTAGTACATCTGTGTAGTTTATTAATTTTTATTGAGCTGTCATTCACAACATGTACATCCCTTTAAAATGTACAGTTCATTGGCTTTTAATACATTTGCAATGGTGCACAGCTACCGCCACTCCCTAATTCCAGAATATTTGCAGTGCCCTGGAAGAGAAACCTCATCCTGCATAGTAGTCAGTCTCCATTACTCCCCCTACCCCCAGCCCTTGGCAACCACATTTGTTTAGAGGTTTTGGCATCACATACATTTTTGTATCTCTTGAGTATGCACGTAAGACCCCCCACCACTGGGTGAGAACTAGGTTTGTGTCTCAAAGAGTCAAAGAATGAAACTCACTGACAAAGGAGAGTGAGTAAAATGAGAGTTTTATATGGCAAAGTTACAGAACAAGTTCTGCAGAGTGAGAGGGGTCCTGACCGGGCCAGTGAGGCCTTCCCCAGACAGTCTGTTACTTAGAACTGACTGGGGGGGAGTTTATGGCCTTCACCATCCTGTGATGTGTGGTTCGAGTAAGGACTCATGATGAGATGTTTAATGACTTACTTCTTCTTTGGCATCTGGTTATTTCTTTGATGGACACAAGGTAACTGTAATAAAAAGACCCCGCCTGTGACACCAAGGCAGGGTGGTCTGATGTGTTCCCTCTTCTGCGGTTTCCTTATGCCTCAGCATTTCTGGGATTTCTGTGAGCCTGAGCACATGACCCTCTACTATCTCTCCCTACCTAGCCCTGTGTGTCCCTTACTCAATGAGACCCCCATATGCTTGGGGGAGGATCCCCAACATGTGTCTTGAGGGGTAGAGATAAAGCAAGTTTCCAAAGGAATTTTTATATGTTAAAATAAACTTACAGGATCCTGTGGGGTGAGCTAAGATTGTCTTTTGTCCATAGCAAAGCGTCCACATTCAGACAATTGAATCCCTAGGGGAATGTCATTCTACTTATTCCAAGGACTTATTTCAAGGACTTGTTTCAAGGACTTGTTTCAAGGACCTTTTTGCCCTTAGCAAAGCATCTACATTCAGGCAATTGAGTCCTTAGGAATGTCACTCTGCCTGTTTCAGGACTTGAGCTGTGAGTAGTCAGGAATAATTTAAAATTTAATAATTTTTCTTCTGTCTTGGTTTGCCACATCAATATGGTAACAATAGGATGACATTTTGAAGAATCACCAAATGTGTTGCAAAATGGCTACTCCATTTTAAACTTCCATCAGCGTTGTGTGAGGGTCCCAACTTTGATACATCCTTGCCAACACTTGTATTTTCTATCTTTCTTTAGACTTTTAGCCATCCTAGTGGGTCTGCAGTGGTAGCTCATGGTTTAATTTGCATTTTTCCCTAATGGCTAATAATATTGACCATCTTTTCATGAGAAATCATGTTTCTCCTTTTGAGAACTGTATAATCATTTTTGTCCTTTTTTTTCCTCAATCAGGCTATTTGTCTTTTTATTAGTTTGCTATTTTTAAATTCTAGATACTAGACTCATATTAGATATATGGTTTATAAATCATTTCTCCAATTTCATGAGTTGTCTTTTCCCTTTCTTGATAAAATGCTTTGAAATGCCAGAGTTTTTAATTTTGGTTAGTTCAACTTATTTATGTTTTATTTTTAGTTGTATGTGCTTCAGGTGTCATTGCTAGAAAAATATTGCCTGTTCCATGTTACAAAGATTGCACCTAAGAGTTTTATAGTTTTAGCTCATATTTTTATTTTTATTTTTTAAAATATTTATTTATTCATGAGAGACACTGAGAGACAGAGGAAGAAACATAGGCAGAGGGAGAAGCAGGCTCCATGCAGGGAGCCTGATGTGAGACTGGATGACAGGACTCAAGAATCACACCCTGAGCTGAAGGCAAATGCTCAACTGCTGAGCCACCCAGGCATTCCTAGGGTTTTAGCTGTGAAATTTAGTTTTGTTTTCTTAAATCCACTTTATGTTAAATTTTGTCTATGATCTGAGCTTGAGATGCAAGCTTGTGCATATAGATATGGAATTTGTGCTTTTAAGATTTGTTGAAAGAATTGAAGTTGAATTATCCCAGCACACATATTGAAAATCATTGCCCTTAAACATATGGTTTTATTGGGGAGGCTGGGTAGCTCATTCAGTTGAGCATCTGACTCTTGATTTCACTTCAGGTCATGATCTCAGGGTTGTGAGATCTGGCCTTGTGTCAGCTCCGCATTCAGTGGGGAGGCACTTGAGATTCTCTCCCTCTCCCTCTGTCCCTCCCCTGCTCCCACTCTCTTTTTCTCTTAAATAAATAAATAAATAAATAAATAAATAAATAAATAAATAAATATTTAAAATGGTATGGGTTTATTTTTGAACCTTGATTTCTATTCCACTGATCTATAGGGTTATTCTAACCTGGACCACATGGTCTTAATCACTGTAGCTTTGTAGTAACTTTTTAAATTTAAATATCCAATCTTCCAACCTTGTTCTTTCTCAGTACTTTTTGGCTATGTAAGTTACTTTGCAATTCCATATTAATATTTGAATAATTTGTTAATTTCTACAAAAAATTGAGATTTTGGCAGATAATCCAATAACTAAAGACTACAATATTAATATTTGAATTTTCCAGTTAATGAAACCAAGTGTCTTCCCTTTTATTCAGGGATTTATTTAAGAAATTCCTTTTACTTACTTTTTTTTTTTTTTCAGGGATATTTTATAGTTTTCACTGTATAAGTTTACTCTACTTTTATTAAATTTATTTCTAAATATTTAATTGTGTTTAGATACTATTTTAACTTTCTTAATTTAAATTTTGGATTCTTTACTGCTCCTTTGTAGAAATGGAATTTATATTTTTATACTCATATTGTATCTTGAAACTTTGCTGACCTTTTTTTAGCACTATTAATTTTTGGCAGACTGCTTGAGTTTTTGTTTATAAAAAGTCATGTCATGTGCAAATAGAGCTACTTCTTTTCTTCTCTTCCAAACCAAATGCTTTTTTTTTTTTTTTTTTTTTGACTTAATTAGCTTTGCTAGAACCTTCAGTAGAGGTTGAATAGAAGTACCAGCATGGATATTTGTAGTGCTTCTGATCCTTGGAAGAAAACTTAAATTTTTCACTATTAAATATAATATTAACTTCTGGGCTATTTGTAGATACACTTAATCAGGTTGAGGACTTTCTCTTTTATTTATAGTCAATTGACTCTTTTATCACAAAATGGTGTTAGATTTTGCCAAATGATTTTTCTGAATCTATGAGATAATCTTATATGTTTTTTTATAATACTTATACATCATCTCATATTGGTTGATTTTGGTATGTTTTAAGCAGACTTCGTTTCCGGGATAAATCATGCTTAGATGTTATATAATCCTTTTTAAAAAAAAATATGTAGGTTGCTGGATTTGATTTGCAGATATTTTGTTGAGGATTGTTGTTTGTTGTTGTATAATACTAACCTCATATAATGAATTGTAAACTGTATCCTCCTATCTTTGGAGAAGTTTATGAAAGAATAATGAGAACTATTTCATCTTGGATGGATATCACCAGTGAGGCCATCAGGTTCTGGACTTTTCTTTGTGACTTCTTACTGTAATGTTAGGATATTGATTTTCAAGACTACCGTGGAGCTGTAGGGGTTAGGGAAAGATGGGAATAGGACACATCAAAATACCACAGAGATTACTTTTCACACCAAGATTCAGCTGTTTTCTTGCTTACATTCTCCCTGGATAGCTACGAGTCATTGGTTAATTTCCCGAGATCTGAAAAAGTTGATTCTTATAATTTTTGCCAATATTCTCATCACTTTTATGGAGGAGAAATATTTAGAAGTCCTTAATTCACCTTTTTTTGTTGAAGTTTCCAACACATTTATATTTAATATAGTAATCGATGAGGCTGGTAGACATCATTATTTTTGTTCTTGCTTTGAGATCTTTGTTTTTGTTCTTCGCTTTACCTTATTTTACATACATCTTTCAAAGTAATTCTTTTTAACTCTTCTATAAACTTTTTAAGCTATTCATCCTTTATTAATTTATAGTATTGGGATACCTTGGTGGCTCAGAGATTGAGCATCTGCCTTCAGCTCAGGTCGAGATCCCAGGATCCTGAGATTGAGTCCTACGTCGGGCTCTGTACATGGAGTCTGCTTCTCCCTCTGCCTCTCTCTCTCTGTGTGTGACTATCATAAATAAATAAATAAATAAATAAATAAATAAATAAATAAATGTCTTGTAGTCTTTGTCCTTGTCCTAAACAATATGCCTAAATAGCACAGGGCAGTCTCTTTTGGAATCCAGGTTGCACCACTTCACATCTGACACTTCCCATTTGCTGCTCTATTTCCTCTGCCCACCTGACACTGGATACTTTTCTACTTTCCAACTTCCCCTTCACTGTTCATACATTCCCCTTCACAAATGCAGTTCCATAAATTCCCGTCTGTTTCATTTATTTTTTTTTCTACTTTTGTCATGTCTTTCAGTCAAATAATCCTAAAACTCATCTTACAATGATACTTGGCTTTACATAATCAGTTGTCCATTTAAATTGAAATTTTTGAAACATAGTTTTTAAAATATTTATTTCTTCACTGGCCACTTTGGGATCTCATCCCTTCCAGTTGAGCCATGTCCTCTAGGTATTATTTTAGTATTCTGACTCCTTTTTTTTTTGTAACTTTTTAATCTCCTTATTTATTTTTTTATTTGATATCTTTATCAAAATATCATGAATTTCATGATTCATGATATTCATCTATATCATGAATTTTTATGAAAAATCCCAATCATCCTATTTCATTCTTTAATAATAGCTATTGAAAATCAGGTATCTATTGTATATTGGAGACATGGCAGTGAATAAATCTTGGCCGCTGCCCTCAATGGGAATCAAGTAAATCGGGAGATGTGGGACATTTCATTGGAAATATACCATGAGATGGTAACTACTGAATGATAAGCGAGGAGTTCTTTGACATCACCAAAGAAAGGCAGATTATTTGGATGAAAAATTCAGAGACAACTCCACAGAAGATGCGAAATGACTTATTTCTGGGCAGCTAAATAGAAAATATCTAGTTTGAGGAAATGTAATGTGGGTGTTGGGCACCTGACCAGCTAGATTATCCAGTTTAGTTTCCCTACAAATTTGGTGTGAATGGTGAGGTGCCCAAGGATTAGGTTAGACGCATAGATAGGAGCCAGGTGGAGGTGTGTCATGTCTGAAGGCTTTGGGGAGGTCTCAAGTATTTTATTTAGGAAAGGATAAAATTTACATTTAGAAATAACACTAAACTATAATGTACATGGAATGGGCATGGAACAGAAAGAGGAGGACAGGTGATGAGACCCCTTAGGGGAAACTGTGATCGTCTCAGAAATTATAAGAGCATGAATTAACTTTAGTCACTGTGATGGAGAGAAGGAGCGGAGTTGGGGAGATTTCTAAAGTGATATAATCACAAGAATTTCAGAAGTTTTTAGTGAGGAGAAATGGAAAAAGATAAAAATCATCATTAGTGCTTATGATTTCATACTGAGTGACCGAAGCGGTGGTGGCTCTGGTTGTTCAACCAGAAACAAGAGAAAGTAAAGAATGAGTTCAGACCTACAGCTGAGTAAATTGGTCTTTTTGATTCAAGCATCTCAGACAGAACAGGATTCCATTCTGAAAAGCTTAACTGAGAGGAAAAACTGTGCACGCTTGCAGACCACAGAATTTTTATTTCCACCTGCAGGGTTCTGTGTGCTCAACTCTGAGTTGAGAAGCCTCATACGTCACAGAAAAACTTAGCAAGACACTTTGCATGGTCCCCTCCTTGAGACTCTATCCCGTTTCTTTCTTCCCCATTGAAAAAGCTTCAGCATTTCTATTTCCCAACTTAGGATCTGCTATTTGAGAAGTTTGCATTCTACTTGCTTGTGCAGAGGGAGCTTTATCCTGTATTTTTTTTTTTTATATCCTGTATTTTTTAAATTAGCTTTCTCAAAAAAAAAAAAAAAAGGTTATAACTATGCGGTGTTTGGTAACCTTAGAGCCATTTATGTTGAATTGATAAGATTAAATGCAGAACACAGATGAATAAGGTAAAAGTTGGATGAAAGTTAAATTTTAGGAAGAGTTTTATAAGTTTTTTTTTTTATCCTTCTATAGAAACAGAGAAACAGGAGTATAGATTGAGAACTTTGTGTCCTTTCCTCTGGGTAAACTTGCCAATGAGGGACAATTAGTTTCAGCTCCTGCATCTGTCAGAACCATCTCTACTCCGTGGATCTGTCACTCTTTGTCGCTCACTGCACTAAACGCTTCTTGGGGGTAAGGACCTGATTTATACCAGAGCACTGCTTGGTGGGTAGTAGGATGGATGCGATTGTTTCTCCCACGCAGTCACACTGAATTGGCTTTACACCCAGAGTGAACCCAAGTCCTGTGCTGATTCAGGCCAGAAGAGCTGCAGAGAAATGAGGAAATTGCAGGCTTACCTGAGAGACATATGAGATAGGCAGAGATACAGATCCGGAGATTTCTAGACGGGCTTCAGCCAGACAAGATAGCCCACTGAGTAAGCATGGCCCGGCTTTACCTGGGCCGCCCAAAGCAAGCACCTGGGACCTGGAGCTAGATTCAGGACAGGATGTGGCAACCTGAGGCATGGCCGGGAGAAAATGATCAAGTTCTTCAGCATCTCAGACTGTGAATCGAGCAAAGGTCAGAGGCTGCACTTGGGAATGCGATGGTACCTGGGATTTCCTGGCGATTCTTACTGTGTTGAGAGCGGGCCGCAACATGGTGTGATTTTCCACGTAACTGGCCCCCAAACAACCCAGAAGTGTTGTTCAGTCACAAGAAGAACATTCATGTAAGAAAAGTAAGAGAGGGACACCTGGGGGGCTCAGTGGTTGAGCATCTGCCTTTGGCTCAGGGCGTGACCCTGGGGTCCTGGGATTGAGTCCCGCATCGGGCAGGCTCCCTCTGCCTGTGTCTCTGCCTCTATCTATGTCTCTCATGAATAAATAAAATCTTATAAAAAAAGTAATAGATATTTATGCAATCAATTAAAACTGAAAGATATATAAAAGGAGACTGACACACTCCCTGCAGTGTAGACTTCCTTCTGCCCTGCCTCAAGTCTCACTGGCTTGGATTCTGTTCTTTTCTAACTCTCCATGTGTCCACGTTAATAAATACGAATATTCTATGCAGGTAGCTTTTGCTATTTATACTTTGATCGAAGTCAGACCTCAGCTTCTATATTATTCTATATTATTCCAGCTTCTATATTATTCTATTCTACATTCTAATGGCTTTCTCAGTCCACAATGAATTTGTAGGCTGTCCTTCAGAGCTCACCCATTCATTTTGTCACTTTCATGTTAATCCATAATCTATAAAACCATCCCCCTCCAGTTGGACCTGGAGATTCTTCTTCTTCTTCTTTTTTTTTTTTGCCTCTGAAATAATCAATAAGCATCGTTCATATACAGGCTTCCTTGTACATTGACGTTTTAGTTCCTCTTGTTCTCCAGGACACTGGCATGTGTTTGCTTTTCCTTCTTCCTCTTTGTCTTTCTGGTCTCTCTGGCTTTTTAATTTTGCAGCATTACATGGTGAAGTCCTCCCTTCTACTTTATTTCATTGGTAATTGCACCCTGCTTCATTGCCTTAAATGCCACTCTTGTGCTGGATGTGTCTGAAATTTGTAAAGCCAACCACTTGTGTCTTTTGAGCGACAGATGGCATGTGAACATGGCCTCTGCATCTCTACTGAGATTGCCAAGAGATATACCATGGTTAGTATGTTGGAATTAAATTCCCCTTCCTAGTTCCTGTACCTGGTATCCTTACACATCTCCTCCAACTGCAATTTCAAGCCTTCATAATCGTGGGAAAGAATCTCAAGCATACCCCTTGATAAGTGCAGAGCCTGATGCAGGGATAGCTCTCACAACCCCCGAGGTCTTGACCTGAGCCAACAACAAGAGTTGGATGCTTAACTGACTGAGCCCCCCAGGCGTCTCCATGATTGCACCGTTTCTGATCACTGTCACTATCACCCCGGTCTGGTCCACTCTGTCATCATCAATCACCTGTTACTATGGTGGCCAATCTACGACTTCTCCTGATTTCATTTTGTTCTTCTATTTTCTGTTCTCTTTAATGAAGTAGACATGATCCCTCTGAGACATACATCAATTATACTATGATGCTCAAAACCCTCCAGTCTCCCTTTCTCTCAGGAAGTAATCCTCTGAGATCTTGCTTCCATTCATGAAGGAGACGCTCCAAGACCCCCAGTGGATGGCTGAAATCTTGGATAGTGCCAACCCCGGTATACACCGGGTTATCTTTTATACATATATACCCTTAGTAAAGTTTAGTTCGTAAATTAGGCGCAAAAGATTAACAGCAATGATGGAACAATTATAATAATTGTGCTGTAATAAAAATTATATGAGTGTGGATATGGTCCCTCTCTCTTAATGCATCTTACTGTATTGTGCTCGCCCTTCTTATGATGATGATGCAGGAAGATAGAATGACTGCATGATAAAGACAAAGGGAGGTGAATGATGTGGGCATTGTCACACATCATCAGGCTACTGTTGACCTACTGGTGATACATCGCAAGGAAGATCAACTGCTTCTGGACCACAGCTGGCAGTGGGCAGCTGAAACCAGGGACAGGGACACCACAGACAAGGGAGGATACGGAATTTCTCTGATATTTTCTCCTACTGCCCTTCTCTGTCCATGCAACTCTGGTCACATTGGCTTCCTCCCAGTTTCTGGAATCTGCTGGTCATGTTCCTAATGCAATCCCTTTGCTCTTTCTGTTCTTCCTCCCTGCAGTGCTCTTCCCTAGACTATGCACTTGGTTAACTCCTTCACCTCCTGCAAGAATGTGTTAAAATGTTATCATTTTAATATGCCTTACCTGACTCATTTATTAGATTTCTTTGTTACTTTAACAAATCACTGCAAAATTAGGGCCTGAAAATAACATAAATTTGTGGTGTCTGAGTGGCACAGTTGGTCAAGTGTCTGTCTTCAGCTCAAGTCATGATCCCGGGGTCCTGGGACCGAGCCCCATGTCCAGTCTCCCTGCTCAGCAGGAGGGGTAGTGGTCTGCTTCTCCCTCTACCTCTTTTGCTCCTTGTGTGTGCTCTTTCTCTCTGTCTCTCTTTCTCTCTCTCAGATAAATAAATAAAATATTTTTCAAAATCCATACATTTATTTTCCAACACTTTAATAAGATGTTTAACATAGTTCTCGCTGGGCCAAAATAAAAGTGTGGGCAAGACTTCATTCCTCTGAGAAAGAATCCATCCCTTTGCTTTTCCCAGCTTCTAGAGGCCTCTCTTAGGTCTTGCATGGAGATGCTTACATTTTAGAGCCAGCAGTGAGGTGTTGAATCTTTCTCACAATTCTGTCTCTCTCTCTCTCTCTCCCCCCCCCCTCCCAGCTGGGATCATTTCTTCACTTGTAAGGACTCATGTGATCAGAAATATCCCCTCTAGAGAAACCAAGGTAATTTCCTTGTCTTAAGGACCTTGACCTCAATCACACGTGTGAAGTCCTTTTTGCCATGGAAAGTAACACATTCACAGGCTTCCAGAGTAAAGACATAGACATGTTGAGGGGCCCGCGTTCCGCCCACCATACTCCCATGTTTATTATCAAGGCCTCTCTACACCTGCCCAGCCACCTCTGATCTTTCTTCTCTTTTACTTTCTTTCTCTCTGCTTTGTGTGAGTCTTATCATTTCCAAAATATTATCTATCAATCATGTGTTCTGCTTACTGTATATTTCTCCCCCCTGGAATGAACACAAACTCTTCCAGGGTCGGAATCTCTGCATTAGTGATGTATTTAAAATACTAAAATGATGTGTTTACGTAGTGATGTATTTCAGTACCGTATTGAAGTACTTAACTTTAGTACTTTAACACTGAGTACTCCAAAAATATTTGTTGGATATGTACTTCTGAAACTGATTGCCAGATCAAATGATAATCTCACATTTTATTGTCAGGTGAATTTTCTAAATGATTGAAGCCACTCACATTTCTATCATCTTCCTTCCCTCTCCCTTCGATATGTAATTACTGCTTTCTTATTTGAACAAAGAGCTAAAATGAACAGTAATGACAGAGTTTTAATGGGGATGAAAACATAACACATGCAAATGTGTGGACAATGGTTTGGGCCAGTATTTTTCCAAAATTGTACTAATGTTAGTACATGCTGAGGGTTTTTTTTTTTTTTAATTTAAAACCAGCTGCCAAGGCTGTCTCTCTCTCAGCTGGACCCTAACTGGCAGGTAAAGGAACACAGATGAACTCTGATAGAGAATAGGTACTCCAACGCCTCAGATGTCTCCAACTTTAATTGATTGGTTAGCACTTGAGATTTTCCAACAAAATATTAATAGGGAAATTCTCCACCAGCGACGTGACTCCTGTAGTGCCCAAATATTTAGCACCCCCGGATAGGACTCTCTAAGTTATAGCTCATGGATATGCAATTATGACAACTTCAGACTTCAGAGATATTTTATAGCTTTTTATTTTGTATATTAAAATCTCTAATCTGGGATTCAGGAGATATAATAAACCTGTACTTCTCCTGTTCCTTTTCTCTCTTCCTCCTCACTCATTTGTTTCCTCGGACTCTAAGGACACACAGTGAGAAGTTAAATGCTAAAAGCCGAAATTCAACAGGAGACTTTTACATGTTTGCAAAGACCTCTGCTATTTCCAGTTAAACACATACCTTATTTCCTTACACACACCTAATTTCTTAACATTTTAAACAATTAATGTTAGATTCCCGGTTGAACAAAGTGCCTTATCACTACTATTTTAACGTAACTTTTTACATATTAATGGATGCATAATTAAAACCAATGTTTATTTATTGTACAGGACCGATATGTTACCAAGAGACTATGATGATTTGATATGTTTTTTTCTTCTTTACATCAATTACTTATTAACAGTTCAGTGGAGTATTGTTTCATCGGCTTATGGTTTAAAATATAACACATTCCGTAAAAAAAATATAACACGTTCTGGAATCAAGGACACATAATAAATTTTAACAACATGTATTTTCTATGATCCTCACATTGCATTACTTGTATTTAATGTGTTGGGAAAATAACAGTAGTGGAATTACTATCAAATATTTCTGACTTTATTCCTGAATTCCACTGGAATTTGTAAATACATGTTTCCTACTCATAAAAAACATACATAAAGCATGTAGCTTAAAATATTACAATTTTAAGTCAGTGGCCTCTCTTTTTAACATAGCTTGAAGTCCTCACTAAAAGCAACTTTTGAAATTAATTGCTCTGCCACCATCTTCTTAACCTTTTAAAGTTATTCTTCCCGAAGGGATAGAATATTTTCTTAGCGAGGGACTCTGCTTTGGAGTGAAAGCTATAAATTTTTACGTCCTGATCCTAATGGGATCTGGGGTGAATAAATAGTTTTCTAGGAGGAACTCATGTGAGTCGCATGAGCTTTCTAAGTGCCATAGGTTACTACTTAACACTAAGAAGGGGACAATTTATTAAAGTAATGCCAGAGAAGTGGTCATTTTGCTTTACTTGGGTGATTATATTTTTTCCTTCATTCTCCTCCCCGTTTCTGTTCTCTAAAGAGCAGTTAATTAGCCCTACTTTGTCACGTGATCACAAGCATCATCTCTTCTTGCTTTAGGACAATATAACATCTGTCCTTCAGCACAAAAATATCACTTAACTTTGCAAAATCTCAGGACTCCAGAAGTATATTCCCACCGCCGTGCAAGAACCTGACGCTGTTCTCTCTGTGGTATTTCCAAGCTGTCTACTAAAAGGAGCTCATATATATGACTCAAATCAACTTTGTCTTCTAAATATTTTCACATATGTCTGTGTAAAATACAATGAAAATCCCTCTTAAATAGTCTAATAGCTAGCTCGACTCACAACATCCTATTTCACTGTTGCTAAATCAGCACCATGTATATGTCCAGAGTATTTCCCACCATATGTCCTCTACTCCCAGTTCTTTTGATGGATGTCTCATTGCTGCCTACGCCCAGAGATAGCACATTTGTATCCTGGTTATCTATATCCTGATTATCTGTATCAAAGAGCTGTCTCTCCATACCTTAAGATTTTTAAATCTACTACTACCATTATTGCTCACCCATTTCATTCATTCATTCACCCATTCATTGTTTCTTCCCTTAAAAAACCCTAATATACAACATGTGCTCTTCCAGGATCTTGAAACTCACTTATTAAGCAAAAGAAGTACAGCTGGTGTTTCTCTCAGGCTCCATCTCTGTTGTAAAGTATGTATTCCAACTGAACATTTGAAAATGGGTGGATGGTGGACAAGAGCTAAGCCTGAGAATAGACCACTTGTTGTTGCACAGATGGTTATCATCATAATCCTGTAAGTTATTGATTTGACTACATGCTACTGTAATAGTTTCCCATCAGTGTTAACACATAAACTAATCATTCCAAGATTCAACTAGGCCAGATAGAGATTTTTAAAAATCCAATAATGAAATGATTATTGACATTGTATTGAAACACTCAAGCTAAGCATTACCAACACCTTATATAATTCAAATACATGTTTATAACATTTTATTATACATTTTACTATGCTGTCCAATAATATAAATACTGCTGAATTACAAAGCACTGATTTTGTTGCACATCTATTTTCAAATTAGACATAAGTTCTGAAATATTTAGGCTTAGTTATTTATTAATCACAAACACTTTATGAATGTGGAACCAGATTCAAGTCTTAAAATCTAGGGCAGCTCGGGTAGCTCAGCGGTTTAGCACCTGCCTTCAGCCCAGGGTGTGATCCTGGAGACCTGGGATTGAGTCCCGCTTCGGGCTCCCTGCATGGAGCCTGCTTCTCCATCTGCCTGTGTCTCTGCCTCTCTCTCTCTGTGTCTCTCATGAATAAATTTAAAAATTTTTAAAAAATCTTAAAATCTAAAGCCATAATATTACTCACATTTTTTTCCTTTTATTTGAAGTGACTACCATTCTATATAAAGCATAGAGGGTGGATTTTTTTTTAATATTTTATTCATTTATTCATGAGAGACACACAGAGAGAGGCAGAGACACAGGCAGAGGGAGAAGCAGGTTCCCTGTGGGGAGCCCAATGTGGGACTCGATCCCAGGACCCAGGGTCATGGCATGAGCCGAAGGCAGATGCTCAACCACTGAGCCATCTGGGCGTCCTGAGTGTGTTATATTTTTAATATATGCTTTAGAATGACAACTTTACTATTTCTCTTAGGTACTTCCATTGCTGGTCTACATACATAAGCACATTCTTTAAATATGATTAACTTTTTAATAATAAAACCATTAAATTCTACATAAAGTAAACATCAAAATGACCTCATTAAGAACATAGAAGAATATAAAAATATAACTTGAAAATAAAAGTCAATTGTCATCATTGCAATGTCTTTCTGAAATTAGTTGTTAGAAGTGTAGTACATTGCTCCAAAAGGATTTTAAATTAGTTATATAGATTTATAATTTATATATAGCATAACAATAGCTAATAAAAATGTCTCATGGTTTATTTAAAAGCAAAAGTGTTTGAGAAAATGTTTTAAAAAACATTTGTTTAATAAATATGTTGCTTTTACATTTTTATGATATTTTGCAGGTGTCTGCTTCATAAATAATAAATCCTTCTTCTAGGTGTTAAAAAAGATATGTCAAACAAACACAAAGAAATTACTAAATACATTTCCATCCATGCATACAACTATCTCCACACAACTCATTCTGCATTCTACATTCAGTAGTTAATTTACTAATGAAGTGTGAATCTTTGAACGCTATGTTTTTCATATTTTGCTAATGGATTTCTTCCTCCTCTTTATAAAGCTGAAAAAAAAATGTATTTTCAAAGGATATAATTTGTTGAATCTTGCTAAGTTATTCCTATCAGAATTTGTTCCTGTTTATATCTTATGTGTTTTTGAGAAAGAAATAGGATTATTTTTGATAAACTATTACTTATATTTCAGTTGCCTTCATTTTACCATAGAACAGTCCTTTGTCATAGTTTATTATATTTTTCCATATTTTATCTTTTTTAAATAAGTCTTCTAAGAGTTCAGAGACTTTAAAATAATCCTTGAGAAATTTCTCTTTATTATGGCAAGAAACTTAAAGGCTATAGGAACAAGGTTATATTTTTCAATGTTTCCAGAAATGAGCTAAACGTGAGTGATTGAGTTTTTATAACCAAAAAGGTTTCATATGAAGTATAACTGTTCACATCTCTTGGGAGAAACAATTCTTCAATTATATGTTTGAGATATAAGAAACTATTGTGTTTGTTTCTAGCAGTGGCACCTATGGAAATATTTAACTAAAATGCTACAAGTTATAATAGATAATGAAATATGAATTATATAAAGTTTAAAAGCATTTCCTGGGGTGCCTGGGTGGTTCATTCGATTAAGCGTTCAACTCTTGATTTCAGCTCAGGTCATGAGATTGAGCCCCATGTTGGTCTCCATGCTGCTTGGGATTCTCTCTGCCTCTGCCCCTCCACCGATGCTCACTCTCTCTCACTCTAAAATAAATCAAATCTAAAAATAAATAAATAAATAAAGTTAAAAAAGCCTTTCCTGATATTTAAATGACAAAAAAGTGTTTTTTAATTATCTTAATATGTATTTTCTTTCTTACTAAATAGTTCTCTACTGAAGCATTACTTTTGTGATATTTATCAAAAGATATTCCATTATTTTTATTTTAATGAGTGATAATTTGTCAGTGTATTTTAATTAATTAAAAAAGGCCTATGTATTGGTTAAATGAATCACTGTTATTTAAATTTCTAATTAACATTTTCATAATTAAAAAAATAACAATAAAATAAAAATGCCTGGCTGGCTCAGTCAGTAGAGCATGTGACTTCTGATCTCAGGGTCACATGGGTTTAGAGATTATAAAAATAAATAAACAAATAAACTTAGAAAAAAAGAAGATACTCTATTTTAATGTTTTTAATGTTCTATATCTGAACAATTAATCTGGAAAATATTCTTTTTTACTTTTCAAATCATAAAATTAATATGTTTGAAACAATAAGTGTCCCTCTTCTGGAAATCTTTAATAATTTAATAATAATATTTAATAATTTAATTTATTTTCTGAATCTTCTCCCACCCTGTATATTTTTCTTTTTTTTCAATTCTAAATTTGTAGTAAAGTGGCAAACAATTAATTAAAAATAATTATTATTCCTGGAAGTATTGAAAGCAATAGTGATTTACTGGTAATTTCTTTTTCCAGTTCTATTTTCTGTAGTTAGTGAAGTTGTGATATAGTAGAATTACGTCAAGGGTTATAATTTTTCTTTTAATTAGTTTTGTTTATTAATTCCTCTTATGTAAATAATTGAATATTTTAGATCATGATAAAAATAGCCATATCAGTACCAAGTAAAGAAAAATTGCAGAAAAATAAAAGATTATAGTAACCTGTGGGACACTGTGGAGAGAAGAAAAATTATAATCAAAGTAAGTTATAAAGTATAGATATACAATTTTATGGTAACACAATGTTACGTTGGAATGTAATTGCGTGCTAAATTATTTATTTTTTCTTTTGCAGCTGCATTCCAATTCTGACAAAGGCGATGGATCTGTCAAGTACATCCTTACTGGAGAAGGTGCTGGGACTATATTTATCATTGATGATACCACTGGTGATATCCACTCAACGAAAAGCCTAGACAGAGAGCAGAAGACCCACTATGTGCTTCATGCCCAGGCTATTGACAGACGAACAAACAAGCCTCTTGAACCTGAATCCGAGTTCATAATCAAAGTACAAGACATCAATGACAATGCTCCAAAGTTCACAGATGGACCATACATCGTTACTGTTCCTGAAATGTCAGATATGGGTAAGAAAAATCACTCCTTACTTTAACAGTTAATATATTTTTGAGAATCCCAAAAAATCATCTTTGAAGACCAGTTTTTCATTTTGTGTGCGTGTGTATAAATCTGAAAAATTTTCAAAGTATTTTGATGTTTACATGTGGCTTAAGGTGTTAAAGAATATTAGGTCTAGATATTATAATATTTATTAAATTAATTTCTGAAATTATAAGTAATGGTTTGGTGTCAAGAAAAAAAAAGTAAACAATCATTAATGGGAAAACACCTGCTATTTTTGCTTGATACAGCTTTTAGACCATGTAGTTTCTTCATGTATCTTGCTATGAAGATACCAACACATTCAAGGCGATAGTTTGCATAAATAAAAATAGACAATATAATGTCTGAAATCTTTTGCTACATGTCTTACTTAAGCTTGCATCTTATGACCAAATTGTAATAGCCTTGAAAATGCAAGTAATTGCTGCAGTATTCAATAAAACTTTTTAGATACTCATAAGCATTTACATACTTTATCTATTTTAAAACATAGAATAATCCTTAAAGTCTTTTGGGCGTTATTTTAAAGGCGTATAAGCCAGCATACTGTACTTAAGTAACTTTCCCAAATTCATATGTTGACAAAATGGCCAAGAAGGAGTCAACACTATGTTATTGTGAATGTAGAGCTTATCCTTCATTTGATGGATCAGGAAATCTGACGATTTCACTCTGATGATCTGAAGCTTTCTCATCACTTACAGATCTCTGTTGTGTAGCTATTTTATTTTATTATTTTATTTTATTTTATTTTATTTTATTTTATTTTATTATCTCTATATCCTATGACAAATTGTCTAAAGCATTAAAAGTTCAGCCATGATAATTTTTTGACTACCTCTGTAGGACTCTAAGCTGGGATGTAGAACACAATTTTTTGAGTAAAGATTTTATATATTTGAGCTTATATATGAGTATTACATATGTAAGTATATATGACTACTAGTTTGAGCTAAGGTTAGTATTATAGTCATTAATCAAATTTTTATGTATTTGGATATATACATAAGTGGGTTTTTTTTAAGTGGGTTTTTTAAGTTTGATTTTTAAAATGTTTTAGAGATATAACTTGACATACAGCACTGTGTAAGTTCAAGAGGTATGGCATGATACCTTGACATACACATATCGTGAAATGATCACCACAGTAAATGTAGTTCATGTCCTTTATGCCATATCCATATGGGTTTTTAAGGAAAGATTATGGTTTCTTCCTTTCCCTGCTCCAGTCCATTTTATTTCTTGTGAGCTAGGCAGATGGCTCCTGAAGCTGTTGGGGAGGCAGGTTAGAAAGAGGAGACTCATTCTTCTTGACCAGAATCTCAGAGTAGAAAGCAGTTCCATGAGAGAACACAGGGCTCAGCCCCAGAGAGCCTGTGCAGAGGCCCAGAGGTCACTCAGGCTCATTGGTCTCTAAGGAAAATCGGAGGGAAACTGAAGGCCCAACACCATAAAGCCTGGCAGGTGAGAGTTTGTGTAGCATCTCTAGGACAGACTTCCTTCTCTCGCCTTGTCCAGGAACTGACACCCCATTTGCCAATCCCTCTATCTCACAGAAGTGAAGAGCTCTGTGACACCATCATTGGTGAGAAAGCCATTGATAAGAATGCCTCCATGAGAGCCCCAATGAGCACCTGTGAAATCACCATAAGCAGGGGGCAAAGCATCAGAGAAGCACAGGCAAAGTCGTCGTCCCCAAGAAAGTGGACTGAACAGTAGATCACAAAGCACTGGGGTTGTCAGGATGCTACAAGAGATTTCTGTGGCTCAGAGCCCGTGCTTGCTCCAACTAGTAAACAACAAAATATCAGTAGATGATTGAGACATGGATGGTCATTGATAGATCCAAATTATTGCCCTGGAAGCTGAGAACATATGGGACTGGAAGAAGTAGCTCAAAATCAGAGAGGAAAACAATCCTCAAAATGTGGGAATTGTGGTACAAGATGAGACTTAGATGATACGTTCATTAGACCTATTGTGTGAATGACATATGTTCCCACACAGCCAAAAAAGAGTAGATGAAGAAAAGAACAGTAATTTTTTTTCCCTTGAGGTAAAGAACATATTGAAATTATGAGTTTAATAGTCTTTGACGGAGGGTTAAAATAAGAGTCAAACCTAGGTGAATCCTGGCAAAGTACTTACAGCCTAAAAGAGAAAATTTTATAAACTTTGAGATATATTTTAATTATCTACTAATATATATATATATATGTATATATACATGCATATATATAATATGTAACATATATAATATATAAATATATATAATATTTATATTATATTTATCACTTGAAATACCGGATTCTGGTTGACTGTTAAATATATAACCTATGGAGAAAAAAAAAATACTCGAGCCCTAAATCCTTTGTTCATCAAAATATGATTCATCTATCAAGAAAAAATAAATGTTTGGAGAAAAAAAAAAAAAGAAATGTTTGGAGAAGGATCCAGAAAGTAGATTGTCACCTTATCTAGAAATATATTCGAGAAAATAGTTGAAATTAAAAGTTATCGAAATGAATCCAAACAGAGATCCTCAAAGTCAAGGAAAATGACAGGGAGAGGAAAAGAAATATTAGAAATGTACCCTGAAATATTTGTGTGTGTGTGTGTGTGTGTGTGTGTGTATACACAGTTGAGTCTAAGTGGGTACATTGGGGGATGCTGAAGGATACTGTACAGTCTAAGGATCATGAAGCTTGAAGGAATCATTGCGGCATAGGCTGTAGTTTTAGGACTTAGGAAAAAGTCACAACATTTCAAAGTCCTCATCCAGGTCTTGAGTGGAGGGTGAGAATGGGAAATAGTTACTATTCTTAATTTCTTTCACTGAGATGAGTACCCCTGAGGTGAAATATTTAACATCTGAAAGAAAGAGAGGAAAAAGAACAAAACAGTAGGTTTTAAGTCAAGGTATTACTGTGCCTCTAGGCCTGATTTCATCAAGGGAAAGAGAGAACTCACTGAGGGGAAAAAAATAGATGAAAAAGCAGCATCGTGGCATCTAATGTGCTTTTTAGTCTGAACGTATAGAAAGTGGAAGCTAATGGAGGGAAGAGTTCACTTGGCATGCGTGCTTTGGGGGGGGGGCGGTGAGATTTTGCACTGATTCTGAAGTTAGGATTTCAGAGCTAGCAGGGAGGTGGAGGAGGGACCAGCGGCCAGTGGCAGGGGTCAGCCCGCCGTCTGGTTCTGTAAGTGACGTTGAACTGCAACACAGCCGCCCCGGTGCCTTTAGATATTGCCTGTGGTAATTTGGGCAGGACGGTGGCTGGATTGAGAAGATGCAGTGGAGCTGGTTTGATTCCCAAAGCCCAGAGTGTTTCCTGTGTTGCCTTTTACAGAACAAAGCTTGCCGGCCTCGTTGTAAGGGCTCGCAGGGGGTGACACTGGAGGCAGGAGGATAACTAGAGGACAGCGTTGGGGTTCGCATAGGCAAGGCATCTGCTGCTCTAGGCAGTTGGTGCTCTGCTGACCTGCTGGATAGACCATGTACAGGAAAATGTGCTATTTGTTAGAAGCCACTGGGATGGGCTTCTCCCCTTGGGGTGAACACAGTTAGTGATACAACCAACACCCGGCCTGCCTTTTGGTGTTGCTACAACTCAGTTTTGCTCAGGGCCCCATGATGCAGAATCAGAGAGTCACCTCCCACATTTCCTTTTTCATCTAGGAGTGACTGTGTGACCTAACTCTAGCTGACAGGACAGGATGTAAGTGGAGGCCGGTGGGGTGGGGTGGGGCCTCCAGAAAAAGAGAGAAGTTTCCCGAGAAGAGCTAGCTGGCACACCTGTTTCACCCACAGCCCATAATGCAGACGTGGTGTGGAAATGCAGCAACTACTTGCGCCATCAGGAGGGAAGCCTCCTGCTAAGTGAGATGGGGCAGGAAGTTAGGAGGGTCTAGAAACAATGATTCTGTGGCAGAATGGCTGCTCCAGCGGAGGCCTGCCAATCCCCAAGCCATTCTCAACCAAATAAAACCCGTTTCCATTTAAACTCTTTTGTTGGATCTCGAATACATGCCACTATGTTGACTCTGAGTTGGGTACTTGGACGACTTCTAGATGTAACAAGGACCTCAAAAGCAAAGAACTAAAACCGATACTGAATCCAGAAGAATCGTGAGAATGGTTTCAGCATCAGATAAGACACGAGGTTGTCATGGTTGATGAAGCGCGCTGATTGGGGAGCGACGCAGGAAATCATCCCTTCTTTCCCTTTCTGGGTATTGTGGTGCTAGATGATGTTTGCCATGGCAGCAATCTTCCTGGTTGCCTGTGTTGCAGCTAACAGTTGATTTCAGATATTTAAATCTTGCCTGCCGTTGACTGCAGAATTCATTGCATCCGTAGAGTTTTGATCAGCAGGGAAAACAAAATCGGACATTTGAATGTTGACTTTGAGGTCTTCAGAAAATATAACATTGATTACTCCAAAACAACCAGTTAATTTTACCAGGATGTGAGGTCACAAGTTGTCCAAGCGGTAATGATCACTGGCACAGCATCAACAGCATCGAGGGATGTTTATTGAGCGCTTACTGTGTGCCAGGATTGCATGCCATTCGTCATGATTTTGTGTCCATACCATCAAAAGGGCAACGTTATGGTTACCCTGGTTTTGCAGAAGATAAAACTGATACATAAAATTAAATAATTTGCCAAAGACTACATGGTGCATAAGAAGTGCAACTGGGAAAGATTTCTAAGCCAGACAGAGATTCAGCTTTTGAGTTCCCGATTTTTTAATATGGTTAAAAATGTAAAATCTGGATCAAGCTATTGGTGAAGTAATTATGACCAAAATAGTGCATGTTCCAGAACCCATATGGTTTATTGAGCCAGAAGTGGGGATTTCCTTCTTAACATGTGAAGCTAATTCAGTGCTATTATAATGTTCCTTTTGGTTTTAAAGGATTGGATTTGGGGATGACTTCATACCACGAAAAGGAAAATGAATCCTAAATTGCCAGAGAGTAAGGGAACAGACATTTATTTAAACTAGAAATCTAATCTCTAGGGAATCCTACAAGGAAACGCTTTGGAAACAAAGATATTTTTTAATAACTCCAAAATGTGTATATTGGATATAGTGTAGATAAAGACAATGGACAGTTTCCAGAATTTTGTGCCAAAAACTAAGATAATTATTGTGATGCACATAGTGTGGGCAGTGAAAGGAGTGGACGTATCAAGGAATGGGCAGTAGCCTCACTCACTAAGCTGAGGAGTGGGACTCAGGTGGAGGATGCTGAGACAATTGGAGAGTGTGGTTTTCCCCGAACTGAAGGACAGAGGAAATAGTAAATGAATCTGTGACCAAACTATAAAATCTAAAACTTTGAATCTACTAATGAAACTACAACCACTAAAAAAACAAAACAAGTGTATGAAGGACTTTTCAATGTGAGATGAAAGACACAATAGGCCACCATCTATAAGACATGAATTTGAATGAATAAACATTTGAAAATACAGATGTCAAATCATAAGGTTAGGCCTAATGAGATGAAAGATGAACTGAAATACTGGTAAGCATGCCTGGTTGTCCAGGGGACTTTTTTTTTTATTTCATAAGGGGATTTTTTAATACCAAAAATTTGTTACAATCAAATAAAAAAATGGGAACATTGCATTAGCATGGGATTCACAGGAAAAAAAAAAAAAGAACCATGTTAATTCTCCAAAGTAAAACCTCAAATTTCACTAATAAATTAACAAACCATTAAGGAGAAGGTGAAACCAATGTTCGTCTGCCAAGGTGTACAAGTTTGATGATTCACAAAGTAGCTCCTGTGCAGATCCATTAGCAGAAGGGTGAATTCCCACAGGCTTTCTTTTTTTTTTTTTTTTCCTTTTTTTTCTTTTCTTTCTTTTCTTCTCCTTTTCTTCTTTTCTTTTCTTTTTTTTGTTTTTATTTTTGGATAGCAATTGAACAGTATTTTAAATTGAGAACATATCCTTTGTTGGGACAATCTGTATTACAGAGAACTATCCTATAGTTCACATGGTTGCACAAAGACACATGTGAGAGGATGCCCACTGCAGTATTACTCATCACAGCAAGACATGGGAGCACACTTAGAGTCTGCTAATAAGGAAGTTTTCAGGTAAATGACTCTTCAAAAACATGCAGATTCCCTATGTAGCCCTCAGATGAATGAATTTGTATGTATACACTGACCGAGCATGATCTATATTGATTCGGTGAAGAAAAATTTTCACAAATGCACGTGGAATAGTCTACAGTTTATTTTAGAAAGTAAAGGTGTGTTGTACAGTGGATGTGCCCGTTGGATGTATCTGAAAGGAACATATATACTGGGGAAGGAGATCACTTCTAAAAATGGGTTGTGGCTTTATCTGCTATCAGAGAAATGCATTTTTCTTTATCAAAAAATATATATATTATTTATGAAGTGATAATAAAGAGTGAAATGCAGACTTGTGATAAAAACATTTTAAATAACAGTAATGCTTAAAGGTATATAGATTTCTAATCATAGTAATGGCTAATAGTGCAGGTGGGTGACAAAATTTTTCTCAGCATATGGTGCCTGATAAATTCATTGCTTTCATCATATACTCATTAATTCCACTTTGAATTACCCAGCTATTAAAAAAAAAAATTCCAGGCAGCCCAGGTGGCTCAGCGATTTAGCACCTGCCTTCGGCCCAGGGCGTGACCCTGGAGACCCAGAATCGACCCAAGTCAGGCTCCCTGCATGGAGCATGCTTCTCCCTCTGCCTGTGACTCTGCCTCTCTCTCTGTGTGTGTCTCTCATGAATAAATGAATAAAATCTAAAATTAAATTAAACTAAATTTAATTTAATTTAATTAAAATAAAATAAAATCTCCCTTTTTGAATCTCTTTAATTCTTTTTGGAAAGAAAGAGAGCAACAGAGGCAAGGCAGTTTATGTGCTGAGAACTAATAATGGCTAGTAATAAGAAAAAGAAAAAAGAAAAAGAAAGAAAGAAAGAAAGAAAGAAAGAAAGAAAGAAAGAAAGAAAGAAAGAAAGAAGAAACAAGATCCCTAAATTTGGACAGGCTGTGGACATAGAAACAGAAAATTTCAATAGAGCGTTTGATAAGCGGGTGTAACGGGAACATAAGGATGGACAGTGATCCAAGTTGCAGACTGAGAGACGTCGGCAGTTAACCTCCTGTAGCGTTAGACAAGGGTTGTGTGTAGACGACACAGTGATGAAAAATAATTTTGCCTTCCCTGGGGGTTTATGGTCTACTAAGTTGTGTGTGCGTGTGCATGTGTGTTGTTAAGGGGGAAAAGAAACAGGATTGTCATGCAAATGATGCACTCCCTTCCCCTTGAGCAGAGCCTGCTATGGGAACCCAGGGAAGCAGCATGAGAGAGCCCTGGGGGAGGGGAGGAGTGTCTATCAGGCCATGGGTCCCTGGGTCCCTGCAGTGCTAGGTCATAGCCCCGGAGCCCCCCACATAATTGCCCTGTGCTCTAGTACCTATGAGCAAAGCAAAAGGTGCTTGCATGTTTCTTGTTAGTGGAAAATAATCGGCAGAGTCTGTGGTGTCCTGGGTGGTTTAACAAAGATGCATCATGAGCTGGAGTGTTTGGCCATGCTTTACCCTAAGGTTTTTCTTTGCCTCTTAGGTTTACGTCGTGTAGTTTGAACCGTCATCCAGGGAATCCTACCCCTCCACAGCAGGTTCCCAACTGTGCTCATGGTCCTGTTGGACTCGGTGGGTCTTTGCTGTGGAGGACTGTCCTGTGCCTGACGGGGTGTCCAGCAGCACCCCTGGTCTCACACACTAGGTGTCGGTGGCATCTCTTCCACCACCACCATGCGACAGCATCTTCAGATAGTGTCAGATGCTCGCTGCAAGGAGACTATTTTTTTAAGTCATTCCCAAATGGAAACATGAGTTGGAGAATATGATTTTGGTTAAATTTATAGTCCCTTCCAAAGGGAATCTTGTAGTGTTAAAATACTCATATGTTTCATGACTCAAGATGACTCTCCACTGCCCGGGTCAGCAATTTTCATGGTTAAAAGTTATTGCGATATTCAAATGTCTATTATGAAAACGGTGAGGTATTCCAGGGATGAACGTTAGGTTATTTGTGCTCACAGGACAAAGAGGAACAGCATGGCTACTTGATAGTCACTATGGCTCTCATTTTTAAAAGAAAATCTGCTTGTCGTTATAGTGTTGCTAATTTAGATAAAAACCTTTGGGGTTATGACAAATGCCTTGTAAGCTACTGGCTGTCAAAGTCTTTTTTTTTTTTTTTTTTTTTTTTTACTTATTAAAAATTTGATCAAATAAAACAAAAAGAACCTGTGTGGACAGAAACACATGATAATATTATGGACTGATTAGGATAGTGGAGACACTTGTACACATTTTATCAATGAATATTTAACATTTTTTTTCTTTTTTTCCTCCAGTACATTGCAGTACATTATCATGCCATCTTTATGATTTCACCACCTCCTAGAAATTATTCTGTGCAGTAATTGTCTTCTTTGTCCTTTAAACAACTTTAAAGAAATGCTTCTTTAAATATTATTTTATGTAACTTTATTAAAAGTCTAAGTTTTTCAGAGCTGAATTTTAAGAATATGAAATAAAAAGTTAATAATACTGATTATCATGGCACAAAGAGGAAAATAACTATGAGATTAAATTATACCTGCTTTTCAAGTCAGTGGTCTAGTGCATGTGTGGCATTTAAGAAATGAAAATAGGATAAGTAGAAATGTACTTGTAAACAACATTGCCATTCTCAGAAAGGACGTTATAAATGTCTTAAGACATTTAGTGATACTAGAATGTCATATTGTTATAAAAAGCTGGTAAAAGTGTTTTTAGCATATATATTGAGAAATCTCTTTAAAAACAACTAGGACAATAATTTTAAAATAATTGAAAACAATAATTTTGTCTCTTCTATTTTTTATAGAAATATACCCGAATGTTTACAATCATAGTCTCCTTTTACCTACAATCACCTAGAATCAGTAGTTTTTAGTATGTTTCACTTTAATTGCTTTACTATCACTGTAAATTTTCAAGAATAATTACCTTATATCCAACAATTGTTTTGAGACTTACTCTACTAGATCATAATGCAATTTGCCTGAAAGTAAATTTCACGTCTTTTTTCCCCCCACAACAACATATATATAAGGAATTTTATAAATCTCTACTTTTCTTCTGTATATTAATAAAAGACACCTAGAAGTAAAAATCATTTAATAATATTTAAGATATTATAACAGACTATAGAAATAATGAATTGCAATTTATGGGAGAGAGGACTAATACTACATTTTATTAAGATTCTAAGTATGTAACTTATGAGCTTAAAGTTCAGAGGAGCACTGATTCTTAGTTTGACATAAAAAGAAAAAAATATAAAGAAAAAGAAGGGAAAAAAGTTTTACTATGTGATCCTTAATAGCCACGAGGTGCCTTGTCCTTGGAGATGTATTAAAACATCCTAGTCTTTTTCGTGTCTTTGTTCTTCTCCAATCTCTAACTCCCAGGCCTATTTCCACTTGCAGCTGTGTTCTTTGTTGCAGAGCAACAAGAAGAGACACCAGCTGTGCTTACTTTATTGCACTGCTTGTTGGGGGACTGATTTAGTTCTGGGCAAACATCTTGGGAGCTTCACCCTGGATATCTTCCAGGATTCTGGTAGCCATTTTAAAACCATTACCCTCGGGGCGTAACTTCAAGAATGAGATAATTTCAATCAAATGAGGCAGACTCTGCTTTTCTACATGGTAAATTAAAAGTGCATGTGAGGAGTCACATTGGACAAGTAATGAAGTGAGAACTGAACACAAATTTCTGAGTTTCATAACTTTTTTCTTCTCATAAGTTTCCCCTTGTGTTGGTTAGCTAGTGTTTTGTAACAAATCAACCCACTGCTTAGTGGCTCAAAACAGCATCCATTTTACAGTGAACTACAAGAGAGATTAAATTAAGAAAACAATCCTATTCAAAAAGAATAAAATACTAAGGAATGTGTTCAAGGAGGTGGGAGAAAATCTGTACAACATTGATAAAATGCACAGAAGAGGACATAAATAAATGAAAGGTATTCCATGTTCATGGATTGGAAGAATTAATATTACTTAAATGCCCATTCTATCTAAAGTGATCTACAGAGTCAGTGTCATCTCTAGCAAAATGTCAGTGGCAGTTTTCATGAAAAGAGAACAAATGATACTAATATTTTTTTTTATGGAACCTTTAAAGACCCCTCATAGCCAAAGCAATTTTGGGGAAAAAAGAACAAAGTTGCAGGCATCACACTTCCTGATTCCAAACGATATTACAAAGTGATAGCAATCAAAACAGTAAAGTATTGGTAAAAAAGCACGCCTTGATCAGTGGAATAGAAAGAGAGCCCAGAATTGCTCATGGTAAACTGTTTACAAAGGAACCACAGTGTACAATGGAGAAAGGATATTCTCTTCAATAAATGGTCTGGGAAAACTGGACGGCCACATGAAAAAGAATGGAAACTGGACAATTGTCTTACACCATAAACAAGAATCTATTCAAATGGATCGAAAACCTAAAATTATAAAGTTCCTGAAGAAAAGATGAGACTAAGTTCCTTGATATTGGTCTTTGTCATGATATTTTGGAGTTAACGCCAAAGGCAAAAGCAACTAGAACAACAATAAGCACCTGTGACCACATCCAACTAAAAAGCTTGTGCACAGCAAAGGAAACATTGATAAAATGAAATGGCAACCTATGGAATGGAAGAAAATATTTCATATGGACTCTTAGAGCAGCAATTCAATAGTATAAAAGTGCAAATTTCAAGGGTTTTTGAAGAGATCTGGGAGTTTTACTTTTGTGTTTATCATAATAACATCACTTGAAACTATATTCTGTCAATATTATTGAATAATTATATAGTGACCCTTTTCACCTGTACTTTGATTGGAGGAAATAGTTTTTTTTTTTGGAGAAAGATTTTGAAGAAACATTACCTCTTAATTTTTCAAATATTACTGATTCTTATACCTGGTAAAAAAATTATTGCTTCATTGAATAATGATTAATTTTATTTTTCTGCATATGATGAAATTTCTTGTAAATGCAAGAAAGGCCACAAAAACCAATAGAGTTTCTCATTTTTATTCAAGGACAGATATGATTCACCAGATTACATTTTATGCTACTGGGAATCCCTTAGTTTCTCCATTTACTCTTTATAAAAGTAGACTAGACCTTGATTTCCCCTAAGAAAACTGATCAATTTATAGTGAGAACATACTTCACTGGAATAAATTTTTTCAACATAAGATAAACTTAATTCACAAAAATTAAATTTGTACATCATGTTTTAAAAAATGTATTCAAAGAATGCTTTTCATGTATATAGCCCTCAGTGAAGGAAACTGGAATATACAGCAAATGAATCAGAGATTTGGCTGTTCTACACGCGTGTTGTATATATGTAATTGTAAAAAAATTAATAGGTGAAATTTCCATAGTGGCCAGTGGAACATTTTGTTATATAAATTGACCTTGGAGCTTAATATGTCTCTTGGTGGGCATAATGTTTTTGTTCTTAATATATACAACTTGAATTTCTTACTAAAAGTAATCTTAAAACATCCTGGGCTTATTGTTTTATCACTTATCACCTTGCATTTATACATGACTTTGAACTTTTTTTAAAATTTTATTTATTTATTCATGAGAGACAGAGAGAGAGAGAGAGGCAGAGACACAGGCAGAGGGAGAAGCAGGCTCCATGCAGGGAGCCCAACACGGGACTTGATCCTGGGACCCCGGGATCACGCCCTGAGCCAAAAGCACACACTCAACCTCTGAGCCACCCAGGCACCCCCATGACTTTGAACTTATATTTTCCTGGTCTGTTGGTTTTTAAATATTTTTCTTCTTTAATTTCTTTGTCATAACAAAATGTCACAAGTATAATAAACAATAAATAAACTGTACATAAAATAGATACAAACTATATATACTTTTTATAAATATTATTCCATGTGGTATTTTCCTATAGTGCTATCATTTAAATTCATTAGTATAATTATTTTCCAATTAAAATCATTCTTATTTTTCACAAAAGTTCACTAGCATTTTATATAAATTCACACTAATAATGTCCAATTTTGTTGCTGTTTCTTTCTTTCTTTCCTTCTTACTGGAGGAATAGCCCAAACCAAAAATCTCATAGTAAGCACTTGCCATTACTGAATTATCACTGATATTATTAATTTATGTATGCTATTGCCCATGTATTTTAACAAAAGCACATAGGTTGAAATTATTGTAAAGTTTTAGAAATTGAAAAAAATATATATATTTGCATGTGAAATCCCTATATTAGGGCATATACTGTGAAATTTCATTCTCAAAACTCAGGCATGCAATAAATTCAACCTTACTTTTTAATTGAACTTGACTCCTAGTTCTATTATGCATTTTAAATTTCTTTTTTGAGATACCATTTTGGATAATTTTCTTCATTTTCTAGGATCCTTATACAGAGCAAAGGAACAGTAACCCAGTATAGTTCAAAAGCATAGAAATTGGATGTGAAATGAAAGCTCAGTGTCCAGGTATAAAGAGAAGGCTCAGCATGAGGTATGGTAGGCCCAGCAATCAGGTATAGGATAAAATCCATAGCGGTCAAGTGTAGAGAAAGTCTTAGTGATCAAGAATTAAGTAAAAAAAAAATGCAATAGGGTTAAACTTAAGGTATGAAGGTGAAGCACTGATGGAGGGAAAGTGATCAGGTAAAGATGGCACAGTGAGGAAGAGGAATGGTTTTGCCATTCTGGATTCCTGCTGTCATCTACCGCAAGTCTTTGTTCCTCCTAATTTTCAGTAACCAGTCCTTGATGGTCATGGACTTTCCGGTTCATTTGCAAATCACCTTAAGATCCATTGAGTTTCTCTTGGCTGAATTTCACTTTCTACCTTAGGAAATGGGAAATATTTTCTTGCTCCCATTCGCTGGTAAGGAGAGAACTCAGATCATCAGACCCTTCTTGCCTTCACAAGCTAACTGGCCTCTTAAATCTGCCGTAATGCCTCACTGAAGCACCGTGGAATAGTGTAGAAGTCGTGCTCCTTCAGAAGAGGCCGCTACTCTGAAAGTTTATCACAGTATTGTGTGTATGTAGCAAGAGACAAACAAACGCCCATAAATGCAAGCAAATTTGATGGCTTTTGTTTTATTCAACTGTTTGTGATGATTTGTTATGCAGCTATAAAAATACAACAAACTAGAAAAAAAGTAAATATGCATTCAAAAGCAATGTGGAATGTCATGTAGCTATTAAAATCATATTGTTTAGTTAGCAGGGAAATATCCATGACATATTATTAGGCACAGAAGAAGCTGCAGTGTTCTGAGTAGTAGGTACATAATTACGTGACAGACTCGGATGAACCAAGATAAAGTTAGGGAAAGACAGACGAAACACTATTAAGATTTGCTTTTCTGGAGGGAAATGACAGTGGAGTTATATTTATTTTTCTTCCTTAAGATCATGTTGTACTTCTCTCCTATAAAATGCTCAGTTTGTCATTGTGGCATAACTTAACCTCTTCTTGCTGATATATCTCCCCTTGGCACGTCAAAGAGGATATTCCAAAAAGAAACCATAAATATTTCAAGAAGGAACCATAACAACAAGATAGAGTAACAAAAATGAGTCCGAGATTCTGAAAATTCCTGCGGCATTGAAAACATTGAAAATTGAATAGGGGAAAAGAGACAGGCCAAATTTATGACCCGAAGCATTAAAGGTAAAAATTATTCTACCCATGAAAGTCCTTGTGAATTCAAGGACACAGAAGGACCTGGGGAAATTACTCAGGCAACTTAATAAATTAAAGATTTTATTTATTTCTTTTATTTATTCACCAGAAAGACTTTTTCAACCTCATCTGTGCGTACAAAGAAAATGTGTCTTTATTTTATTGTAAAGACTTTGATGATCTGTTTCCCCCTTAGTATGACTTACATAGGATTATTGGAACACTGGACTAAACAGGAACAAGCTTTCAATAAACCAAAATTCCACATCATAGAGGAGCAACAAATAAAGAGCAAAATAAATTTTTCCAGTGGGAAAATATCACAAAGTCTCTTGATATAAACCAATCTTCTCCTCTTTTGGGGGAAGGACACAAAAATCCTTGACCTTCCTGGCAACTCTCCTGACCCATCCAGCCCCCAGGTATTTAGATGTAGGGTTTCTATTTTACAGGGATAAGCATCAACTCAATTTTGGTTTACCTTTAAAATTTTTCAGCTTAAAAAAATAAAAAATAAATAAAAATAAATAAAATAAAAATTTTCAGCTTTGCCGAGTTATAATTGACAAATGGGGGTTTTGTATATTTAAGGTGTGCAACTTGATGTTTTGATGTATGTATACACTGCGACGTGATCACCATGCTCAAGCTGATTTACATTCTCAACCCTTTATTTAATGTTTCTTTCCTTCTTCCTCCCTTCTTCTCTCTTGCCCTCTTCCTCTTTCTCTCTTTCTCTCTGGTGACAATGCAAGATCTATGTTGTTAAAAATTTTAAATACACAACATATATAGTACTGTGAGCTACAGTCACCATGCTGTTTTCTAAATCTACAGAATTTACGCATCTTGCGTAATTGATATTGCATACTGGTTGACCAACGTCTTCCCATTTCCCTCACCTCATAGCCCCTGGAAACTCTCATTCTACTCTTCTGCTTTGAGTTTGAATATTTAGATTTTACACGCAAGTAGGATAATATATCTTTCTGTGCCTGGTTTATTTTCCTTAGCATAATGACCTACAGGTTTTTTTCTACAGTGTTGCAAATAGCAGGATTCCTTCTGCATTAAGGCTGGATAATCTCCCATTTATTTATTTATTTATTTATTATTTTTTTTTTCCCATTTAGATGCCATACAGTTTTTCCCTTCCACATTTTCTTTAGTGATTCATCTATTGATGGACCTTAGGACATTACGGTTGTTTCTAGATCTTGGCTGTTGTAAATAATGCTGCACTGACATGAGAGTATAGATAAGTCTTTTAGATAGTGATTTCATTTACTTTGGATTTATTTACATACTCAGAAGTGGGATAGCTGAATCATTTGATAGTTTTTTTTTTTAATTCATTGAGGAAACTTTCCACTATTTTTTTATAATGGCTATACCAATTTCCACCAATAGTTTTCAATGCCCTTTTCTGCACATCCTTGCCAAACTTCTTATTTTTTTATTTTTCTTATAATAGCCATTCTAACAGAGGTGAGGTGATACCTCATTGTGCTTTTCATATCCATTTCCCTGATAATTAGTGACATTGAACACCTTTTCATCTACCTACTAGCCATTTGTAAGTCTTTTGAAAAATGTATATTCAGATCTTTTGCATATTTTTTAATCAGATTACTTGATTTTTTTTTTTTTTTTTTTGGTTATTGAATTGTATGAGTTTATTTTATATTTTGGATACTAACCCCTTATCAAATACCTATATTTTGGAAATATTTCCTTTACTTCTATTTCCAATGTTGTGGTTTCACTCTGTTGACTGTTTTCAGTGCTCTGCAGAAGCTTTTTGAGCTTGATGCAATTTCATTTGTGTGTGTGTGTGTGTTTTGATGTCATATCCCAAAAATCACTGGCAAAACCAATGTCAAGAGGCTTTCTCTATATTTTCTCCTAGGGCTCTCCAGGATTCTTTATTCTGTTTTACTCTATATATCTGTTTCTATACTGCTTTGATTATTGTGACTTTGTACTATATTATGTAATCAGAAAGTGTGATGCCCCCAGTTTTATACTTTTTGTTCAAGTTTGCTTTGGTTATTCAGGGTCTTTTGTCTTTCCATGTGAATTTAGGGGTTTTGAGAGAGATTGCATTGAATTTGTAGATCACTTTGGATAGTATGGACATTTAAAAAATATTAATTCACCTTAATTTTTAATTGCAAAAAATAGGAATTAAAATAAACAAATTGAGTAACTATCCATTAGAGATAAATAGAGATAATTCAAATAAAGTGAAAATTTTATTTTTTTTTAATTTTTTATTTATTTTTGATAGTCACAGAGAGAGAGAGAGAGAGAGGCAGAGACACAGGCGGAAGGAGAAGCAGGCTCCATGCACCGGGAGCCTGATGTGGGATTCGATCCCCGGTCTCCAGGATCGCGCCCTGGGCCAAAGGCAGGCGCCAAACCGCTGCGCCACCCAGGGATCCCAAATAAAGTGAAAATTTTAAATTAAAAATCTAATTTGCTTACACTAGGAAATCTGAGATTTTATTACAGTCATTAAATAAGTTGAAATGAAGAGTAATCTTTTCAGGTAGCAACAACAAAAAGATTTCTAAAATCAAAATAAGAGGCTGAAATTAAAACAAATAATAATCCATGGACTGAATGATGTGATGGGCATAGCAGAAGACTAAACTGATAATCTAGCAAATAAAATCCAGAGACATCTGGCACTGTGTAGCACAAATAAGACAAAGTAGAAAAACATATGCATTATAGTAACAGACATGGCAATCAACTGGAAACATTACTGTTTTGGGGGGAAAGAAGATATTGAATAAAATAAAACCTAATTTTCAGCTTGAAGAAATATAAATAAGCATGAAGCAGGAAAACTAATTTACTAATTTGAAAACCCACATCTCAAATTTCCTTGGATAAGGAAGAAAGTTTAAAATGTAACATAAATAAGATACACTTTTAAGGGCAAATATGTCTCTATATTAAATTTTCATGAACAAAGATAGAAATGAAAAGAAAATGGCAAAATATACAAAAAAATTCTACTTAATTCCAGCAATAAGATTATCAATCAAATACTAGAGAAAATATTTTTTTCAGACATGAAAGGATTCTCAGACACGGAAAGACTAGGAAAAATCAGGAACCACCTCTAGTGCCTAAGCATGAATGAATACACTAGAAGTATATGTTATGAACTTTAGCAAGTTACTCAACTATACAGTCTTTCTAGAAAGAAAAATATATTGGGCTTAGAAAATGAATAGAAAATTTGTTGTTTGCACTAATTATGAAAAATCATTTGATCTTGACACTTGTAATATTCTCATTTTGTGACAAAGCTTAGAAATGTAGACTTTTGCATCTTTTCAAATAAGCCACGTTAACTGGTTTTGCAAAGAATATTTTTTATATAATCACATTGTAGTTATTCTTGATTTTTAAAAATAATTAATAATGGAAATAAATGACGACCGGCCCAATGATAATGAGCAAAGGCTATTTGTTCAGAATGTGCTGTAATAAGAGGGCTGACCAGTCATTTGCATCTTGGCAGAGAGTCAAGAGCAGGCGGAGAAATGGAAAAGATTTATAGTGGACAAAAGAGGAAGTTTTGAATGTGCCATGGTTGGAAGCTGTTGTCATAGGAAGGCTGATGAGCTCCCAGAAGCAGAGCGTCCTATGTGATTGCTTAGGAATATGTGCTTTGCCTTATCTGATTGGTTTTAAGTTGGAAGTAGGAGAAAATGGTGAGAAACTATAAGTTTTTTGATTAAGTCCTGGTCGTGTGGGGCTGAATGTTATTGTTTGACTTCCTGGATTGGTGCTAAGGAGAATCCTTTAACTTCCTACAGGTATGATTTATGGAAAATATGTGGCCTGGCTCCTGGGCTGTTTATTGTAGATAACAAGGTGATTCCTTCAGCTGTTTGCTACAGATTATAAGTCAGAGTTCCATTTTTATATATGGCCTGGACATTGTCCACTTATATCTAGCCTCTCGAATAAGACCATAGAAAAATCACAAAAGTCATTTTTAATAGAGGAAGATCATGATATAAGTCACTACAATGACTTAAAACAAGTAACTGACAAAAATTAAGAGTGAAAAGATGGCAAATTATATATATATATGTATATATTATATATATACATATATATATATATATAAGTATTGTGTTTCCTTAAATGTCATTAAGGGCATATTTGCTGCCTAAAATTATTGCAGCAAATTATAGGAATTTAATTAACCATTTTATCCATAGTGATAAAAGTAACTATTGTAACTAAAATTAATAATGTAATTAAATTGCGTGATAGGAGAAGTATCGGGAGGTAATTTTGATGCAGTGAATTCTTCATTTTCAATAATGGTATTCAATGAATATTTTTCAATTGTGAAACTGTCAGAAAATATTACATTTTAATGACAGTATAAGCTGGTAGGCCAGACATTGATACACTTGAACAGAGAATCTGGCGAGAGTGGGCATGGGACCTGAGGAGCAAAACGCCTTCTAATTGTATGTGTATAATCTATTTTGTTTTCTACTGCTAATTTATTTTGTTTTCTGCTACTTAGAAAATATATAGACTGTGCTACTCTGCTATTCTAAAAATCTGTTTTCCCATCTAATTGGCTAAAATAAATAAATAAATAAGTAGGAGTTATTTCGTCAATGGTTGATGTTAGTGGCTAAATGTCAGCTGTATGTGTGTGTATATTTAAATATGATGCCATTTACAAATATGTATGTATAACACAGAGTGTATATATTACAAATATATGCTATAACTTTTCATTAAACTCTTTTGAACTATAATTGGCAATTTTGTGAGCAAACAAGGACAAAATATTTTTATCCCATTTTGTGTTGTCATTTGTTTTGGGTTTTTTTTTTTTTTTTTTGGCTTTGTTCTGGCTTTTATTGTATTATTGAATGGAAATTCAGCTGAAATAATGTTGCCTTACTCAGAACAATGCTGAATTTGGTAATTTTTTTAATTTTTCAAATAGAGTCTTTTCCAAGCAGTGAAAATTAAAGCAATTTCAAATTTTTTATAAGAAACTGATATGAAATCAGCAAGAGTACCTAGACTTAACTACCACACATGGGAAAGAAAAAAAAAAACAACTTTTCAATACCTTGAAAAGTATTGCAGTTTTTAATTATGTGTGTATAGATATATATGAAAATTTTCTCCACTTCAAAAAACATTTTCTCTTAAATTTTCGTGATTGTCTTCTGCCAACAATGACCAACTCTCCAAGTGATGTTTGTCAGATTCCAATATGTTGACTAATGTAAAGTTTGAATGTAAAGAACACCTAGATTTCCACCGAAAAGTACTAACTGCGTTAGAATCAAGTACAGAACCTAACTTTTATATTTGGTAAAGTCTAGTCATATTACTCAGAGAAGCAATGAGGGATGGTTGGGGAGAAATCTGGTGATACCTTCTGTATCACACAGAGTTTTAAGCAGGAAACTAAAGGCCGCTTGTAGTTGGATGGAGAGCAGGAATTACATACATGGGATGAGTTACACAAATGAAAGAAGAAGTGAAAAACCAGGTCATGGTCCGTGAGGCAACCAGGAAGGAGTTTAGTGTCCCTGGGGATGAAAGAAGTCTTACCCGACCCCAGGAGCTGGGCTCCATCTCAGGGTCCCTGGAAGAGGGTGACTCAGAGGGAGCTGAACTGTTGTGGAAAAGCAGACACAGCCAGAGATACCCCCCTAAGTCCGAAAAAGGGAAGGGGGGAGATGGAGAGGTAGACACACCCTGTTTTCTGTATTGCAATCTTCTTCCAGCATCTGCTTTTGTTTAGTTGGTAAAAAGGCTGGAGAACCAAGGAACCGAGTGTGGTTGGGACGCCTGGGTGGCTCAGTGTTTGGATGGCTGACTTTGGCTCAAGGCATGACCCTGGGGTTCTGGGATCGAGTCCTGCAGGGAGCCTGCTTCTCCCTCTGCCTTCGTCTCTGCCTCTCCCTCTGTGTCTCTCATGAATAAATAAATAAAATCTTAAAAATAAAAGAAAAGAACCAAGAGTTCTCAGTGCCTGGAGATGGCTTCCCTTAACTATTCCATCGCATACTTTTATTCTACAAAATATTGTAGAGCAATTGTCGACCACACAACCTCAATGCCCCCATCTGTCAAATGGAACTAAGTGGATTTTTCTGCATAGGTTGACATCATTATTAAATTAAATGGCATAGAGTGGAGCTTTTTCCACATCACTGATACTAAATGAATGTTATTTCCTTAATTATTATTATTTTCTACTTAAGGACTGCAATATAAAATTTACTTGAATAATGGGAAATTTACATTAAGCAGTTCCCACAAAAGGGATCTCATTGAAAGTACACAGAACTTAATGTTGGCTATGATTCAAAATACACGGTTACAAACAGTGATTTTTGTTTTGGTACCAGATGTTTCAGAAGTGTTCTTGCAGAAGGATTTTTTTAAAAATCCAATGCCTCCTGGGTGAATACTCAAAGCTTTGTCAAATTACACAATGACTGGAATCCTGTGTTATTGCTCTGCTGGTGAAATTACAGTCCTCCTGTGTAAAATGAAATTTAAGTTGTATCTTGATGACTATTGCTTTTTCCCAATCCCTGGAAAAAATCTTCTGAGAATTAAGCCCCAAGAGATTCCTTCAGAGAGATACTCTCTGCCTTCATACTACATACATCTTCAGCTGATTTTTACTCAAAAGTCTTGCTCGACATTGATTCACTTGAGATTTTAAAAGAGCTGTGAGCCCTGGCAAGTCATGCATAACAATTTGCAATCTCAGAGAATATTTGCTTGTATTAAAATGCCTTATTAAATATTTCAGATTGGTCTTGAGAGACTTTCAAGAAAGTCCACTCTTTCTGCTTCTCCGTTGATATGTAATTTTCTAAAATGTGTGCTATTTGGAAAGCACAGTACAATCAGAAACCAAATGAAAAGAGTGACACAGGGCAATTCCCCAAAGAAATAAGGCCTAAGTTTTATTATAGAAAAGATATCTTGAAAGCTTTTTTATGTACTTTGATCCTTTTTTCAGATTTGTATAAAACAGCAGCTGAAAGGTACTAATCCCTAGCATGGGAAAAGCTAAGTGTTTGCCACAGGAAATATTTAACATGAAAATATTGTGCGCGCTCTAGCCAATGAAACTTTAAAAGTCAGTATTTCTGAGGTTGTTTTTCATGTGAAATTGTAAAAATTAAGGGAATTTCTAAAGCACTTTGAATGTTTTCTTTAATTAGAAACCAGTTACATAGGGGCTACTGGTCTAATATCTATTGACCAAATGTATATAATAATTTCCAGAAAAAAATAGATTCAATATTCTATTTAATATTTATAGATTAAATATTAATAGATTTAATATTCTAGTAGAATAATGGACTTTTGGGCATTACTACATATATTTTTCCTTGGGAATCTAGCATTATAAAGAATAATAATTTTCTTTTTTTTACTTTGTATACAATTAGGGTACATAGCATGAATAAAGGAAGTGAACTAATACCTTATTAGAATAGATACATACTGATTTTTTTTTTCTCTTAAACTGTTGACCAGGAATAAAAATCCTTCTTTCACATAACTAATATATCTTATTAATTTACTTAAAAATGCCAACAAGTGCATCACTAGTGGTACCAAGTATATCACTAGTAGTACCTAAAATAATCAAATATCATTAATTCTACCGAATTTAGTTTTATCGACTTGTGAGATTAACTTTTTATTTTATCTCATTTATGATATAGCTGGCATCAAGTAGCAAAGGAATTACCTATCATTTTATTGTGACTTGTAACTTTAGACTCTTGTCTAGATTCAGTTAAAGAACACCTGTAAATTCTGAGAATAAATGTAATTTCTTTCCACAGTGACTGTAACACATTTTATTAGTTTGCTAAGGCTCTGGACTAAAGTACCGCAAGCCAAGTAGCTTAAACAACAAAAATGTCCTCCCCCTGTCCCCAAAGCTTGAAGTCTGAGGTCCAAAGTGTCAGTAGGGTCATGTTCCCTCCTAAAGTCCTGGAAGGAGGTCTGTCCCAAGCATCTCCTTCAGCTTCTAGAGGTTCCTTGGCAATTTTTGACTTTCCTTGGCTTGTAGATGAATCACCCCAATCTCTGTCTTCATCTTCACATAAAGTACTCTGAGTGTGTTTCCAAATTTCCATCTTCATAAGGACACCAGTCATATTCGATTAGGGACCCACACTACCCTAGTTGACCTGATCCTAATTAATTACATCTACAATGACCCGATTTCCAAATAAGATCTCCTTCACGACCCGGAATCTAGAACTTCCACACATGAACTTTGAGGGCAAGTAATTCAACCCAAAACACACACCCTCAAGAGTTCTATCTTTTTGAGTATCTATTTTTAATTAAAAAAATGTTTTTTTTAATTAAAAAAAAATATTTTATTTACTTATTCCTGAGAGACACAGAGATAGAGAGGCAGAGACACAGGCAGAGGGAGAAGGAAGCTCCATGCAGGGAGCCCAATGGGGGATTCGATCCCGGGGCCCTGGGGTCACGCCTTGAGCCAAAGGCAGACAGACCCTCAACCCCTGAGCCACCCAGGCATTCCAGACTGTTTTCTTTTCTTTTTTTCCCTAGTGTAAAAGAACTTCTAACAGCATTAATGGTTCCTAAAATGTTTCCATCGAGGCTTCAAGTTAACTTAAAGAAATTAAGATATGTGTAGTTTTTTTCTTTTGGCCTGACCCCCCCCACCTCCCCCATTACCAATTCTCCTTGGAGAGAAATCCTTGAACAGTTGGCCCAAGGCCTTATTTTCCTTCCCTGCTGTTTATTTGTACCCTTGCTGTGTTCAGGGGCAGGCTGACCTTCATCTGGGCTGGGCGGTACGGAGAGGTGTGTGCCCCTCAGCCAGCAATCTGTGTGCTCCAAGTGGTGGCCTGTCACCTTCAGATGCCACCAAGATAGACAGACAGAGGTAATTTGCTCTCCTTTACTTCACACAAACAAGTGGAATGGGCCAGGACCTGTGAGGCCTGCTATATAGAGACGTGTAGCTGTTAGGGACCAGACACTTAGACCAGGGGAGAGAGTTAACATATTTTCTTTATCTCCCCTGGATCCCCTCTCTGCTCACTCTGTGCTACTTTAAGCCATCACTCAGTCAACAACACCAGGCTAACTTTTTTTTTTCTTTTTCCTTTCCTCATTGTTCTTTTATTATTATTATTTTTATTATTATTATTATTTTGAAGCAGGCGGTGGCTTTATTTCAGAGCAAGACTTCCCAGCCTGCCCCCCGACGTCCCGCCCCCATCCTCGTTGTTCTTTATTTCACTTGTCTCGCCATTCATGCTTTTCAGCTTTCACTTAAGGCTGGAATTTTATAGACAGTTTAAGCCAAGCAGAACAAGTGTTTTTTGTTTGTTTGTTTGTTTTTTGTTTTTTGTCATGTGGTGATCCAGCCTATTACCACAAATGAGGTGTGTTTTTGCACTCCGTCTTTCTCAGCTGTCTCTATGGAATGCTTGCTTGGGGATTGTTTTTAAGACATGAAAAGCTGTTTAAACCTAAATAATGATCGCAAAGTCCAGAGACAGTTTTAAAATCGGAGGATTTTATAAGTGTGACTTCTTCAAAAATGACCATTATTTTATTTTATTTTTTATATCTCATTTAAGTTCAAATAATTAGCATATAGTGTGTGATGAGTTTCACATGTACAGTTGCTATTCAACAGTTGTTTATAACACCCAGTGCTGGTAAAATGTGACCATTATTTTAATGCTTCCTACCTGTACTATTCTCTCTTTTCTGAATCTCAGTAATCCCTGTATGCCCCGTATGATCAGCATTTTTCCTTTTAGATTAAGGATTTGACTGATATGATTTTATAACACTGTAGCCACAATATGGGCTTTTTTCATTTACTTGTCTGGGCACCTACTACCTATTTAATCTTTTTTTTTTTTCAATGTGGTATCAACAAAAATTCCACCTAAACCAACTTTATTTGTAGATATCAACCTACTGATATTCTCTGAACAGGCTGAAGAGATGAATATGAGGTTTGGAACAAGTGTTGTGACATCACAGAAAAAGTCTTCGATAGTTTGTTTTATAAACACAATAATAATAATTTCTTCTTCTTTTCTTCTTCTTCTTCTTCTTCTTCTTCTTCTTCTTCTTCTTCTTCTTCTTTTCTTCTTCTTCTTCTTCTTCTTCTTCTTCTTCTTCTTCTTCTTTTCTTCTTCTTCTTCTTCTTCTTCTTTTCTTCTTCTTCTTTTCTTCTTTTCTTCTTCTTCTTCTTTTCTTCTTCTTCTTCTTCTTCTTCTTCTTCTTCTTCTTCTTCTTCTTCTTCTTCTTCTTTTCTTCTTCTTCTTCTTCTTCTTCTTCTTCTTCTTCTTCTTCTTCTTCTTCATCTTCTTCTTCTTCTCCTTCTTCTCCTTTCTTTGACCTAGGAGTGAAAGAGGTAGCGTACACTGACTCTACAAAGTTCAGTCAAGTCAGAAAGTGTAGTGCTGTAATAAGAAAAATCATGGTACACACGCAAGCCTAAATAAAGCTAAGAATGGAATTTCATTGAGGCAAGAAAACATTTCTGTTTTTCATTTAAACTTTTAATTTTGAGATCGTGACATGCAGTCATGAGAAATGCTGTGGAGCCATTCTTTGTATCCTTACTCCATTTTTCTCAATGGTACCATCTTACAAAATTACCATCTTATAAAACTATTAAAAAAATCATAGTCAAGTAATCAATGTTATTTAATCTACCAATCTTATTTAGAATTCCCTGCTTTTATTTATGCATGTGAGCGCTTAGTTCTCCATAATTTGTCACCTGTGCATGTTTGTGTATCCAACACCATAATCGAAATACTGAACAGTTCCAACATCATGAGGACCCCTCAGGTTCCCTTTTATAACCAATCCCTACCCTCCACCTGCATCTCTGCTCCCTTCATCTGGTAACTACAAATCTGTTATCCATTTCTAAAATTTCATCATCTCCAGAATATTAAATAAATGGAATCACACCTTTTGGGAATGGCTTTTTAAAAACTATTCTATTCATCTGATGGTGAGAGTGCACGCATGCACACAAGCAGAGGTGCAGCAGGTAGAGGGAGAGGGTACAGGGGCTGGATCCTCAGCTTAAACAACTGAGCCACGTAGGCATCCCTGGGACTGGATTTCGTCCACTGGGCGTAATTTCCTGAAGATTCATCCAACAGGCTGTTTATTTTTATTGTGGAGTAGTATTCCATACTATCAATGTACCCCAGTTTGTTTAACCGTTTTCCCGGAAAAATGCATCTGGGTCGTTTCCAGTTTGTAGCGACTACAAATAATGTTGCTGTGAATATCTATGAATATTTGCAAGCGTGGTTTTATGGACGTATGTTTGCATCACTTTTGCATAAATGCCCAAGACAACAATTTGTTGTGTTGTATGGTGAACGTGAACGCAAGGTACAAGTGACCTAGTTTCTTAGTGTTCTTGCAGGCATTTACTGTCATCATTTTGTTTTATTATTCATTATTAGAGATTTCTTTTAGACATCACACAGCCCTCCCCTCCTGAGTATGCATGATCACTAATCATATCTCTGCTTACAATTTTAACGTAAAAACACTAGAGGCCAGAATCATTAGAAGTCCATATACATTAATAATCTGCTAGTAAGGATTGTCAAGTGAACATGGTATACTAATTCTGTTAAGTTTTCTTGAATCCCTTGAAGACAAAGAACAAGCTTTGCTTAAAGTTCCATTTGCATTTCAACACACAGAAGTAGAATCATTGTAGTTAAACAGTTACTAGGCCCTTATAAGTGTATCATACCTAAATAATTGAAGTAATTATTAAAACTAAAGATTGGAAATTGTCTGGGCTTCCATAGTCAAGTATGAGCATGAATGCTGAATTTCATACAGACTTACTTGATTGTGGAAATAGTTTTGTTTGCTACATAACCTGAATTAGTCGGTGGAATTTTTGTAGTTAGGCAAAATAAAATATCAAGTATGCACTATTAGATGACTCATTAAGCGCATTTCATGAATGAATGAGAGCTCTTAACCTACTGATTTTACAGTGGAGTTATATAGCCCTTAATAGAAGGTTATATTGCTATACCTGGATCAGATTTCATTTGGGAATAACTGAAATATGATATAGATGTATCTAATTATGCAAATAGTATTTGAAGGATATAAACGTAAAAGAAATCAGCATAATGCATCCTCTAGTTTTATCTCAAAATGCACTATTTTAAAGTTTATCAATTCCTTTAAAGTATACCTTAATTTTCCAAAATTCAGTGCAAAAGGCACATTCCGATGCCCATTGTAGAAAGATGATTATGTCGGTACTGTGTAGAAGAACCTGAAGAAATGAGAACTAAGCCCTGGAAACCAGTGAGGAGACTCATTAATAGTCCATGTAAGAAATTAAAAGAGGGCATACATGATGGACAAGGGTTTGAATGTGCTCTTTTTTTTTTTTGAACGTGCTCTTTTGATGCTGCTGATAATTTAATGTCAACCCTCCCACATTCTCACCTAATCACAAACCATCCCACCTCCTATTTTCTGAATAATTATGTAACATGCAAGGTCTGTTCTTGTCCTACCTTTAACTTTACTGCACAATTAAACACCAGTTTGATTCTTGATCATCAATCCAACCTAACCCTGATTATGTGTCAAAAGAGGCCTATTGCAATGTTATTGGCACATAATATATATATAATATATAATATATTATTATATATAATTATATTATATTAATATAATATATATAGTTTATTATATACATAATATATAATAATATAATATGTATATTATATATGTAATATATAATATATATATATATATATTAGAGACCAAATATTCTCTTTTGGTCTTTCATCTGGTACAGTTGTTGGCAGGGGGAAAAAAGCAAGGGCTATGTTTGACAGATAAATCCAAGAATTAAATTTAGGAGGGCACATCTATCATTGCGTTCCATAGGAATGTCGACATAACCTTTTTGTGTGTACAAGTCACGTGCTAAATGTTACCGCACACTAAAATTTGTTTTCCTGAATGCACAGGTACCTCTGTTCTACAGGTGACAGCTACTGATGCAGATGATCCTACCTATGGAAACAGTGCCCGGGTGGTTTACAGTATTCTCCAGGGACAACCCTACTTCTCCGTAGATCCTAAAACAGGTGAGTGCATTTTTGTATAATTTGTGTGCATGTGTGCTAGAATAAAAGAAAGCAATATGTTTATTTCTGTGTCTTCTCCTACATCAGACAGTGTTTTAGCACAATTTAAAATGTCCTCGCTTTTTCTAAAATGGTATGATTGAATAAATGAAGAGAAATTCACTGTTTTCCTTAATATTTTTTCCTTAATACTTTTTGATTATCCATCAATTATTCCAGTAAAAATTTCTTATCTTTGCACAATCCTGTAGCAATTACTTTCTGCTTAAGACAAATATGGAGTATTACATCAAATGAAATTTTCTAGTGTATTATTTGTTGTGTTTACACCTTAGGTTTAATTCTTTGCCAAAGATGGTAAATAATTTATTGAGAGTTTCCCTATTTTATTTGAATTTGATTGTCACATAAGTTGTTATATATTACGTTGGGGGAATTGTTATGTTGAACTGAGATTTTTTCCTAATGAGAAAATTCTTCAGTCTTTAAATATCGTGTTAGGTAGGAGAAATTAACTGAGCATAAGGAAAAACCATGAAAACTATTTTTTAGGAAAAAATAAGGATTCTCTCTTTCTTCTCTTTTTTTTTTTCCTGTCCAAAACAATCGTATCATATGATGTGATACCAAAGAGGGAATGGAAGATACTCAATACTGCATTATATAATAATAATTAATTATTATTATTAATCAACAGCATAATCTAAAAAACACATAAAGCTCATGGTCTCACTGAAAAATAATTTGTTAATAAAAAATTGAACATAAGCCAATTATGAATGTAGCCAAATGTTCAGGAAAAATGAGTTTCAAGCTTTACTAATAATTTCAAAGATCCAGGACATTCCAGAGGTTTAGGTCCTTTCTAGTTACATTAGATTCATTCTGAATCAGGTTAACATGTGAGAATACCAAGTAATGGGCATAGACATAACACAGAAGAAAGCCACCTTTGGTTGTGAATATCCCCTACTCTCCCATAAGTCTATGGATTCCAGGATGGTTTACCATTAGGTTGGATGAAGTGCACCCAACTGAGGAGATGCCAGCATGCTCTCCATTGCCAAGGCCATATGACAACTAGGAGTATTGTCATTATCATGTTTTCAAGAGGAACCCGCCAGGTAAACATGTCTTCTTCGCTCCCCAGGTGTGGTCCAAACATGAGTACACTCATGAACAGATGCCAGGCATACCGTTTAACTCCTTAACTATCATAATTTATGAAGAAAATAAGGAATTAGAGTGATTTCAGAAAATCTTTTTATTAATAAATACAGTTGACATATAAATTGCATACATTTAAGGTATACAGTATATTTGATACATTTTTATATTATAATATACGTATTGCTATTCCAGCCATAAAAACATCTTAAGACAAATGTAAATTATTATTTAATATTGGTGTTGCTCATTTTGTTCTATTTTCCCCAAAACCATGATTATTTTATATATGAAATATATGCATTTCTCATTTTCAATGTCTGGATGGCTCAGTTGGTTAGGTGTCTGACTCTTTTTTTAAGATTTTATTTATTTATTCATGAGAGACACACAGAGAGAGGCAGAGACACAGGCAGAAGGAGAAGCAGTCTCCCTGCAGGGAGCCCGACATGCGACTCGATCCCAGGACCCTGGGATCATGACCTGAGCCGAAGGCAGATGCTCAACCACTGAGCCACCCAGGTGCCCCTCCGCCCACCAATTTAAAAGCTTCTTTTTTGTTGTTTAAGATTTTATTAATTGCCTGACTCTTGATTTTGGCTCAGGTCATGATTCTCAGGGATGTGACATCAAGTTCCACAATAGGCTCCACACTGAGAGTAGACTGCTTAAGAGTCTCCCTCTCCCTCTGCCCCTCTATCCTGCTTGCATGCTCTCTCTCATTCTCTCAAAAATAAATAAATAAATAAATAAATGAATGAATAAATAAACAAACAAACAAATAAATAAATAAATAAGCATCTTCTAAGAGGAAGGGAATTAGGATACTGTGTTTCAGTTACCCCCCCACACAGACCCTCATGCACAAATATGCAAAAGCACACATGGCTTCAGTCTCTTTACTTCCTATGCATAACCAAATACTGGTCAATATTATAGTTCTTAATAGAATATTGATCATATATAGAAATCATATACAGATTTTTTAAAATCTCCATATACTGAATTTGTTTACAAAGTACCAATTCTTTGTGTGTGTGTTTGTGTGTGTGTGTGTGTGTGTGTGAGAGTGTGTGTCTGAGCATCTGTGACTGTTTACACGTTTGTTTGAGGACATGCATGCATTTGCATTTGTGTGCATGGGTACTCTGGATGGAGAAAGCACGCCACTGAGGACAAGATTTGACTAGTGTTGGACTCTGCTGTTGGGCTTTAGTGAAGAAGGTATATCAATAACAATTTTTTTTAAAAAAATTGCATTTGGTTATATATATTTATCATAGGTTAAGTATGTCATTAAATAAATAAAATTGTCTAAAACATAAATAAGCTGCTATTCAAATACTGCTCTATGAAATTGCCATTACATTCCTTTGCTCCTTTAAGCAAGATGATTTACTAAAGCGAGTACCTCCATTTTCATGTTTTAATTTCAATATTATGTTGACTGAAGCATCATAAGAACCTATGGATATGTATCCTAACATAAAGATCCTTTAAATATGCCAGTCTCCGAGATAGATGTTTGTAGAAAGTGCTAAGATGGATTATAAAACAAAATGTTCATCATTCTCTTTAGATAATACATATTTGGTAATTTATACTTGAAAGATATTACTGTGCAATTCAACATCCTCAGAACTAAGGAATTTAGGGGAAATTGTTCTCTTTTTTAAGATTTTATTTATTTACTCATGAGAGACAGAGAGAGAGGCAGAGACACAGGCAGAGGGAGGAGCAGGCTCCCTGTGGGGAGCCGGATCAGAACTCGATCCCGGGACCCCAGGATCACAACCAGAGCCAAAGGCAGGCGCTCCATCACTGAGCCACCCAGGCGTCCCTAGTGGAAATTGTTCTTAAAATGACTGGAGCAAAATAAAAATGTACCGAAAACTACAGGATCCATTGTTATGGGTAAGGTGTGATATAAGAAGTGTTGAGATAATAGTTGTTTAGAATAGTACATTTGCATAGTCTCATTTTTATTATTTTGCCCTCTGATTTGGCATGACTATTTCGGCATGTCTCCAGTTGCTTTCACTGAAGACAAATTATACTAAAGGAACTTTTGTGCCCAAATAGAGCTGTGAGGGCTTATGGTTAAAATCGGGACTTTGGGTTCCCTTGTTTCTATCATGTTAAGAGGTACATTGGGTCCTCGCCACGGCTGTCCAGTGAGTTGCCCATGAGGCCTTGCTGCCTATTATACAAGCCATTCATGAATTGCTGTATCCAGAGAAATGGATTGATGTTGCTCTTGAGTTGCTATACTATTCCTAACTGGCTTCATAAGGTCTGCATTGTTTTACACGGAAAACTTGCTAATAAGCATCATGAAATCTCATGAGAAATTTATTGTTTTAAATAAGTTCGATTGTGTTGACAATGTCATGATGTTTGCTTAATGTATAAGAGAAGAGGAGCGCCTTTAAAGTCATATTTTAACATCACGCTTTAAAAGATGCGGAAAACTGGAAAAGAATAAACTGGAGGAGGTGACAATGACATATAAAACACATAATATTTCTGGCCAGATTCATATAGAAGAACATGTTAATGTAGGCTTAATGAGTATAATTCTAGTTGAAGATATGGATTTTAATTAGGCAAGGACAGACTTCCGGAGTCAGTAAATGCAGTCAGCATTTTCACGTTCATGAAAACAATTAGCCCTCAGCAAGGCAGGTCGAGGAAGGCCGGTGAGTGAGAAAGCCACGTGAAATGGTCAGACAACCAACGTCAAGAAATCCTGGGCTGATCCTCATCCAGTTAATATAGTGGCAACTGCATTAAAAATAAATCAATAAATTCAGGGTTTCTATTATATTTTTAGAACCTATGAAATTTTTATTGGGTGGTGACGGCAAAAGCAGAATGATCGAGGTGGTTTTTAAAAAAGGAGCCACTTCCCTTAACTTAATTCAACGACAAAGCTAGCAATCCAGCATCTGTCTTTCCAGGGTCTTTGGAACAGAGGTGGGGGGTTACACAAGAGGTGGGTGTGCAGTTTTTAACCGAGAATGAAAACCTCTTATTGCCCGTGGCATTTATAGCTGTTTGATGATTCCCTCTGTTATTTTCATAGTCCATAATCTATTAATTACTTCCTGTTATCGCAGCCAGTGCCTGTATATCTGTCGCCTGTTTCACACTAATTGTTGAAAATGACGATGGTCAGTTCAGAACACCTGAAAACCTGGATTAAAACCTGAGGTCGGGGAAAACAGAGGGTTGGGCTGGTTTACAGAGTCCCAGATCAGCTTTATGTACAGATGTTTGTAACACCAGCAGTGGTGAACTTGACCATGTGATATGACATGTATAAATCAGCAATAGTCAATAATGGCCTCTCTGTATCTGAGTAAGTGGTACTCGTGGCGAGTTGTTATCACTCCTCATAAAGATAAAGACTATTGGAAGAGTTATCTACTTTGTATTTTAACGGGTCATTTTTCATGTATGTTTCATATATTTTTATGCATTAAGTAATGACTATTTTTTTTAAGTAATGACTATTTAAAAGAAAAATATGGCCACTGAAAACATTTTGGTTGATAGATTCTACATTTAATTTTCAGGTACATGAAAAAGTAAGTCTAGATAAAGCTACCTTTTATTTTTATTTTTTAATTTTTTTTAAAGATTTTTATTTATTTATTCATGAGAGACACAGAGAGAGAGAGGCAGAGACACAAGCAGAGGGAGACGCAGGCTCCATGCAGGGAGCCCAACGTGGGACTCGATCCCGGGTCTCCAGGATCACACCCTGGGCTGAAAGTGGGGCTAAACCACTGAACCATTGGGGCTGGCCAAGGCTACCTTTTAAATATGTATATGAAATGCAAACTAGATACTCTTTTTTTTTTTAAATTTTTTTCAATACTTCTAGTGCATTTTAGCTCTCTAATTGTTTCTGCTACATGTTGCTACAAAAGCAACATGGGTTGCTTTGGGTTTCAAATCTTTTATCAGTCAAACACTTCTTCACTAATAGCAGCCATTCCACGGGTAACAAAACACTTGATATCAAATAAAATCTACTGCATCTAGTGATGCCTGTGGGTTCTAAAGTCACACATGTTGTTAGTTGTTCTATAAGACATTATTGTAAGCAAAGAAATTGTTTACTTGGCCTTCCAATGAAAAGATTAATGTAATTAGTTATGTTATAGTTGAATTAATAGAGGGTAGTGCAGTAATTCATATTTATTACTTTCCCAAAATACTAAATCATTTATTCCAAAATTATTTAGTATACTTCATGATCAAATCCTAGGATGATATTTAATATCAGTAAATTGATCAAGTCACTTAAATTCTGTTTACTTGTATATAAATTTAGAATAACAACTAAATCCAATGAGAAAGTTAATGCAAGGCTCTGAGTCCGGTCCTTGAAAAGATATAGATAGGTAGTAAAGTTCTCGTGTTCACCTCCTCTTGCCTTTAGGATTAAGAAAAATGTCCAAAATTGCAATGGTTTGCAATGACAAGAGTTTGAAATAGTCTTACCTGAAATAGGAAAAAAAATAGTTTTGTTTGAAAGGATTTTTAGTCCACAAAACTATTCAAAAGTGTGAGTTCCACATATTAACCTGTATATAACTAAATTACATTTTTTTTCAGGCATTCATTCATTTATTTTTTTTTATTCTCCTTTTCAAGCATTTAAAGTAAGCTTTATCAATAGTTTTATTAAGAGAAATATACTTGTAGAAAATTTCAAATGACAATTTGAAAGGAAGTAAATTAACCATTAAAATAACCAATCTTTTATCTTCAGAATTCACTGTCTCAACTCAAAATAGCATCTCTAGATAAGATAAAGTGGCATGCTGTACATGAAACAATTGTCATTAATGCACAGGTCTTGACCAACAATAGCTCTGATTCTTGAAAAAGACCTTTCCTTAACATTTTGTAGCAGAAAGCAGTCAGATATAAAAATGCAGTCAGTAGAAGGCCTAAGTGAGTTTCTTAAGATGTGACTGAAAACAAGGTTTTCAACATTCTCTGTCCACTGTGCATGATGTAATTAAATTCATCAACAACTTTATTTCTATTTAGCCTCTTCTGATTTTATTTTATTTCAACAGTGAACAAAAAAAATCATTTGTGGAAGATCACTATGTATGTTTGGATAAAAGATGTAAAGTATGTCTTTTTAAATTTCAATATTAATTTGTGTAATTCCAATGAAAATCTGCTTGAAAATAATTTTATTTTCTCCCAAAGCAGTATTTCATGTTTATTAATACATAAGCAGTTAAAATATATAATGTATGGTCCACAAAATCTGCATGAGGACAAAAAGTCCATAATAGGAGACACTTTGTCATTTTTTTCTTACCCAGAGCCCACTCTAATTGATATAACCACACTAATAATTACACAAATACATTTTTAAATAATTTCCTATAATTAACTGCATAATAGACAAAAATAGTTAATTAGTCAGCTTACTGGCTAATGAATTTGCTTCTCTTGGAGAAGAAATCATGCATTAATTCAGAAGTGTGTCATGTTGCCAAATTACTGAAAGAAACATCTCACTTGATTTTCTTTGTTTTTGTTTTTCTCACTTTATTTTCTTTAAGGAAGAATTCTGAATAGTTCCTAAAACGTAGCAGAGTGTATGGGGATCCACACTAGAAGTCCATTTTATAGAGCACGAAAATAAAGTCAATGAACTGGAGCCTAGTGGTTCTCCACTCAATATCAATTTCTCACTTTGCTGGGCCTATTAGAACTCGAATTTTACTCATTGTAGCAACATTCTCAGTTACAGAGCTAGACTTCCCAGCTGCCCTGTCACTACGGGGACATAGCTCTAGCCAGGGAAAGAGAAAGACCATCGGAGGGTTTTTGGTCTGTCTGTGTAGGTGCCAAGGCTTCCTCTCCTTGGTTTCCCATCTCGTGGGTTTAAACGTATGCGTAATTATTGCAGGTGCAGCAGCTGTCTTGTAACCATGTGGCAGTGAGCACATAAGGTGAGAGTCACATGCAAAACTTGGTGAGCAAAAATCTAGCAGGGAAGTCACTCTGTCCGAGGAATTTCTTTGTGCAAACACATGCAGCACTGACACCTGACCTTGGTGAAATGTGCTTTGTGGTTGGGCGGGTCATGGTCACAGCCCAGGGCATCGCCTACACAGGTGTGGGGCGGGCTCACCTAGACTACTTTCATTCCTCTCAACCCCAAATCCAGGGTCCTGAGAGAGAGCACAGTGCTTTATACTGCATATAAGTAGCCATTTGACAGGTCTAGGGCCCATGCTACCCTAGAAAAGGAGATTCTTCACACTGACTTGACTATCAAAAGATATATTAATCATTGGTATTGGGGGAGATCAGAGAGTGAAACCAAAGATAATTTTCTCTGACATTCCATTGAAAATGTGTATCTGGAAAAATAATTTTAACTGTCATCAAGATGTAGTGAATGTACTGTTGACATTATGGATGTCAGAGAGCTCTCCTGCTCCACGGCAAGGAGATCATCGTGTCCTATTTACGTTAACAGAATTAATAACATCTATCAAACTTAATTGATACAGGTATAATTCTAATAAAAAACATAGATTAGCGTTCTATATTAGTTACACTATTTGCTACAGCCTAGATAGAGCCATATAATAGAGCCATATAATTGAAATACTTTGAATTGGACACTTAAATGAAATTAATGGTATGAAAACTACATTTAACTAAAGTTGTTAAGCAAATGAAGAAAGGAAACCAATTGAATCCATTTTTTCCTCAAATATCAAATTCCTGTAACTATATTAACCAACTATTACGAGAAAGGGAAAAAAGTAATCTCTTTGAACATAAAATAGTAGTGATAGGAATCAATGTTGGTTAATTTTAACATGTTTTATTACTATTTTTTTCCTGGTAAAGAAAATATCTTTATCATATGTAATTTCTGATTGCTTGTTGTTACATTGTAGAAATGCAACAGATTGGTGCCTATTGATTTTCTATCCTGCAACTTTACTGAATTCTTTTATTATCTCTACGTTTTTGGTGGAGTCTTTAGGGTTTCCTGTATATATTAGCATTTCATCTGCAAGTGGTGACAGGTTTACTTCTTTCCTTCCAATTTGGATGCCTAATTTTTGCTTTCGTTTCTTTGGCTTTTTGTGTCAGTCAAAAAAAAAAAAATCGTTCCCACGATCTAGGTCAAGAAACTTGCTGCCTATGTTTTCTCCTAGGAGTTTTATAGCTTCAGGTCGTATGTTCATGTGTTTAATCAATTTTAAGTTAATTTCTGTGTGTGGTATAAGATAGTGGTCCAGTTTCACCTTTGGGATATGGCTGTACAGTTTTCCAGACACCATTTATTGAAGAGACTATCCTCTCCGCACTGTGTATTCTTTGCTTCTTTGTCATATATCAATTGATGACGTATGTAAGAGTCCACGTGTGGGCTTCTTCCTCTGTTCCATTGGTCCATGTTGATTATATGCCAGTACCATAGTGTTTGGATTACTATAGCTTTCTAGTGTAATTTAAAATCAGGGCACATGATACATCCAGCTTTGTTATTTTTTCTCAAGATTACTTTGGCTTTTGGAGGTCTTTTGTGGTTCTATACAAATTTAGAATTGTCTGTTCTATTTCTGTGAAAATTTCCATTGGAATCTTGATAGAGATTATATTAAATCCAGAGATTGCTTTACATGCTATGGACATTTTAACATACTGATTTTTTTAAGCCACATGCATGGAATGTATTTCCATTTACTTATGTCTTCTTCGATTTCTTCTACTGAAGTCTTATAATTTTTAGTGTATAGATCTTTCACTTTCTCAGTTAAATTTATACCTAAGTATTTTATAATTTTTATGCAATTATAACAGATCATTTTCTTAATTTTTCTTTCTTATTGTTTTGTGTTACAGTAAAGAAATACAACAGGTTTTTGCATATTGATTTTCTATCCTGCAACATTACTGAATTTTTTTTTATTAATTTCAACAGGTTTTGGTGGAGTCCTTAGGGTTTCCTATATATGATAGCATTTCATCTGCAAATCATGACAGTTTTACTTCTTTCTTTCCAATTTGAAAGCTAAAATCTTTTTCTTGCATAATTGCCCTGGTTAGGACTTCTTATACTATGTTGAATAAAAGTGGTGAGAGTGGGCAACCCTGATTTATTAGAGGGTATTAGTACTAATACCCTTTAGTATTAGAGAAAAGCTTGTAGCTTTTCACTATTGAGGATTGCAGAAGTGCTGACAGCACAGACTTCGTCTTCGGCCTTCCATCTTGTTTTCCCATCTGGTGCATAGATGGTGCCATGTAAGATAACCAACAGAGGTCACTAGGCTCACAGATGGTGCAGCCTTAGGTAACGACCCTGTGACCTCATCACCATGGTCATCACTCCATAAGGGCTAGGGGTTAAGGTCAGGTACGAATAGAGAAGAGCAGCTGCAAGTAGCTGCCTGGTGCTCTGGATCATCCATCTGCCTGATTGCTCCATCAGTAATTTACCTCAAATAAAACTCTGTAAAAATGTTATGGAGAAGTGTGGTTGGTTTTTCAGTATTAAAGTGTCTTCTCAGTCTGGAGGGTACATTGCTGACCCTCCTCCACCTTGAAATAATTTGCACAGTCAGCAGGATACAGTAAAACAGAACAAGCATGCATAAAGGGACATTGCCAGGGGAAAGCTCCTTGTCCATGTCCAGGGTGGGGAAGGATAGAGCCTGGGAACTCAAAGAAGGAAAGGGGAAAACCAGGTTGGGCAGCCACCTCCATGTGGGGAGGCTTGGGCAGGTTTTGTGTGTGTGTGTGTGTGTGTGTGTGTGTGTGTTTTGGACCAGTGTATGATTACAGGAACACCCCCCCCCCCAAATGCCTAAGGGATGGTGACATATCCTATTCAAAATAGTAAGGAAAAGTAAATAGAGACGGGAACGTGAACAAGCCATTGCAGTAGTGGCTTGGGTACTCATCCACGCCTTAAGATACATCACAGAAAATGACTTATGAGCGAGGAGAGAATTGGACAGAGCCAAGAAGCACTGGCTTTGGGATAGGATGTACAAGCTGCATATTCCTCTAATGCAGGTATTATGTCCAAAATAATTCAAAAGCAGGAGGAAAATTTAGAAATCATGGCAAGTAAGGCGGCAAAAATGTATGAGCACAGATTGCCGCACACTAGAGTGACAATAATTCAATCTCAAGAAAATTGGGGCCCTAAATCATGAGACCTCTGGAGTAATGACTCCTCTCATGAGGACATTATCAAAGAGGAGGAAAATGGTTTCCAGGCATGACTTTTGATTCCAACAAAGACCAGGCCACTCATGAGCCTGAGGATGACCAAGAAGAAACTCCCACTAGTCAGTAAACAGCTCTGAGGGAATGTGCTGCAGACTGGTGGAGCTAACCAAGTAACTTTAAGCAGAAGGGCTGAGAAGGGGTGGCTGCTTGGATGTTACCACTGTGGCAAACTGGGGAGAGAGAGTATTATTATGTTAAATGGGTTTCAAACCATCCAAAACAGCCTCAGTGACTTCTGGACCTGCCTTGTGACAAGACTGTATACCATGGGCGTGGGCGAGGATCCCACATGCTCTTAGCTGATTTGATTGATTAGGTAAATGCTAGCATTAAGATGAGCTGGATTATTGAAGGGGGTGTTCTCTTCCCTCTGTTTTGCTGGATTTCTATGGAAGAACCACAAGAGATTATACATGAACTGCCATTCATGAAACATGCCATTTATATTTAGTGTTTTAGAAGCCCACGCGGAGCATTGTTTTCGTCTGGTATGGAAGACTGCATCTTAGAGTCAGCCCTGGGGTCATGGGCTAGGACCTTAGTATCCTGCCCCCATGGTTAATGGGCCCACTGTTAGAGGAGTAGCTATGGTGGCTGACTTAACTGAATCTATAATGAGAGAAACAGATCGAAACATGGAGGAAAAGAGATGATTCTGCTGGTGATAAAATGGCAGCAAGGGGCCCCCTCAAGGACCCTTGTAAACACTTGTGACAAGATCTAATATCATCAGGGACCCCAAGAGACAGTGTAAACAGACAACCTGGTTTGGTCTTGCTAATCCTATGGAAGGCATGGCCTAAGGGAAAGCAGTTTACTCCCTTGGAGGAAGGCTCCAAAAAGCCAGCTGTGTCACCAGAGTGCTCCTCACTAATAGTGGAATTTCAGGGGTAAATACCCCATGCCCCTAGAGGACCAGGGGTTAGGCTAATGTTGCCCTCTAGTGCATGCAGTAGGGGATGACCCCAGGCCCCGTGCGGAGTTCACCGTTTATTGGTCTTGCACTAACAGATTGTACTATGTATACATACGTACTTGAATAATGTAGCCATTATGTGTATGTCTATACTATATATACAAATAAATTATATTATTCTTGAGAGGAAACATGCCTATTTTACCTTTGTTTATCCACACCTCCTGGCATACAACACTGTATTAGGATCAGTGACTAAAACATGTCTGTTTCTACTTTGGGTTATGTGTATTAACACAATTTTGAAAATTGAAAAGAAACAAATGTTGCCTTAAATTAACTTTCTTGTCTCCTTAAAACCTTTATTTCCTTTGCTCATTTGTTTTGTTTCTTAAATTCCACATATGAGTGAAATTGCATGGTATTTGTCTTTCTCAGACTGACTTATTTCACTTAGTATGATATCTCTACTTCTATCTGCATTGCTGCAAATGGCAATATTTTTTTCTTTTTATATGGCTGAGCATTATTCCGTTTTATTTAAACCACATCTTCTGTATCCACTCATCAGTTGATGGACACTTGGGCTATTTCCATAGTTTGGCTGTTGTAGGCAAAGCTGCTCTAAACATTAGGGTTTGAACTAGTCCCTTTGAATTAGTATTTTGGTATTCTTTGGGTAAATACCAAGAAAAGGGAAAAAGAGAATGAGACAAACCAAGAAACAGACTCTTAATTATAGAGAACAAACCGATGGATACCAAAGGGGAGGTGGAGGGGGATGGGTTAAATAGGTGATGGGGATTAAGAAGGGTACTTGTTGCGATGAGCAGTGGGTCAGTGGGTGTTGAGTGGAAGTGTTGGATCACTATGTTGTAGACCTGAAACTAATATTGCACTGTATGTTAACTAACTGTAATTTAAATAAAAACTAAAAAATATATATTTTCTTGCCTTGGATACAATTTTTCAGTTTTTAGATATGTGCCAAGGAACAACATTGGTGTTATTTGCTCCATGCAATGTAACACAGGTATTTTTGGCAAACATTTGAAGTTTGATTCATAATTTTTATTCATAGGACAAGCTGTACCGAATCTTAGTCACTCAGAAGCTAAATAATTTTGATAGGTCATATGATAATGACTACTTTAGCAAATAACTGCACCTGTCTTTTTTAGAAGGTAAAATAGGACACAGGAATATTTTGAGGGAAAATGTTGTAAGAGTACATTAAATGATATCTAGAATGAATTAAAGACACTTTAGTTATAAAGATGGATCTTCAGAATATGGACTATGTTCGTACTAGAAAGAACACTAGATTTAAAAGCCTTTACACTATGGTCTAGGTGCTATATTGGAAATATAATTTGTTTGTTTTTGTTTTTGTTTTTTCTTAAATATTTTATTTATTTATTCATGATAGACATAGAGAGAGAAAGAGGCAGAGACACAGGCAGAGGGAGAGGCAGGCTCCATGCCGGGAGCCCGACGCGGGACTCGATCCTAGGACTCCAGGATCACGCCCTAGGACAAAGGCAGGCACTGAACTGCTGAGCCACCCAGGGATCCCCCAGGAAATATAATTTGGAAAAAGTATTTAGCCTTCCACAGATCCATTGCAGGGTATTTAGGAAAATTTTGCAAGACATCCAGGATGAACATATATAACCCGATGCAAATGAGTGTGATAAGAGATTATTATTGATGCACATAGAATCAGTGAGTATGCCTGTGAATGCATCTGTATTGAATAAATGCTGAATTAACCTTAATAGGTTAATGAAATTTATTAATGAAATTTTGATAGCTGAAATATTTCTACATTAGACAAAAAAAATTATCCTGCTAGAATGTAACTCGTGTACTATTTCAGGACAGAAGGAATCCTGATTAGGGTCCAGCCAGTGCTCTACTCTGCTACGGTTGGAAAGGAGGGGGCTTCATTGGGGGTCCTGTAAAGAAGAAGACTCCTTATATTTGGGATTGTGAACAGAAGAGAAGGAGACTGACATGGCTATCCTAAGGAATATTTGTGAAGGAAACCAAAATTATATCCTAAACCAAGAGTGTAGAGTTGCTAGTCGTGTGGAGCTATTTTACCTTCATGTCAAATCTTAGATCATTAAGCATTCCTCTCAAGCCCAAAGGGTCTCATCCCCTATCATGATCTCTTCAAAGCACATAAACTTTGAAATATGTATATTTTGAACTCACTCTTTCACTCTCTATCACCACTTGACCCTTAATTTTTTGTAAACATATCATTTATAAAATATATAAATTATAAAAACATATAATCTATATAGACATACTATTAGATTTCACACACAAGTATCTAAAGTATTCAACTTTTTGATGGATGGAGATTATGCCTATTTTCAATTTTTACAATTTCCTATTTTACAACATTCTACTCATCCCGGGACTATGAATCTGTGGTAATTTTAACTTGTATGTCATAATTTGTTCAAACTTAGAGCTATTTTAAAGATAATTATCAATTTTTTGGAAATATGTCATTGAGTGAGATTAGCTTTTGCCATAGTCAAGTTCCACATTGAGTTTAGAAGTCCACTTCTTTCCTGACTTCTGGATTCCAAGGACTACTATATAGATTTCATTATCTGATATATTGACTAGATTGTAACAGAATGGACTATAGCGAACCTTTCATCCCAAGGTGCACAATTATAAAATGATAATAATGTTCCTAGAAAAACACATAAAATAATTTATTTTCCGAAGACTTTTAGATTTTAAAATTATCCTCATCAATCATTTCACCAAAATAATCTCATAAGCACAAATGTGATCTATTCTGAAATACAGGCTAGAATTTGTGGTTCCCAAGTGAATATAGCTCTTTGCAGAAGTGACAAAACAGGCTCCGAGTTTGATCAGACAGGCATATATAAACAGGCAGAGATGGGATTTATCTGAGATGGACTAGCTGCAGCATTTACAAAATTTAAAGATGTTTTCACTTGCCAGGGACAGAAGGAAGATTCCATGTGGATCTCCGTAAGGCATCCCTGACTCAGAGATCTGGAGCAGGGAAGAGTAAAACACCTTCCCTAGCCGGGGCCCATGTTCATCTGAGGAAGACAGAGGCGGATCCCTGAACAGGCACCATAAAGACTTAGATGGGCTGACTCTACTTTCTCTCTCTGGGAGCTCATGGAATATACTCAAGGCTGTTCACATCACTTTTGTTTTGTTTTCTGATCTTGATAAAGCCTTCATATCACCACGCCATCATGGGTCCATTAGAGTGAAAGGCTTTCAATTTTTCTTCTTGTGACCTAAAAAAAAAAAAAATTGTATTCTCTTATTCTAGAAATATTGAACTTTCCTCCTTATATTTTCTCCCATTGTTCCAAAGCCAGGGCCTTTTTTAAAAGAGTATTCAATCAAAGCACTGTATCAGATCTTCTTCTGATGATTTTCTATAGTATTGTGAGAAGATATGTCAGATTTAAAAATGCTACTTGCATATAATTATTCGTGCTTTATAGTTTGCTAGTGCCCTGACTAGTTAAATGGAATTCTCTACACCATATATTAAGAATATAAACCAGTTATTATAACTAGTATGTCTACAACCAAAATGAATACATATTTAATATACAATTTTGCACTTAGAAATGCAATTTAAATAATGTTATCAATGTGCATACTTCTAACAGATGATAGGAAATATGAAACTGAGATTAATCTATAATTATTTCATCCCAAATAAGCAATGAGATTTAATTTTATATTTGAAAAGTCAGAATCACCTGCAGTAGCTACTAAATATTGAGATATATGTGGGTGGGGCCTCATAATTTAGGGCATAAAACAGGCTATATTTTCTACTTTGGACACATTTTCTTCTCTCTCTATTTTTTTTTAGTAGACATTACATTATGTGTTTCAACTGGACCTTCCAAGTATTTCTATAACATATAAAAGCAAAATTACTCATAAGATTCATTTCAATGGATTCATTCATTCATTCATTCAATATTTGTTGCTTGTACTGTATATACAAGACTCTGTGAACTTTTAAGTTTTGTTCAGTTAATGGAATAAAATCAGGGCCTAGATTACTGACAACAGCTTCCTTACCAGATTAAAAATATATTACGAGGAAACAAACCAAAAATTCCAAATTAGCCCTCTCAAATATTCACATCAAGAATGTTCATCACATTTTCCCAATGCAATAAGACAAATATGTTTAATTTTTTGAAGCCACTTTTACAAATAGTGAGTGTGTTCAGTCTTATTGAGAACAACTGGGTGGCTCCTGTGATCTCTTTCTAGATGATAAATCTTGTTTAAAACAGAATTCTAGTGAAAAATATTGTCAGTGTTGACAGCATTTAGACCAATTCAGCCTTCTTCATCACTAAAGCTGATGTTGGTTATGAAATGCCCCATGCTCTCCGTGGCATACTTTCTTGCCGATAGAGCATACTGCCACTTTCACAGTTCCTTCTAGATTTATCGTGCATACATTTTTAACCTCCAAATCAAGATACACATTTTAAAACTAACGGTTTTTTTTTTTTTTTTGGAGAACTTACTTAGTTGAAGCTTTAGAGATGTGAAAAAAGTCTATATTGAAGCTAATGGTCTTTGTTAAAAATTAATTAAGTTCCATGGAATCATGACTCCCACAGCCTATTGAACCATTTTTAGATCATAGCCAAACAGAGTAATGAGATTTCTGCATCCCATAAGATATTTATTTATTTGTTTATTTATTTATTCCATAAGATATTTATATGGTACAAGGAATGTGGTTACTCCAAGAATAGGTCATCCAATGTGGTTAACTAATATACTCACAAAGGATCTACAGTTACCTAATTTTTGAAGTCTATGAGATAAAACAACTGATTTGTTTTTACTAATTACAAAATCTTTTCCAGGAGGATATGTGAGATTATGTTAGTGGAATTACCTCAGATTCCAATAAAGATACTAGGTCCAAATTTGCTTCTAAGAGTTCAATTTAAAGAAACAGTTACTTGAATGAGTTGTAATATTATACTTTTTTTTTTTTAAGTTCAGTCCTAATCTGTTAAAAGAAAAAAAAAATTACTGGTGAGCTCTAGAAGTAAAAATTTATAGAAAAAAGAACACCAGACCCAGATTCGTATGATAAAGGTACATTTCTGCTCCACTGTGTACTCCCCTTGTGGCCTGATTAAGTCAATTCATGACTCTGAACTTCAGTTATTTTGCCTATAAAACTAAAATAAATATGCCTCCTCTAATTATCTATGAGGACAGCTCTGGATATTTTTTAAACTTACACGGTATTAAAGGCAGGTTCATGTACAGCTCTATGCATTTCTTTGGAAAATTGTCTATTCGAGGCCTCTGTTCATTTTTTAATTGAATTGTTTGGGTGTTTTGGTGTTGAGTTATGTACTTTATGTATTTTGACATTAATCCTTATTGGATATATCATTTGCTATTATCTCCTCCCATTCAGGAGGGTTTTTTTTTTAAATGTAGTTGATGGTTTCTTCACTGTGAAAAAGCTTTTTTATTCTGGGGTAGTCCCAATACTTTATTTTTGCTTTTATTTTCCTTGGCTCGAGAGATATATCTAGAAAAACATTGCTATGGCTGATGTCAGGGAAATTGCTGCCTGTGTGCTCTTCTAGGAGTTACATGATTTTAGGTTTCACATTTAGGTCTTTAATCCATTTATTTTTGTGTATGGTCCAGTTTCATCCTTTTGTCTGTAACTGTCCAGTTTCCCAGCATCATTTGTGGAAGAGACTGTCTTTGCCCTATTGTATATTCTTGCCCCCTCATCCATAGATTAATTGAATATATCAGTGTAGAATGAATCTATCTATCTATCTATCTATCTATCTATCTATCTATCTATCTATCATCTATCTATCATCTACCTATCATCTATCATTTCTGGGCTCTCTATCCTGTTCCATTTATCTATGCATCTATTTTTGTGCCAGTACTATCCTGTTTTGATTGCTATAGCTTTGTAGTATATCTTGGAATCTGGAATTGCTATACTTCAACATTGCTTTGGCTATTCAGGTCTTTTGTAGTTCCATATGAATTTTAGGATTGCTTGTTTTAGTTTTGTGAACAATCCTGTTGCTATTTTTGTAGGGATTACATTGAATCTGCAGAATGCTTTGAGTAGTATGGAGATTTCAACAATAATTGTTCTTCCAAGCCATGGGCATAGAGTATCTTTCCATTTGTCTGTGTTGTTTTGGAGGGGTTAAAAAAGCTCTTGCACATTACAGAATTATCATTATAATAAAATTTAATTGCCATGAACTTATGCTGCAATGTATGTTATAAGTAAATAAGTGCTAAAACATCTGATCCGATATGGAAGTAAGTAAAAAGAATACTGCAATCAACTGGATTTTGACTTTCATGTTTGAGGCTATATTCCAGTCTTTGAGTGGTGATGTTGAAAGGGAACTCACTTCTGGAAGCTATTTATCCTCCGTATGTGCATAAGGATGTTGAAATTTGGTCATAGTTGGAGTCAAAGGTTGTTGTACCCAGTGCTCACAATAAGTTGTGGCTTGAACTCTTAGAGTTGGAGTTATCTGAAGTGTCAACTCAGAGAGCACTAACCTATTCCTGATTACAGCACCCAGGATGCTGATTGCAGTGTGGAAACCGGTGTAAAGGACAAGCCCATGCATCATTGTCAGTGAACTTGGGAACAAAAATTGTGATTTTGTGACTATTTTTATAAGTGATTGCATCTCAGGCAAGAAAAAAAAAACTAATACATTTTTAGGCTTTTAATGTGTTCTAAATTTCACATAGACTGGCTATTTCTGTTGTATAAGCAGATCACTAATCTTTCATTTTGTCTCTTTCTGAGTAGCAAGATGTTATTTAATATTCAAGAGCCTGGTATCCTTAGATTTAACACTGCAGTGATGTTTTTAAAATTACCCTTTGTAGCAAAGACTCAACATAACCACAATTTATGCCCCTAATTTGTACTTGTTCAATAAACAAATCATTAGTTTGGAGACAGAAGGTCAATGCAGAAAAAAAAAATAATTATGAGTGTATCCTACCAGCAAATTGATGCATTGTTTTCTATGCATACACACAGACTTGGAGCTATAATTCTATTCCCCTTCCTTCTCACACGTGCATGCATGAACGTGTGCACACAGTCATGCGCCAGGAAACAGGTATTGTCTGGTGTCACAGGCAATGAAATGAAATAAAAGGACTGAGTTATGAGTTCATTCAACACTAATGACCTGAGCCTCACTCTCAGGGACTGTCCAGGCTACTTCCATGTACTGTTCCTGAGCTGTAGCAGGATCTTCTTTTCTCTGACCATCTTTTCTCCTGGATGTCCTTCTCGAAGTGTCACCTGAGAGCCTTCTTACCTCGTTACAGTACGTCATTCATCGTATATAGTTGACCTCATCATTCATTCACTCATTCACCAAATATTCACTTACACTCAATAAGCATTCATTAATTGTAATTTTCCACACACACACACACACACACAAAAAAAAAAAATTGAAGAAGGCAATGGGGTACAAGAGGAAGATTATGTCCCAACTCAGACACACACACACACACACACACGCACACACAGCTTAATTGTGACTTATTTTGAGAATTTAGCTATCTACTGGGCATTGTATCAATATGACTGTTGGGCTCATTAAATGTATATGGACTCAAAACAAATTTATGTTTTGCCTTTTTTAAGATTAAGTCTGCTTTAAAATATGTCCAGTTATTTTTTTTTATTTTCTTGCCAGATGATTTGCAAATCCAAACTCTATCTGTACACGGAGGAAGCTACTTCTTAGTTAGAATTTTCTATTACTTTTCTTTAAAAGTATTTTATTCAGTTTTGTAGAAAGTGTTTTGTTTTTCCATCACCATTTCTCAGAATAGAATTTAAAACACTAGAGGGTAGTGGGAAGAATGTGGAGCTTGAGAAAATATCCTGGGAACTTAATATCTCCTTGTAGTAACTATCAAGGAAACTCACCGATCAATGTGGTAGAAATGTCTTCCTGTCTATGGAGGCTGGTGTGTCAGATTTTGGACGCATATGTGGAGGTCCCTGCTGTGGATATGAAGTGTGCAGAATAGGAAAATGGACAATTGACCTCACTCTGAAATGGATTACATGAACTTTGGAATAGGACTTGATTCAGATTGCTCAGCTTCAACCTTCCTGGTAATATTTCCTAGTGGCATCATCCAATTACATCTGGGAAGGATTAAAATAAAATGTCAAAGTGAAGATGCCAAGAATTTTAAGGACCAGATAAGTAGGGAGGTACAGATAACTAATTATGTGGAAATCATAAAATCTTTCCCAATCAGAAACTCCCAAGAAAGATTCCCTTTAATTAATGTAGGTGGTTGTAGTAGTTTTATTTTTTAACTTTTAAAACATTAAGTTGATTTCAGTTCTTTTACACAATTTCTAGGAATATTTGTTGCTTGAAATTGAAAACTACGGTTTATCTTTTACTAATTCTAGAAGCCACAATTTAGACAAATGAACAAACAGTAAGATTGCTGTCAAAATAATTATATGTATCGAATCTAAATTTTTAAGAGTTGACTATAAACATTGTAAACTTTAAAGATGATTCAAATGTTATTTTACGGTGATTTTTTTTTTTTAGTGTTCTTTGTATTTTTGAAGAATTTCCTTTTAATGCTGAATAGAGGTGCACCTGCATGGACTCAGTAGGTTAAATATCTGCCTTTGGCTTAGGTCATGAATCCTGGGATGGAGCCCTACATCATCGAGGTCCCTGTGCAGCAGAGAGTCTCTTTTTCCCTCTCCCTCTCTCCCTCCCTCTGCTCGTGCTCTCTTGCATGCATACTCTCTCCCTCTCAAATAAATAAGTAAATAAAATATTTACAAAAATAAATGATAAATAGAGCTCTCTGTAGCTCAGAAATCTAGATATAAGCTTAGAGTTTATAATACTTGATATCATGTAACCAACTTCCTCTTCAGAGCTGTAGGTATTATCTCTCCCCTTATCCAAAGTATATATATTTTTTTAAAATTTTATACTCAATTCTATGAATACTGAATCACTTTCCTTCTTGGTGATTTTGAGGACTTTAAATAGCAAGCTTTCCTTTCCTCCTTTTTCAAAAAAATTAATTATTATAGAGTTATCACTACTTTATTTTTTAATTAATTAATTTATATAACTATATAACTATTATATATATATATATGCATGCCATAGGGATTCATTAAAATTGCACCGTTTTCTAGATAGCCACCATATAATTTATTTTCCTTCATCCTTTGTTGTTTCTAATCCCCCACACACTTGTCTCCATAAATTATCATCACTAACTTTAGGTGATCCTTGTTTGGGTGTTTGTGGTCAGGAAGACATTTGTGCTATCTCTAGTTGTAATTACACATTGTCTGTTTCCCTGACAATGCAAAAAGTATCAATTTGATTAATTTTAAATACAATGAGTTTTGCTGTAAAGCTTGTTTTATAAGTACAAATATGTTCCAACATGATTGATACATTAAGAAGCCATTTTTGCATAATGCAAATTTTGCATATACTCATGTCCTACTCCATCCATGAGAAACTAGGTAAACACAGAGAACTTCACCAAAGTGAATGCACAAAATGTGCACACACACAAGCATACACTTCAAACACCAAGTAGCTACCTCATTGCACGTGTAATGAGCCATACCTATTCACATCATCTGTTACCACTTTCACATCCAATTTTAGAGAAGCTTCCTTCCTCTCGCTGACACATATTAAAATGTCCCATCTTCTCTTGCAGTAATTATGGGGCTGCTACCATTGGACTGTGGAAAACTATCTATGGTACTTCCAAGTCTGGTACTTAGAAATTACCCTGTGTATTCCTCCAACCATCTCTTCTTCCTTAGTGATGAGTCAGTGTCCAGTCTGAGAATATTTTCCTTTAAGTAGAGAGAGCTTAACACAAGAAATTGGATATATATTTGTATTTGGTCTAACAGCAGAGAAGCCAGACACGGGATGATGGGATGAGGGTTGGGGGTGGAGAGAAAGATAGAAACAGAGAAAGAGATAGAACTAGAGCAAGTGGAGCAGAAGGTGATGTTGTTGGAGCCTATGAATCAGGGAACTGGATTTTGGCACCAATATATACCAGCTTGGATAGATCTAAACCCATGGAGGAAAAATTCCCCCTACCCCAAGTTTGCCAAAGAAATAGGAGGCAAAATCTTGGCAAATATGTTCCCATTCATGGGTCTTTTGACAATAGCTCTCAGGAGCCAAGCACAGGAAAGTCTCAAAGGCAGTGATAAGGGCTGTAACTGGATCTGAAAGCAAATAGAAAAATGACCTACAAAGGGGGACGCTTGAACCAATTTGTCCTCGATTGCATGGTTATAAAATGGAGGTAGTTAGGGCCCTGCTTTGAAAAAAGCTGCTCAGTAGAGGCACCTGACCAGCCCCGGAATGCTCTGTGATGAATGAACATTGAACCTGTTAAGTCACTGATGTTTTAGAATTTGTTTCTCGTTGCTTAGCTGAGGCTGTCGTGATTGTAAGGATTTTCATTTTCTATAGTGGACATTTGTGTTCGCAGCCTTATCTCCTTCTGAGACCTGATTTCTCTTTGTGTCTGAGGAGGCGGATTAAACCCTTAGATACCTTTAAGGGTTGCGTGACCTTAACTAATTCAACCAGCTGTTTCAGAGCAGGACATGCCATTTAAACAAGTCCAACCAGAATCTTTAATTTGTCCTTAAGATATTCTTTCCTTTTGATCTAAATGAAACAGCATGTAACCCCGGAAATTCCTGACAGCCATGTTCTAACCGGAGATGTGTCAAGCCTCTAATAAAGCTGTAATAAAGAAAGGAAAGTGGGAAAATAATTAGATCTTGGTGATATCATTAAATTTTGGATTCAAACAGTATCTACCTTGAAAATTATGGGAGATCAACATATCGCCTTAAAGAATAAAGGGAATATATTTTTCTCCTCCATTCATTATTTCTTTCATGTTATATATCTTAAATTATAAGCTACAGCTATTTTTAAATTAGTATTTTTATAAATATACAGGTTTATTTCAGAAAATCTGAAAAATATAGAAAAATCTGAAAATATGAAATATAATTTCATCATCTTCCCATCTGAACAGAGCTATAACTTTCATATTTTATCCTACTTTTATTATTCCTGTGCACATATTTAAGTATACATTATACATATATTAGAATTAGATCTATGGCTGAATATACTTATATTTTATTATTATAGAACACTTATTATAGTAACAAAGGTTTTCATTCCCTCTGTACTTTGGTCTTTTAAATAATACCTTATCAGGGCACCTGGTTGAGCATCTGTGTTCGGCTCAGGGTGTGACCCCGGGCTCCTGGGATCGAGTCCCGCATCAGGCTCCCTACAGGGAGTCTGCTTCAGCCTCTGCCTATGTTTCTGCCTCTCTCTGTGTCTCTCATGAATAAGTAAATAAAATATTTAAAAAATCAAACCAAAACAAAAGCACACTTCATCAATATATATTTAAATAAACTTTTCAGGATTTCCTGGGTGGCACATTCAATTAAGCATCCAACCCTTGGTTTCAGCTTAGGTGGTGATCTCAGGGTCCTGAGATCGAGCCCTGTGGTGGGCAGCATACTCAGTGTGGAGTCTAAGACTCTCTCTCTCCCTCTGCCCCTTCCCCTGCATTTTTGCTCTTTTTCTGTCAAATAAATAAAATCTTTTAAAAAATGAGAAATAAATTTTCCATCTATCTCTATTTCCTAGGTAGATATTTTTAAATAAATTAAGCCGTTGCTCTTCTAAATAAAATCACACATTTTACAATACTTTGAAAGTTAAAAGCTGATATTTGTGTAAAATATAGACAATTCCATTTGTCTTACTTTCCTGATAAGGTAAAAGTAATAGAGCAATGGGTCTATAATTTTGTAGGGAAGAGTGGAAGTTTCTCAACAGGAAAAGAAAATGATCTGAAGAAGAAACAATTAAAAAGTTATAGAAAAAAAAAAACAAATAAAATTGTGGCACAGAAAAATTGATGGAAAGGAGTGATAAAGCTATAAACCCTTCTCTGGATCAGAATGACTCGATATTCATTTCCCACTCACCATTTGCCATATCTTATTTCTTTAGGGACTCCTGACAACCTGGGCATGCAAGCATGGCATAAATGAAATGCATAGTGGTTTGAGCAGTAGTAATGCAGGGGACAGAGATTAGGTAATACATAGACGAAGAAAATTTGAACCCTCTTGGAGGAAGTTTAAAAAATGTGCCCAAGGAAATTTTTATTGAATGTGTATTAGGAAACTCTTGCAGATGATAATTCAATTGTTAAATTTGAGGATCATGAAATATGGAGCTGAATGAGTTCCAAAAATGAGAAATAATTTTAGTAGCAACCACCTGTTAATATACACCCCTTTCATGACTAAACACACGTTTCATCTAATATTTATTAAAACTCTGTGAGATAATGATACTTATCAGATCATTATTAAACAAAGAGTGAGGGATCCCTGGGTGGCGCAGCGGTTTGGCACCTGCCTTTGGCCCAGGGCGCGATCCTGGAGACCCGGGATCGAATCCTACGTCGGGCTCCCGGTGCATGGAGCCTGCTTCTCCCTCTGCCTGTGTCTCTGCCTCTCTCTCTATCTCTCTGTGACTATCATAAAAAAAAAAAAAAAAAATTAAAAAAAAAATAAACAAAGAGTGAGATAGTTGAATGACTTCTTTAAGAAAATAGACTTAGCAAGACTGAAATTATTCTAAAATGATCTCTGACATTCGAAAGTCCATGTTGCTAACCAATAAAAATACTACTCTTTCTTCCCCCATCCCTGCTTTAGGCACACTGCAATTACAAATATGTAATAAAAGAGGAGGGAAAGCTTAGACAGAACACAGGGAATAATTGCTAGAAAGATACAAGATATTCCTAAAAGCAGCAATGTCATATGACGGTCTGCTCCCCATTAATGGAAATGGATTTGTGATTAATAGCACAGTACAAATTCCAGAAGGATTTAAGTCAAGCGTAGATGAAAAAGAACCTTACAAAATGGAAGAAAATATGTGAAATTGTTCAAATATCAAATATATCAAATATAAAACGAGAGAAAGAATTTGCTAAGTAGTGAAGTATTGGAGGATATAGGAAATAATAAACATATAAGGAATGAGTAACCTCAGTAGTAATAAATGGCAGTGGTGATGCCTTTTCTCCACCTGTGAAAGGAATTTTTCACCTATCAACTGGTTTAACATGATGTAGCTCAAGAGCTTGATGAAACCACCACCTCATGTCCTGCTTATATAAAGTTGACAGTATCAATGGATATCTTGTCAGAAAAGAAAAAGTCATTTAACAGTTATTTTAACAGAGAGAAAATGAGATAAGAAATCTGCCAAACGATGTGTTAGAGAACTATAAGGATGGACAAGAAAATGATCATGAATAACTCAGCATCAACGTGGGAAACAACTACCCTCTGCTTTTACCCCCCCCCCCCGCCCCCCACTGCCCAGGGTGAGGCAATACAGGGAGAGATTGGAATAATGAATCACAAAGTACTTAGAGAAGAGGACTCTGCTAACTCTGGTACCCTGCAGTGGGGAAACATGCAGGAAGGTGCCCTCCGGCTGCTTTCAATATGGCAGAAATGTGCAAGAGGGACCTCCACCTGGAGGATGAGGGACTTCAAAGCAGTGATGGGGGCTTATTAGGGCTGATACCACTGAGGTATTCTGGAAATGCCAAACAAAAAAGCAGAATGTCAGGAAGGGAGGTAGCACAAAGTGATGGAGCCAGGGTCATGGGTTCAGTCTAAGGACATGCTAGTAGGAATAAGAAACAAGGAGCTTGTCCTTCTGCCTCCTTCTGTCTCCCTCTTCTGTCCCTGTGGACAGAATCGAAGGGGGAGTCGCTGTGAAAACTGAACTGTGCTTTGCAGAGTCTGAGCCTGCGCATCTGGAATCGAAGTACAAAGAGAAGTGTCCACACAAATCTGGAGCTAAGAAATAATAGCTTACAAAAACAAAAGCTTACCGTTAAAAAATAATAGCTTACATGTATGAAGTACCTGAAATCCTTTCTACTCCCTTCGAGGATTCCATCTTCACAAAGATAATTAAGAGCTTGAAGAAAAATATGTGGACCAAGATGTTTTCTGTGGTCCTGGGTATAAGATGAAATATCTCAAAACAATATAAATCTTTAAGTACAGGACAAATTAAAAATTAATGGACATAATTTTATGGGATACAATACTATGGTCATTAAAAATGGCAGCAAAACATTTTTATGACAGAAAATATTTAAGGAAAAGGTGAATATTCTAGATTAGGGTAATGTCAGTGTGCTGTACTATAGAGAGTGAAAATACAGTATATTAGTGAAAATACGTTCCTTCCCTCTCGGATAATAGCCCAGCTGCTTTGGGGTTGGCAGGGCAACTCAACTTCATGTGGTCATTCAGAGCGTCATATTCTTTTACCTTATTACTTGGCTATTTATGAAGCAATTTTTCCAAAATGTATTTCAGCTCTCAGGTAAAAGATGCCAATGTCCTGCGAATGTGGCAGGGTTTTTTTTGTTATTTTTGAGATACTGCCGCAATATAAGGAAGTCACTTCTAGTGATTATTATAAATACTAACTTAGGAGGACCACACTGGTAGCCTGACGATTCAATTCGAGTCTTAAGTGACACTAACGAGGGATTTGCACATAAGAAAAATAAATGGGTTAGAAGGCTAAGTGTCCTCCTAAATTTAAAGTTCTGCTATCTAACAAACTATAAAATACGACTATTTTAGAGGCTTGCTGAACTTTACAAATCAATGATGAAGTTTTATTTACCTGGACATTTCCAAACTGAAATTATCAAAGCATTTGGCTTTATTTCATTCATGTTCATATTTGATGTGTTTCATATCCTTTTTACCCATATGTTGTACGTATGAAGTCTATGATGAGCACTGACCAGTGACCAATATACCTAATGTAGTTGAGAGACAATCAATTGGTGAAAAGGATCATAGCCCACAAAGTTAAGGGGGTTAAAGTTAAGACATGCAGGTACAAATGATAAAAACCTCCGTCTGAAGAGAATTTTTCAGAGAGAAAGTCCTAATTTTGTTGGAAAACACAGACATAAAACATTTTGTTATAGAAAACAAACTTTAAGACAAGTTATGGGTGAGCACTACTGATTTTCTTTCTTATTTACTCACTTTCTTCAGATATTTTTGGTAACAATATTTGGATCTTCTTCATTAAATCTTTTAACCAAAATAATTTTTTATATAGTTTCTTCATTTTACAAAGTCAACTCTTAAAAATACTCTTGTATTTGCAAATCCTTGTAAGGAACATTTATATTTTCTGCCCATTGAGTTAAACCCTCTGTTTCTGACCAAAATCACTATAATGTAGACTTAACAAGTGTGGCATTGTTAAGTGTAGTATTATCTCTTCTGTCACCTTGGGGGAAAAAATCAGAAGCAGAAATCTAGAAAAATCTTCCTTTTCCTTCGTCAGTTTCTATTTAGTTTGTGAAGATAGTGTGAAGTTTGATTTGCATAAATGATTTTGTTAAAAGCGTGATTTGTGTAATGATTTTGAGGTCAGGCTGCCTGGACCTGGGTCTGACTTCATACTTTCCAGCCATGTGAACTTGAGCAAGTAATCTATGCTGCTGATGGATCCATTTTCTCTGTGAAATGGCAAAGACAAGAGCACCTCTTGCATAGATTTATCGTGACAAATACATGTGTCCATAATGCAAAGAGCTTATTGCATGGTAAATTATCGTAGTATTTTAAATGTTAGTCTGATCACACGAGCAAGACACACTTGTGAAATTTAAGCAGTGAAATACTGGAATACAGAAACCTGGTTGAACTTACTTGAGTTAATCAAAATAAACATTTTGGTAAAACATTTTATAGAGAAATTGAGACTTTATATCCAAAGGCACAACCAAAGGAGGGGCACCTGGATGGCTCAGTAGGTGAAAGATATGACCCTTGATTTCAGCTCAGGTCATGATCTTTCGGTCCTGGAATGGAGCCCTGCATCAGGCTCCCCACTAAGCGAGGAGCCGGCCTGTCCCTCTCCTATGCCCCTCCCTCTGCTCATGTGTGTTCTCATAAATAAATAAATAAATAAATAAATAAATAAATAAATAAATAAATAAAAATAGAAATAACCACAAGAAATATCTGGTAATTTATATTTCTTTTTAAAATTATGTTTTACCTTAGGTTATACATGGGTTAAGAAAGATTTCGATTCATTAAATTCTGGATAGAAACCAGAACTACACTATTTCTCAATTATAATCATCTGGTTTTATCAACAAAATATAGCTTTAATTGTACAAGCCTGGCTGGCTGTCTCGGTTCATGGAGCATGAGAATCGAATCTTGAACTCAGAGTTGTAGGTGTGTGCCTCGTGTTGGGTGTACAGATTACTTAAAAAATATAAAATCTCTAGGAAAAACATACAGCTTTTATTGTTAAAATAAATAGTTGAAAATACATAGATAACTGTTGGCTTTGTAAGTATTTCCCTAAGCTATATGCTATAACTCATTGGTAAATAATTTAGTTTCTGATGATATTTAAGATAATGACATTTAACCTATTCTTAGTAATTCCTGGCCTTTTAAGAAGAGGTCAAAGAGATAAAAGAAACACATAAAGCTTTCATTTCCTTATTGTCTCAAATTGGAAAAAAAAATAATTTGTTAATGTAACATAATATTGCATGCATGAAATAAATCATTGCTTATTCTTGGATGAATGCAAATGGGCATTACCTAAAGAAATTCCTCATTTAATTGTATCCCAAACTACATGTGTCTAAAAAAGCGATTGCTGAAAATAATTGTTGAGAGTTCTTTATAATATTATTGTCAAGAATAATGAGGAGGTTTGAATCTAAAAATATCTAAAAAGAATTTGGTATCTAAAACACACCTGATTGGTAGATTAAAAAGCAAATAATACCTCCAAATATTATCACTGATAATATTCTCTTCCTCAATAACTTTATACTTTGGTTTTTCAACATAGATATCGACAAAAAATTTCTTAATAACTTCTTACCTGTCAGATAATACTTATGCTATTATCATTTTGCTTCTTTGCAGACACATCACTAATACTGTAGGGTTAATCGTTCCTAAACTCTTCCGAACTTAAAAAGAACCTTTAGGGCATTAACACCACCAACCAGTAAAGACTCTTGTAGTAAATCACCTGGTCCTTCATGAGCGTTTTTGAGGATTACAGTGCCAATAGGAATCATGGAGACAAAAATCGTGAACGTGGGTCAGTTACCGAGGAGAAAAGGAAGAGTCGCACCTTAGTTTTCTCAATGAAGCCTCTCAATGTCAAAGACATCAGTCAGCAGGATAGCATGAGGGACATTGTCCCATTGCATGAGGCCAGGGGTCACCATGTATTTATTGGCTGGACACTCTTCCAAGTGATTTACATTAGTGCCCCCAGCAGCCCGATGAATGTTATAAAATTATTATATAGATTTTATTGATGAGTAAACTGGAAGACAAAGCAAATGAAAATGCTAACCTAGGGTCATGCAGTTAAGCCATAGTGGAGAGCGGTTGGTTCACAGTGGGCAGGTCGGCCCTCTACCGCGAGGCAATGGGCTGTTCCATCAGCCTGTGTTCTTCCTGTATCCAGAGGTAGCTGTCTTCTTACGGTACAGATTTGTGAACACCACTTGGTGACTGAGATCTTAACAACTATTGTATGTTTCTTGATCTCCCCAAGACAACACATTGTTTAACTTTATGAGGGGAGGAAAGCTAGGGCCATCCCATGGGGCAATAACAACAAATGCATTTCATTGTGGAATGTCTAGTGATTGTCCCTACACTCCAGCATTCCTTTCCCCATCACTACTTTTGACTAACTCGTGACATAAAGAAATCATCAGGGCAGCTTGGGTGGCTCAGTGGTTTAGCGCTGCCTTCAGTCCAGGGCGTGATCCTGGGAACCCAGGATCGAGCCCCACGTTGGGCTCCCTGCATGGAGCCTGCTTCTCCCTCTGCCTGGGTCTCTGCCTCTCCCTCTCTGTCTCTGTGTGTCTCTCATGAATAAATAAATAAAATCTAAAAAAAAAAAAAAAAAGAAATCATCAGATATAGTGCATTAGGGTCCATTCTAGTCATGCTCTGGGCCTGCCTTCTGAATCGGGCAAGACATATATCTGGTTCCACTTGCATTCACTGGAGTTTCAAAATTAGATTTCTCTACTGTCGGTGTGGTTCTGCCTGCATTCTTGTTTATGTTCTCTGTTTTTGTGGTCTAGTTTATCCATCGTATACTTTTCTATTAAAAACCAAGAAAAATCTACAAACTGAGTTATTTAAATTGAAAATGATTGTTTTTTAAATCTTCGATTTGGGACGTTTCCATGTCAAAATTATGTAATTCAACGTGATAAATAGAAGGTTCAGCAGTTTTCACCAGGCAAACTCTGTCTACTTTCATACCTCGGAACCACAGAGAGAGGGGGAAAGTATCAACTTCATGTCAACCTTAGATAGTCTATGGAAGTACTAAGAAGTTAAAAAAGATGTACTAAGTAAAGGAAGTATCAGTGTTATATTTATTTGAAAGATTTTATAAGCAATACTTTTAACCATAATACTTTTAAAAATATTTTTTTTTTATTTATTTGACAGAGAGGGAGCGAGCACATGCAGGGGAGTGGCAGGCAGAGGGAGAGGGAGAAGCAGGCTACCTGTGGGGAGCCTGATGTGGGACTTGATCCCAGGACCCAGGAACATGCACTGAGCTGAAAGCAGACGGTCAACCACTGAGTCCCCTGGGCGTCCCCAGAAGAGTTAATTTTATTCAACTAATCTTAGATTTGATGAAACTGAAGCATAGCAGATTGCAACCTGAGAGACCATCAGTTCTCATCAATTATTTCTTTGAGTGATTGCTTAGTCCCTAAACTTGACCCCTTTCTTAACGCTGATAAATTACTTGAGAAACATAATTTATTCTTTCTTTTTAACAAAACCTTTTCCCTATGCACATAAACCTCGAAAGAATTCCAGACTGCTGTATGTACGTGCTTGCCAGACATGCCTACTGAGATCAGGACTACAAACCATAAATGAATTAAACTGAGAAATAAGAGACTCATGGTATTGCATTTTATTTTCCTTTCTTGTCGCTCATTCACTTGCCTTGGACATTCTTCTAGACTTTTTCTTTTATTTCACCTCCTTGTAGGTGAGCTATCTTTCTGCATTTTTGGTCTGTTCTCTGCAATGCATTCTGATTCTGTCAACTTTTTATTTTTATTGGGAATATATTGTCTGTATTTGTCATTTTACTTAAAAGTCCCCCAAATGGTCTGAATCCCAGGGTGACTTTCCTGAATTCTCTCATATTTGTTGAGCAGAAGTCCTAGAGTGGGCCTCAAAAGATGTATGAATCTCTTGAAACTTTTTTGAAATATTGCTGTTTCCACCTCCAATCATACACTTCTGCATATTCACGCAGACCTAGAATGACCTTTTTAATGTATAGCCGTCATGTTACGAGCCTCCTTACAATTCTTCAACAGTTCCTCATCCTTGAAGATAAGAGTTGAATTTGTCCTAAATGTCATAGAAGCCCCATCATGTCCAGATATTTGATTCAGCCTCTAGCCAGACATCTAAGCATCCTTCAATGCAGTATTACAAACTCGTGGCTTCCATTCTTTGCTCTCTCTTATAACAAGTGTTTATGTTCCTTAAAATCTATGGTCTTATAATGTACTTTCCCCTTGGCACTAGTAAAATTTGCCATTAACTTAAATTTTCTGTATTGAATGCATAACTCATTTGCAACATTTCTTTAATTACCTTAAACCACTAAATTCCATATTGTATCTGAAAAAAATTAGCAACTTTTTATTAAAAAAAACATTAATAAAAAGCATCTTCTTGGAGTTTACCAATACTAGTTCTTTTTTTCTTCTCTGATAGTCCTTTGTGCACAATTTTCTCTGTGTTGTTCCCCAGACTTACAGGGGAAGATACCTCTCCCCTCCTCACTCCCACTCACTTTTCAGACTCATTTCAAATGTGACTTCCAGATGTCCTTAGGTTCCCATTTCACTACTTTGGAAAGTACTGGACCCTGGACCAGAATAAACAGCTTTGCCTGAGAAGTTAGACATGCAAATCCTTGGGCCCCACTCACAAACATGCACCTAGACACCAAGATCCAGAAAGTAGAAATTTATTTTTTTTTCTTTTTGATTGCTTTTAACCATTATTTTTGTTGTATTTGTTTTATTTGTACAGGCCTTGTATAGGGTAGGCAATCAGTAACTAATGACTATTTTTATTTTTTCCCTTCTTGTTATAACCTTATTGCTCTCTCTATGTATATGTACACACATATATTATACATCTACATACATAATTGAGATATACTGAATTTTTAGTAATACATATTTTCTTTTCCTTTATTTCAGGCAAAATGACCATTATAAAGATCGCACATCCAATCTTTTTCTTAAACCACCATTTTTAAAAATATTTTAAGTAAACTTTCCACCCAATATGAGGCTCAGACTCACAGCCTTGAGATCAAGAGTTGAATGTCATATTGACTGATCCAGCCAAGCACCCCAAGATTGCATATTCAATCTTGATATATTTTTTTTCTGAAAATTCAGTTACTTTACTGAATGTCTATATAAACACAACATGTGTGTTACATTGGTGTGTGTTACATTCAAGGAATCATGAAAAGCTAGCTGAGTGGGAAAGGACCCAGAGTTGTTGGTATTTTACTTATTAAAATATAGCCTCAAGAATTATGGTTTGATTCAGCAAAATGGATTAGTTTGAAACCAACTGATATTACTAAAATACATATGCAGTATTAACACAAGAAAGTGAGTTTTTACTGGTATGAATACTCCATAGCTGATGTCATCCTGTCAGGGAGCGTACTGTTAGTGTCCCTTGCAGTCACCTTCATCTCATATTTTTGACAATTAATTAAGAAACATCATTCATTACAAGATTATGTTCAATTATTTTAAAAAATCCCTTTCATTCATACATCTTTTAAATCATACCGAGCTCTTTGACTTTCATTTATTTTATTCAAAACTGAGCTAAGCTGATAAATCTTTTATTATTTTATTTAATACAGACTATAATTCTCTGCAGCCATACTCATTAGACAGTTATCTCTTATTAATTAAATGGATAGCATTTACATTTTAAATTACTCTAACAGGTCTTTTGATGATAGTGGTCTAATGCCCTAGAAGAATAGAGAAACTTTTAAAATAAGTGGAAGGTCATTATCATCTTATTTGTTTTTTTTTAACACTAATGAGAATCATAGGAACTAATAGAATATTAATGAGGACTTTATGTCAATTTTAAACTCTGGGTGAAAATAATATAACAATATATATTCAGATGCTTCCACCAGCGCATTCAAAGGCCATACACTCCCGGAAAATATTCAAGTGTTGTCTCATTCAAAACACATACTGAAAACAAAATGTAATTGCACATAAAATTTTTAATTTGTAACTACCCAGGCAGTCATTTCAGGTAATTTTTCCCATTTTAAGTATTTTAATTGATATTTTTATACTGTGAAAGTCTTTATCATCATCCCAAAGAAATCAGTAACCCAATCATAATTTTGAAAGGAAATGAAAGTGTTTATAACTTCTGATTAGCTTTATTATTATTATTGGTAAACCTGAATATTCAAAATATATTTTAACTTATTTTTTAATTATTGTGTATGTCACATGGCTAATTAGGGAGTAATGAATGCAACTAAAATAGTGCTCTAGCATAGAAAGCAAATTCCCGTTGTAAATGGATTTATAAGTGTACTTGCTGGATGTATCAGCCACATTAAGCTGAGAACAATTATCCATTGGATTTTAATATAAGGCTAAAATAATTATTCAGTATAAGGACATTCAAATATATAAAACTTTATAAAACAGGATATTTTAGTAAATATATTCAGTAAAATTAATATATGCATGTTTATCAGTTATTTTAAATGACCAGATAATATATAGTACCTGAAATGAATCATAATATCTAAATAGCTTAATTACTTTGAATATTATTCCTGTGTTTTTGTCATTCAAGATTAGCAAACCAGTTTATATATGTGTTTTATACAGTCACCTAACCGAAAAACAGTATAGTTATAAGTCTCATGAAATGCATTAGATTTTAAAATCCTGAAAGATATTCCTATGGTTTTAGGATGAGAATGATACATAATATATTTTAATAACTAATTAAATATTAAATGCATTTGTTTACAATTGCAAATAATTTTGACAATAGATCATTAAATATTTAATTCATTAAACAGCTATACGGTAAGATACCGTTTGATCTATTTTGTACATATAACCTATGAATCACTTGAATCAGCGTTGGTGTATATTTTTGTTAATTTTATACTTATACGTAGATCTGTATATCATAGTATTTATTTCTGTAACTTGTCAATTTACTTTTGGGGGAAAATACTTTTCTGAGTGAAATCTTAAATTAAAAAAAAACATATTACATCCAAACACAATAGATAAAGTTATTAGGATTTAATTCAAAACTTTATTGAAATTTAATGAGTTTGGGATTAGAGAAACATATCTGAGTATCAATTTATACTATAATTTTAAACTAAAAATTTGTGACTGAATTAATCTTTCTTTGATACACCTCTTCTCTCTGTGTATCTCCCCCTATCGTCCAACAGAAACTTAGACACAGATAACTTTTCATTAAGTATAGTGGCCTCCATGAGCTCGTAACCACCCCTCTCTTTCCTCCTCTTGCCCTTACTTCTTGTTTCTTCTCCCATCCCTATTACTGTGGGTTCTGTGACATTGAAATATTCCAGTTTTCTCTGGATGCAGAACATGCTGCCAAAAACAAAACAAAACAAAACAAAACAAAAATTTGCTTTGGGGAGATTGGTTTGAATCAAATTGATTCCTGGAAAATTGACCTAAAGCTATTTCCATCTGCTTACAAAACAAGTTTCTTAAACGTTTTATTGGTATGACAAGTTTAGCTTGAATGTTCAAGTACAAAAGCCATATCTTCGCCTTGAAATAATTTAGTCACATATTCTTCATTGACTGGTATTGTAATATTCCATCTGTCCTCCCAGACCAGACATTGAGAGTTATATTGGATTATTCCCTTCCATTTGTGCTCTAGAACACATCAGCAAAATGCCTTATTTTTCCTGTAAAATATGTGATGCATGATTTTTGTTTCAGTTCTGTTGAAGGTCCTTATTACATATCCTTTAGCTCTTCTCACTAGTCTAAATTACTTGAATTTACGCTCATTTTCCTCTCTCCATCCTGCCTAACACTAAATGCTTTTCATGTGAAATCGCTGCTTCGTGTATCACATATTGTGTCACAGTATCTTATTGCTGGTATTTAAAACCTAGAGTTCTATAAATCTCAAGATGTTTCTTAAATTCTCACCACCATAATAATAATTATTTTCATTGTATCATCACATTATTTTTCCTTAGGTTATTTATTCATCATTCCTTATTTAATACTGCATTTTCCTGGGCAAATGATTTCTGTTTTCAGAAGTACCTGTTTTTATGTTACTATCCAAATCCATTCTCCCTTTCCATCTATAACTTACATATATCCTCAGCTTTGAAAACTTGAAGATCAAAACAGTTTGCCTTTTTAATGAAAAACTGTAAGGACAGAATGAGTAACAGAATTTGATTCATTTATGCCTCTACTGCCTAACCAACATAATTGAAAGGTGCTGATAAGAAGAAGCCTTTATTAAACTACCAGGTGTCTTTCAGTCTTCCATTCTAGAAGAATAGCACTGAACATATAGCAACTATATGAATATTAATAGATCACTTTAAAATTAAAACTTTTTAAGCAATGAAGTATATGTATATTTTGGTTATTGAATAATTCATTCCCCGGTTTATTACTTTTACAGAAAATAATTTTTACTCCAGAGAACAAAATTGAATAATTAAGAGGATTTAGATTTTTTTTTCATTTTTTGAGATAGTTTACATAAATTTATAATTATATTATTTCATACTTTACAATAGGAAGTGGGTACATTTTCCACAATATTAAAAAAAGACATATAAATTCTTTCTATAACATTCTTAGTAGGTGAATAATATAGGTCTAATATTTATTCTTCTTTTAAAATATTTACCTTTATAAATATGTTGGGAATTCTTTTATGGGAATGTTGTAACACTTATTGATGATCATGATTGTTGTCTATCCTGTGCAAGTTTTCTTGATCATGTCTAGATTTCCTTAAGCCATTCATTTCTTCAAATGTGTTTATGAATACCCACTCTGTATCATTCATTCTTCTACATAAGGGTATAAAGATAAAAAAATAAATAAAACTAGGATGTTCCTTGCCCTCAAGAAAAAAAAAAAATACAGAGATTTGTTTCCAGAGTTGTAAATTAGAGATAATGGTACCAACCTTATGGTTGTTTTGAAAATTAATTGATTCAATGCAGTGAAGAGTATGGCATTATGTCTTGTGCATAATGCATGTTCAATAAATGTTAATTTATTTCAGTGCAACCTATGATGGCATCAATATTTTTTGTGGCCACATCATAGAAGAGACTCACTTTGAACATCTATTTCATTAGACATTCTAAATGTCTTTGCAAATGCATTGGGGCCATTTTGAAATATGTGCAGTTGATTTCTTTGCACCTAGGTTTGAAATCTCACATTAGTTTTCATCCTTTCAGATATGGTCAGTTTTTAGATTAGCTTTTGATTTTATGAACCTGGAATTTTTCTCAATTTTATATAGTATAAGCGTTTTATCAGCTTTCTACCTATGTCAGCATATTAATCACAAATAATAAACATCACAAATCCTCAAAAGTCTTTCTAAATGCTGCTAGAAATTTATCTTGAGTTTCACACTATTTTTTCCATAAGAAAATTTGATCATGGGAGATTAATTTAGGATATTTTAAGTGTCCTAAATATAATTTTCTCTGGAACAAATTCATCTATTTATTTAAAGGACTATTGGGGTGATCATGTCGAATACATTATTAAAATCAAAGTCCCGCTACATTTTTAAAATTCTGTGATATAATCAAGTATCATGTGCCATGACTTGCTGCTGAATACAGATTACTTCACAGGCATTAATTCATTTCTTCAGAATTCTCACATGCTGTTACTTTAATAATTTATTCCACTGTATTGTACAGAACCATGTCATGTTTGACATTCATTCTGTAGAATCAGTTTCGGGAAATAAACTTGACAAACTACTGTTTATAAAGATTATTCAAAATTCTTAAATATCCTTTTTTTCTTCCCCTCAGAACTTCATGAACTTATATGTAAAAGTTAAGGCAGTAGAGTATCTAACATCTTTTTTCGAGTTTTAAAAGTTTCTGTTATACAAGGTTAATGAAAATTTACTTAAGAAAGAATTCCATTCTCTGACATAGAATGTCAACTTTCAAAATATTTTGTGTGATATTAAATAGCTTATTGAAAATGAATAAGATGAAAAAAAAAGTTCATTGGTCAAAAAATTGAGAATTGGAGTTAAAACAGATTGAATAAGTTTATTCAGTGTAAGACTTATCAATGCCTTTAGCATGTAAAATATAGTGAAATAGTCCAGGGGAAGGTCTGGTTCCTTCCATTTCTTTACTCACCGAGCATTACTCATTAAGCAATGGTCTCATTTTCTTTCCTTCAGAGATTATCTCTCAAGCTTGGCTTTTCTCCTAAATTCATTGGAAAATTCTGCCTTAGGAGATCCTTAGTTGAAAATTGCTCCCAGGACCACTGTAGCAGGCTAAGAATTTAGGATATAGGTGTCCAGGCCCTCAAAATCAAATGGCTTTCCTCAATCAGGGTCTAGGTACTTGAGAGGATTTGATCATTATAAAATTTGAAGGTACAGGGATGATCAGGTTCATAATCATTTGTAAGTATTATAGCATCAACATATATTTTGTGTATGATAAAGCATTGCAAAAAAATGTATATTTTAATTTTGCAGGGGTATAGGACCATTTTATTTCTTTATTAAGGCATTTTCCTGTGATAAAATTCTGTCATTATTTGAAAGTTCCAAAAATGCCCAAATGCCCATTAGCGGTATCGAGAAAAACAATTTTTGAAGGCATTAATTTTGTTAGTTTTAATGTACAGTTGCATTATTGTAATTTAAATAGCTGGGGAAAAAAACCCATAAAACTGTCAGAGGAGTACTTTAGTGTAATTTTCAGCCTCTCAGAGTTCTGGATGACCTTTTCTTGTCAATGTTACAACAAAATAGGGAATTGAAGTAGATACATTCATTCCTCTATTTTTTTTTAAATCAGTTTCCCCAAGTGCTTGTTCATTCTGCATTGTTTCTAAAATTATACCAGCTACAGAAGCCTACCTACTTATTATCTCACACACATACTATTTTATTTGTTATGGGAATGAAAACATAGGTTCAGTACATTATAATTTTAAATACAGCTATACACTTTTTATTGTGCACATTTTGTATTAATTACACACACTATGCATGTCATGGGTAAAGTAAAAGCTTATAATTAATGCAAAGACAGAGGAAAAAAGGACAAATCCAGTGGTATGTGGCTTGTGACCTATCACACTATTATAAATTGTATAGGAAGGGTAGAAAGATAGTTAATAGGCAAGTCGTTTGAAGTATTTTATCAAACAGGATGGGGTTCCCAAGCTTCTAGAACTAAATGAGAGAGAATACAAGCCGTGCGATTTTGTACTTTTCAGGTGATAAACTATGTCTCTGTGCAATGACACGTAAGGTTGCAGCGAGAATTCTTGTATGTTGGTATTTACCTCTATTACACACAGTAAAAAGCAGCACACCTGGAGACCAGATGACCCATTTGTTCTTTTTTTTTCCTCCCCTCAAAATATCTATGTGGCATTTCATCAGTACTACTGTTCATATGAGTAGCATATGCTAGCTTGGAGTAAATGCCAGCATATCAAGATAAATTCTAAAGACGTAATAGCATCTTGAACATCCCGGGTAACTGCTTATATTTTCATGTGTAAAGAATGGCCATTTAAAAAAAAAAAAGAGCAAACTTTCTTTATCATGAGATTTAAAACCTCTATAAAGAATTTAAAAAATATAATACATCGGTAAATATGCAGTACATAAGAAAAAGCCAAGATATCAAATTTGTAAAAAAAAAAAAAAAAAAAAAAAAAATCAGTGAGAAAGGTAAGCCAGAGTGATGACTGCATTTTATTAGAATCCATATGGTCATCCCATGGGCCTGGGTGTGTCAACAAGAAATGAATTTGAATTTGAGCTGAGAAATTCTTATTATGAATTATTTCTTCCCCTGATGTGACATGAATGAAAAGACTGACTTGTTATATTGTCCCCGCTGGGTTTTGGCTTCTCACAAACCCAGAGTCTAAACCAAGCTTTAGCAAGGAAGCGGGATATCAAGCATTGGGTGGTCCCTAAATTCAAGGACTAATAATAGAGACTAAACTCATTACTCAACTATCCTTCTGAGCTTGAATGTGTGTAACTTAGACTCTGAGAATGGTCTCATTTCCCCTTTTAAAATCCTTCTCATCTCCAAATTACAGCATCCCACTTGATAAAGACTTTTTCTCCCAAACCCCATTCTACAGGGCACTCTGCGCACTTTATTGTAATTTTATTTCATGTTGCAGTGTGTTTTCAAAAATGTAACTACCAGCGTGAGACCTTGAATTTGAACTGCACTTGACTAAGTAAATTAACTTTTTAAAATCTCTTCTCGGGACGCCTGGGTGGCTCAGCAGTTGAGCACCTGCCTTCCTCCCAGGGCATGATCCTGGACACCCAGGATCCAGTCCCACGTCGGGCTCCCTGCATGGGGTCTGCTTCTTCCTCTGCCTATGTCTCTGCCTCTCTCTCTCTCTGTCTCAGGAATAAATAAATAAAAATTTAAAAAATAAATAAATAAAAATAAAATAAAATCTCTAGTTTTTTGAAAGGGACATATGAAAAGGAAAAAGTAGAAGAGACTTAAGTATTTCATCTTGAAATATCTTCTGGTCTCTGAATGACATTTTGTAAGTGTCACGTATTTCGTTTGATCTTCAGGAAGACTAAGAATTACCATATGCTATCATTCATATTTTCTCTTGTTTTATAAAAATGTCTTAAGCAATAGACTTAGTCCCACAACTTCAATCCTTTTATGATCTTCAGTGGTATATTTAACTGGAAAACTAAAAAAGCAAAATGCAATTTAAAAGATTAGGAAATAAGTACTGTTCAAGTTCGATGACCTAGATGTAGTAGTAGGAAGTTTTCCTTCAAAGCCTAAAGGACAATTCTATAGTTAATATGATTTGTTACCATTTCTACTAGGTCATATTTTAAGTTTTTTGGTCCTCCTATAAGAATTGAGTTTTACATCCTCAGTCTCCTTTCTTTTCATCATTTCTGGTTTTAGTGTTAGTTTTCTGTTGTTTCCTAACAAAGTACCACGAGCTAACAGACTGGAAAATAACATTGCATATCTCACATCCTGTTCTGCGGGTCACAATCCTGGGTTATCTGCTTAGCCTCCCAAAGCTGAAATCCAGGTGTGAGCTGCCTGAGTTCTTATCCTGAGACTCCCGAGCTCTGGAAAGGAGCTCATTCAGGTTGTTGGTGGAATCTAGTTCCTGGGACTGGGGTCCCTATTTTCCTGCTGACTTTGAGCCAGGGGACAGCTCTGCTCAAAGGCCACCCTCAAGTTCCTTCTAGCTGAAGATGCTCCCTCTCTCTTCAGATTTTGCAACAAAATACGTCTATCTTGTCAGATCTTTGCAACTTCGAAACTCCATGTTTTGATTACAACTCTGACGACTAGCCAAAAACAAAACAAAACATGAACAAAAAACAAACAAAAAAACCCTTTGCTTTTAAAGGGCTGCAGTGATTTGGTTAGGGCACCTGGATAACCTTGATATCAGAAGGTCAAGTGTGTAGTAACCTTAATTACACCTACAAAATGTCTTTAGTTTAAAATAACATAATCACAGGAATAACACCAGGGAGCCATCCTCAAAAATCAGTTATTTCCCAAGCCCAAAACTTTGAGACTGTTGCACTTTTTGTACATATTTAATTTACTTCAAGGAAAAAATGCCTACAGAGGAATCATATCTACGTGGACACACATTCTGAAAAAATAAGCAGTGATGTATATGTATCTCAAAATGTGTTAATTTTTAATGAATATTTTAAAAATTATGACTTCAAGATCGTTAAATATTGTTTGCATTTGTATCTCAAAATGTGTTAATTCTTAATAAATATTTTAATAATTATGACTTCAAGATCATTAAATAGATATTATTTGCATTTTTTCATTTAGAATAATTAAGAAAATATTTTTATAGTTTAGTTAACAAGCAGTCAAATAATAGAATCATAGAATATCATGTATTTTTCTTCCTTAAAAAAAACAGTCATTTCTTACTGAGTGTCTGTTACAAACCAGCTCAGTTTTTGGTGGTGAAATGTTTCTTATGCAGTTGAACTGCATTAAATTGAGTTCCACAGATACAAAATTCTAATTATTTGGGGAGCGTTTATGAATAGCTTAAAGGCTAAAGCAAATTTACAGATTTTTAAGTAGTTAGGGTTCTGAAATAGTAGTTTTTTAAATAGTAGTTTTTTAAATAACACTGATTATATATCATCTCAAACCTATTTATTTATTTTTTTCAAACCTATTTATTAAGGAAATTCTTCTAATGATACTTATGCACTATTATTTAATTAATGTCTGCAATTCAGTCAAAGTAAATACATATTATAATCCATACCTATTCATCAGAGAAGTGCAAATTAAAACTTGGAAATACCATAGCACCTATGAGAGTGGACAAATTCTAGAACACTGACATCAAATGCTGTGAGAACGTGTAGCAAGGAAGCCCCGTTTCATTGATGGTGACAATGAAAACTGGTACGGCCATCGTCGAAGACTGTTTGACAGTGTCTATCAAGACTAGACATCTTCTAACCATTTGATCCAGCAGTTGTGCCGCTTGGTATTTACCCAAAGGAGCTGAAAATTTACATCCACACAAAAATCTGTACATGGATGTTTATAGTGGCTTTATGCATAACTGACAAAATCTGAAAGCAACCAACATGTCATTCAGTAGCTAAATGGATAAACTGTGACATATCCATACAATTGAATATTATTCAGTGCTAACGGAAAATAAGCTGTCAACCCATGAGAAGACCTCGAGGAAACTGAAATGCATAATACTAAGTGAAGGAAGCCAATGTGGGACGGCGACACCCTATAGGATTCTAATTGTATGACATTCTGGAAAAGGCAAACTATAGATACAATTAAAAAAATCGAAGAGACACAGTGGCTTCCAGGGGCTTGGGGTGGGGAAATACATGGACAATATGAAGCAAAACAGATTTTTAGGGCAGTGAAACTATTCTGTTCGTTACTAATTTGGAGGATACATACATTTTTCGAAATCCATAGAACGTTAAGCGCCAAGATTGAATCCTAACATAAACTATGGACTTTGAGGGATAATGGTGTGTCATTGTAGGTTCATCAGTTGTATTCATGAATAGTCTCCTCCTCCTGACCGCTGTGGTTTATTTGTTAAACACTGGTGAAATTAATTAATTTTTAAAGTAAGCTCTATGCACAATGTGGGGCTCGAACTCACAACTCTGAGATCAAGAGTCAGTCACATGCTCTATGGACTGAGCCAGTAAGGTGCCCCTTGAGTTATGTTTTAGTAGACTATTTTTTAGAACTTATTTTAAAAATCAAATTAATCAATTAATTAATTAATTGTTAATACAACAAAATATAGGTTAAAAATGGGATGTTTTACAAAACTTTGTTTTCCATAACTTGAATAATCTAAGACAAATAGCTGAGAACTATGTGGCTCAATATGAAGTATTAAAATTGCATTTGACTTCTATTTTTGTTGAAATAAAATTTACATACATTAGATTTCTTTCATATTTTTGATGAGCATTTCTACAATTTTGACAATATATGTCATGTCCACTAACATAATCAATAAAAAGAACAGAATTGTCTTCCTTTAGGTTCACACCTGTTTCTAAATAGTTAATCACTCCTTTCATTCCAAGCTCCTAGTAACCTTTGACCTGTGTTCTATCCCTGTAATTTTGACTTTATTTTTTTCCAAGTGTCATATATAAAGAAGACTCACGTTATTTAGTCTTAGGAATTTGGATTTTTTTTCAATTAGCATAAAGCCTTTGAGAATTATTCACAGTGAAACTTTCAGTAACTCTTTTTCTTTTTATCTCTGTGTGGTATTCCATTTTAAGAATACATAGTAGATGATTTACTAGCTCAAGAAGTGTTGGGATTTGGGCAGTTATTAATAAAACAACTACCCTTGCTTAAGTACAGGTTTTTGCATGAACATAAGTTTTTATTTTCCTTCAATAAGTACCTAGTAGTGGAATTGCTGAATTGTGTAATAGGAATATGTTTAATTTTATAAGAAATTAAATAATTTTATAAGAAATTACCACTGGTCTTCCAGAGCGGCTGCAGTATTTACCACACCACCATCAACATATGAGAATGTCAGTTGCTTTATATCTTTCCAAGAAACTGACATTACCATTTAAAAAAATAATAATTTTAGCAGTTCTAACAGAAGATGGTTTTCGTGATTTTAATTTTCATTTCCTTCATGACAAATGATGTTCAGCATCTTTTCATGAGTTTTTCCACCACTGTATATATTCTGTGATATAGTATCTGTTCAAGTTTTGTGCCTATTTTTAAAATTTGAGTTGTTTCATATTATTAACTTCAAAAATTTCTGTATAAAATTCCTTTACCATATGACAGTCCATGTCTTATCTTTTCATTAGCTTAACCACGTCTTCCAAAGAGCAGACATTGTCTATTTTGATATACATCATATTAAACATTTCTGTCTGGGTTGTATTGTTTATGCTCTGTTTCCTAACTGAAGTGAATTTTTCCCCCACGGATTCTATTGAAATGTTACCGTTTTAGGCTTTATCTATAGGTCTATGCCCTAATGGTTCCCTTCCATTCCTAGTTTGCTAAAAGGTTATTATTAGTTGATATTGAATTTTATCAAATGCCACTTCTCTATTGAGAGAACCACATTGATTTTCTTGGCTTAGCGTATTGGTAGTGGTGACTAACTTTGGCCAATTTTAAAATGTTGAATTAGTCTTGCATTCCCAATTAAAACTTCATTTGGTCACTATGTGCTATTCTTTTTATATGTTGTTGTCTATGGTTTGGTAATATTTTAGAGGACATTTGTGCTTTGTACTTATATGAATAATAGGTCTCTTGTTTTCTTGTAGTACTTGTATTTCATTTGATGTCACTTTAACTATATAAATATAGTAAAATGAATTGGAAAGCATGCTTCACCTTATTTTCCAGAAGAGTTAGTGTAGACTTACTATATTCTGTTTCTTAAAAATTTTGACAGAATACGTCAGAGGAAATGTTTGATCTTGAGGTTTCTTGTTACACAAGCAGTTGATTTGATGGAATTAGGATTTTCAAGTTTTTAGCGGAGTGAAACTGTTCTGTTAGTACTAATATGATGGTTACAAGTTTTCAAGTTTTGTCTGGAATGAGCTTTGGTAGTGTGTACCGTTCAGGAAATGTTTCTCTTTTATCTAAATTTTTGAGATTTTAGCAATAAAGTAGGCGACTTATTCCCTAATTACTTTTTATTTTTGTAAAATCTGGATTGATATCCATATTTTATTTATTTAATCTGTTGCTTGCTTTCCTTTTAATGGCCAGTTTTGCCGGAAGTTTATTGATTTTTATCAGTTTTTCAAAAGTTTCAGCTTTTTGCCTCCATGATTTTGTTTATTTTTTACTTTATTGATTTTTGTCTGTATTATTTCTTTCTTTCTGCTAATTTTGGGCTTGATTTGTTCTTATATTTATTATCTCAAGGTGGAATCTTGGATTTTTGATTTGAACCGCTCTTTTCTTTCTAACGCAATCATTTATTGCTATAACTTTCTCTCTATGTACTGCTATAGTTGCATTGCCCAAATTTTGAAATATCATGTTTTTGACTCAATTTAAACTATTTTATAATTTTCCTTATGGCTACTTCTTCAACCTTTGGGTTGTTTAAAAATATGTCGTTCAACTTCCAAATACACTTGACTATTTCAGTATCTGTTATTGATTTCTAATTGAATGTTGTTAGTTTGAGATCTTACTCATTATGTAGGATTTCAATTTTTGTAAATATATGAAGATTTGTTTTATAGCCTTGCTATGTATTCCGTTTTAACTGTTGCATGTGCACTTGATAAGAAAGTATATTTTCTGTTACTGGGTGCAGTGTTTTATAAATATAAAATAACCCAAGCTGGTTAATAGAACTGTTTAGATCTCCTAAATCCTCACCGACATTTTGCTCCAATCTCCAGTTTCAAGTGCACAGTTTCCCGTGTAGCCTCACATCTCTGAAGCGATCAAAGAAAGTCATATTTTTGACTAGCCATTCTTTGTTGTTATTGTTGTTTTGGTGATCGCAATGTTATTCCTAACTTCATTCATTCATTCATTCATTCCTATCTTTATTCTAAATGAAAACCAGAGAAGTCACATTTTTAGGAAAAATGGAAAACACCTCAGAGTGTTTTCCAGAGTCTTTGGTAGGTTTTCACATGCTGCATTTTGGGACTGTTACTAACCCACTGTCAGCATTTCATTGTGAAAAGTGAAAACTATTCACAATGAAGTAAAAAAAAATTATCTTAAACCTGCTTATGAGAACTGAAAAGTTAATAAGTATTCTATTAGAAATCTTGTGGAAAATGTGATGTGAGACCATGTAGAAATTTGAAAGGCAGTGCTTATCTCTGTCCATTTTGGTTTCAAGGGCACAGCATAATGATTCCATATTTGTATGTATTGCAAGATCATGAGCACAATAAATCTTAGTAATATTTTGAATTGCTTTACAGTGATTAGACAATCTTTTAATATAAGAATAATGGGAAGTTAGAACTGCCAAAATCAAGAAATTAAATCCTCCCATATTAAAGTAAAGAAAAAGCAACATCTTAGTTTGCCATTTTTTCATAAGATTCCCAAATGTTTCTTTCTTTTTTTTTAATTTTTTTTTAATTTTTATTTATTTATGATAGAGAGAGAGAGGCAGAGACAGAGACATAGGCAGAGGGAGAAGCAGGCTCCATGCACCGGGAGCCCAACGTGGGATTCGATCCCGGGTCTCCAGGATTGCGCCCTGGGCCAAAGGCAGGCGCTAAACTGCTGCGCCACCCAGGGATCTCCCCCAAATGTTTCTAACATGGTATTGACATCATCAACAGCTTAAGAAGTGACAAACTTGATAAAAAAACAAGTGTGTTATTCTGTATGTTGGCAAATTGAACACCAATAAAAAATAAATTTATAATAAAAAAGGGACAATTGAATGACCAAATCTGAGGAACAGAAAGAAAAAAGATCGAAAAAAAGTGAATAAGCCTATGAGATGCAAAAAAAAAACCAAAACACAAAAAACAAAAACAAACAAACAAACAAAAAAACAACAAGTGTGTGTGTGGTACTGGATTGTTCTAGTTTTCAACAGAGTCTAGAAACATTTGGAATTTGTGTAGCACATGCAGTTCCTCTCCTACCTATCAAACTACCAAGGGTCTAATTTTTCTCACTCACTATTTATTTACTCTGAGATCCATACATAGTAATTTAACGGTTTTGACAGTTATTTGTTTCACACAATTTTTGATCCAATACCATGTCCTAAAAATCCAGAAAGAGCTTACTGCAAAGCAACTTAACGAGGCACGAAGAGAGGCGCTCCGCCCACCCCCTAATACTTCTAATGATGTGGTCACTCTTGTTTTTTTTATCTATGGAATTTAAAAGACAGTTTATGTGACTTGAAAATATTAACCTGGTTTTCTAAAAGACAGATTATTAAAATATTCTAAAACTATTTCCGAAGTCTGTAATTAATTATCAGATAAACATACCAGGCAAAAGAAATTTACTGGTACAGTTTGTTATTCGCAATGTTATCAGCAATTAAGCCTTTATTAAAAGCAGTTGGTACTGTTTATCATCAGCGTTAATAATCACCAGCAGGAGTGTCCTCTGTATTCCGAACAGATCCACAAACAGTCTATGCACTTTATATAAGTAAATATTCCTGAAGGCCAGGAAGGTAAATAAATTGGCCCTTGAACAATACTGGTGCGGACTGCCTCGGTTCGCTTACATGAGGAATTTATTTTCCAGTTAATATAGTATAACACCGTACATGTGTTACCTGCATTTTTTCATTCTTATGATTTTTAATAAAATTTTCTTTTATCTACCATACGCTATTGTAAGAATATAGCATATAATATGTATGACATACAAAATATACATTAATCAACTGTTTATGGCCCCAGTAAGGCTTCCCATCACCAGAAGCTACTAGTCATTAAGTTTTAGGGAGTCAAAGGTCATCCATCAGTTTCAACAACATGGTGAGTTGACTCCCCTCTCCCCCAGGTGTTCAATGGTCAACTGCGCTGTCATTACCCTTTTAGAGTTTGGGAGACCAGGGGTCTTATTGAGAAAATTGCTCGGAGACACAGTTTGTAACCTGTTGTATTTAGAGATCAGTGTTGCAGGAACTCACCTCTTTGACAGCCCCTGAGGTGTGGTGCCCACGGCTGCTCTGTACGGGCAGGACACCCACAGGCTGTCCCTTTCCTGGGGGAAGAAGAGGCTTCTTAGCTCCTGCACCTGGAACAAAAATCATCACATCTATACAAGCAAAATACCTGCAGATGCTGTTATTCAACTACTCGAGGTGGTTGAATCGGTGAGTAACAGCAACAGCAAGGAAGTGACTCTGAGGCTGGGGAGGTAATAAGCCCAGAGGAGTCTAGAAATATTTGCCGCAGTAGCTTGGCTGTTGAATGAAGGAAGTGGTCTAGCAGATAGACTCCTCCCCCGCCCCAGGGACCCTCCAGTCCCTCTCCTGCCCTCACCCCTGCAGAGGGGGTTCGCACGGGTGACAGGGGTTGTGGTTGTCAGAGGCCCTCCTGCTCCAAACCTCAGCTGGCTGGACGCAGCCCCTCTGGGCAGGCTGCAAACCTGCCCCAAGGACAGACTCCTGCGGGGTAGTTGCTATCCCTCACCTCACCCCAGAAACCCCGACTTCCCAGAGTGAGAATAATGATTTTCAGGTTGTTTCAAAGCACAATTCTCTTGAACATAGAGAGGATGTTTTATTGAGATGAATGATATTTGGTTTCTCAGTTGAAACAAACAGACAAACAAAAATGCATTGAAAGCTGATTCAGCAAAACTCTGTTTTAGATCCATCGGCTGTGACTTTATAATATTTACAAGAAATGGAGAACTGTACATTTCTTCAGAGACCACGGATCCCAATGAGCGTCAAATATCGAAACATGCGTATTAACACTAATTGATAAATGGCTCTATTACAAATCTCCAGCTGTATTGACCACAATGTCTTAAAACCATGTTATCGTCTAAGAATATACGAGTCCTTCGTAAGGCGTTTATAGGATAACATTGGCAAAACCCTGTCTTGATTGTAGGATCCATTTCTCAAAGTTTTATTTGGAGAAACACGTAATTGGAACCCTGGCATCTTTCTTGCACACATTATACAGGTTAATGTATTTTTCAAAGTGTGGTTTTAAATGATTGCTTCTAATTGCACCCTAACATTTTTTTCTTGCTTTGATACATTCTCTCTTATGTAAAAAGCTCGTAGGTCCACATATAGGTTTTGACCTAGCCACGTAGCACACTGTATATTGATGGGACAAGAAGGCACACCTTTATTTATTTTTTATTTTTTGTTAAAGATTTTATTTATTTATTCATGAGAGACAGAGAGAGAGGCAGACACACAGGCAGAGGGAGAAGCAGGCTCCACGCAGGGAGCCTGACTTGAGACTCGATCCTGGGTCTCCAGGATCACACCCTGGGCTGAAGGCAGCGCTAAACCGCTGAGCCCCCCAGGGATCCCCGAAAGCACAGGTTTAATTAAATTCTCACCTAGCTTTTATACATCTCACCCCAAAAAATTGCTATTGCTCTCAACCTTGACTTTTAATGTATTCCATATTCTTCAAGTCCCAAGACCAATGATAATTTCTCCAAACCTGAAGACACTTGGTTGTCCCCCCTGCTCATCTTCCCACCATGCTGCTTGTATCTCTGTTATAAAATCACTGTAGCCCTGCCGGTTCTTAGGGGGCTGTATCAATAAATGGGAGTCCTCTGCCAGCACACTGAGCAGCACACACACATCCACACACAGGCTATGTGGGCATCTGTCTTTCCTCCCAGCTTTCCTGAGATGTCGTGGACATAGGGCGCTGTGGAAAGGTGCAGGTGCACAGTGATGGTTTGACGCACGTGTATATTGAGAAACGATTACCATGGTAGGTTAGCTAATACCTCTGTCATCTCGCATCATTATCAGTTCTCTTTTGTGGGGGGAACGTGCCACATCGACTCCCCTGGCGACACGTAGGTCCGTAATGCTGTATTGTGAACCACAGTCATCGTGCTGCACGTTATGTCCCCAGACATGGATCGTGTGACGGAAACTTGTACCTTTGGCCAACCTCTCCCCATTCCCGTCCATCCCCGTCTCGTAGAAACCACTCTCTGTTTCTATGGGTTTGGCTCTTTTGGATTCTGTGTGTAGCTGATATCATAGAGCATTTGTCCTTATCTGCCTTATTTCTCTTATCACAAGGTGCTCAAGATCCATCCATGTTGTTACAAAGGTCAGGACCCCCTTCTTTCCCGTGGCTGATACTCCCCTGTGTGTCTACACCGCATCTTCTTTAGCCCTTCGCCTGTGGATGGGCACAAGCATTGATTCTGTGTCTTGGTTATTGTGAATAACACCGCCGTGGACATGGAAGTGCAGGCATCACTTTAAGATCCCAGTTTCCCAGGACACCTGGGTGGCTCAGTGGTTGGTGCCTGCCTTTGGCTCAGGGCGTGACCCCGGGGTCCCAGGATCGAGTCCCACGTCAGGCCCCCTGCATGGAGCCTGCTCTGTCTCTCTCTTTGTCTCTCACGTATAAATAAATAATTAAATAATTTAAAATAAAAAAAAAAAATAGATCCCATTTTCATATCCTTTGGCTACGTACCCAGAAGTGGCATTACTGAATTATGGGGTAGTTCTGTTTTTAATTTTTGGAGGAACTAAACTTCCATACTGTTCTCCTGGGTGACCGTACATCCTACCCACAAAGATGCCCTTTCCCGCACATGCACAGCAGTACTTGTGACCTCGTCCCCTTAGTGATAGCCATCCTGACAGGTGGGGAATGATGTCCTCGTGTTTTGATTTGTATTTTTTGTTGATTCATGATATTCAGGATCTTTTCATGGACCTAATGACCGTTTTATGTGATCTTTGGAAAAAAAATGTCTTTTGAGGATTATTTACCTATTGGATTGTATATGTTGCTTAATAGCTTGAATAATAATCCCTTATCAGATATATGAATCACAAATATTTTCTCCCACTCTGTAAGTTACCTTTTTTTTATGTGTGTTGACTATTTCTTTTGCTGTGTGGAAGCTTTTTATTTCTACATAATACCACTTACTAATTTTTGATTCTGTTGCCTGTGCTTTTGATACCACATCTCCTCCCCCACCCCTAAAAAATGTTTCCAAGATCAATAGCAAGGATATTTTTCCCATATTTTCTATTAGGAATTTTGTGGTTTCAAGTCAAATTAATTTTTGTGAATGGTTTAAGTTAGGGATGGTAGTTTATTATTCTGCACAGGAGTGTATAGTTTCCCCAGCACCATTTATTGAAGAGCTTAACCATTCGTTATTCAGCATTCTTGGTTCCCTTGTCAAATACTAGTTGACTTTTCATGCATAGGTTTATTTCTGGGTTCTTGATCCTATCCCATTGGTCTATGTGCCTATTTTTACGCCAGTCCAACACTGTTTTGATTACTATAGTTTTGTAATACAGTTTTATGAGGAACTGTGATGCTTTCAGCTTTGTCCTTCTTTCTCAGAATTGCTTTAGCTAGTAGGATTTTTGTTGAGTGGATGTGAATTTTAGGATTGTTTTTCCATTTTCTATGAAAAACGACACTGGACATTTGATAGTGATTGCATTGAATCTCTAGATAGCTTTGGGTAATACGGATATTTTAATGATATTAATTTGTCCAATACAGGAACACAGAAAGAAAATGTCATTCCCCATTTGTTGGTGTCCTCAATTTCTCTCATCCTGTTTACAGTTTTCAGTTTACAGATCTTTCATTTCCTTGGTTAAGTTTTTATTTCTAAGTTCTTTATTGTTTTTCATACTATTGTGAATGGGACTGTTTTCTTTAATTCTTTTTAGATATTTTGTTTTTAATGTTTAGAAATGCAACTGACTTCTGAATGTTAGTTTTGTAGCCTGCAACATTACTGAATTTGTTGGTTATTTCTAATAGTTTTTAGTGAAGTCTTTAGGATTTCACATATATAAGATCATATAATTTGTAAACAGATGTGATTTTTACATCTTCCTTGTTAAATTGGGAACATTTTATTTATTTTTCTTACCCGATGGCTCTGGGTAAGACTTCCACAACTATATTGAATAAAAGTAGTAAAAGTGAGTATCCTTAACTTGTTCCTGAGATGTTGACCCTTTAACCATTGAGTATATGTTATGGGATTGTCAAATATGCCTTTTATTATGTTGAGGTAAATTATTTTTCTACCCAGTGTGTTAAGAGTCTTTAACATGAAAGGGTGCCATATTTTATAAAATGCTTTTTCTGCACCAACCAAAATGACTGCGTCATTTTAACTTCCTATTAATGTGATACATCACATTTGTTGACTTGTGTATGTTGAACCATGCTTGTATCACAGCCATAAATCCCACTTGATCATAGTGGATGATCCTGTTAATGTCCTGTGAGATTTGGTGTGCTAAATACATTATTAAAATATTTGTTAAAATATCTGACATCAAGGATGTTGAACTGTAGTGTCCTTGTGTGGCTTTTGTATCGGAGCAATGCTTGTTTTGTAACATGAATTTTGGATTATTCTCTCCTTTCCAACTTTTTGGAAGAGCTTGAGAATGATTGAAATTAATACTTCTTCAAATTGCTGGTAGACTTTGCCAGAGAAACCATCTGGATATGGACTTTTCTTTGGAGAGTTTTGGTTACTGATTCAATCTCCTTACTTGTATTGGTCTATTCATATTTTCTGTCTCTTCATAACTCAGTCGTGGAAATTTGCATGTTTCTAGAAATGTGTCCATTTCTTCTAGGTTCTCCACTTTGTTGCTGCATAATCCTTCAATGTAGTCTCTGATAATCCTTTTTATTTCTCTGATATCAATCTTAATGTCTCCACTTTCATTTTTTATTTTATTTTTTGAGGCTTCCCTCTTTTTTCCTTAGCCTCACTTCCCTGAAGTTTTGCCAATGCCATGTATCTTTTCAAATAAACAACTTTTGGTTGACTGGATCTTTTCTGTTGTTTTCCTGGTCTGTTTCATTATTTCCTGTTCTGATTTTTGTTATTTCCCTACGGCTAACTTTGGGATTAGTTTGTTTTTCTGGTTCTAGTCCTTTGAGGTATAGAGTTAGGTTGTTTATTTGTGATGTATTTCTTCTCCTTCTTCCTCTTCCTTTTCCTCTTTCTTTTCCTCCTTTTCTTCCTCTTCTACTTCTTTTCTTGAGTAGGCTCCACACTGGATGTGGAACCCATACAGGATTTGAACTCATGACTCTGAGATCAAGACCTGAATTGAGATCAAGAGTCAGATGCTTAATGGGCTGAACTACCCAGGCATCCCTGTATTTTCTTAATTTATGTTTATCACTATAAACTTCCATTTTGGAATAATTTTTAATGCATCCCATAAATTTTGGTATGTTCATTTTTATTGATTTCAAGAATTTTTAAAATTTTAATTTCTCTTTTTATTTCTTCTTTGACCCCTTGGTTGTTCAAGAGTGTTATTAAGTTTCCACATATTTGTAAATTTTCCTGTTTCCCTCTTGTTATCGGTTGTTAATTTTATATCATTTTGGTAGGGAAAGATACTTGGTATGATTTGAATCCTCTCAAATTTGCTAAGACTTATTTTGTGACCTATCATGTGATTTTTTTCTTGAGAATATTCTATGTATGTTAGAGAATAATGTGTATTCTGCTGCTGTTCGATAGAATGTTTTTATATAACTGTTAGGTCCATTTGATCTACAATATAGTTCAAGTCCAATATTTCCTTATTGATTTCCTGTCTGGATGATTTATCCATTGTTGAAAGTGGAGTATTGAAGTCTGCTGTGATCATCCTGTCTGGTTCTTTCTTAGATCTGTTAGTATATTCTAGTTTTTTTTTATGTATTCAGATGTTGGGTACATATTTATGATTATTATATCCTCTTGATGAAGTTACCACTTTATAATTATATAGTGAATTTCTTTGTTTATTATTACTATTTTTAGTTTAAAGTCTACTTTTTTTTTCCTGATACCAGTATAGCTACCCCTGCTCTTCTTTGCTTTTCATCTGCATCAATCATCTATTTCCAACCTTTTACTTTGAGGTTATGTATGTTCTTAAAGCTTGAGGCTGCATATGGCTTTGTCAGTCTCTGTTTGCTTGTTTCTCTCTTCCTTCCTTTTCTTCCATTTTAGCCACTCCATGCCTTTTAGTTAGAGAATTTAATTCATTTACATCAAAAGTTATTATTAAATGTAAGAATCAATTAAAGCCATTTCATTTTTTTAGGGGATGTTTTGTAATTAACCTTCTTCCTTTTGCCCTCTCTGCCTTCCTTTGTAGTTGATGATTTTTTGGTGGTATGACTTGGTTCCTTTTTCTCTCTTTCATGTGTATCTATTTGAGGTTTTTGCTTTGTGGTTATTGTAAAGCTTACATAAAATAGCTATTGATATAAAGCTGCTAACAACTTAACTTTGATCACATGCAAAACCATTACCACTTTGGACCCTCTTTTATGTTTTAATGTCACAGTTAACCTGTTTTTGTATTATGCATTCATTAATAAGTTGCTGTAGCTATAGTTATTTTTTAGATGTTTATCTTTAGCCTTTGTATTACAGTTACGTCTTTAGCATGCCACCCTTTTACAGTATTCAAGTTTTCTGAAGTTGATGGCATACTTACCTTTATCATTATGTTGTATATTTTCATATATTTTCATGTCACTAATTAGTGTTTTTCATTCCACCTTGAAGTACTTCTGTCAGCATTTCTTGTGAGGCAGGTCTAGTGATGATGAAATCCTTCAGCTTTTTTTTTTTTTTTCTGTTAAAGTTCCTACCTTTCCTTAATTTCTGAAGTATAGCTTTCCAGATAGAATATTCTCGGTTGGCATTTTTTTTTCTTTCAGCACTTTGAATATATCACCCCACTCTTCCCTAAACTGTAAGAATCTGCTGAGAAATCTGCTGATAGCCTAAAAAAATATGATATCTTTGTCTTTTTTTTCTTTGTCTATAATTTTTAACAGTTTTATTATAATCTGGCTTGGAGGAAATCTCTTTAAGTTACATTTGTTTCATTATCCATGACTTTTATGAACTTCAATATGCAAATCTCTCTATAGATTTGAGAAGTTCTCAGCCATCGTTTAAATAAATTTTCTGTACTTTCTCCTTATCTTTTTCTACTCCAGTAATTGTTTCTTTTGATGTTACACCATTCATCACACAGGCTTTCTTCATGCTTTCATTCTTTTTATTTTGTTCTTCTCGGAATGGATAATTTCAAAACTTCTGACTCCTAATTCACAGATTACTTTTTCATTCTTGATACATTCTGCTGTTGATTTTCTCTACTGCATTTTTCACTTCATTTATTTACTTCTACTCCACAATGTGTTCATTTTCATGATTTCTATGTCTTTGTTAAATTCATTATTTTGTTCAGGTATGATTTTCCTAATTTTGCTATCCTGGTTTTCTATAATTTCTTGTAGCTAACTACACTTGTTTAAAACAACTATTTTGAGTTCTTTATTGGGTAAATTGTGGATCTCCATGGCTCTAGGGCCAGCTATTGGAAGATTCTTGTCATCCTTTAGTAGTGTAATATTTCCTTGATTTTCTCTATTTCTTGAAGTCTTGGGATGCTGTCTTTGGATTTGCAATATAATTAGCTCCTCCAGTCTTTACTGACTGACCTTAGGAGAGAATTGTGTTCCGTTAGTCATGCTAGAGATTCTGAGACTCTCTTGGCCCTTCTGTGGCTAGGCATGATTCACACTTCTTGGTCCCTCTTGTGGTAGATTTCTTGAATTTGTAGGCCTTCTCTTGATCCTGTAATATATCAGGCTGAGTGCTGACAGCTTGCCTTTGCTTTTCCAAGGGTAAGCTAAAGCTCAGGTTTGTGGCTTCTTTGCGGTCCACAGATCTAGGGCTGGTTTTATGCATGTTCTCACTAGCTATCTGCCAACACTTACTCTTTCCACCTCTGTGAACATACATAGTGAGATACAGAATGGGGGAGCATTAGGGTGAGACAGATGTAGTACGGGGGTACCTATGGGTCATTTGAGGGAATCCACAGGTAATGCATCTCAAATGGTTCATAGGCCAGCTTCTTGATGGAGTCTGTGATGCATTTAGTAGGATCTGCTTCCCTTTAATGCTCTCCCATAACCTCATTTGCTGCTCCCCCAGACTCTTTACCTCTAGCAGGAGGAAGCCAGCAGGGAAGCCAGGCACTCACTCACATGCTCTCACTTTCCCCCATGGGAAAATCACAGGCTGAGAAGTTCTCATTTGAAACAAGGGTGGAGCAAGGGTGACTTGGGTAAGGTCAAACTATTCTTATCCTCTTCAAACTGTCTAAATTCATAGTTTTTATTTGTTTGTTTTTGGTTTTGCTTTTCTTCCGATGGTATTGGAACTTCTCTGTTGGAAATAGGGACTTCCACAAAGATGCATTTATGGGTAATTGTCTAAGACAGTATTCTTCAAGAGCTCCCAGGCAGTGACTTACAGGAGCTGAAGCCAACTCATGGGCTACTGTAGGGTTCACTGCTGTGGCTGAGGTCTGCAGGGAAGGTGTGACTACCCAATGCATGTGTAGGTGTGACTCCTCCCACGTCCCTTGGTGTATGGCACTAGGCCTCACAGCTCCCATAGACACTTTTGTCCATGGATAGAAGCCAAATCATTGTTGTTGAGAGGGATTTACTGAAAAGGATGCCTTACTCAGCCATGTTGCTGATGTCATTCCAACTTCTATCTTTAATTTAGACATTAGCTTTTTACTTAGAAGCTAACCAAGCATTAGACACTCTATAGGACTTTACAAAACTTAATCCCATTTGTTATTCTCTGTACAAATGTCAAAGGAGTGGGCAGCATAAATGTTATATATTTGTCAGATGACATTTAGTATTTTCTATACTATTTCATCAGTGTCTATTTTTGTTTGAATGTTTGTTTCTTTTCTTCTTTGGTGGCCTTTGGTCACTCCCACCTGGCATTTTATGTATTTATATATATTTTAGCAAAATCTAATTCGCTTAAAATGATCTCTTAAATTCATTGACATATCTATGCTGCTTACATAAATGGGGAAAGAAAATGCATTCCTATAGTTGGCCTCGATAGAACTTTTTTAAGTGGCAACACAATCTACCTATGGTTGTTTGGTTGATTGAAAATGATCTTAGTTTGATTTTGAGATATCTTCTCTATTAAAAGTTTATATTTTAAGAAAAAGTTTATTAAAAGATTTGAAATGCTAATTCTAAATTTATTCAATTCAAGAAAAAACAAAATTGTGATTATCAGTAGATTTTTGGAGATGTTATAAAATAAAATTGCATTTGATAGGATATCCTGACAGTAATTTCAGGTAAAATGTTATACAGAATTCCTTTTTTTAAAATTAATGTGCTCAGAAAAAAAAAATAGTTACTCAGAAATAAATTTCCTGCCAACCTGCATGGAAGGTAACTCTAAGGGAAATTACATTCATGCTGGTTATGCCTGAGTGTGCTTCACAGGTGGAATTTCAATTACTAAGGACCTTATATTAGTGAGCCAGGAGAAATCTGTCAGTTAAAAAAAAAAAAGTGAGTAAACTAAAAGTATCTGTTCTCTCAAGCTTCCTCTATGTATAGGAAGAATCAATTTGCTTTCATCTTAATCCCAAATAGAAGGAGCAATTGACTTTGGGGAAATCCTGTAAAATTTATTGCTGACAGCGTGTTAGAGAGTACTTTCTAAGGATGACAGGACACAGGAATTGATTTTGCTTCCAGTGACACCAGGATAACTGATTCTCTCAATCACATAGCATAGCTCTGGGGTTTGTTGTCACTTCACTCTGCAGTTTGAAAGGTTTATATCAAACATGTGGGAGGACAGTTTGAAAGGAGATATCTAATCTGGTACTTAATTAGTATGATGTATCAACTGCTATTGCCCGTATTCAGATAATATTGCAGAAAGTTAGTCTACTAAATATATAAGAAAGAGAAATATTGACTTAAATATAATAACAGTATTTAAATATTAACAAATAGATGAGTGGACAAAATAGTGCGTTTATTCTCCAAATATTAACTACAGTTAATTTTAAGAAAAAGCCCAATTTTGAAAAAAATACTCTCTTATTAAATGGCATTACATGTAACTTATATGTAACTTTAATGTTCATAATATACAAATGGATTTAATTATCAAATACAGTGGTTGGTTTTAGAAGACTAAAAGGAGCTTTTTCTTGAGTAAACAGTATTTATATATTGTTGATTTTAGACTAAAAGGATCTTTTTCTTGAGTAAACAATATTTATATCTTGTCACTTTCATGGAGTGTATATTAAAGGTATATGTGCATATACATGTATGCATATATGCAGTATGATTACCTATATATAAATATACCTGTATGTGGACTATGTTGTATCATTATATGTTGAAACCTACATGCATGTATAGTCACATACATTTAGAGATGCACATATATATATTCAATTTAATATGTGCACATATAATTTACATATTGTAAAGTACTTTCAAGTACCTATGATGTAGGCAGGGATGTGTTAGCTACACAATACAAGAGAAGGAACAGAATATTACAGATATTTTATCACTTCTTTTCCTCCTTACTTTTATACCTTCCCTCAAAAAAAAAAGAAAAAACGAAACAAAAACAAAAGCACAACACAATTTTCACAGGAATCAAAACCAGGATCAAAATACAGACATTTTATTTTTAAAGGCCTCTATAATAGATTGTAAGTGAGCCTCCTCCTATTGTCTCAGAGTTTTCACAGAGGCCACTGAATAAAAGCTGAGGGAAAAGCAATAGCGCCCAGTTTTATCACTCTCTAATTAGAAGTAAGAGATATCTATCCATTACTTCCAAAGGGAATGACTCAAGCATCATTTGGGGAACTTCATCCAGCCACACATCCGCATCCTCTAAGAGAGGTGATGGTTGAAAATGTGGAGAAGAGGTCCTTATTAGACAAAATTGTCAGCATATTGCCCATTGACGTCTTTTTTGTATTCCATCTCGGACAAAGGTATGGAATATTTCTCTTCACCTTAAGCCAAATAAAGGACAGTCCAGGGTAATCACAGCAAGAATGTGTCCAGCTCACTGTAGCTTGAGGACCCTGGAGACCAGTAGGAGAAGCTATACAAGCATAGGCTAAAATGGCAGAGAGAAAAAGCAAAAACTTATGCAAAATGAATGTGTGCCATGGACAGCAAAATTGGGAAAACCTTGGGAAGATTCTCAAGAGTATTGACTGAAAATTTAAAGTAATCCTCCATGAGGAAAAGTTAGATTCTCTTGACCTGAAGGATGAGAGAGAAGTGCTGAGTTGCTGGAGAAGCTTTGGACATTATCTATGTTGAGGTGACTGCTCTTTCAGGTCCACAAATATGATGCCCAAGAAAGATCCAGCAAGGGAACCTGGAAGGCTCAGTTGGTTAGGCATCTGCCTTTGGCTCGGGTCATGATCCCAGGGTTCTGGGATTGAGTCCTACATTGGGCTCCCTGCTCAGCGAGCGAGGAGTCTGCTTCTCCCTCTGACCTTCCCCCAACTCATGCTCAATCTCTCTCTCTCTCTCTCTCATTCTCTCTTTCTCTTTCTTTTTCTCTCTCAAAAAATGAATGAATGAATGAATGAATGCATAAGAAAGATCTAGCAAGGGTGCATCAGTGATGACAGGGCACCAACCCAAGATTACAGCCAACTCTTCCTTGTATGATTTTGTTGCTTTTAGCAAATCCTCCCCTTATTTGGGTAAGGTTCTGGAAGGGTTTACATTAACGGTTAACTAGGGAGTAGGAAAAAATGCTAAAAAGAAAAAAAAAAGCCAATAAATAAATAAATAAATAAATAAATAAATAAATAAAATATAGATAGATAGATAGATAGATAGATAAATAAATAAATAAATAAATGATATAAAAATAGAAAAAATTAATTAAAAAAAAAAAAAAGAAAAAAGCCAACTAGTTTATATCTCAGTAGAGGCTTACCGGCCTTGACTAGATCTAGTTTTGGGTCTGCTATTCTGGACCAGATTATTGTTACATAATTAATACTGGTCTGGAATTTTTATGCCTAAGCAAGGAACTATTTATAAACTATATTGCATGGAGTGCCTGAAAAACTATGGGGTTGTCTGAGGTTTTACCTGAGAGCATAAAAACGAAAGGATTAGCCCACAAATCAGATATAAAGGAATCATGGGAGTAAAAGTAGTTTGGTTTCTGGTTACAAGCCAAATCTAGAGCTTTCAAAAATCCAATGTCCAAAGGTATGAAGTCATTTCATTATCTAGCAACTCTCCCTTTAAAGAAATGCATTATTTTATCCAAATTCAAAGAAAATAGATATTTCTAATCTAGTTATAGATTAGAACCTTCTTTGCCATGCCTGGTACCTCCTTAGCTCATACCCCATCATGTTTCCATGGCCCCTCTGAATGGTTTGTTACCTATGGTCTCAGAATTTTCAATCTATAGTCCACACGTTCTCCATGCTAGTATTTTTAAAGATCAGAATCTAGTCATTTCACTTTTGTTTCATAAACTCCAGTCTTCACCTCTCCCTGTCCTCCAGCGTCTTCAGACCATGAGCCATACTTTTTTAGAGTACATATTGGGCCCTTTGTGATCTGTTTCTTATTCACCTTTGAGGTTCATGTTTTGCACCACTAAATAAGCTCCAACATTTCCTCCAAAACACCATGCCTACACATCTCTTTGTAAATGACAGTACTACTGCATGACTCTTTCTGCCATTTGCTTTACTTGGCTCATGTCTACTTTCCCATCAAAATTGGTCTCAGAGGCACATCTAACCGATGATTTCCTTCAAAGCCCTCCCTATTTTTCAGCCATCACTCTGAGCAATATTTCCCTATGTTAACCTCTTGCCAGTTTCTATCGTAGCACTAAGTCTGCCATAAGGAGATAATAAATTGAAGAGTCACTGATAATAACATGAAAATGCCAGTAAAATAAAACTTCTAAAGAAAATGATATTTTAATCATTTGCTTTCACCAACATGTGAATGTAATAAAGATGTTAAAAGATGAAGTAAAATTTAAGTAATGAAGTTAATGGTAAATCCTATCTACCAGTTAAAAGGCAAAAAAAATGAAAATGTATAAAATGTTAATAGTAGCAGGGTTCATGAATTGCTTACTTAAATCTCAGATAAGTTTTATAACCTTACCAAAAAAGCTTTACATAAATTATAAAACCTATAAAAAACAAAAGAGAGAAATTCTTATTTTTATTTTTCCATTCCCTAAATAAGGAAACTGCTTTTCGGAGGGGTTAAGTGAACTCACAGATCTAATAAAAGAGCAAGACAAAGAGTTATCCCTATTTCTGTTTGATTCTGAAGTTCTTACAGTTAACTTCGAGGTTTTACAAAATAATCCATGTCACCTGCAATTCTTATTTTCATTATATCTTCCTATCATAGGCTTTTATCCCCTTAAATAAAAACAGAAATGCAGATTGCTGCTTTTAGCTGAGTTCCTAAATGTGCTCACAGCGTTCTTCACCATAGATTACAGAGGCGGACAAAGTTTTACCTCATAATTTGGATGAGACTCACACAGAATTTCCATTTTGGACAGACTTTAGAGGAAACTGTCTCTGGCTTCAGTTTCCTTATTCTCTCTCAACACCCCAACATTTTCTTTGAGAGAAGGTGAGTTATTGTGCAGCTGCTACTGATGGGGTGTTCTGACCTCTAAACAATTATGATGCTGCCACAGAGGCCCTGGTCTTTCTACTTTATGTCCTGATATTTTCAATGACTTTTCTGAAGAATTACATATGCAACTAGCTGTGGGAAAATGTCTTTGACAACAAATTCTATTGAAATGCTCTTTTTTTTTCTTTTTCTTTTTTTTTAACCAGAGATATTTTCTGGCAATTTTCTTCCTACAATATTTTCTGGAAAATATTGCCTTAATGTATTCATTCTTCCCACCACATTGACTTAGAAAGTATATAATACAAGGATAACGTAAAAGGAGGCTTACATATTTGTTCATGTTAATTTTTAGTTAATCTTAGTTGGAAGACTCTTTGTTTTACAATTACAAGCATATCGCTAAGCCTAGGCTTTTCTAGGTGGATATGCAAAAAAAATTTCTAAGAAGCTGATTTTTTAAAATTTTTTTAAGAAGCTGCTTTAGTGTTAGTATTTACTATGTGAATATTTTTACTATGTAGGTTAGAACAAGTAGTTTATAGATTTGCTTGTTATGTGTATTTCTTCCTGCCATAATTGAAAACTCTTGAGGAAATTTTAGATTAAGGAAATATCTGGAGGGTGAAAAGTAAATCATAGAGAATTCTTGATTTAGCTTCTGCCATAAAATTATCTTGCTGAAAAAGTAAGTAAAATATGCAAATGCATTAAGAATATATAACTAGAGTCACAAAATAAGGCAAATCTTTTTATTACATTCAAATAGAAACATTTTTTCTAACTCAAATTAAAGGAGAAGTCCCCCATGTACAAAAATGTAATTTATTGTGAAGATTAAGAAAGAAGTAAAATATTTGAAGTCGTTAAACTGAAAGTGGTATGATGTTGGTTCCAAACCAGGATTGTTTCTTTAGGATACTGTAAGTCCTCGTTAGTGTATGAAAACCCTTTTGAAGATTTCCTTTCTCTCTACCCACCCACCCCAACTTAAAGTTATATAATCAACCACTTCTCACAGTGCAGCTTTCTGTCCATCAATCCTATCCATGTGTTTTAATAAAAACACCTTTTTGCACCAAAAATAAATACTAAACAACAAAACAACCACTAAGTTTTTTTTATTTAATTATTGAAATGATGAACAAAAGTGACATTATAAAACATTATAAAACAATTTATCATCAGGAATAAAGAGATTTCATGTACGAATAATGTGAACATCACTAGAAGAGCTAAGAGGTAAAAGAGGAAAGAGGAAGATTTAATTAGGCAAAGACTCGTATTTGATTCAAAAGTTTAATCTGAAAAGAAACAACAAACAAAAAAATGTGAGAATTAATTGCTAATGTTTAATTACTTAACCGACGTTCCAGAATGTCTAATCTGACTTTTTCCCTCTAGAACTAAGACATTAAATGTACCGGGTGTTTAGCTGAGATATGTTTAAACCTGGTCCTAGAATCCAACACTCTATTCGAATGGAGGGTTCTGTGGGCAAGTTTCTTTAAAACGCATCACATCATCTTTTGTGCCTCCACGGCTCTATTTTCATCTAACAAAAATAGCTTATCGATTTTCTCAATTTTCTTATACTGATAAGTGAAACTAAGGTTTTCCGACATGTGGGATGGACTCCCCACTCCCCTGTAGGCCGTAGCATCATCAACGCAAAACTAGTGGAAGAGAATGTGGGGACGGAGCCAGTCCTGTGTGATCAGTCTGTGGTCGGGCCGAGTTGGCCTAGGTTCTGAGGCGCACTGACCCTCCAATTTCCTGGCCCTGTTCCCTGAGCAAGTGCTGCTGCACAGAGGAGATTGCTGCCTCTAAATTGCCTCTGCTGTTTGGGTCAGGCCTTTGAGACCCACTACAAAGCCATCCTTAAATTTACATCTGTCTCTAATTGCCTAAGGGATTCAAAATGTTGCATTTCTTGCCCTTAAGTTAGGAATGTCAGTAAGCACCGTAACTCCTCTAATTTTATCTTGTGAGACCACATGTCTTTCCTGGGGAGGTGGGTTTGTAAATATACCCAAATCTGTGAATGACTTTGACATTAAAAACAAAACAAAAACAGCAAAAAACTTGCATCAGTGTTTTCCAAGAACTCCCTTTTATTATTGTTCTCACTCTCAAATTAGAGCATTTTTAATTTTTTAATTTAATTTTTATTTTGGTTTTCTTAGTGTTGAAATTTTTTTCATAAGTTTTTATTTTGATTCCAATTGGTTAACCTGCAGTGCTGTATTAGTTCCAGGTGTACAATGTGGCAATTCGGCAATTCCGTGTCACACAGCGCTCATCTGGACCAGTGTACTCCTTACTCCCCATCACCCATTCCCCCCACTTACCTCCCCTCTAGTCACCATCGCTTTGTTCCATGTAGCTAGGAGTCCGTTTCTTGGTTTGCATCTCTCTGTTTTTTCCATTTGCTCCTTTGTTTTGTTCCTTAAATTCCACATACGAGTTAAATCATGTGGTATTTGTCATTTTCTAACTGACTTCCTTCACTTAGCATGATACTCTCTAGTTCAATCCATGTTGCCAATGGCAAAACTTCATTCTTTTTATGGCTAAAGTGATATTCCATTGTGTGTGTGTGCATGTGTGTGTGTATCAGTTCTTCTTTATCCATCCACCTATCCATGGACACTGGGGCTGCTTCCATATCTTGGCTATTGATGCTGCCATACACATAGTGGTGCATGTATTCCTTTGAATTAATGTTTTTGTATCCTTTGGGTAAATACCCAGTAGTACGATTCCTGGATCATAGGGTAGTTCTATTTCTAACCTTTCAAGGAAACTCCATGTTTTCCAGAGTTTGTACCAGTTTGCATTCCCACCAACAGTCCATGAGGGTTTCCCATTCTCCACATCCTTACCAACACTTGTAAACTAAGAGTGTATTTGATCTGAAAATCCATTATCTTCCATTTAGAAAGTTTTCTCCTTTACCTGATCTCCATCAATCTTTTCTTCTTTCCTTTCTGTTTTTGAACATGGCATGTGCTATATTTTATCACCTTTAATGATTTTATTTTCAGTTATAAAATATGGGAAATTTTACCCTATATCAACTTTTCTCTCTTATTTGTCTTTTCCAAATTCTTCTCTATATTTCAATATGTTTTTTTGATCATTTATTTAATTTGGATTTTTCAGTACTGGTGCTGTAGTTTATTGCTTGTAGACTTTTAATTTATTTTTAAATTAATTTTTAGTGTAATTTTTAAATTTATTTTAGAGAAAGAGAGAGAGCATGCAAGTGGGAGAAGGGGTGGGGTAGAGGAATAAGGAGAGAGAACCCCAAGCAGACTTCCTACTGAGCACAGAGCCCAAGTCTGTGCTCAATTCCAGCTCCTTGATATCATAATCTGAACTAAAGCCGAGAGTCAGATGCTCAACTGATTGAGCCACCCAGGCACTCCAGTTTTCAATTTAATTTAGATTCAGTAATTAATTTCATGTTTTAAGCTGCATTTTTTCTGGGCAGCCTTGGTGGCCCAGCAGTTTAGCACCTGCCTTCAGCCCATGGCGTGATCCTGGAGACCCAGGGTTGAGTCCCACGTCAGGCTCCCTGCATGGAGCCTGCTTCTCCCTCTGTCTGTGTCTCTGCCTCTCTCTTTCTCTCTCTCTCTTTGTCTCTCATGAATAAATAAAATCTTTTTTTTTTTTGAATAAATAAAATCTTAAAAATAAATAAATAAATAAATAAAATACATTTTTTCTTCAGATAAGCCATATTTTACTTTGTGTTCCAGTCTTCATCTTAGCAAATGACAAGTCCATTCTTCTTGTTCCTCAGGGCAAAAACAAAATAATGAAACAAAAACAACCAAACAGAAAGTCATTCTGAGTTTTCCCCTTCTCCCACATCTTGCCGCCAATCCACTGGCAAATCTCACCAACTCGAGCTTCTTTATATATCCTCGATTTAATTCCTTCATTTCACCTCTACTTCTACTACAGGTATACCTCAGAGATATTGCAGGTTCTATTCCGGACCATTGTAGTAAAGCAAGTTGATGATTTTTTTTTTTTTTTGGTTTCCTACTATATTTATTTTTTTAATAATACATTTATTTTTTATTGGTGTTCAATTTGCCAACACACAGAATAACATCTAGTGCTCATCCCGTCAAGAGCCGACCTCAGTGCCTGCCACTCAGTCACCCCCACCCCCCTCCCGCCTCCCCTTCTACCACATCTAGTTCGTTTCCCAGAGTTAGGAGTCTTCCATGTTGTGTCTCCCTTTCTGATATTTCCCACTTATTTTTTCTCCTTTCCACTTTATTCCCTTTCACTATTATTTATATTCCCCAAATGAATGAGAACATACACTGTTTGTCCTTCTCCGATTGACTTATTTCATTCAGCATCATACCCTCCAGGTCCATCCACGTTGAAGCAAATGGTGGGTATTTGTCATTTCTAATGGCTGAGGAATATTCCATTGTATACATGAACCACATCTTCTTTATCAATCATTTGTCTATGGATACCGAGGCTCCTTCCACAGTTTGGCTATCGTGGACATTGCTACTAGAAACATCGGGGTGCAGGTGTCCCGGTGTTTCATTGCATCTGTATCTTTGGGGTAAATCCTATCCTGCAGTCTGTTAAATGTACAATAACTTTACGTCTAAAAAATACAATGTGTATCCATTCATTAAAAATACTAGATTGCTAAGGAAAATGCTAATCATCTTCTGAGCTTTCAGGGAGTTATAGTCTTTTTGTTGGTGGAAGGTCTTGACATTGTTGAGTGCTGAATGACCACAGTGATGGTTTCTGAAGTTATTGTTGCAATTTCTTAAAATAAAACAATGGTTAATCTTCATATAGACTTCTGCCTACATTTTTATTTTTTATATATATTTTTATTGGAGTTCGATTTGCCAACATATAGTATAACCCCCAGTGCTCATCCCATCCAGTGCCCCCCTCAGTGCCCGTCACCCAGTCACCCCATTCCCCTTCCCACCTCCCCTTCACTACCCCTTATTCGCTTCCCAGAGTTAGGAATCTCTCATGTTCTTTCTGCTTACATTTAGTGAGTAGTTGTGACATGCAAGCACTGTTCTATTTCCTGTGTTTCACCTCACTTTATCCTTTCAATAATACAATGAAAGAGCTATTGTTATCTGAGTTTACATCTCAGGAAAATGAAGTTCAAAGAGGTTAAGTAATTTCTTGGTGGGGGGGCCAAGGGTGGTGGCCCTGGGTGGCTCCCTTTGGCTCAGGTCATGATCCCGGGGTCTTGGGATCAAGGCCTGCATTGGGCTCCCTGTTCAGCAGGGAGTCTGCTTCTCCCTCTCCCTCTGCTCCTCCTCCAGCTTGTGTTCTCTCTCTCTCTCTCTGTCTCTCTCTCTCTCAAATAAATAAATAAAATCTTTTTGTTTAAAGTATTTTTTTCGCCAAAGAGGTTAAGTAAATTAACCAAGTTCACAAAGGATTATGTAAAAGACCTGGTGCAAACTTGGGCATTCTCATTTTAGGGAAAAGATTCTTTGTATGCTAAACTAACCTGAAATTGTCTTGAGTATATGGATGACTTCCCTTTGGGGCTGTGCACTCTTCATCTGAAGGCTGTTGAAATTCCTTGCCAAGATCAGAAGTTGAAAGTTGGTTTGATAGAGCCTGGCATTATGACTTTAGAGTCTCAGCAGCCTTAGGAAGCAAAGATACTACTGGGACCATAGCAAACCTGAACAAGGGAACAGATATCCTATTTTTTTTCCTTTGTAGGTATGTATGTATGTATATTTTTGGTTTGGGTTTATTGTATTTTTTTGAAGGATCCACATACAGAAAAATAGCATTTTAGTATCTGGTATATTACAACTTCCATGGGATAATTTTATCCAACTTCTTCCCAGCCCTGACGCACAATGTCAGAGAAGACCTTTGAACTCCTCCGCAAGGGAAGAAGGAAGAGCAGTTCTAACGAGTTGTCTGCTTTCTGTTTATTGTTGCTTTGCTAGCTCTAGGCTTCCAGACACAGGTGATTCAGAATGATTTAGCTACACAGCACAAAAAACTGGTCTTGCACATATTGCTTTCATCTGTCTTATAGCACCTACTCATTAGAGTCTGTTGTGAAGTAAAACTGAGACAGTGTTTATGTGTTTTCTGTGACACATGCCATAGGATTAGGAAAAATGTACACTTTATCCCTAAGAATTTTCCCATCATTTTGGCTTTCAAGCTGCATTAAAGATTAATCACTAAAAGCTTATGTTGCCTGGATGGCACTTTTACAGAGTTGAGTAGCTTTTCCCCTATTAGAACATTTCTTTGGTCAATTCAGTTGGACTCTAAGTGAGTGGTTTCCTCAATTTGCACTCTTTTCCAAAAACCACAGCCAGTAATCGCTTACTCAGAATAAAATTTGGACCTAAGTCGAGAAGCTGGGTATAACTGGGTCAATTACCTCTTATCAGTCAAGTGAGAAGGAAAGACACTGTTTGAACTTGCATAGTCCATGCAAAATATTCAGTAAATACATGCACTAAAGGAGTGTTTGATCTACATGCAGTTACCACCTCACTGCATACTGACAGAGGAGACATTGGAGAGGAATTTCTTCTATAAAACAAGGCAAAGGGGGAACAAATTAGCAAATGACCCATATGAGCTGCGTAATAAAAGATTTCTTTTAAATGGCATTACAGTTAAGTAGATGGTTTCATGAAAATGAGAACACAGATTCAGATTGACAGGTCTGGGTTTGTGTTTCCAGCAAGTTCTCAGGTACTGCCGAGGCTCTGACTCCAAGCACCACACTTTGACAATAAAAAGGTCTAAAAAGCTTGAGAGAAACTATGATGGTTCTGGTTCGTATGCTCTGTGCCACCTTAATGATCATCTTGCCATTAATTAAGGAAGTGTTTTATTTAACAAGTGTTTACTGACAAACTTGTTCTATGTTGTACGTCGGGCATTCACTACGGTGCTTGGTACATGTCAGGAAACAAAACAGACCCGTATCCATGACCACCTGGCTTATAGTCTAGTCCTCAGGGGTGGTGAAGAGAAGATAGACAATATACTATAAAACATAATAAAAATAAAATTACGTATAATTCTAGAAAGTGGTGATTGCAGTGGAATAAGAGAAGCTATTAGAACGAGACATTCGGACCAGGAGTGTGGAGACTGGGACCAAACAAAGTTCAGTATTAAATAAATAAAGCCTCAGGGTTAACATTGGCTTTTATAGTATGCCCAATTTAACAGGAATAAAACAATCTCCCAGGGAAAAAAAAATCTACCTGCAATTTGTAGATTTCCAAAAGCTCTACTTTAATTTTCCTCAGAGGAGCAAGACTCCATTAAGAAAAGAGGCACAGATGGTTTTGATTCAGTCTTTTTCTCTCAGTTTTGCTTGAGAGGAGATGATATTTATTCCATCATTTCTGGCTGAAAGAGAAGAACCACATTGCTTATAAAAGGTAAATCCATAGTCATGTAAATAAGATTAAAAAAAAAAAAACCCTCATGCTTGCAAATTGCCAATAAGGGTGGAGAGTCAGCTAAGAATACACATTGTCATGATCTTAGCTTTTTTTGTTGTTCTTTTTATTTTTTTAGCAACTATGGTAATTCCACAAGTTTATGTAGGTAGTTTTGTCTTTCCAAATGAAACAGTTTGAATATGATGTGTATTGAAAACACATTTTGGAGATTAGAGATTTCAGTACATATGAAAATTGCTAATTGAACTTATAAGTAAATAAAATTTAAACCATAAATGTATTTCTCTTTCAAGACACATCATGTGAACTGAACATTTACAAAACATAGAAAATAAAGTAAAACCCTTTCACCAAGAATATCATTCAAATAAAAAAAAAGTATATGCATTTTTGGTTGGAAAAATGTTTGTGCATGGTTTTTGAACCATTAAAGTAGTGATTAATAAAAAAAAGTGATGAATGCTTATTAATTAAGCTCCAAACCTAGTTGTAAAATTTGCAGCTTATCAGCCTTTTCTGTAGTGTTTATTGCCCTAAGTGAATCAGACTATATAAAAATCAAGGGAGGGCTTTTTAACTCAGTAATTGAAAATCATCGATTGAGTCAGGTCTATTTCAGCAAATAGTGGTTTTATGGGTAATATTTCACAATTCATTGGCACTTTACTAAGAGAAAAATTCGTCTTTACTTTTAGGAAACTTTCCCTTGCTGCCATCACCTGTAATAAATACACATTTTGACCAAAAATTAATCGGAATGTCTATTTTTTCCTCTGCCAAAGCACATAAAAATGATTGTAACTCTTTGAAGCAATTACTTTGGAGAATTATATTCTGTAAAACCATGTTCAACTTGTTAAACATATCTGCGAACTCCTCTTTCAAAATCATTTTCAAAGATAATTTTTAATGCAAAACAAAAAAAAACTGGATAAAAGATGGATGGATACATATATGCAGACATACATGCACATACACAGCCTGCTTTATAAGAATTTATACCTGTTTTCTTCTTTTTTGGCACAAATACATCATAATCGTTCACCTAAATCACTAATTAATTACAGAAAGCCTCAAGTTAGCACATACATTTCCAACCATCGAATACAACTTCCAGAGACGAGGCGCTGTATTATTAAGGGTTTGACGAACATTTACTCTCGTTTCTTGTGGTCTTCCAGGAGGGATTCCAAAAAAAAAAAAAAAAGATTAGATAGATAGAAAGATGATATATGATAGATGATGGAGATGATGGATAGATAATAGATAGATGATAAATAGATAGATGATAGATAAAAATAAAAATCATAATAGCAACATCTTTCCCATGAAAATTAAACCAAGAGAAGACAATTTTTGGAGTTCCCATATGTTTCTACATACATAAATTTTATTTTATGCAATCTAAAGAGAATCACCTAATGACCAACATCAATATAGATATCTGATATCCTTATGTCCAAAAGGTTGCCTAGAGTAAAACACGAAGTACTCCGGTGGGCAACTCTGGTTAGGTTGGCCTACAGATCTACGTAAGGAACGTGCTACATCCATCCATTTGCTCTGGAAAACAAACCTGGCATCAGTAATTAGTAGAAAGCTCTGAACAATTTTTAACTAATCTGGATGAGTTATTTGACATTTTGTGTCTTTGCCTTTGTCAACAAATCAGGATTCATGCGCAAATATCCTGTCCTACCACCTCACAGAGCCATTTTGAGTTGAAAGCTAGGTTATGTTGCCAAGCTTGGTAAATTTCAAACTACTAAAATAGTTCTGAGAACAATGTTCCTCCAAGCATCTTCTTTAACTGATTATATTATCTGGTCATCCTGACATATGACAATATAATAAAAACAGTAAGAACAATACTAATTTTTGCTTCTGATTTTGTTTATGCTTTCCCAGGTAGTTATCTCAGTGCTTTGCATGTGCCTTTATTTATTTATTTATTTGTTTGTTTGTTTATTTACTTATTTATTTTTAAAGATTCTATTTATTTGAGAGAGAGAGGGAGTGTGTGTGTGTGTGTGTGTGTGTGTGTGTATGTGTAGGGTAGAGGGAGAAGGAGAAGCAGATTCCCAGCTGAGCAGGGAGCCCAATGGGAAGCTTGGGGCTCCATCCTAGGACACTGAGATCATGACCTGGGACCAAAGCAGACACTTATCCAAGCAGGCGCCCTGCGCCTGCCTTTTATTTAATCATTACTATAGCCTTATGGTAAGATAAGCACTCATGACTCCCCTTTTCTTTCTTTTTTTTTTTTGACTCCCCTTTTCTAAAGGAGGAAACTGAATCATAGAGAATTAATTTCCTTAAGGCCAGTTAATCAGTAAGAATAGGATTTGGACTCTATCCAGTTTGTCTTCAGACCCCGTGTTTTTAATCGATATATTATTTTCAGTACTGCTTAGATTTCTAGTGTGGGAATAGAAAAAAAAAAGAAAACAATAATAGCTTGCCCTATTAGACAGTGATATTGTTATGTATCAAAATATAATTATTCACAAGCTTTTCTCTTCACACATTATAGTTCTGCAAAAATCATGTAATATAATAATTTAGATGAGAGAAAACTTTCCGTTCACTTAAATTCCTGCATACCATTACAAGAATACTTCAGGGAAAGGGACTTGTTTTGAATTTGACCAGTATTTCCAAGTTACAAATAGGAAGTTACTAGAACAGAATAATTCCCTCCAGGGTCTTCTCACTCATTTCTGTCAAAGCCTACATGTTTTGGTAGCCAGAAAATGATGTGAATATTAGCTAGGAGATATCCCACCCTTCAACACCTCGTTCCCTAAATAAGTTTTTAAAACCATGTTTAAAATAATCCAGATTAGGGACGTCTGGGTGGCTCAGTGGTTGAGTGCCTCCCTTCCACCCAGGGCCTGATCCTGGAGTCCTGGGATCGAGGTCCGCGTCAAGCTTCCTGCATGGAGCCTGTTTCTCCCTCTGCCTGTGTCTCTACCTCTCTCTCTGTGTCGCTCCTGAATAAATAAATAAAATCTTAATAAAATAAAACAATCCAGATTGAACTCACGTGGCGGTTATGTAACAATAAAATAGAAGTCGTGCTATTTAAATGTGTGCAGATCTGCTTCAGGATTGTTTTCTGTACCTTTTGTGTTCTGAGTACTTACAAGTGATAATGCAATCAATACTCACCAAATTGATTATTTCATTGAAGGAATTAACGGGATTATTTTCGTGATTTGTAATTTGTTTAGAATGTAGTCATATTAACATGTAAAATGCAAACAGAGGGCAGAGGCTGCATTTAATAACTGTTGACAATATGGAGGTAACGGCTGATATCTTTGCTCCAGTGAGTTCTGTTTGACAGCAGGGCTGTGATGTAAAATCTGAGGGCGATGGATAATCTATAAAGAGACATCACAGAGAGCGGGATACGTAGGAATTTTCTTGTGTTTCTTTAGAGCGAGGAGCTAGGTAAGCACACTGGAGACCAGCGAGTGCTGTATAGATGACTGCAACGCACCGGCCACTACTTAAGACATCCTTGTGTTCTTTTACTTAGAGGCCTCCAGCAATCAGAGCAGAGTCTGCAGCCTGCTGTGAATCCGCCAGCAGCCAACGGGAGAAAGCATCCACAAAGGCGTGGGTGCAGTGCTTCCTGGGAGGGCACGCACCTGCAGGCACCCACAGGACTACAGAACGCAGAGAGGGTGGGACATGATCAGTAAAGTTCAGCTTTTCCCCTAATTACAGGTGCCCAAATTAAGAAGAAAAGTTGGAAAATAGTAGACTTGTAAGTGTTCCGTAATCCTAAATTTGGGTAAGGAAGGACCTGGATCACAAGGCAATTAAGTGAAATAAGTGCAAAAAATCATATTTAACAGAATGTCCCGCACATGGAAGGTGTTCACAGCTCTGTACATGTGCATGGACCTAGAGATAAATGGGATTCGTGACAGTATGCACTAAAGGCCTGCTGATAGAGTTAGGGTTAAAGGAAACTCTAGGGAAGAGCCCTGGGTTTGGAAGTAACACGAAGGCTCTTACAATCAGCAAGAAGATCAGAGGGAATGAAGGGAAAATGAATGTACATCTGAATGAGAACCTGAGGAAAACATGGTTGGGGGATGCATTTCTAATTGGAATTGGAAAAAAAAAAAAGGAAACCTCTGGAACTACAGATTGAGATATTGCCAATGCTGAGGCAAACAAAACAAATAGCTCACTGTTCTAAATCCTCTAGGGGAAAAAATGCAAATCACAGAACACTTCTTGAACTCTGAAGGTTCTGACTTGCATATTTGCTTTGAATAAAGAAACACATGCCCATCTTTGAACTAAACTGAAAAACAGAAATGTGTGGGGTTTTTTTTTAAAGGTAGGTGATAACTATATTGAGAATTTGCTATGTAATATGCATTGTTCTAAATGCTTTCATCAATTAAGTCACGCAAGTGCACATCAGTCAAATGTAATATTTACTGGTGTTTCCATGTTATAACTGAGGGAAGTTAAGCAAGAATATGCTGGATCCAAATCATGAATGTAGGCAACTGACTTTAGTCGCCTAGGGCCTAGTCAACCGTACCGTACTACCAAAGTAAGTGTATCATTTTTGCAAATTAGTCTAAAAATACAGCTAAGAGAAAATCCCACTGACTAGAGCATACTATCGATGATCAAAAAGCAGCATTTGAAATACAAAAAAGAAAGAGTAAAATTTTTCAAAATATTAAAGGCGAAAAAAAAAGAAAGAAAAAAAATATTAAAGGCGAATAAGAAATAAATACTCTTAATTCATTTTTAGGGATGTTACATGTCATTTATAACTGGTATGACATGATTTAATTTTTAGCTGTGCAACATAATGACTCAACACTATATATATATTGTGAAATGATGATCCCAATAAGTCTAGCTGACACTTGTCAACATACATAGTCACAAATATTTTTTTTTCTTGTGATAAGAATTTTTGAGATCTAACTTGCAGGGACCCTGATGTGGGACTCAATCCCAGGACCCCGGGATGATGACCTGAGCCAAGGCCGATGCTCAACCACTAAGCCACCCAGGCGTCCCAACTCTCAGCAACTTTCAAATATGCAACACAGTATTACTAACTGTACTCACCAAGCTATACACGACACCTCCATGACTTGTTTGTTTTATCACTAGGAGTTTTTCCCTTTCCGACTCCTTCGCCTGTTTCACCTCCCCTCTGCCACTTCTCATCTCTCACAACCAACAATTGGTTTTCTGTATCTCTGGGGTTTTTGTTTTTGTTTTATCTTGGATTCCACATATAAAAGAGATCATACAGGATTTGTCTTCCTCTTATTTCACTTAGTACAGTGCTCTCAGGGTCCACCCATGTTGTTGAGCGTGGAAAGATTTCATTCTTATGACTGAATGAGCTATTTTTAATTAGCCTATTACAAATATAAATTTCAGTGACGTTAACAGCATGTGGTCCTTACTATCTCTGAGTGATTTTAAACACAGTACTGGATGATTATTATCTGTATCTCTTCAGTAATTCAAAAAGACGATATTATCTTCCCTTCAATTTTTATGAATAAAATGTAAGTAAGTTCCTTAAGACACGTTATAAGCCCTTTAGCAAAGCTCTGGAAGTTTTTGTGGCATATAGCAAAGTTTTTTGATCCAGCCTATAACTTGAAAATAGCCTCAGAGTTTGAGAAATGGCTGACTTAGTGTCCTTGGTAAAGTTACCACAAAGGAGATATTAAGAGCTAAAAAAAAATTATTTTTTAGATTTGTTTAAGAAGTAAAATAATATATTTTTATTTTTATTTTATTTTTTTAAATAAATTTTTATTTATTTATGATAGTCACAGAGAGAGAGAGAGACAGGCAGAGGGAGAAGCAGGCTCCATGCACCGGGAGCCTGATGTGGGATTCGATCCCGGGTCTCCAGGATTGCGCCCTGGGCCAAAGGCAGGTGCCAAACCGCTGCGCCACCCAGGGATCCCAATAATATATTTTTAAATCAAACACCTGAGAGAAAATTTCTGTTATAAAGCAAAGCAAAAACTGATAAATGTAGAATCACTTTGGATCTCAGCTGACGTAAAGAAAGAGTAAAATTAAAGGAGTTAGGTTCATGTATATTACTCTGCTGCTTCTAAATTAACGGAGAATATGCCAAAATTCCAACTTGATACACCTTCTCAATTATCCACATGCATTAAATATCTCAGGCCTATGGCTTACCTGGGCTCACATTCGGCGCTCTCCCTATAGTTAATTCCTTTTAGAATTATTTCTGAAAGGGAAATACTGCCAAGAGAGATGTGTGAACTCTTACCTCGTGAGCTCATGCAGTAACTTTGATAAATGGTACTTGAGTCAGTGGAAAGACATTTATAGGTTCTCTGGGACCCTAAGAGTGAACGACATTGAAATAAGCAGCGAAAGGTGCTAAATCAACAAAAGTGATATGATTTCTAGGTTTGTTTTAATAGAAAAGGTCTCTAAATAACCAAATCAATGCTTCATTTGGTCTTTCTTCCTCAGCCATCATTTGCCATGTTAATTCCCTTCCTGCTTCAATTCTTGTTCTATATCCTTCTCTGATTATGTCTTGTTCTCTAATATAAATCACTCTTCAAATTATAAATAACCCTATACAAAGAATTCCCAACTATTTTAAGGAAACCAGATCTTCATATTCCATCTGCAGTACATTGCATTGATTAATGCAGGGTTTTTCTACTTACTTCATAGGCCTCCTTAGGTGCTTGCACCATTTTTTTCTGCCTTGCCCCCCTACTAAGAAACAAAATGAGAAAGTATTGAATGACAAGTGTTTGGTTGAAGAAACATCTTGGGATGAGAATTAGAAAGTAGCTACTCTCAGACTGAAGGATCCTGGTCCACTTCGCAATATACCAGCATTCTTAGCTGCAAACACAAAACACATCCATATGCACAAACCAAAAAAACAAACACCCCCCAAACCAGTGGATTCCTACTAACTCTGGGTGCTATTTCATAGGATACAGAAACAACACTAAAACCCAAAAAGCTGCACTAGGACACAGTTCATATGTATTAGTTCTAGTTGGCAGGTCCCATGTAGGATATAGCTACATAGGAAGGGTCACAGCGATCAGTAATACATGAATGGTCAAGGTGGGATGTGGCTAGATTGCTTAAATCATTAATTGAAAAAAAATCAAAATAATCCACTCCCCCCTTCTTAAATTATTTTTTTTTCTCTACAATTTGTTTCTTTTACTTTTGGGACATATCATCTACTTTTCTAAGAGTCTCTAAGTGATCCTTATATTGTGCAAAAAAATCCTCCAAATTTGGTTGAGGAAAATTCAGTGTAGTCCATCTGTTATCACGCTTTCTAAACCTAACTCAGATCTTGCTAACACAAAGGAGTAATTCTGCTAATTCGACCCATCCAGTAGTTACATCTATGGAAGAAACAAAGCAATGTCAAAATAGTCTTTTATCCCTTCATATGCATCAAGATTAGACACACTGATTTTATCCCACTTGCCTTTTCTCAATGAAATTTTTTTTCTATCCTGATTATTAACATTTTAGTATACAATGCAGGGAATGAAGACTCAGTGAAGAGCAATTTAGGCCATTAATTGTAATAAGTGGCACTCTCTTCATTATGTTGGGCAAGAGTGAGTTTATATCCATCCATCTCTTTATAACTATCATTATTATCCTGATTTGCCAACCCAGAGCTTTCTACTGAATGCCGTGTGTCCAACTACTCATCAGTCTTTTTCACATAGATAGCTCTTAAGCACATAAAAGTCAATATAGCCATGAATTAACGCCCTCTTCACTGATCTTTATATCATCCTTCTAATCTTGTAGAGAGACTCGTCACTGACCCAAGTCCTTAAGCCAAATACTCGAGTGACATTTGAATCACTCTATTTCCCTTATACCCCATTTCCCATCAGTAGCCTTGTCCTTAAAAGCTTACTCCCAAATGTCTCACATATCCTTGTCTTCACTTCATATCTGCTAAGTTTAGATCTGACCTCCATGTTTCCCATTATGATGTCCCTGACATCCATTCATTTCCTGCGTTGCTCAGATCACATCCTACTTGACGTAACAACAGCACTTGTCACTTGGATCAGTTTCTGTTCCTTGAAATACATTTCTGGGAGGCTGCACCCTCGCGATTTTCTTCTTTCCTCGATGGCCACTGGTCATGTGTTGCTTCTGTATTTTCTCCCAAACTCCCTGGCATATGCCAGTGTTCAATATTTGAGCTCCTTCTAGTCACTCATTCCTTTGCTAATCTCATCATGCTTAATGGCTTTAAGTATCACCTTTATGCTGACCACATATACAAGACTAGGCTCTGGACTGCTCCTCTCAATACCAGCATATCGTGTGCCTGGTGTCTAGGAAGCATATCACTGCACATGTACAAAATCAAATTCCTGAACTCTAGCCACTCCTCACACACGGTCCCCACAGTTTTCTGTAACTAGTCCAAAACCCTTGAGTCATACCCCATTCCTGTTTTGCTTTCATACTACAGATCTATCTCATTGGCAAGCACTATCTTCAAGACGTACTCAATGCCTAGCCCCATCTCCTCACTCACTCTAGCTCTGTCATAAATACCTCCTAACCCATGTCCTTAATTCTGCCCTTCTTCCACACAATCTTTTCCCAACCCAGCAGCCAAAGCAGTCACATTAAAATAGATCGGATCATGTTATTCTTTTGCTCAAAACCTGCTGATGGCTTCCCATCTCATTTATTTGCAGGCCTTACAATAATGGGCATGTCTATAAATAATCTGGCCCATTGTGTCATTCTGATCTCATTTCCTCTTGTTCCTTTTGCTTTCAAGATGCTGATTTTACAAATTCCCCCCCGATAAGCTAGAGAGTCCCCACATGACAGCACTTGGACATGTGACTCGTTTTGCCTGGAACTCTTTTCTCTCATTTCTTTCAAGTCTGTGTATCCCTAGCAGGCAGTGGTGTGCTAGTAAATATTTAACAGACAGAAATATACATGCATGTGCATAAGTACATATGTTTATTGTCATTTTTACTGGTATAGAAGACATGTAGCACCCTATTTACAATTATAAAATATGCATTGCTATTTATTGTAAATTCCATGTAGCCTCTTGATGCTAACAGAATGCTTGCATTGATCTTAGCCAAACTTTTGCATCCATATACAACTTATTGTTGCAATTCAATGAGTATTGACATAATGCTATCATAAATAATGCTTGAACACTATCTGATTCAGCAAAGAAGTTGCTCAGGTCATTGACAAATAACTCAGGTCTAGTTCCGGTGTGAGTATCACGTACTATTTTTGTGGTTTTTTGTTGTTTTTTATTTGTTTGTTTGTTTTACACTTACTATTTTTGATTACACGAATGTGTAGGTAAAAGATGTTTGTATCAACTTCGATTTTTTATCAATGACATGAATACTTTCTTCTGCTAAGTTCTCATTAGAATATTTTTTTTCAAATTTTGAATTATTCAGAATGTAATAGTTACACATTGAGCTTATTCTGTTTTATTTATGCTCTCTCTTTTACATCTTCAGGTCTAGACAGTCACTAAATCAGTAAATTAAACCTCAATTTAATAGCATTTCCTGAATCCCATGGTGAAAAATACTTCTACTGCCAATGATTTTCAGATTACTGAGATGACATCATTGAACATGAAATTAGGAAAGGATGAGCAGTATCACATCATTCTGTGGTATTTCAGTCATATAGATTAAAAAGACATAAATGGCATCAAGAGCATAAATAATAGTAAAATATGGTAATTCAATTAGAAATTGATGAGTTTTCATTATGTATTATTTTTAAATTTGCTGAAGTGTAATTTTATTATTTAATTTTAGCAATGGCTGTATTTACTAACCAGCTCTCCAAATTCTTGAAATTTTAGCAATCTATTCTTGTGATCCAGTCCTAGGTAACTCCAACCCACCACTATTACAGTCCTAGTTAAAACTCTAAGCCCAAACCAAATGCTTCATCCCTCCCCAACCCCAGTAATCATTACAACCTAATATGCTTTAAAAAATGTTTTTCAGGGATGCCTGAGTGCCTCAATTGGTTAAACATCTGCCTTCACCTCAGGTCATGATCTTGGGGTCCTGGGAATGAGCCCACATAGAGCTCTCTGATCAGCAGGGAGTCTGCTTCTCCTTCCCCCTTTGTGCTCTCTCCCTCTATGCTCTCTCTCAAATAAAAACTTTTTAAAAATGTTTTTCAGTAATCTGAAAATTCTCTAGAATCTTCTCTAGAATGTAAACTTCATGAGGGCAGTGATTTTTGTCTGCCCCTAGGACAGTGCTGGATTCTAGTAGAAACTCACAACTAGTAGTTGGAGGAATGAATGGCTTTATAGATAAAGGGGTGAAGGAATCAATCCAGAGCCACTCTTTTTTGGTCATATGCTTGCATAATCTCTGTCCTCAGATCAGACTGCAGTCACAAAAGTCCTTATCTATCTCCATCTCACTTTGACTTTATGTCCTTTCATATGTATTTTCATAGTGTGTGTTCTTTACTTAGGATCCTTCATGAATCACTTTTTGGTCAAAGTATTCCTTATGATTTGCTTAAAGAATTTCACTAGTATAGGCTCAAAGATCAGCCTTACATATTAAATATATTCATTTTTTCTTGGTGCAACTCTTTCTTTCTTTTTTTTTTTCTTTTTTTTCCCCTTACTGTCAAAGGTTGAATTGTTCCTGCTCTCAAATTTATATATTAGATTCCTAACACCCACCACCTCAGAATGTGACCTTATTTGGAGTTAGGGTCTTTACAGCAGTAGTCAAGTTAAAGTGAGGTCATAGGATGGGCTATGAGACAATATATCTAGTATTCTTATAAAAAGGGGGAATTTGGATGTAGAAATACTCTCAGCGGGGACATGATTTGAAGGTGTGGGGAGAATGCCATGTGAGCATGAAAATGTCCATATACGAGCTAAAAAGAAAGGCCTGGAGCAGATCCATCCCTCCCAGCCATCAGAAGGAACCGACTCCACCATTGATTTCAGACTTTTAGCTTCCACAACTGTGAAGCAGTAAATTTTTGTTTTTGAAGCTTCACAGTTTGTGGCACTTTGTTCCAAAAGCCCTGGCAAGCTTATTCGTTTAATATTCAAAGGAGGTAAATTAAATTTAGTAGCTTTATTTGTTTTATATCTTGCCTCATTTTATTCTAAATTCAAAACTTGATGCTCGGATGCATTTCTATGTGTTTTGTAGCTCTCCATTCATTGAGCTAATATTCATTAAGGATAGCTGTGGGTCTGGGATTGTTTTAGGCAATAAGAGCACAGCAGTGAAAACACAACAAATAAAAATCCTCAACCTTGTGGAGCTTCTATTCTAGTGAAAAAAGGGCAAGTAGTTGTCAAAATTATTAAGTTAGTATATCAATAAGTAGATGAGTGCGATGGCAACACAAGAGAGTAAAACTGAGAGAGACAAAATAAATGAAGTCCTTGGGAAAGGTAGGATAGTGCACTGTGGCCGGTTTGCTAATGGAAAGATGAAAGCTGACATTATCCAATGGATTTGGCAATGAGAGAACTATTAAATGTGAGAACATTTTTAGTATAGTATTGAGCTTCAATAAATCCCAGAAGGTTTCAACTGGAAATAAGGGAAACAAAGTCTATTGTTCAGTAGACATAGATGCTTGATGCTGACTCTCCTTTGAGGAAGGACTTACAGCCGGGCTGGGGAGTACATTCAGCACCTCACTCCTAGCTCTCAGCCCCTTCGAGATCTATCTCAGGTGCCCAGCACCTGAGTGCCACAGTTGGTCAAGTGTTGGATTCTTGGTTTCGGCTCAGATCATGATCTCAAGGTCCTGGGATCGAGCCCCACATTGGGCTCCACACTCAGCATGGAGTCTGCTTGAGATGCTTTCTCCCTCCCCCTCTGTCCCTCCCACTTTCTCTCTCTCCCTCTCTCTCTCAAATAAAATAATTATTTTAAAAAAATCTAAAGTGCCAATAGGCACCTTGCTGAAGTCACATCATTTCCAGGACAACCCTCATCTTAGTGGCAGAGTGAGGTGGGATGTATAAAGGCTGTCAATATATCCCTGCTGCATCAGCCTAAACTTTGTTATATGTGCAACGCAGGGTCAATATCTTCCTTTTCTGTGTGTGTTCTCTCTCCATTCCTTCCATACCTTGCACCCAAATCCTCAGCTCAGTCACAATTCTTACTATATGAGTGGAGTCTTGTTTTCACAGATTAGGCTATAAGAATTTGCATAAATTCAGGTTCTGCATGCTTTTCAATGTTTTTTTTTTTTTTTTTCCCCTAAGATCTTATTTTTGTATTTGAGAGAGAGTGTGTGCAGGGCAGGGGGAGAGGGAGAAGCTGTCTTGCTGCTGAGCAGGGAGCTGGATGTGGGGCTCGATCCCAGGACCCTGGGATCATGACCTGAGTGAAAGCAGATGCTTAACCGACTGAGTCACTAGGTGCCCCTGCTTCTCTCTCTTTTTTTTTTTTTTTTTTGATGACAGATACTATAGCATGTGATATGCAAAGATGAAAGAGGCGTTTTTATTAGTCACGGTACATGTAGGGAGAGATGTAAGAATTCTAATGCCTGTTAGCTTTCACTGATCTATCAGTTTACGATTTAATGATCGCTGTAGAAACAAAGTCAAAGTTAACAATTGGTGGCAATTTTCTATTTATCTGTCTGGTTTTACTGTTTGGTGATTCATGTCCCTATTCAACATTTGCAAGATACCATCTTTCAATTTTTTGTCTGCTCTGGAGGAGATTCTCAATAAGTCTATTTTATTAACCCAATTCCTTTTTTTGAGCAACATGTCAAATTATCCCATATTCCCAGTAATCAACAGCATGACATATTTATCATTATTTACCATTATTTACCATTCCTTCCTTTTCCATGGTTGCAACTTCACTCATCAACAACATATTACTCCTGGAATCATATAAGAAAAATCCTTCTAGCCTCATCTTTCATGTGTTTAGGGCTTTTTGTTTACTCTGTTTATCAAAGGACCAAATATCTGTTCATGTATTGGTGGATTCAGTTTCCATGTCTCGAGTTATCAAAAAACAATAAATCCTATGTCATTTTTCTATCACACATAAAAACAACAGCATTTTGCATTTACATAACTCAACAAGCACTCAAGCATTTTGTGAATACCATTTAAATTAGAACATAATACCTACCCCTCTATGTTGTACGTTCTGTTATCATTTAGCTGCTAGTTAAATATGTTCCCAGATTACTAACTTACTGCATCACTTATATCTAGGAAATGCAAATAATGTATCCAGGCTACTGTTGTTGTTCACTTTAACCATTCGTGAGTGTGAACAAATGAGGCTTTACCACTAGAGGAAACCTCTTTCCCAGGAATAAAATTCTATAAAATATTCTTGTTTCTTTGAGTTACTTACTGTTCCTATTACTTTATGTGACCCACCTCTGTGCTTGTAAGGGATATTCATAACTCGTATCCCTATTCACATGATCTTACCATACTGCCTCTCTTTGATGCTGAAGTAACAATAGGTTCTCATTAGTTACTAATTAATAATAAATTTACCTATAAATTAATGACAACTAGATACCTAAAATCGAATTATCCATCACATTTACAAAATCATTGTGATATCTTTCGCCAAATACTGTCAAACATGGTACACTCTTATCATTCCTAAACTTTCCAGGAAAACAGTTAGTGTCATGGTTAAATGATTAATTTTGTTACAGTTTCACTCTAGACTTATATTTAAAAGATCGATGGCAGTAAAAATGCATGGCCATGCTTGAAAGCCAAGGGATTACTTCTCTGTATTTTAAAATTGTATTTGTACTTTTCTTATGTTGCTTCTTCAATATATTGTAGCCATCTGACTACTTTCCCATTTTTTTCCTCAAAACTTAATAATCAATTGAATTGTCCACAGTGCCTTAAGGATTCAGTGGTTGATTATGTGCCAAAGGCAATAAATCTACATATACATATCCTTGAAGTCTTAAAGATAATTTTAAGGATTAGGTATATGAGTTTGCCTCAGTATTGCATATTTGTTATATGTGACATATATAACGTGTCTATAATATATACGCGTACATACATGTTCATATATATATCATGTATCATGTGATAAACAGCTTATTGAAAATGACAGCACATTTTTAAATTATTAAAGTATGACATAATGCATCCTAAAATAAAATGATACTCTAAAAGGAAAATAAAAATTCCTTTTAAAAAATTAAGAAAGCAGATGGCATAATAAATAAACTAGTACTATAGGAGAAATCATCAATTTTGAGCTATTTATAGATCTATTGTTAAGTAAACCATTACCAATAGAATTAGACAGTCATATGCATGTGTGTGTGTATATACATACACACATATATACACATATATGCATGCTTATAAAGCAGTGTTTTAATATTTTTATTCAATAATGGCTTTAAATATAGTTGGTTCAATAAATATCCCAAAAATTTTCAGTACATTTGTATTAAGTACCCAGTCTCAAATAGTAACTGCAACCGCAAAAAAAAAAAAAAAGTATAAAACATCTTACCTTTTAAAATTTGTTTTAAGCATCATAAACACAAATTAAAGAGAAAAAAATAAATTATAGAGTAAGAGTAGAACAAATATGCCAATGTTTAAACAGGCATAATATAGCAATGAACTTATTTCTTTTGTATTTGCTCTTTGAGCCCATCAGATTTTTATAAATCATGTGAACAAACTGGGGATGATCATATTTAAGAAGTACTTCTAGATTTATTTTGTTTATTTTATCATGATTTTCAAAACGCATTTAATGTAAATTAGAGTATTTCTACAAACATTCAATATTTACTAATAAAATATCTCATTTAAGGTCTTAAAACTTTAAAATTATCTTTCTAATTGTCTTTATTTAAAAATCTCATAAATATCATAGATAATCTTCTTATTCAGCATAGCCTGCAAATTTCTAGATGATAAGAATCTCAAAACTTCACTTTTTATAGGAAATTACATTCCATGTGTTCATTGCATACAAATTATATTGAGATCAGTTTCATTTTACCTCTTCCCTTTATTCTCCAAATACTGCTCTTACCTAGACTGATAAAATACATTTACATAGATCATAACTGAAATATTTGAAACGTGTGTTTCTGTATATGTTTGTGTATACACACTCCAGCTCTGGAGAGAAGGGTTGGGTGGGAAGGTATGAGAGAGAGAGAGAAGAAAAAATAGTATTTAGGAGATACACAGTCTTGATTGAATGGTGTTGGGGTAGCTCTAGAAAGCCAGCTATGAGTAATAAGTGTGTGTGTGTTCATGTATTATATGTGTATGCATGTGGGCATGTGTATCTGTGTGTGCATATTCCAAATATGAATGTCATTGTTGTGTAGCAAACGACCGCTAAACCCAGAGCTTTCAAAACAACCATAATTTTGGAATTCAGGAGGTTGAAAAGCAGTTGTCTGAGCAATTATTGGATCCGTGTGGCATTGGCCTGGCTATTTGGTACATTCAGCTGATCCCTGGATTGTGTGGATATTTAAAGATGTGTTTATTCATGTGCCTAGTGCTGCAGTGGGAAGAGTTGAAGGGTCTCAGATGGATCCTTTGCCCTTTCTATATTAGGGCTTCTCCATGTGGTCTCTCTAGCCGGTAGCTAAACCACTTACATGATAGCTTAGGGCTCTCAAAGACCAAGGTAGAAGTTTTCAGTCCTCTTAAGTCTGGGGCTGAAATTGCAATAATGTGACTTCCGTTGTACTGTACTCATCAAATCAATCATAGTTCAACCCCGATTGGTGATATTTATACTTGATTCCCTCCGTAAAGAAGAACCTTCCTCCCTACCCTCTTTTCCTGTCTCTCTTTCAAAACCAGCCAAGCCTATAGATTCCACAGGTAAATTTCTTGAGATAATGCCACTGTAGCATCAGGATTTTAATGTCAGGGGATTCCTGGAGGCCTCAGTGGTTGAGTGTCTGCCGTTGGCTCAGGTCGTGACCCCGGGGTCCTGAGATCGAGTCCTGCATCGGGCTCCCTGCATGGAGCCTGCTTCTCCCTCTGCCTGTGTCTCTGCCTCTCTCTCTGGGTCTCTCATGAATAAATAAATAAAATATTACACAAAAAAGAAGCTTAATGTCAGAAGTCCTGGGTTATATTTCAAGTTTTGCAAGTTTCTGGTCTGGGCAGAGTGACTTAAGCTTTGAGCTTCTTCTCTCATGGAATGTAAGGGCAAAATATATGAGATATATACCTGAAGGGAGTGCCTGAGTCATAGTCCACACTCAAAACATGTGAATTCTCCTTCTTTTTCTCCTCAGGAGATATAAAATGCTTCACCATCAATTTTAATGGTAGTAAGGGAAAAAAATATAGAGGAGGAAAAATTGAATCTTCCTACTAAAGCATAAAAATGTCTTCCTTCATGAATTTATGGTTGTTAATTCCATGAGTCATAGCTTGAAGCTAAATATGTCGAGGGTTTCTTTTTGCTTTTGCTTCAATTCTGGGATGCCAGTGTTTTATATAATATTACATAATTTTTCTTTAAAAATAAAATCAATTGTATAACAAAAATATAAATAAAAATTCTGAAGTTAATCTGTTACCCACCGGAACTTTAGAGTCTCAAATGTGCTAAATGTAGCAGTAGAGATAACCTCATCTGCTCAGCCAGAGTCAGTAATAACATCTGACAAGTAGTGAAGCTTAGTCCTGACTTTCTACAGGGGCAGCAGCAACAGGGCTTTTCAAATTTTCTGTCACTTGAGGAACAGAGAAATATTCAGAGAGTATTTTAATTACTGAGCACCTAATCTCCACTATTTCCCAACAATCGTTTTGCAGTAAATCCAATTGTCTTTAAACAGACATGCCCAATCCCAGATCCTCAGATTGGTTATACCAGATACCCCTTCCGTGGATATCCTATCTCCATTCACCCTTCCATAATCTACAAATATTCCTGTGGGTCATAAAGTACTCTTTGGTCATAGTCATCCATTTTGATAACTGTGACTTCTGAAGTCTGGGTTTTGTTTACCATTTTATGAAATATATTTTCTGTATTGCTTAACTTTCCAGGTTTGCCTATATGCTTCCCTATCAGTAAATACCCTAATCATAACATTCTAATGTCATAAGCTCTGCCCTGTATGTGTCTGTGCCCCACATTTTTTACAGAGCTGTATCACATTCAGCATACATTGGATTGGTGATGGATGAAGAAAATAGATTTCTGGAGCTGTGTTGCTGATGGATACATATAGATTCGATGCCTAAACATTTTTTGCTTTAAATGTAGACAAGACCTTATGGAAGCCGCCTTATCCTTATGATTTCAGTAGGGAAAATTCAGAATATGATATACTAAATATTGAAACAAACAGCAACTGAACATAATGAATCTTCCAGATACCTAGAGCACCATACATACTCAGGCAGTTGGAAAGATGAATTATTACTGCCAAGATTTCAAGTGCCATCATGTAGAAAATGATTAATGAAACTTATGAATATTTCTAAATCTCTCAGTGTTCATATTATTTTAAAGAAACATCTTCCAATGAAATATGAGCATCTTGAGGACAGATATCTTGTCTTCTCACCTCTAGGTGGATATCTCAAATTTGATCATTCATGAAAAGCACAGAAGGAGCTTGCCATAAATACTGATACTTGGGCGCACTCTCCTTGATTCTGATTCAGTAGACATCCTTAAATTTGCATGATAATTGGCACTCCATGTGATTTTTGTTATTAGGTGGCCCTGGTGCCCCATTAAAGAAATACCAGGACTCCAGTATATTTAAATATACATTACATAATGATATAATAGAGTTTAAATGAATGAATGAGCAATTGAGCAAATTAAGAAGGAAACATTCTATTGAGTCAAAGTGCAGATGGTAGTTTAGACATGGAAAAAAGCAAGCCCATTTCTTCTCTGAATGCATATGTGGACGTTGGGTATTTCTATAGGAATCTGAATGTGCATGCCTGTTTATTTGCTCTAACCTGTACAAATTTTATTTTGCAGTCTTGTTTGGTATTATCTAATGAACCAGATTTATACATCCCCGTCTTAAATTATTTTTAGTTAAAAGGGAAAAACGCAAGAACACATTTTGGAGGATATATTGCTCTATATGAATGGATATTGCCAGTCAGGGAACAAAAACATATGGTAGACCAGTGAGCTGGGTTCAACAGGTAATGCTTATAAACCCAGATGAGTTTTCAGTCTTATGAACTTGAATTCAGCAGAGAGTAATTCCCAGTTACTAGCCCCTACATATCAAGGCGATTGGGAAGCAGTAGTCAAAAGGTAATTTGCAGGCAGTAGGGCACCTGCAGTCGTTTACCACTAAGGTAATAAGAAACAAAACAAAATGACACAAGGCTAATCACATCCTGTTGATTCAACCCAGCATCACAAGAGAATAACAGGCAACACTCTGCTTAAAATTTTTGAAGTAAACATTGCTAGGGAAGCTTTAGCCAACAAACATTCAGAATAAGGACATTTTTTAAATAAATTTATTTTTTATTGGTGTTCAATTTGCCAACATATAGAATAACACCCAGTGCTCATCCCATCAAGTGCTCCCTCGCTGCCCGTCACCAAGTCAACCCCACCCCCTGCCCACCTCCCTTCTAACTTCCCCTAGTTCGTTTCCCAGAGTTAGGAGTCTCTCATGTTCTGTCTCCCTTTTTGATATTTCCCACTCATTTTTTCCCCTTTCCCCTTTATTCCCTGTCACTCTTTTTTATATTCCCCAAATGAATGAGACCATATAATGTTTGTCCTTCTCCAATTAACTTATTTCACTCAGCATCATACCCTCCAGTTCCATCCATGTCAAAGCAAAATGGTGGGTATTTGTCATTTCTAATGGCTGAGGAATATTCCATTGTATACATAAACCACATCTTCTTTATCCATTCATCTTTCGATGGACACCGAGGCTCCTTCCACAGTTTGGCTATTGTGGACATTGCTGCTAGAAACACCGGGGTGCAGGTGTCCCAGCGTTTCATTGCATCTGAATCTTTGGGGTAAATCCCCAACAGGGCAATTGCTGGGTCGTAGGGCAGGTCTATTTTTAACTCTTTGAGGAACCTCCACACAGTTTTCCAGAGTGGCTGCACCAGTTCACATTCCCACCAACAGTGTAAGAGGGTTCCCTTTTCTCCGCATCCTCTCCAACATGTGTGGTTTCCTGCCTTGTTAATTTTCATCATTCTCACTGGTGTGAGGTGGGATCTCATTGTGGTTTTGATTTGTATTTCCCTGATGGCAAGTGATGCGGAGCATTTTCTCATGTGCATGTTGGCCATGTCCATGTCTTCCTCTGTGAGATTTCTGTTCATGTCTTTTGCCCATTTCATGATTGGATTGTTTGTTTCATTGCTGTTGAGTTTAACAAGTTCTTTATAGATCTTGGAAACTAGCCCTTTATCTGATCCGTCATTTGCAAATATCTTCTCCCATTCTGTAGGTTGTCTTCTAGTTTTGTTGACTGTTTCTTTTGCTGTGCAAAAGCTTCTTATCTTGATGAAGTTCCAATAGTTCATTTTTGCTTTTGTTTCTCTTGCCTTCGTGGATGTATCTTGCAAGAAGTTACTGTGGCCAAGTTCAAAAAGGGTGTTGCCTGTGTTCTCCTCTAGGATTTTGATGGGATCTTGTCTCACATTTAGATCTTTCATCCATTTTGAGTTTATCTTTGTGAATGGTGCAAGAGAGTGGTCTAGTTTCATTCTCCTGCATGTGGAGAACAGGGCATTATCAGTTACCTAGCATGTATTGAAAGAAGAGAGTTTACTTAAGCAACAATAACAAAAACAAAACAAAACAAACAAACAAAAAACAATGAACCAATTTTAGGTAAGTAATTTAGCTGCTCTGTATTTTTTCTTCAAAATTTACCTAAAGAAAAGACCATATGGTAGATAAGTCCTTTTTACTTAGTTTACTTGGAAGGCAAATTAAGTTACAGTACAATCACGGGGTACACGGATACATGGCAGAAAAAGCCAAACAAACATCACTTCTCACTTGGACCGTGCAAATATGTTTATCTCAGCCTTGTACATGAGCTTAGGCTTCACAGTTTGAAAAAAATGGATGTTACCTTAGCATATTTCTTGTTGTCTGTGTCGTGTGTATCCTCATATGTAGTTCTGTCTTCTCAAACTATGGCTTGGCCCCCTTTCCCTAGACTCACCTAAAGGAGTTGTTTTGGCTATTGGGGGTGGTCACTAAGAGGATATGAGCTCCGTTGACCCACACGCCAAACCCAGGCAATCAGAGATCCCTCACCTCCTTCCTCCCTTGTCCTGGGAATATGCTTTGTACCCACTGTTCCCATAGTGGAAGCAGTTTTTAAGAAAGCAGCCTGAGAGAGAGCTCAATTTTTGTGTTGTTGAGGATATCTAGACTGTGTGTGTGACTGAAACCAGTTAAAGCTTCTCTATAAACTTATAGAGAATATTCTGGTGGATGGTGATGGAGATACACTCAACTTTACAGCTTCCCAAGACAACTCTTATATTTAAGTTCCTTTGCTTATTAAACCTGCCACCACCTACCAATCTGGAGTGGTCCACCTCTTTCTTTGGTCTCTGTGTATGAGGGGCAATTTTTAAATTATCGATGGACTGAGTATTTATGTACCGCCAAAGATTCATTTTGTGGAAACCCTCCCTCCCAATGTGATGTATTTTGAGATGGAGCTTTAAAAAGTAATTAGGTTTAGATTAAGTCATAAGGGTGGGACCCTCATGACAGGATTGGTGGATTGATAAGAAGCACAGGAGAGCGATCTTTCTTTCTCCTTGCGCACAAACTGGGGGAAAGCGATATGAAGTCAGTGAGAAGGAAGCCTCCAGGAGCCAAGAAGAGAGCTCTCACGGGGAAACTGACGTCTTCATCTTCCCAGTCTTCCCAGCCTCTGAGAAGTGTGTGGAATACATTGCTGTTGTTTGAGCCACTGAGTCTATGGTATTTTATTTTTTTTCTTGGCAGCCCTAGCAGACTAATGCAGTAACCAATTAGAGCTGTAAGTATGCCAGTCCCGCTGCAAATTACTAAATCAGAGTTTCTGAGACCTGGATCCAATGAATTTACCCTTTAAGACAATCTCAAGGTAATGTTGAGTCAGAGTCATGTTTGAAAGCCACTAGCAAGACTGTAAAACTTAGGCACTCAGTAATTGATCACCCATTGTTTAGAATGAAAGAGGGCCCTTTAATATTTGAGCAAAGACAGGGATATTCTGAAAAAGACTTGGGAAAATCAGAATATAAAGTCACTTTACGTAGATAGCTTCACATTTAACTCATATTTGATTTTTTAAGAGTTATTTTGCTTAATAATGTCACTTTTTTCAAATATAGCTTCCTGGATAGAAGTAGGGGGAAATTGTGTGTGTGTGTGTGTATGTGTGTGTGTGTGTGTGTGAATGCTTATTCAAAATATATATTTAATTCTGGAAAAAAAAAAGCCAGCTGTTGCACTAAGCAGAAAGGATAATAAGTTATGATCACTTTTTAACTTGTTTTTTTTTTCTTTATTTCTTTCTCAGAATATTGGGAAAGTGCAAATATTTGTCACTTTTTCCTAACTTCTTTCAAAGTTGTTTGTGTTTTCTGATAAATATATCAAATCAGAATATTTATAAAAATAATGATTTGATATCTATGCAGATGTTCACCAAAATAGACAAATGATACTTTATCCATGATGGTAAAATTATCCAGTCAAAAATGGGCAGGACAAAAGGAGTTCAAGTTGCCGTCATAATTCGGGCAACTTGGAGCATGCACAGAAGTGTTCTTCAAGGTAGAAGGAACCAAGGAGCAGGAACATTCAGATTTTGTCACAAGATCTTGTGATCTTAGACAAGGAATGTTAAAACCTGTTTGACTCAATACTATCCATTTGATTCAAGTAATCAGGTAATATAGTGGTACTTTAGACTATAAAATTAGACTGTGTTTTAGATCTTTTAATCATAATAATTCATCTGGAACACATTTGCAAAATTTGCCTAAGAAATAATTCATTCACGGATGCCATTTATCATTTACTTCTGAAAAATGCATAATCGGAATCAGGAAAGTCATTCTTCTCTGAAAGTGCTAAGAACCTCTTCTGCTAAAAAGTACATTCCCAGTTTTTAAAAGTTACTGTGCGGCAAACTAAGAAATTTATTCAACTTGTTCAAGATAATTTACAAAAACCCTACAGCTAATTCCATGCTTAATGTGAGACATTCAAAACTTCCCCATTGAGATTAGGAACAAGGTAAGGATACCCCCTCTTACCAGTATTTTACTTTATTTTATTTATTTTATTTATTTTTCACCACTCTTTTTTTTTTCTTTTTATAAGAGACAGAGAGAGAAAGGGCAAGAGCATGCCCAAGCTAGAGGTGAGGGCCAGAGAGAGAAGGAGAGAAAGAATCCCAAGCAGGCTCCATGCCTAGCATAGAGCCCAATGTGGGGCTTGATCTCATGACCCTGAGATCATGACTTGGGCAGAAATCCGAAGTTGGATGCTTAATGGACTGAGCCACCCAAGCACCCCCGTTCACCACTCTTTTAGAATGTCATACCTGAAATTTTAGCTAATGCAGTAATTTATTTCTTAGAAAATAAAAGCTATACAGATCAGGAAAGAAGAAAAAAAGTGGTCTGTGTTCACAGAAAGAGATTGTTGTGTACTGGGATCATGTTCCTACAGCAGTTTGGCAGAGCATTTTCCAGTTACCTGTGGGCCCTTGGGGGAGGCCAGAGCCAAGCACATGCACTGAGCCATCATCCTCAAGAGAACTGTGAATTTAAATGAGTTCTTAGTCATTTCTGAAAAGTCTGTGTCAACTCTGGACATACTGCCTTATTTCCATAAGCTAATTTGGCTGACAAGCTTCTTCTCATGTTGTGTCAGATGTAGCTGTGTTTATAGAAGAAGGGCTATAATGGAGTGAAATTACTGAAATTCATACTGTAAAACAGGGCTTGTACTGATGTCTTTGAGTCTCTTAAGTGAATAACATTCAAATCATATAAATACATCTATCTTTCACTTTGTGATGATTGATTTTACTGTTATATTTTTATATTCAACAAATAGCACTTAAATGATTTCATTGTCAAACATCATCCTGGACAATAGTCTCAAACTTCTACACACCAGAGGCAAGGCCCATTTGTAATGTATTTTTTTCAGAACATCCTTTTTTTAAAGATTTTAGTTAAAAAAAAAGATTTTATTTATTCATGAAAGACACACACACAGAGAGAGAGAGAGAGAGGCAGAGACACAGGCAGAGGGAGAAGCAGCCTCCATGCAGGGAGCTCGACATGGGACTCCATCCTGGGACACCAGAATCACACCCTGGGCTGAAGGCAGATGCACTTAACCACTGAGCCACCCAGGTGTCCCTAGAACATCCTTGTTTTTTTGCCAGTATTAGAAAATATATGTTTCTTTCATAAAATATTTTCATAAAATCTTAGCTTGTTCATTAATTCAATTCCTTCTTATATAATTATCATGTGATAAAACATTGTTCTGTTTCATAAGGATGCTTGAGGCCTTTTTGTAGGCATGAATTGGATGAATCATTTATTATCATATTATTGTAATTTCTTTTGATAGGAATGATTTTCATTTTTATTTAGCCTCAGGAAAATTTTCCTGATCTCCTTCAATTAAGAATTCACAAATATTGAAAGTTGTGGGATCCCTTTTCCTGGTTCCTGAGGCTCTCCTCTCAAAGTCATTACACATACAATCAACTTAATAAAACAAAAGTACTGCTGCAGTGTTCTATGTTCAAACTGATGGACTAATCCTTTCCACTTCTAAAATACTATTTTTAACTTGAATATACAACCTGATTTTCTCTCAGTGTGTCAATATATTGTCTGTGAAAGAGCTTGCTAAACTCTGTAGTTAGCAGTTATTAAAATTGGCATTACCCCTCTGAATTGCTCTCCTAACTTATCGATTGTGTGTTTGGTTGAAGCCATTGGTACCTTTCTCAAAAAGTGACATGATCTCCGGGGTACATGGGTGGCTCAGTAGATTAAGTGTCTGACATCAGCTCAGGTCATGGTCCCAGGGTCCTAGTATCTCATGATCTCTCTGGGTCCTGAGATCTCATGATCTCGGGTCTTGGACTGAGCCCTGCATCGGGCTGTGCGCTCAGCAACGAGTCTCCTTGTCCCTCTCCCTCTGCCCCCACCTTGTGCTTTCTCTCTCTCTCTCTCTTTCAAAAAAATAAACAATTTTTTTTAAATGTGGCCTGATCCAAATATTTTTAGCAGAAGTAAAAAAGGTACTTTTAAATGTTGACCTGCGTATGGAGTAGCAAATATGTTTTTATGCATATATGATATAAATGTAGATATATACGTGCATATATGTTTATACTTATTATAATAATTATAATCTTACTATCATAAGATCATCTACATGAGAACTTTTTTAATGACATAATTAATAATCCTGGACCCTCTGGAAAATATGTTTCAGTTTTGAAATTTAAGGCTCTATTGACAAAACTCTCTAATTTATGTGTACCTAAGCATGATGCAAAAGGAGATATAACAAATAACATTTTTTACATCTTTATTGAATATAAGTACTAGTTCATTAAAAAAAATACCTTCAATGTCTCCTTTGTCACTGTGAAATAAAGAATGTGGCTTTTACATGAGATTTTGGGAATCCATTTCATACCTTTATTTTGCTTAGGTACTTAGATCTAGTTCTTATTGTAGTTGTTATTTCCTGATAAAAATAGTGACTTTCTTAGTCTTGATAAATGTTAAAATTGTAGTTGTTATTTCCTGATAAAAATGGTGACTTTCTTAGTCTTGATAAATGTTAAAATGACTCCTGACTACAGTCTTTGTTCAAGTACCCACGATTCTTCAATGTTTTCCATCATCCAACGTTGACAACCCTGTCAGGAAACTATGTAAATTGTTCTGTAAAGAGGAAAATTAACCTCTTGTCAAATCATCTCGTCTGACACTTGTGAGGCACAGAGCTAGTGAAATATTTAGCATGCCAGCAGAGGAACACACCTGGGCTGTGGGGTCACCCTCCGAGGCACCCCAAGGAACCCAAAGATGTGCATCTTAATTGCCACTAATAGAATGGTTCAGAACCTGTGCTTGTAAATAAAGGATTCAAGGAGATAGTTTTAGTCACATTTTAAGGTACTGTTAGTCTCAGAAGACTGGCTTTCTCACAAAAGTATGTCATTTAAAAATGCACTTCTTAAAAGAGGGAAAAAAAACGAGAGAGATATCTGTGCTGCTTCTCATTTAATATGTCATCTATACTGTTTTGTTTAAAATATGTATTACAGGAGTTATTAGAACTGCCTTACATAATATGGACAGAGAAGCCAGAGAACACTATTCGGTGGTCATTCAAGCCAAAGACATGGCTGGGCAAGTCGGAGGGCTTTCCGGATCCACCACAGTTAACATCACCCTGACTGACGTCAACGACAACCCCCCACGGTTTCCTCAGAGTATGTACTTGTTTCTTACGGTTCACATTGCACACTCTTCGTTTGCATAAGACAAAATGAGATACTTTGCGTGCAACGTCACGTTGCTGTTATCCTAAATGGGGGTATTTTATTTTTGTGCTGTATGCTTTCCCTTCTATACCCCAGAGTAGAGAAGTCACTCTGCTTGTGGTCTCCGGAACCGGGTAGGTGATTGGCACCGTGTTTAAAAATATATATATGTTTCAGTTGGCACCACACTTAAATATTTTAAAAAGTGATATAGTGGTACAAAGTACCAGTAAGTATATCTTGCATTTGCTAAGCAGTTGTGTATTAGTAAAGTATACAGGGAGCTGCCCAATACACGGAATGTTCTGATGGTGACACTCTACTCTTGCAAAAAAAAAAAAAAAAAAAAAAAAAATATATATATATATATATATATATCCCTGGGTGGCGCAGCGGTTTGGCGCCTGCCTTTGGCCCAGGGCGCGATCCTGGAGACCCAGGATCGAATCCCACATCGGGCTCCCGGTGCATGGAGCCTGCTTCTCCCTCTGCCTGTGTCTCTGCCCCTCTCTCTCTCCCTGTGACTATCATAAATAAATAAAAATTAAAAAAAAAAAAAATAAAAAAAAATAAATTGCACAGGTGTTTTGGGTGACTGAAATAGAAAAAAAGTTCATTTTAAAAATGAATGCTTTCCACACACACACACACACACACACACACACACACACACCATCCCACAGCAAGGTGTCGCTCGGATGATAAGGCCGGCTCTCAGTGTAGAATATGAACCTTGTGCGTGGTGGGCACAGACTTCCAGGCAATCTGTGGGAAGAAGGTGTCAGTTCTGTGAGTTTGTAAAGAAATGGTGATCCTCAGAATGGGAGACAAATGCATTTCAGCATTTCTAATGTGGCCAATGCTGTGGATGACACTTGCTAGACTAATCTTTAATTACCATTAAAATCCCGAATAGGTGCTCCCCTTATGTCCTTTTGACACGTGTTGTGCAAAAACTATATAATAAAACAGACACCATGGCGTGTCGATTCAGGAATTTTTGTGAAACACCTTCCTGCACTGTATCTTCATATTTTTCTTGGTAGGCTCCAGGCCTAGCCCTAATGGAGTACTGCTGGTTCCCAAAACATAATAGCCTTGCACATTCTTAATTCAACCCAGAATTTTCCATATTCATATTTCTCTATTTAAAAGCCCTGTTATAAATTTCTCTGAAATGTGTTGCTGAATTAACAGTTAATCCTTGTTTTCTGTTACATGGCACTTTCATGTTATATTTATTTCTATAGGGACATATGGCTTCTACAACTAAGCGTCCCTCTACGTAAGAATGATGCTAACTTGTTTTTGTAACCTTAAGTGTTCAGATCAGTGCCCAGCCCTTGACAATTGCTAGATGAATGAGTGAATGGGTTGAATTTAAATACTCTGTCAAACTATCATTGTTAAATTAAGACATACAGGTTGAATTCATTGGTAGAATCCATTTAAAATATTGGTTCTAGAGATGGAGGCGCTTGGGTGGCACAGTTGGTTGAGCATCCAACTCTTGGTTTCAGCTCAAGTCCTGATCTCAGGGCTCTGAGCTCAAGGCCCACATTGGTCTCCATGCTCACTGCAGACTCTGCTTGAGATTCTCTCTCCCTCTCCCTTGGCCCCTTCCCCCTCCCACTCCCTCTTTCTAAATTTAATAAATATTTTTAAAAAGTATATTTGTTCTAGAGACAGATTCCGTGAACTGATTCATTCATGTGGCCTTTGCTCTATGAAGCAGGTAGGCTTATTATATTATAAATCACAGATCAGTTCACAATACATTAAAACACAAAATCCAATTTTGTCATCTTACAAATTACAGAGCATTTTTGTATTTATTTTATCGCCTAGTTCACACAATGGGCATATACACATATACCACCCTACAGGGGCTGTTCTTATATATGATAAAGTTGCTGAAGTTCAAAGATCTGTTTAATGTAATGAGCAATCATGCTAACTTCAATTGGACATAAATTTATTACAGTTTACAAATGCAACTTGTCTACCTAATTTTTAAGTAAATACTACCATTACTATTTTGAAGAGCTGTATTGATATTACCTCTCTTAACAGAATGAAACTCGAGGGATACACTGCAAAGATTCAATAAATGCTTGGTCATGATACAAATAGCATCTCTCTCTCTCTCTCTCTTCTTTTTTCCATAAACTAATTTTTAAATTTACAAGTCCATTAAAGTTGATTTTAAAAATCAACAGAAAAAAATGTGTTTGTAATAAATATGGAGTAATTATTCCTAATTTTATTATTTTGATTAATAACAAGTTTATTGCTGAAACATCAGTTAATACTGATTAATTATTATTAATGCTAATAAACTCTCTCACACTGTGAGATGGGCTCAGAGTTTTGAAACGGAGTCGATGCACACCCAGAATCTCCTACTCCGACGTGCTTAAGATACTATAATCTGACTCCTTGCACTAAACACAACGCTGCTTTCAGAATAATTAGTGTCACCTTGACAAGAGTGGTTTGCAGTAAATTATTTTTTCAGTTTACATATAAACAGCATAATTTATCAAATAGCTACCTATATAACAGGAAACTGTAAATGCTTAGAGAAAAATGTGATTTGGTTATGAGGACTTGTGTTCATGAAGCACCGTGAAAGGCAGAAATCTCTATACAGCTTAGCTTATGCAAAGATCATACCCAGTCATCAAATGGATCCAGTGGTTTGTTTCTCTTAAGAGGTGACATTTTTATAGATCTCGTTCTAACGTCTTGCTCATTTCACCAATCGCAGAGAGCCTTTGTTCTTACACCACTACTGTGATTGACTCTAGTATAGGCATCTGCACACAAAACTTTGCAAAAATATTCCTTCAAAGCATCGCCCCTCCTTTTTTTTTTTTTCTTCTGTTAACCTACCATGCCCTGGAAAATGAATCAGTCTATTTTGTACTTTAAAGTTATCACTGTGTTTTAATTTGAAATAAATTCACTCTGAGTGTTTCTAGACTGGTAATTTGCTTTATGAAGACTTTACCCTCCTATGGCTTGAGTATTTACTCAAAAAACACAAGGGATGCCCAGTCCTCCTTTACAGAAAAATCTTGAGGTGTAAAATTCCTCAGTATTAGTCCTGTGGAAAGGAATGTATTCCACTTCTTAAGATTCTTGCTCTGCCCTTTTCCGGTTTTAACTATGTTACAGTTATATTGAGCTTATTGCTTAATTTGTTCTCAGGTGGGCAAAAAGTCACTGACCTCCATTATTCTGTATAAATAATATGCACATAAAAATCAATAGCGTCCATGAAAATTCATAGTAGACCTTCTGTACTCTGAATGAAAAGATCTGTATTTTGACAATTGTCTTTGAGTAAGAATAAATAACCTATTTTGGGAAAGAAAAACACACACACACACGTCAAATAATCACAATAAAATGGTAAGAACTTGATTATTTAACAAAATTTGCCCCAACAACCCGAAATGACTGCAAAATTGTACATCATCCAACAGCTTTTTCTCACTTGTGACTAGAGTTGATGTAATGCGGTGAAATATTTGGAGGATACAAGGCCTAAAATTTCGATAGATGGCAGTATTTCATATAATAGTAAGAGCTGCAGGTGTTTACCTGATTTGAGTAAATCTTAAGGTTGGAGAAAAATATCACTGATGAACATACTGATGTTATGATTTTGTTGATAACAAAATATTTTAGAGGAAAGACCATTATTTTCAATTTACCATTTATAGTTTCCTGAAAAATCTAAATGGCACGTAATATATTCAGCATTAATATTTTATTTAAAACAGGAATAAAAAGAAACAAAACAAGAAAGCTTCTCCTTTGATCAATCGAAATGTGAAGTGTATGTTTTAATTACCAACAAGTTGACATTTCTCTAGTGTACTTTAAAAAAATGATATCTAGTTCATTTTTTTCCCTTTTGTTCCAAATGTTTATTTAAATTCCATTTAGTTAACATGCACTGTAATATTAGTTTTAGGTGTAGAATTCAGTGATTCATCAGTTACACTCTACACCCAGTGCTCATCCCAAGTGGACTCCTTAATGCCCATCGCCCATTCAACCCATCCCTCCCCCCACCCTGCACCCCTCCAGCAAGCCTCAGTCTGTTCTCTAGAGTCAAAAGTCTTGTTTTACAGTTTGCCTCTCTCTTTATTTTTCCATCCGTTTTGTGTCTTGAATTACACATAGGAGTGAAATCGTATGGTATTTGTCTTTTTTTCTGACTTACTTTGCTTAGCATGATGCTCTCTAGCTCCATCCACGTCATTGCAAATGGCAAGATTTCCTTCTTTTGTATGGCTGAGTAATATTCCAGTGTGTGTGTGTGTGTGTGTGTGTGTGTGTGTGTGTGTGGGTGAGTGTGTGTGTGTGTGTGCGTGTACACCACTTATTTATGCATTCATTAGGCCATCGGTTGATAGACATTTGGGTCTTTCCATAGTTTGGCTGTTGTTGATAATGCTGCTATAAACATTAGGGTGCCTGTGTCCCTTCAAATCTGTATTTTTGCATCCTGCAGGTAAATACCTAGTAATTCAATTGCTGGATCATAGAGCAGCTCTATTTTTAACTTTATGGAACCTCCATACTATTTTCCAGAGGGGCTGCACCAGTTTGCATTCCCACCAAGCGTGTTAAGAGGCTTCTCCTTTTTCTGCATCCTCGCCAACATCTGTTTTTCCTTCTGGCGCTAATTTTAGCTGTTGTGACAGGTGTGAGGTGATATCATTTGAGTCTGGTTACAGGTATATATTTTGAAATTTGCTGAAGGTTTTTCTAAATGTCAGTATGCATTTCTTTGAGATCGTGCCCCTATGCATTTTAGAAGAATGTACATTCTTCAGCTTCATACTTTGCTGAAATAATAAATTAGTTCAAATTTATTGATTGTGCCATTCAACTTTCTACATCCATACAGAATGTTTTTTCATCTATTAAGAGATGTTGTGTTATTGTATCCCACTATTTCACTAGATTTTTCTGTTTTCCCCTTTATTTTCTTTTGGTTTTGAATATTTTAGATATAGTTTGAAATCATATCACTGGATGCACAAGATATTTGCCTTAAAGATTGAAGGCAAGATATCTTCCTCTTATATTGAAAATGTTTCTTTTTTTGTTTTGTTTCGTTTTTGTTTTTTTTTTTTGAAAATGTTTCATTGTAGAACATCTCTCTTTGACAATCACCTACAATTTAAATTCCATTTTATCTATGACTATATCCAATTTTTATAATTTTGATTAATGATTAGATGGTATGATATTTTACATAATTTTACTTTCAAAGTTATTTTTTTAAAGTTTCATATGACCCCCTAAACTAAGTTTCTGCTTTTGTTTTATTTTAACCTTGTTTCACAATATCTGTTTATTTTGATTTACTTACAATTAATTTAATTACTGATATATTTCAAGTGTACCATCTTGCTTTCTTTTTTTTAAGAATTGTTCCCTTTTTTCTTCTTTTACATTCTTTTAATTAGTAATGTATTTCACAGCCTTCATTTTCTCCTTCATTAACATTTTATTTTACTTATACTTTTCTTACTATTTGCTCTACATATTACAATTTATTTTATTCCAACTTAAATTATAATATTATCATTTGAAACAAATGGAACAACTTTAAATCTATTTAACCCCATTGCATAGAATTAAATGATAATTTTTAAGTCAATAATTATCCTTTTTGGCGGTATTTATTCTTCCCTGAGTTGCTGTGTTTCCAAAGGAAATTCTAAATTTTCCTTAAAAATCCCTTTCTGCTGGTCCTTTTAGTACTGGTCTACCGTCAATTAACTCATTCCTTTTTTTTTTTTTTTAACATATTTTTTCTTACTTTTTTGAGTATTCCCACTGAGAGTAGAACTCTAATTTGAAGGATTTTTCTTGTTTTAGTAATAAATGATGCAATTTAACTGTCTGCTGACCACCATCTTATCTGTTGAAAATCAACTGTCTTATTATTGCTTTACTGTAGATTAGTTTATTCTACTTTAATTGATCTTTCTTACTTAAAATATTTTTTGTATTAAATATTCAAAAGGTTGACTATGGTGCACTTAAGAGGCACTTACTTTCTTAAAAAATCTGTTTTCAGTTGTAAAGAATTTTTTAAGCTATCTTTTGTTAGTTCTAGAAAATTTTGGTCAGTATTTATTCAAATATTTATTTTCTTTTGTTTCATCATTTATTGTGCAAAAGCATGCATGTTAGGTTTTTTAGCTATGTACCATAAATCTATTGTTCTTTTTTTTCTGTGTGTTTAATTATTTTTTATCTCTTTTTTTTAACTTGTATATTTTATATTGAGCTACATCTAGTACAATAATCTTTTCCACTGTGTTTATTCTCTAATAACTTGTGTATTAAACCTATAAATGAACATTTCAGCACTGAAATATTTCAGTTATATAATTCTTTCTTGATTTATTAAATATACATTATTTATATCTGCTAAAATTCTCTTTTAGTCCATGTGCTCTTAAACATTTTTCATGATCATTTCAAAACCCCTTTGTAATAACTACTGTCAATATCATATCTGAGTATTTTTATTGATTTTGTTTCCTTTTTGTTTTTAGTAATTTTCCAGTTTAAAGCATGCTTTGGAATTATTGATTGAAAATTATGTATAAATACTTACATAAGTCCCTGACTATGTCATCTTCCTCCAAAGAGTTATTTTTTGTAGATCTATAGAATTTTGCTTACCTAGGTTAGTTAGATTTTCTTAGAACTGCTTTGTGTCAACTTCCCCTTACTCCTGGAAAGAAGCTCTTACTCCTAAACACAATCTTTTCTCTAGTGTCAACTGAAATATTTACCTGTTCTAATTCCTAGTGTCTACTGGCTGCTGAAATTTCTATTAGCAATTTTGTCATCCGGCTTTGCCTTGTGTTGGTTTCTTCGAGTCTCCACATTGCATGCGTGTGTGTATATCTGCAATTATCACAGGAATATTGCTTCACATTTTGGCACTATTTCTTGAGGTTTCTTCTTTTTAAGACTTTGTTCTTATTTGAGCTACTATGCCAGCCCTGAACCCCAGCCTCTGTCTCCACAAACTAATTGTTGCTTGGATTCTTTCCCCTAGCACCACAGATGAAAAAAATGCCCTGAGTCATTGTCAATATAAAAATCCACTTCCTTTCTCTCAAGGATCATATCTCATCTGAGCCTTTTTACATTCAATACACTCCAATGACTTGAAAGAGTCTTTGTATGTATATTTGATAGCTGTATTCTATGGGAGAATTAGTCAGCTACACATCACCATCTTGATTGGAAAGAACCAACCCACTGAAGTTTAGATCGAAAGAACATGGATGATAAATGAATAGTATGTCAATTTGATATGCAGTATGGTTAAACTGAAAGTACAAATTCAAAAAGATAGCTGGAATTCTCAAATTAACTGTAATACCCGCAAGTTATCAGTCTATCATATTTTTTCATCCTACTTTGTTGAGATAAAGTGTGTTTATTTAATGTTATGAGATTTAGTATATAAAATAAGAGTAACAGAAAATTATTATATATTTATCCCATTAAACGGGATATGAATACCTTTAGGATATATTCTTTCATACAAGTTAATAGCTATAAGTAAATAAGGCTGTGACACTCTTCTAATTTTAAAGTTGAGTATCTTGAAATATTTAAGATTGTCTATTTAGTAACTTACCAGTTATAAAATGTCAATCATTTTATGATTTGTTTTTAATCTATTTGGCTGTAGGCTATGGCAAAGTTACAGATTGATTGCTTTTCTTTTGCTTACCTGCTTTGTATGGATTTGCATGCTTATGATAATAAGCATAGAGTTCTTAGAAATTATGTGATTGTTACTAATTAATCTTCACAAATCATTTTTTTTAATTCTTCACAAAATATTGGAAAAAAGTAGGAATGTTCTTCAATTAAAATTCACAAGTTTACAGTTTCTCAGCTTTTTATGAGTCATATTTATGAATAAAAGTGAGAGAATGCCAAAAAAAAGTGGCCCACTTTACTAGTACTTTGGAAAAAAATTTCTTACAGGATAATCAGCTTTGTAGTCACGCATATTGACACATGGTAACAGCAAATGTGTTAGCATAAGCAATTTTCTTTTAATGCTTTTTATTTTTTTAGGTTAAGCAATTTTAAAGATACTATTCCAGAGTACAGTGGAATTCTACTATAGGACAGTTGTCCTTTTAAATGTGTGGCATTGTAATGTGCATTCAGATGGCTATAGTATTAGTCATACTTTATTTATATAGTAAAAATATTTCAGCCAGAGCTTTACATAATTATTAATGATCAATATTTAATACAAGTTTTTAGATGCGTATATCCCAGATTCCTTGTTCTGTTTTTTTTTTTTTTAATGTGAGAGTAGCATTTCCAATGTAAACTGCAACTGCTGCATAAAGCAATTTAAAGTAGAGATTTAGAAACTTTCTGGTTAATCTTATCTATAATGTCAGACATTCTGGGTAAGTCAGATATCACAGCCTAACCACTTACGTGTCAAGCAGTCTTTCCCCAGAATCATCTACAAATAAATACTTATCTAATATAAGTAGTCATTTCCTGAGTAAATATTATTAATGTAAGAAAAATATTAATTAGTTCAAATAAATATAAGTATCAAATTGATTACAACTTTTGTAGGCTGAGACCCAGGGTTAATTTTAAGGAATGATTTATCTACTGATCTGGCAAAGTTACTGAAGCAAAGAAACAAGGTCTTTTAAAAAACAATTAGAATCAATATTATCCTGGGTGGGGGGGAGTGTATAGCAAGGGGCTAGCTTCAATAAACCAAATGCCCCTTTGTCATTCCCACCAAGTCTTCCTTTCTTAAATGTGCTTTATCTAATCATTAGCATTTCATGATACAGTCTAAGAAATTATGTGAAAGAATCACATATGGCATATGAAATTATGGTGCATTCAGAAACAGAAATATGAAATAATGATATCTGTATCTCTCTGTCACATAAAATTACATAGTCTTAAAACCAAAGTGGATAATTACAGCACCATTTAAAGATGTGTTTGAAACTGGCTAATGAGGTAGAGTACAACTTACAAATTACTCATGTATATTAAACCTAAGAAAGACAAAAAGTAAAAAAAAAAAAAGTGTTTTTATTTTAGGTACCAAGTAACTTGGTACCTAAACTTCTGAAATACATATTGTATCACCTCAAATCTCAACAAGTCCAAGCTTCATATCCAGGTATTTAAATCATAATTATTTCAATATTTTTACCTTTCCATATAAGAGAAAATTCTACCTAGAAATAATTCCAGTCATCAAAATGCTATAGATCCTATAGTAGACATTTGATATAACAAATTTTTCATTTAGGGAAAAAAACTGGGGCACCTGCGTGGCTCAGTGATTGAGCATCTATCTTTGGCTCAGGTCATAATCCCAGGGTCCTGGGATTGAGTTCTGCCCTCCCCAGGGAGCCTGCTTCTCCCTCTGCCTGTGTTTCTGCCTCTCTCTCTCTCTGTCTCTCATGAATAAATAAATTAAAATCTTTAAAAAAAAATTCTCTCCACACACTTTCTAATTTTTTTCCATGAAATTTTTCTAAGACCAGAAATTTAGGTGCATAAATTATCAACATTTTACTTTGACGGTAATTAGCTTCTAATGAGAAAAATAAACTTCCATGTAAAGGATGAGGGGAGACAAATTGTGGTGAACCTCAATGCTCATTTCTGCATGTTAGAAAAAGTTTGGCTCAGTACATATGACTTAGCACTAGAGTATAAACTGACAACGTCTACCAAACTTCAGAGTCTCCTTCTTTCTAATACAGTCACCTCTGAAGCTGGTGAGCTTTCATTTCTGCATGTATATCAAGGTGCTCTCTGTCCTCCTGATGCTGAAACAATAGAGAACATTATGGAAGTCAAGGTTGCCTTCTCTTGGAGTTCTGTTGTAGACCTCTGAACAGCCTAAGTGTCATACTCTAGAATAATGAGGGTTTAGGGAATTACATATACTCTGCTACTGATATAATTGTATGTTTCCCCCAACAGACGTTATATTTTTGCACGTGATTTAGTGATGTTGTGCCACTTGCACAAGTGGCAAATTGGCAAGCTGATGTTGTGGAAGTCCAGAGGGAATGTAAGGCAGATTGTAGGCTCCAGAAGCTGGCAACTTAACTTGTTAGCCCTAGAAAAGGGAGGGAGTGTACAATTATAGGAATTCTTTGGGGATGTTACTAGAGTTAGGTGCCTGGTATGAAACCAGGGCTTGCTCTGAAATGGAAAATGGAAAACTTCACTTATCAGTCAACAGAAACCACATCATAGACACTGATGTTAAGAATTGACATGAAGAACTCAAACAAACTGGGGGAAGAGATTAGATACAACTGAATGCAGAGTAGGTAAATTGGAAGACAAGTCTGAGGAAGCCAGCCAGAGTGCATAAGAGAGGCTAAAGTTTAACAAGTAAACAAACAAACAAAAAAAAAGGATTAAAATACATAGCAAAAAAAAAAAATACATAGCAAAGGAAAACAAATCTTCAATGTATAATAACAGGAGTTGCAGATGAAGACAGCAAAGAGAATGAGGCAATATTTAAAAAAACAAACAGTATACTATGAGACATTATGCCTTAGACAAATAATCATAAGACATCTCAAATGTAGTGGAAAAATATTATCACCTAGATGTGTTATGATGAAGTTCAGAATTTGAAAACCAAAGAGAAAGGAATTTGACACACTGTGAGCATCTCATCGACAACAATGGAGTACAGATGACAATAGAGAATTGTCCTCAAATTTGATGAGATGAAAAATACTATTCTGGAAATCTTTAACCTATTTAATTGCATTAAAATGAGGATGCAGGGAAATCTTTAACCTATTTAATTGCATTAAAATGAGGATGCAGGGATCCCTGGGTGGTGCAGCGGTTTGGCGCCTGCCTTTGGCCCAGGGCATGATCCTGGAGACCCGGGATCGAATCCCATGTCGGGCTCCCGGTGCATGGAGCCTGCTTCTCCCTCTGCCTATGTCTCTGCCTCTCTCTCTCTCTCTCTCTCTCTCTCTCTGTGACTATCATAAATAAATAAAATTAAAAAAATAAAATAATGAAATACAATAAAAATGAGGATGCAATAAAAATATATGTTAAAAAGATGAGTTCACTGTTCAGAGAACTTCATTGGAAAACTGCTGAAGGTGTAGGCTATTTATTGAAATCATTCACAGCATTCATTCTCATTTGTCTCATTTCCCTAGGAAATTCTGTTTGGAACAGAATTTTCCTGACTTCTCATCTTCAAGTATTTGATTTCTCTCTTACCTGCCCTGGTGTATTTAATTATTTGTTCACAATTATCCATTTTCTCCCTACCTTTGAAATACTTTCCTATAAGGAGAAGAGATTTTTCCTGTTGAATTTGGTATTGGCCAGTTAATTTGCTTTGGCCAATGGTATGTGACATGTCATGATTTGAATCATATCTGAGCTCATAACGAGCTTGCATGGTTTGGCTCAATTTCTCTTATTCTGTGCCTTCACTCTGATAAGAACATAATCTAGAAAGAAGCTACTTTTTTAGTCTAATGAGAAAACACTGGTGCTTAATGATGAGCACCCCAGAGCCCAACCAAACCAGAGTTTTTGGATAATGTGAGAAGAGATAACATTTGTGATTACAAATTATTGAGACAGAATTAATTTTTAAAGCAATAGAAACTAATAGACAAAATTAGTATGCATTCTATATTATATCTTTCTAGAAGAAAGATTCTGTTACCATCACCACTACAACAAATTATGTGACATTTGTGTTTGAAGAAGCAAATAATATAAAGTAAAACTTGTAGGATGCTAGAAAATGACTATGTTCTCCTTTGGTGAGCATTTTCATGGGATAATTTGGAAGGTAGAAAATGTACATAAGAATCCACGCATCCAGAGAAGAGGTTTTAAGAAAGAATGCCTGTAGTGTGAGTTGATTATTATAAGCTGCATTTAATAAGATACTACAAGAAAGAGATGAGTACAGGAAAAAAAAACACATTGATCTCTTTCCAACATGAAATAAAGGAGGGAAAAAATTAAGTTTCATAACTTTCAGGGCTGAAAATGCAAATTTAAGGATTCACCAAATAAGTTAGCCTCAGAGCCTTAAGGACAGAAATCCTCATAATGATTGCACAGAATAATTACTGAATTACCATGAGCCATTGGCATCCTTTTCCTTTCAAATAGGGCCTTTATTTTTATTATTTTGTCCTTATTTATCCCTGATTATATGTTGATTATGGAGGCCAAACAAATTGTCCTTCTAAATCGATGGTCTCTGGATCAAGAGACATACTCTGATACAACTGTATCACGTGATTTTGAAATTTAAGTCTGGTTCCATTGTTTAAAGAGTTTTGATGGTATCAAGGAGGAGATAAATGGGTTTCATTTATTTTTTAATGATTTTATTTATTTATTCATGAGAGACACACAGAGAGAAGCAGAGTGATAGAGGGAGAAACAGGCTCCCTGCGGGGAGCCTGATGCTGGACTCTATCCAGGGACTGGGATCACACCCTGAGCGGAAGGCAGACACTCAACTGCTGAGCACCCAAGCGTCCCAAGAGGTTTTATTTATAAGATGCACACAGGTGTTTGTGACTGGAGGATGGACTGTGAACAGATTGTATTGTTTGTTCACAATGATTAGTTCCTTCTTCTCTTTCCTCATGTTTCCCTGTGGGTGGCAAATATGTCCCCGCTACTTTATCCGCGTGCTTTGCCAATGATTTTGCCAACAGATATGCCATGTTTGAAGGGAAGCTTTAACTGCACTTCAATGATTTCATTCTATGTTCATGATCTTGCCTCCTCCCAGTGGTTGCTTATTCAGGTCATCATATTCTGGAATGAAAATGCATTTGGATCTGAGCCCATCCCAGAAGAGTGATAGTTTAATCATAGTTGTCTTCTGTTTCGTGTGTGTGTATGTGTGCATGAGCATGGGCATAAAAAAAGGTGGTTTTTATTGAAGCACGAGACACAACCCTTTAGACACAACCCTTTAGACACCATCCCTCCCCTGGGATGGTGAGGAGTGACTCATTATGTGCTTTTTAGTTAGTGAGGGTTAGGGATGGCTTAAGTTTGTAAAAAATTCAGAAGCAAGGCCTGCAGGACCATGAGGAGTTAGCTGCTGTTAAGATGAGGCCGCTTACTACTGTCTAGTAAAACTTTAGTCATGAGACCCTTCAAATATATATATCGGTGGGCCATATGTTTGGAGGATGATTGCTAAGATAGAAGTTCATGTAGAGTAGAGATCGATGAGTAAAGATCAAAGAAATTTCCAAAGGGATTTTATATACTAAAGAAGACTTATGGGATCCTGGAGGTCAGGCTAATGTCAAGCTAAGGTTGCTTTTTGCCTCCAGCAAAGTATTAGCATGAAGGTCACTCTGCCTGCCTCAAGTATATGTCAATGTGCTGCAGTTTGTAAGGATCTTTCATCTTTTCCTACATTTCTTTTGTCTTTGTTTTCTGCATCATTTCCCCTGAACAACTTTTGACCCTTAAATCTTTAAAGTTGCTAAGGGTGGAAGGACTTATCTTCTGTAACTTTTTCCTGCTGAATGAAGGGTTTAGTGATGTCGTGGGTCTACCTATGGTCACATTGGATCTACATTGGTCAGCTGGGGACTTACACATGGGCGTTACAGAGGCAGATAAATCCAAGGTAGACTACATGCATGGATCTCTCTGCACAGAAAGGATCATCTGTCAGCTTGAAGTCCTGGCACTGAAGGAGCCTCAGCAGCACCAGGCAGAGAGGCATGGGAGAAAACAGCAAAACAGAATTAGAGTAACAAAAAGAAAAGGAAATCCAAATAAGAGTCCTTAGATATTTGACCAAAACTCTCCTCCAGTTCAGGAGTTTAGTCATTAAAGGAAAGAGAGGAATTGTTTAAAGTGCCAATTTGAGTTTTCATGTCCTTTAGTAACCCTGTCACATTTTTGTGGTATCTGGAGTATATGCAAACACTCTGTTTTAATAACGCATAGTTTACTCCTTGAGCTGCAGTGAGAGCATCAAGGCACGACGCAGCCGAGGAGGACCACCTTTTTAATTTGTGCATGTCAAGCTTAATTAAATATGGCCACTGTATGCCCAGCTAAAGCCTCAATTTGCAGTTATACGTCAACAGAGATGGCTCCTGGGACAAAAAAAAAAAAAAAAAAAAAAAAAAAAAAGCTAAGGGATAATACCATTAAAGGAGCCCTCTTTGTTTGATGCCTAGCCTTAACAATATCTTCATCATGAAGAATCACTGGCAAGTGGGAGCTGACTTGTCTGGGGATGGGGCATCCCTAGATTTATCATCTAATCCAATCATGAGAAAAAATGGGGTCATCTATTATTTTCATAAATCCATAGCTAACCCCATGAAGTCGGGTATTCTCTAGCTTTTAAGGGGCAACTTTGTCATCTTGACTATACAATATTGGTCAAGGCAATAGCTGAGTTGTACAATTTTTGGGGAATCCATCCCATTTCTCAGCTGTTCAAGTAATATGCCCATGGGGTCCTATTATTATCCCCACGGAGTAATAAGCATGAAGACTGTCTATACATGAGCTACTGTGGCAATTTCTCTGAAGTGTACCTCAAGTTGTGTAGTCAAGGCAAAACATTCAAAGATAATCAAAACTGGAATTTAGGAATCGCGAAGGTGTGTTATTGAAACATAATTTTTCTCTCTAAAATTACCCTCATTTCCAGAGATGGCTAAATCAAGACTAATTCTTTGTAAAAACAAGTCCGATTTTAACAAACTTGGCCTAAATATTTACATAAGCTCAATTAAAATAGTGATTGACCATAAAGATCTTTTAAAATCTGGTGTTCTGGAACTTTTTATAAGGAATCTCAATTGAGGGGATCCCTGAATGGCTCAGCAGTTTAGCACCTGCCTTCAGCCAGGGCATGATCCTGGAGTCTTGGGATCAAGTCCCGCATCAGGCTTGCTACATGGAGCCTGCTTCTCCCTCTGCCTGTGTCTCTGCCTCTCTCTCTCTCTCTCTGTGTGTCTCTCATGAATAAATAAATAAAATTAAAAAAGAAGAATCTCAATTGAACTTTTAGTACCTTCTCTAGGCCAGAAGCCAAGCCAAATACTGGCTGTCAGACTTGCCTGCAATACCTATGGATTTGGGTGAATTCCTCTTCTCAAGGTCCCCAAATATCCTGAGGCTCCTGCACCTGCCAGAAAGTGACATTCTTTACTCAACTGGTAAGGCTGTTGAGAATTCTGTAAGCAAGTTTTCAAGCCATTTCCAAGGGCCTTTATGGTTCCATAAAGTCAACCTTGGTTCCTTAAAGCTATCTGGTCATATCTGAGTCTGTGCATGACTGTCTCAAATATGGCATCCCAGTCAAAACCTTGATAAAACAACCAATGTTTCCAATTGGTGTCCTGTTATAAGGAGAAGAGATTCTTACTGAACTCACACAAATAACTCTAACTGTCATGATAGAAAGAATATGCCCTGAGACTTTGAGTTTCAGAGGGCTCAAGTAGGGAGAAAAGTTAAATGTCTCAATCTCTTCACATATGAATACTTTACCACATTTCTGTTAAGACATAGATATTTTAGGAGAAAATTTATTTTATCTGGAAAAGCAAACGTTAGAGAGTCACAAGAACTATAAGCATCTTCCTCAATTCAGTTAGTCCCATGTAACCAACTTTATTCAGGTTGAATGCAGGTTCTAGAAATCCTCACCCAGTTTAGTTTTAGGATTTTAAAATAACCTTTTTAAATAACAAGTAGCCATATTTGTTAAAAGTCCTTTTTGTGAATCTGGGGCACTTGGGTGGCTCAGTTAGTTAAGCATCTGACTCTTTGATTTGGCTCACATTATCGTAGGGTCTTGAGATCAAGCCCCACATTGGGCTCTGTGCCCAACAGGTATTTTGCTTGAGCCCTCTCCCTGTTCATAGACATATATACTCTCTTTCTAAAATAAAAATAAATAAAAATAAATAAATAAATCTATGTGTGTGTGTGTGTGTGTGTTTATTTTTTTATGGGAATTCGATTTGTCAACATATAGTATAACACCCAGTGCTCATCCTGTCAAGTGCCATCCTCAGTGCCCGTCACCTAGTTAAATAAATCTTTAAAAAAAAAAGTCCTTTTTATGAATCTCCTTGATGATGAAACATATTTCATGAGAGTATCAGAACAGTAACTATAAATGACAAAGGTTCTAAAATGGACATGGTTAAAAATTTGATATGAGAGTTCATTATAATGCATTTGACAAGGACATTCAGTTATATGACACTTCAATCATCAGAATATCAAGTGATGACCTTATACTAGAACATAACACCAAATAAACAAGCCTAATTAGTCAAAGAGACATCATTTACAATTCAAATCCTGAGGAAGTCTGTTAAAAACCTTAGAAAAAATTTAAAGCACATGCCTGAATAGGGTGTCATATCATCCAAGACCTGATAAAGACAAAACATATAAATTAGCTTTCCGGGGCAGATTAAAAAAAAAAAAAAAAAAAAAAACTTTGTAAAGAAATTTTTTTCTTTATCTGTTCTTAGTTTTTCTTATCTGCTCAAAAAATTTCATTATAATGCAATGTAGAATTAAATATTTGCTGTTGTAAGCTACTGAGATGTTTAGATGATTAATTGCATAAATAGCTAATAAACATGCTATATATGTAATTTTTAGAATTATCATGGTGTCATATACTATATATTTTTTACCATATATATGACTCATTTTGTCTCTCCTTTGTAAAAAAATACTCTTGATAAGGATGAGGACTTGTGTCTGTTTTGTTTGCTGTATTCCTATTACCTGAAATTATGCCACTATAAGCTAAGTGACATTTACTGAACAAATTGACAAACCTAGGTTGACCCAGCATTCCATATGGGTGAGTACAAATTCATAAATAATGAAGAACTTTTAAAGAAAAAAAATTGGAATGTGGCAGAAAAACAGATATGAACATCCATTTGGTTTGACAAATAGATGAAGTACACTTCACAGAGTTCTAGAAAACTGAAAATGCTGGTACATGTCCACATGTAGAAAATGGCAGGCACTGTCATGATGGACCATCAGTGTGAAAGTAGATACCTTGATATCCTGAAGTTTTACAAATTTATTAAAGGGTTATATGCTGTTTTGCTTTCAAAGAAAATACAAGAGTATTTCATGGTATTTGTAGATGGAAAGATTCAAGAAACATACATTAAACATAAAAGGATCGCGATATTACTACATACACATTATTTAACAAAAGACATAAATTTCAGGAAATGACAAGTTATCTGGTATCTTAAAAACTTTAAGAGTTGTGGGGTGCCTGAGTGACTCGATTAAGCATCCAACTCTTGATTATGGCTGAGGTTGGATTTCTGGGTCCTGATAGCAAGCCCTACTTTGGGTTCTACACTCAACCTCAGAGTCTGCTTGAGATTCTCTGTCCTTCCCAGGCCCCCACACACACTCACATTTTTCTCTCTCTCTCAAATATATAAAATATTTAAAAAATGATAGTTATACTAATTATATATAATTTATGAGGTTTATTAAAATCAGAAAAGGTAGGAACATATGAAATTATTGAAATAAAAGGAAAGGTCATTTTTACAGAATGAGGATAGAACAATGATAAACACCCAACTTTCTTTCTAGAACAAGTTACCATTTTTAATAGAACAGAAACAAACAATTTCATTGCACTAATAAAAGAGCACTCAAAGTTTCTGATGTAAATATATTTTTGTTGAAATAATTACAAATAAAAACAGACTCCATGATCATGTGTAAAAGGAGATATAGGAAATAAATGAGGAGTTCTAGAAAACTGAAAATGCTAAATTAAAATCAGTCTTGGAAGCAATGAATATCAAACGAACCAATAATATTAAAAACTGATCTAAAATAACAAAAGTAGGGAAAAAGAAATATTTATATATATATGTATGTGTATATATATATATATATATATATATATATAAACAAGGAGACAAATATGTGGGAAAGGACAGGGAGGGAAATTATGAAATGTGAAGTGGTAGTCATCACTTCCCAACCAATACAAAATAAACGTTTAGAAACAAAGCTTTTATGATTGAAACAGAAAATATTCAGGACTCGCATTAAAACATCTTAACATATTCTAATATTAAAACACTATCCAGAACTCAACATATATTGGTAACATATATTAGAAAGATCAAAATAGGGGCCCTCGGGTGGCTCAGCAGTTGAGCGTCTCCCTTGGGTTCAGGGTGTGACCCCAGGGTCCTGGGATCGAGTCCATATCCCTCTACCTGTGTCTCTGCCTCTCTCTCTGTGTCTCTCATGAATAAATAAATAAAATCTTAACAAAAAAAAGTCTAAAATAATTATTAAAGATAGGAGTGAAAGAAAACAACTCATCTAACACCATTAAATCAGTGACTCTATCCTCATCTCCTCAGAATATATGCTGGTGTCAACGTGGAAACCTTGGTTGGTTTGGGGGACGTATTTGTATCACACAATCTCCTATAAAGTCATTAACTACTTCAACCCTCAACAAAACAGAAATTGGTTTTACCATGAAGGATTTTTTTTTTCAGAGACTCTTTACTGCTACACAATTCGGATAGAATATCCTTCCTAGCTGATGACTAATAAAACAATAGCTAAGGCTGTTCTCTTGCAGTTTATATAAATAAAACCAAAGTTCTTTATTATGAGTGCACTGGGGTTGCACAATTATTAGATGTGATTATATTTTATAAAAGCAAAACTACATAGAAGGCAGTACAATGACTGCTTTGCTTACTAAAGAATTTTAAAAATAAATTCCCAAATTTTCAAAACAAATATTGAATGACTTGAATTTTTTATACATGATCTATTATCTAGCAGGTATTGTTTAAATCAGCTCTTTCATTATGTGAATTAGTTCTATGATCATATCTAGGACATGAAATTTTTAAGTGTATAAGTACGTTGTACCTATGTAGTATATGTGGGATACATAGAAAGATATCTATCATCTCTCTCTTTCTCTCTCTCCTTCTCTCTCTCTATATATACAGAGAAAAATAATAATATATAATAAATAATATATTATATAATGTATAATTACATATCACATATAATATATAATAAATAATATAGTGATAATATTATAATAAATTACATTAAAATGTATAATTATATTATATATTATATAATATAATTTTATATATAATATATATTTTATATGATATAATATTATTTTTATATATAATATAATATTATTATATAATTTCTGAGAATTGAATCCATGATCTCTCTGTCTCTCTCTGATTATCACTAATACATAAATGGGATGGACAGACGCCTCCATATGACATGGGTTTGTTACACAGTCACACAAAATGTGTGAGCAAATACGTGTATATGCTTAGATGCGTGTCTGAAAGTGCACCGAGGTTTTTCATCCTTTTTCATCCTCTTGCAAATGTGTAATGTTACATAGCATATAACCTTTTTATGAACTTGAGCAGAGTACTCTGAGGTATATTTTGGCAACCCATAGAGGTGCTGATTAGGCTGTGCTATAAATTATCCAAGATGGTTATTTTTTTTTTCCCAGAGGGAGTAATTACAGAGTGAAAATAATATGAAAGGCAAAAGATCATGCACCATGTATTCCAAGATTCTAGGAGTTATGACCTTCGTTAATCTTATTTAGATAAAAGTGCATTTTTTTCCTAAATAGTAAACTGACTCCTTCTATCCAGTTGAGGCTGTTAGTCAAAGATTAACATCTTAATTCGTACCCTTTAAAGTTTCTCCCAAATGTTCTTCAAATCTATAAAGAAGGCCAATTCTCATAAAAAAAAAACAGGTAAATGAAGGTTCATATGCAATTATTATTATTTAAAGATGATAATACCTAATAATTCATGGGCTGTTGGCTCTCAGCTTTCAGAATTCTTTTTTTTCTTTTTTCTTTTTTTAGCTTTCAGAATTCTTAAAGGTAATTCTATATGTTAGATGCCTTTGTAAGCGGTATTTGCATTTTTGTTAGAATTAGTATTTAGAGGAAGGATTTCTGATATTTTTCTTATTTTAGGATAATTCAATCTATTTCTTCCCGTGGTTAATTACACAATACTAAAAAATGTGACACATAAAGTTATTATGTTGAATTAAAGTTACAACGGTCCATGTGAATGTAGAGTTTATGGTAAACTCAAAAATTAATAAAACACTTAAGCATTAAATGTATACTAGGCCCTTTAAAAGGACCCTGGTCCCAAAGATCTTGGTTTCTGTAAAATTGTTTAATTTCTGGCAAGACTGTTTTTGATATTCTTTGTGATCTTTATTATCAGAGGCATCTAAAAGTCATTGACTTAGTCTCCATTTATCCTAATTCTAATTTCCTCTCCTGTTAATCCCATAATTCTCTCACTAAAATATCACCTTTTACGCACACACACACACGCACACACACACACAAAGGTTTTATTTTCCAAATTGCTAGTACTTTATTCATTCTCTTTATTGATTTATCTATTGATGGCAACTTGAGTCGTTTCTGTATCTCGGCCTTGTGAATAATCCTACAATGAACATGGTAATGTAGACATTTCTTGGAGATTCTAATTTCAGTTCTTTGAGATATGTACCCAGCAGTAGAATTGCTGGATCCTAAAGTAGTTCTATTTTTGTTTGTTTGTTTGTTTGTTTGTTTTTTGAGGAAGCTCCAAACTTTTTTATAGCTGCTGCACCATTTTACCTCCCCAGCAACAGTATACAGGTTTCCAATTTCTCCACAAGACCACTAATATTTTTTTATCTTTTGTGTTTTGATAATAGTCATTCCACCAGGTATGAGATGATCCCTAAATGTAGTTTCGATTTTCATATCCTTGATAATTAATGATGTTGAACATCTTCTTTATACAATTCTTGGCGATTTGGAGGTCTTCGTTGGAGAAATGTCTTAAATCTTTTGCCAGTTTTATAATTGGGCTTATTTATTTATTTTTTATTTACTTTTTGCTATTGACTTTAAATACTTTATATATTATGGAGATGAACCCCTTATCAGATTTATGGTTTGCAAGTATATTCTCCCATTCTTAGGATCCCTTTTCATTCTGTTGATTATCTCCTATGCAGTACAGTAGTTTTTTAGTTTGGTATAGATCCACCATCCATTTTTGCTTTTGGTGCCTGATTTTTTTTTTTAAGATTATATTTATTTATTCATGAGGGAGGCAGAGAGAGAGAGAGAGAGAAAGAGAGAGAGAGAGAGAAAGGCAGAGACACAGGCAGAGGGAGAAGCAGGCTCCAGGCACGGAGCCCGACGTGGGACTCGATCCTGAGACCACGGATCATGCCCCGAGCCAGAGGCAGGTGCTCAACCACTGAGCCACCCAGTCATCCCACAATGCCTGAGTTTTTGATGTCACATCCAAAAAACAATTGCAAGCTAATGTCAAGAAGATTTTCCCTATGTTTTCTTTTAGGAATTTTATATTTTCAAGCCTTGCATTTAAGTTGTTTCATTTTGAGTTTTTTTTTTCTTATATATATATATATATATATATATATATATACATACTGTAATGTAGAGGTCCAATTTCAGGTTTTGTTTTTTGTTGTTGTTGTTGTTTTGTTTTGTTTTGTTTTTTTTTGCATATACATATCCACTTTTCCCAATACCATTTGATGAAGAAACTGTTTTTCCCATTGTTTACTCTTGAAACTCTTACCAACGTTCAACTGCCCTTGTAAGGTTGGGTTTACTTCTGGGCTCTCTATTCTGTTCCATTGGGCCATATGTCTGTCTGTATACTGTTTTAATTACTGTAGCCTTGTAATATATTTTAAAATCAGGAAGCTTGAAGCTTCTAGTTTTGTTCTTTTTTTCTCAAATGTTTCATTAATTCTGCATCTTTTGTAGTTCCATATTCTGAGATATTATGTCTATTTCAGTGAAAAAGCACTGTTGGAATTGTGATTGCAATGCATAGCATCGACCTAGTCGATGGCTTTAAGTAGTATGGGTCTTTTAACAATATTAAGTCTTTCAATCCTTAAACATAGGATGTCTTTCCTTTATTCGTATCGCCTTTAATTTCTTTCATCAATATTTTGCATTTTTCTAGCACAGAGTCACTTCACCTCATGGGTTAAGTTTCTTTATTTAGTGTGTTATTCTTTTTAATGCTATTGCAAGCTGGACTGTTCTCTGGATTTCCTTTTTGGATGGTTTATTAGTGTAAAGAGACACAGCTGATTTTTGTATTTTGATTTTGTATCCCATAACTCTACTGAATTTGTTTATTCTAATACTATTTTTTTTGAGTCTTTAAGGATTTCTACCTATAAGATCTTCACATCTACTAACAGATAATATTGCTTCTTCCTCTGTAACTGGATTCCTCTTTTTTTTTTTTTTTTTTTTGTCTTTCTAATTTCTCTGGGTAGAACTTCCCAGTACTGTTCTGATTAGAAGTGGAAATATTGGGCATTCTTGTCTTCATCCAGATCTTAGAAGGAAGCTTTTTAATTTTTCATCATTGGGTATGATTTTTAAGTTATGAGCTTATGGGATCCCTGGGTGGCGCAGCGGTTTAGCGCCTGCCTTTGGCCCAGGGTGCGATCCTGGAGACCCAGGATCGAATCCCACGTCGGGCTCCCGGTGCATGGAACCTGCTTCTCCCTCTGCCTGTGTCTCTGCCTCTCTCTGTCTCTCTCTCTGTGACCATCATAAATTAAAAAAAAAAAAAAAAAAAAAAAAAGTTATGAGCTTATTGTTATGGGCTTTATTATGTTTAGGTACCATTCTTCTATACCTATTTTTAAATAAATAAATATGAATATATTTAAATATATATAAATATATACTTGGCATATATTTTGGTATTTTATATATGTAAAATAGATATATAAATACATAATATAATATAATATAATATAATATAATATATATATATTTGGTATGTGTTTTCTTGAGGAACCTCACCATATTTATTCTTCTGGAATTTATAGCATTTTCTAGTGTCTGGCTCTTGATTCAGTCCTTGGAAGTTCTAAAAATATCCTAAATGTCTTTTGATTTATAAATAAATCTTATCAGCTATTTCCAGTTATTAGGTGACATTTTTTTAAAAGATTTTATGTATTTATTCATGAGAGACATAGAAAGAGAGAGAGAGAAAGAGAAAGAGAGAGTCAGAGACACAGGCAGAGGGAGAAGCAGGCTCCATGCAGGGAGCCTGACATGGGACTCAATCCCAGGTCTCCAGGATCACGCCCTGGGCCAAAGCTGGGGCTAAACTGCTGAGCCACCCAGGCTACCCATTAGGTGACATGTTAAATGCAATTTACAACTCAAAAATTTTCACCTTTATGGAAGTGTGTAAGTTGAAATACTAATATGCTCTTATTTGTCTAATGGGGCATAATGAATAGGAAAGACATAATATACTTGCAATTCTTATAATGTACCCATAAGTATTAGTATCCTCTTCCAGGGGTATGGTTTCTCTTATAAGATGGGACCTAGACGTTTTCTGGGACGTGAGTCATTTACGACCAACTTACACAGTTTTTTGCAACTTTCTTTGTAAAAACAACCGACTTTGTAACATTACCACCAAAATAATTCTGTGTTTTGCTTATTTGTCTCTGTGAACTGAGACTTCTTTTGTTTACAAATGTGTTATCAGCTGAGAGTCCTTTGGGAGGTTTACAAATTTGTGGAAAGTTGAGCTGCAACTTAGAGACCTTAACAACCAGAAACTTGGCATCCTATCCTTTCTACTTCAGGAATAAAAAAAGGAGAGATATGTTGTAATTTATTCTCTCTCTCTCTCTCTCTCTCTCTCTCTCTCTCTCTCTCCTTTACAGAACAATGTCCTATTTTATACATAACTGCCTGGGAACATTTTGATAATGACAGAGATTCTAAAAGTTATGGCTTTTTTCCTGATATTAAATTTGTGCCCTGAGATTAGGTACTTCAACATGAATTCTGGAAATATGACTCTCGTCAGAAGCCCCTTCCAACATTTCATAGCTTTGCCACCAAAGAGAGACTCAAGTTCTTTCCTAGTTCCAGTTCCAAAATTATGGGGAAATTACTCTCTTTGGATCATTGTGAATCAACTGCCTACCCTTTCACAAATCAACTTCAAGCAGAAAGGTGGAGTCTTGTAGAAATTGGGCCTCACACCCTTCAGAGGTCAATTAAATATATCAAGATGGGTAGAATGTTTAGCAATATGACAAATCCTGATAAAAATACATGATTAAGGTTAAGGGAACATGTGTTTCTCAGAGGAGGTCTACCCAGGAAATGCTAAGTTCGTGAGGACTGGTGAAGTAAAAATTAATGTCAGGTAACATCACAAATGTTCATCACAGAGAACTGAGAAAATCTCTGTTGAGTAATGAATCAACACAGATATATAAATCAATTTTTAGTATCCAGTATAGCACTTTAAAACATACAATTGCATCTTTAGAAGAAAATTGAGTAATCCATATATGTACCAGGTATATTAATTTAAAAAATATTATCATACCATATCTAACAAAATATTGGATTAAGAAATTATTTTCATGCAGGTTCCACATTCACTTATCTATATAGTCTAATTGTATCCATGCATAGTGTTAAATCACCATTCATTTAGTCTTGGTTGAAACTCTTATACAATTACACTTTGATTCAAGGTTCCTGCTACTTGTGTTTTTATTTGAGATTTTCTATGGCAAATAAATTGTTTTAATAGATATGTTCCTAATTTGTCAGTAGAACACTTGGTAATGAACATTTATGCTTCTTAATATGTATTTCACAACTTTCTATAAGGGAAGATTTAGGAGCTCTCTCTGGATTTAGTATCAGAACAAACTGATTTTTTTTTTAAATTGTTCAATGTAGACATATAGTATCAGGACATGCTGAAAAATATATTTCTGCATATGAGGTCTTGAGATTTATATAATCAACAGTTTTTTTTAATATATATAGTCTAAAAATTAACTCAAACACAAATACTACATCATCTTATGAAGTCATTATATTTATCTTTCTCATTCTATAATTTTGTCATTATTTTTTATTAATTTTATTTTTTTAATTTTTAAATAAATTTATTTTTTATTGGTGTTCAATTTGTCAACATACAGAATAACACCCAGTGCTCATCCCGTCAAGTGCTCCCCTCAGTGCCCATCACCCAGTCACCCCCACCCCCCACCCACCTACCCTTCCACCACCCCTAGTTTGTTTCCCAGAGTTAGGAGTCTTTCATATTCTGTCTCCCTTTCTGATATTTCCCACTTATTTTTTCTCCTTTCCCCTTTATTCCCTTTCACTATTTTTTATATTCCCCAAGTGAATGAGACCATATAATGTTTGTCCTTCTCCGATTGACTTATTTCACTCAGCATAATACCCTCCAGTTCCATCCATGTCGAAGCAAATGGTGGGTATTTGTCTTTTCTAATGGCTGTGGAATATTCCATTGTATACATAGACCACATCTTCTTTTTATTACTTTTAATAATTCTATTTTATTTATGACTTTATTATATAAAACCACTTCAAAATGTTTCCAGAAGCTGATCTAGAATACATGTTAATTAAGTGCATAAATACATTTACTGTCTCTTTTTGTCAGGAACCTATACATTTTACTAAACTTAAGTTTGTTGATTGGAATAATAATCATATTTACAAATATGCTATATTCTTTTATCTATTATCGATTTGAATTTTAAATTTTGAATATCAAGTTTTTGAACTCATATTTTTAATTTCACATGCTTCTTGGAAGGAGAAATGCGTTGGGTATTACACTAATACTTAAGTAATTTAGTTTTTGCTCAATATAAGAATGCAAATTTGCTCTCCCTTATCTTTTTTTCTATTGCTGAGGGATGTAGAGCTAATAAAATACTTTATATTAAGATATCTACAATTTTTTTTCATGTAGGTTATTTTACATATATTTTAAAGTTTATGTTAGTCTAGTATTTCACTACTGATCAATTTACTAGTATTTAAAAATTGAAAGCACATCCATTTTATATACTACTTAATATGATGTTCATTTGAATGAGTGGTCTAAACATTTTCATGTATTTTTCTTGTAAAACTATTTTTTGTGAACTATACTATCATCAAATAATTTTAATATGAAATCTTTTTCAGAGCATTATCAACTGTATGTTCCTGAATCAGCTCAAGTTGGTTCAGCTGTTGGGAAAATCAAAGCAAATGATGCAGACACTGGTTCAAATGCTGACATGACTTACTCCATCATTAATGGTGATGGTATTGGAATATTCTCCATATCCACTGACAAAGAGACCAGAGAAGGGATCCTTTCTTTAAAAAAGGTAAAAAGAACATACTTTTCTCTGATTTAGGCAATTTATCCACTTTTCCATGAATGATCTATGTTGGTATGAATAATCCATATTGTCAGCCCACTAAAATGATAAAATATTTCCTTTTTTATTGGCTATGTCTACTATTTTGGAGCTGCTCTTAGAAAAAAAAATATATATATATATATATTTTGTGGGAAGATCTAACGTAGAGTATACCATGAATGTGCCCACCATTTTTGTTTTCAGATAACAGCTTTATCATGATTGCCAGTTCTGTTAGTGCCATTCCTCTATGTTGTATTAACCTAAGTAACATTAAGAGTTTTTCTAACTAGCGTAAAAATCTTTATCATGTTAGCTAACACTCACTGGGAAACAATGTTTTGTTTGACAATCATGGATTCATCAATATAGCTTTAGTGAAACTATTAACTGACCCTGACTCTTTTTTATTGTGAAGAATTTGTTAGTGGACTAAATCTATCTATCTTTTTTTTTTATTTTAGGAGTACAATATTTTTATGACCTTATAAAAATGAAATGGAACATAGAAAATTATCAACAAGGGATTTAAATATGTCTCCTACTGCAGTGTGCCTTAAATGTTGAATAATTTCAGCTTGGAAATCTAGTAACATTCAGATCCCTGGGCTTTACTTTTTTTTTTTCTCAGTAAGACTGAAGTGGGCCTGAAGAATTGGCCTTTTTTTAACAAAAACTCCAGATGATTCTACTGTAGAATATATTCAAAATACAGGCTGAGAAATTTTATTCTGATGTGCTCCTGTCGATGTTGAAACAATCTGTCATCTATCTATCATCTATCTACACAATTATTTACTTGTGTGTTTTGTATATATTTTCCTATTTGATCTATATAAAATTGTATTAATTCTTCTAATATCATTTTATGTTGATTACAATTGAGGCTTAACTTGTTTTTTAGTTCCTTCAAAAGGGACCTGCAAAGTAGATTTTAGAGGGTGTACATAGTTACAGAACAGTAGTCATCACTAACCTATGAAAAATATTGATGTCTTCACCTAAAATACTTCTCATTTTAATCTTTCTTTCCTGAAATTTTAATGAGAAATGTTATAAAACAAATAAATGAGAGGGGCACCTGGGTAGCTTCATAGGTTTAGCATCTGGCTTTGGCTCAGGTCCTGATCTCAGGGTCCTGGGATGGAGCCTCATGCTCACTGGGGAGTCTGCTTGTCCCTCTCCCTCTGCTCATGCTCTCTCTCTCTCTCTTTTTTTCTCTCTCTCTCTCAAATAAATAAATAAATAATAAATAAATAAATAAATAAAATCTTAAAAAATAAAACCAAAAACAAATAAACGAGAACATTATAAAATTAGGATTTTAATTATAAGTGGAGAGACTGAATGTGTTTCTATGCAGATGACTAAAAGGTCAGTAGAGAAAAAAACTGAGCAAAGGAAAGAAAAGATAATTGACATCAAAAGACAGATTAGGGTAGAGATAACCCTGAATAGGATTTGGTCATAAGTGAAAAAGAATAACCCATGATGATCTTATTCCTTCCCTGAGAATCAAACAAGAGTGCGAAGTAAATGGTTGCAGATAAGTTTGTAATGCTCCAGCTGGTGTGGGGAAGTGGGAGAGGGGAGCAGCTCTTGCCTATTGAGCACTATGGTCTTTATAAAGTAGGAAGTTACAGCATATTTGCAAAAAGTTAGGGTGATGGATGGTTTGACTACACGAAGGATCTGAAATGCAAGTATATATCATGGGATTAAGAACAATGGGGATTTTAACATCCCACATGGCCTCAATTAATTTGATGATGTCTGTAAAAAACAAAGGCAAAACAGCTTATGTGCATATGTATGAACATATATTTAATTATCATACAATCATTATTTTCAAGATGAGAATTGTTTCAATTGTGTAAATGGTAGTGCAATATACTCAAAATAATCTCCACAATTAACAAGTTCAAATTTATCTTCCACTGTTTTTCCATGAATTATGTCTTAATCCAATTTGCACTTCTTCCAAAATGCATTCCTGTTTGCATCCATCTAACTTTTCAGTCCTTCAGATTAAGATTATTAATCTGAGTGACTTTATTTTGCTACATATCGTGCGTTGCAAATAATTGCAATTTGAAGAATACACTATGCGACTCAGTGCATTTTAACTTTTAAGAGGTGGCAGGAAATGGATCAAACAGTCCTTTAAAATCTGTCCTTTACTTCATCTCTGAGGCAGCTCACCTTAGGCAGCAAGGCACGACTGCTAATCTCCCCAAAGATCAAACTCAGCACTGCTTTCTAAATCGGCTTGCGGAGCACCTGCTCATTCCTGTCCTTATAATTCCTTTATCAGAAAATTGCCAAGTTGAAGTCACCGGTCCATGGTGAGGTACATTGTAAATACACTCTGATAACTTTCATTCATTGTTTAATGGAGCCTGACTGGGTGGAAATGGTGGAAAAAAAGATAAGGATGAATGCAAGTTGATGCACTCATTCCTCTGGTAGGAACCTCTGTTCCTGGGAATGTGGGCTTCTCAGATTCTCTTCTGTGGCCTCCATGTAAATGTTCACTCTTTATAGGACTCATTCCATTTGTTTTCTTTTCAATTCAAGGATCCAACCCTATTGGCTCTCCTGACTCTCAGCAAATATCATCTGTACTATCATTTTCTTTCTTCAAGTGTGTTTAAATACATAGACGGTGTCTCTTATCTTAAGCCCGTACACTGAAGTTTGGTCTTCAAGTCAGTGAAGAGTAGTGGGAAATACGATCCTTACTGTCGGAGGAAATACAACGTTTGGTCCTGCTGTAGAGACACTTACAGCATTAGTTCAAGTCTTTGAATCTGCTCTTTTCTTATTTAAGTGCTTTACAAGATAATTACTGAAAAAAATGGATAAAATAGGATGAAAGTTTTGATCTAAGCTGTGTTTGCCTAAATATTACAATGATTCCTCAACTTCTACTTTTCTTCCTGTCTTGCTTTTTCCTCTATTTGCACCAAATTTTAATTATACTTTTCAGACCACTCCATGTAGTTATTATCGTGCCCTCCTTTTTCTTAATGTTATCTAATTCACTGATAGGTATACAAAAATATTCTGTGTATATGAATTTTGCCACATAATGCATGTTATCATTCATGTGTTTGGTAATCTTCTCTTTCCTTCTTCTCTAAAAGACTTTTTTCAAAGTTCAAGTTTAATATTATCTTTGTAGTTTCATGTTTCTAGGTGTGTTTCAGTCACAAATATCCTTCTTTGGATTATCTTTTCTATTTTGTGAATTGGAGTAAGCATTTCACTAACTTCTCACTGTAGAAAATATAGTAATTCTATATCCCTCTTAAATCTACTATATCTGATAGAGTAGGAAGGCCTCATTCTAATTAATTCACTGTGAATGCACTGATAATTCCCTTGGATATATATCTACCCATGCAATAAGTGTATCTCTATCTAGCTAAATAATTTTGCAACGAAAAGCCTTATGCTTTTTTAATCTTCATACTATTCAGTGTGTAAAAAGATCACCATAGTTTTATTTAACAATGATTTGAAATGGACCACAACATAAACATAAAAACTTATAGAAGCATTCTTTTAAAGTTTAAATTAATCCTATGAGAAAAAAAATGAAATATGTTTAATTATAACCATACTAGGTCTATTCCAAATAACCACATTTCTGGTTGTTTAGTGGATTATGTTTATTGATTTTTTTTCTTGATTATATCTTTGCCTTGCATTGACTGATAAAGTAAGAATCAGATTGTTCCTTGCCATTGGATTTTTAAAGTTTGGAGCTCTGAGCCACAAAGCACAATAAATTAACACATCCCAACCTATTGCGAATGCCCATAGAAACAAACACATGGACACACTTTGATTTCAAGAAGAAACAGGTTTCTGGAGCACCTGGGTGGTGACGTCAGTTAAGTATCATACTGGACTATTGGTTTCTGCTCAGATCATGATTTTGAGGTCTTGGGAGTGAGCCTCACATTGGGGCTCCACACCCAGCGTGGAGTCTGCTTAAGACTTTCTCTCCCTCTGTCCCTCCTCCCCATTGCTTGCTCTCTCTCTCTCTCTCTCTCAAAAAAAAAAGAAAAAATTTATATATATATATATATATATATATATATATATATATCTTTTAAGAAGAAGAAGAAATAAGTTTCTAATTCTACTAATATTGATAAAACCTGACCATTAAAAATAATAATAATAATAAATAAAAATAAATAAAATAAATATAAAAAACCCTGACCATTCACTAGGAATTTTATTATCAAAAAATTCAGGGACACCTCGGTGGCTCAGCAGTTGAGCAACTGCCTTCAGCTCAGGGCGTAATTGAGTCCCACATCAGGCTCCTGCATGGAGCCTGCTTCTCCCTCTGCCTGTGTCTCTGCCTCTTCTCTCTCTGTATGTCATGAATAAATAAATACATCTTAAAAAAAATTCATTCAAGCCACTATTTTTATTCTGGGAAATAGTTCCACTTCAACCAGGAGCTAAGAGAGGATTCCACATTTCAATTCAGTGAAATCTATCACTATATTTGAAATGACTTTTGTCAGGGGACTGCTTTGAGGCAACTTTGTTCTTACTATTTGTACAGAGGTATGGCCATGAAATGATAGATATCAGCTGAAACTACTTTGGATGTTAATTGTTTCTTACACATATATTTCTGTAATATAATTTAGTACATTAGTTGGAAATTGATAATCTATTGAAACATCTTGATGAGTTAAGCTATTCATATCCATAGACCATTGGCAAGTTTTCATATGTGTGGGCATTTGGAAATACACCTATGTATATGTTTGTATGAAATATATACATATTTTATATATAGTCTGATATATAAACATACTTTATAATATAGTATAATATATAAATATACTTTGTATATATTACAGAGTATATGTGTATTTGTTATTTGAAATTAAAATGTCCCATTTATTCTTGCAGTTTTCAAATGACAGTAAGCAAACATGTAGTATTTGTTTGTATCGATATCCTTGGAATTATAAACATTGAATGAGCATGACACTCTTCCACACAGAGAAATTTATAACAAGAAAGCTTGTACATGGGTTCTATACTCCACAGAATGTGTACCATCCAAGAAAGATCTCTGACAAGAACCACAAGACATGGCATAATAAGAAAAACTAACTGAAGAAACAGTATTCAAATCCATACCATTTTTCTTATGTTTTGCCAAAATATTGTCATTTTAAAAACTTTTTTTGGTAATTAAAAATTAATAATAATATCAGTTACTATTCCAAGATTTGGCCACTTTTTGGCATTACTGAAATGACATTTGCAGTTATGAAACTACAGATATTGATTCCATTATTATCCTCCCATTCTGCATGAAAGAATGAAAGAGCAATTTAGCAATTTGACCAAGGTGAGATCATAAGGAGTCTCTTGTTACTATAAAGAGAAAGAAAGAAAAAAAAGAAAGAAATAAGGAGGGATCCCTGGGTGGCGCAGCGGTTTGGCGCCTGCCTTTGGCCCAGGGCTCGATCCTGGAGACCTGGGATCGAATCCCACATCAGGCTCCCGGTGCATGGAGCCTGCTTCTCCCTCTGCCTGTGTCTCTGCCTCTCTCTCTCTCTCTGTGACTATCATAAATAAATAAATTAAAAAAAAATAACTGTAAAGAAAGAAATAAGGAAAGAAAGAAAGAAAGAAAGAAAGAAAGAAAGAAAGAAAGAAAGAAAAAGAAAGAAAGAAAGAAAGAAGAAAGAAAGAAGAAAGAAAGAAAGAAAGAAAGAAAGAAAGAAAGATGAAAGGAAGAAAGAAAGAGAAAGAAAGAAAGAAAGAAGAAAGAGAAAGAAAGAAAGAAAGAAAGAAAGAAAGAAAGAAGAAAGAAAGAAAGAAAGAAGAAAGAAAGAAAGAAAGAAAGAAGAAAGAAAGAAAGAAAGAAAGAAAGAAAGAAAGAAAGAAAGAAAAGAAAAAATAATTTTACAAGCTTCTTGAACTCCAAGAATTGATTCAGAGCAACTTGACTGAATGCTGTTTTCAGTATCTTTCTACTTATGGTTGTGTAATTCCTGAGGAAGAATATACCAGTGCGATTTAATGAATAGTAGACGTGATTAATGAGAAACAATTAAAAAGTCCCAAATATGTAGAGCTGGCAGGAAAATGATTGATGGGAATGAGAACTATCTCCAGTAATGTGAAATATGTTAATATTAAAGAGAAAAAAGTATTTTATAAGTTAGAGAGAGCAATGATATGTAAAAGTAATTACTAGGAATAATAGGATGAAATTAAGAAACTAAAATTTAAAATGAAAATTGGAGTCAACTCATTGACAGTGAACTGCATTAGGATAGTGAGCAGTAATTAAAGAAAAGCAAGAGAAGCCCCAGTGGCTGGAGAAGTTAAAATTATACCAGAATAAGCCCTTCTAGAGGCACAGAAGAAATAGAGGATTTTCTATGAAAAGCATTTAAGTTTCTTAGCTCTGTGAGGTTTTGAATTAAGGAAAAGGATGAAGGCACTCAGAGTTCTGGTAGCCAGAATTAATGAAATTTTAATTAATGAAGTTATTGATTCATTTTCAGTGTTATAACAAATACTTAAAAAGATACAGGAACATTATATGCCACTAAATATCTGTTCATCTTCAGCCACCAAACTGGAACCCTCTATTAGACTATTTATGTGCTAAAGATTTCAGGCCGCATATAGCATAGCGCTCCGGGGCCTATAGAGAGTCCCACTGCCCGAGATCAAATCCACGTGTGCCACTTATTGATTGTTGTTCCTGGGCAAGTTTAACTTTTCTGCGCCTTGATTTTCTCACTTGTAAATAGGAAAAAATATTAATAACTCGTGGAAACGTTGTGATGATTAAATGAGTTAATATATGTTAATTGTTTAGGTTGCACTTAAGTGTCAGCTACTCATATTTTGGAAATAATTCAGAATTTTTCATCCTTTGAATGTAAACCATGTAATAGCACTTTTCTGTTCTCTAAATAGCACTATATTTGAGGTTGAGGAAGAGCTATTAATCACCCACCATGTACTAGGAATTAGGCCAGATACCTGAAATATGAAGATGAATGAGATAATATTCTTTCTCTTAGAGAAAACGGAGTAGATGTGAAACATTATTATAATACAAGATGTCAAATGCTGATAGTATGGGTTTACTTAAATTGTTATGAGCTCACAGATAAGAGGGCCAATTCTTCAAAGATGAAAGAGGGTCAGGGAAAACTTTGTGTGGGAAATTACTTTTAGGTCTGCATGGAGCAGTATGTAGCAGATACTAAGTAAAATAAATGTGAGACAAGGGCTTTTTATTTAACTGCATTGTCCTTCAAGTGTGGAGATCACGGCAAACAATTCTGAACATTAAAATGAGGGAATATTATATTGGGGAATACATCATCTAACCAATAGAGCTGTGGCACCAATTACCTGAAATCCATGTCTTTTCCTTACCTCTATGGCCCGTAGCTGCAGAGTGGAAATTTCTGAACACCAACCCTGGGGTCTCATCCTACAAGCGGCTGAATTCGAATGTAAATTGAATTCCCAACCATGCTGGGATATTTTCTTCCCTGGGAATACCGGGGAAGTCACAGGCTTTGGGACGGATGAGGAACAGATTATATTCCCTAAAGCCCTGAGACAGGTCAGCCCGGGCAAATTTCAGACTCTGTCTGCAGAATTGGGAGAGAATAAATTACTGTTGTGTCAAGCCACCTCGTTTGTGGTAATTTGTCATGGGAGTCCTCAGACACTGAACACGTGAACACAAAAACCTGATAAACCAATAGAAAAATATTAAGCAACCTTATTTCTGAATATCTACAGAATCATTCTAAGCACCATTCCAGTAAAACAGAGCACACCACAAGTAGGATGATCCCAGGAATGTTTGGATGGCTTAAGGTTAGAGAAATAAATATCTTACACTGAATCATATTTAATTATCTTCTGTGTATGCCATTCATTGTTGATGTCAGCAATTTCTTATGGTCAAAGCTCATTTAATTTCTTTTTTATAGTTGAGATTTGTCAATACATATCCATGTTGTATTTGGAGTCATTATGTGTTTCTTTTATATTTAATTAGCGACTCTGATTGTCATGACTGTATCATAGTTAACATTGCCAGATAAAACTCAGGACACCTAATTAAATTCTAATTTCAATCAAATTGTAATTTCTTAACTAAGCATGTCCCATGCGATAACCGACACATTCTCTATCAAAAATAATTTCAGTTTACTAAATTTGGTAATACTAATCATAGCATTTCATAAATGTGAGTGATATGGAAGTTTGTGTTTGTGACTCACAGAGCTTGAACCACAACTGAACTTGTCTAGAGAATTAAACCCAAGGCAAAATCTGTGAAAATGCAAAAAAAAAAAAAAAAAAAAAAAAATTGATGGTGTTCCTGAAATATTTCTTCCCAAACATTAATATTATATTAGTAATCTCCAGTAGAATACCTTTGTCTCCTGCTTACTTATTAAACGCTAAACTGATAATCCATACTTACATTTTTCCGAAACTAGAAAGTTGAAGTAGTTCTGCAGTTTTGTTAAATGAAATAAACTATATTTAAATTATAAATTCTATGCCCTACACAATATATCTTGGTGAGGCAAAATTTATGGAGTAGATAATGGGTGAGCAGACCAAATTATCAAAGACTTCCCTTCCGAAGTCTCTTCAGATAGCTCTAAAAGGAAGAACTCTCCTCAATATTTTTATTTAGCTTGAGTGTTTTGATCACTGTTTAGTGTGAATGGTGTCAGAATAGAGTAAGAAAGTCCTAAAAGCACAAACGGTTGGTATTTTAATATAGAACTGGAAAAAGATTCTTATTCTCATCAACAATACCCTCTACCAAGTTCATAAGCATTGCCTCATGTGTGTGGAGTTATTTTGTATCTGTTTTTGTTTTGTTTTAAGGCAGGAAAAATGTACTCAGTCATTTAGCATCTGCCTTTGACTTAGGTCATGATCCTGGGGTCCTGGGATCAAGCTCCGCTATTGGGCTCAGGGGACCCTCTTCTCCCTCTCCCACTCATGCTCTCTCTCTCTCTCAAATAAATATGTTTTTTAAAAAAAAACGCAAAAAAATCTATCAACCAGACATTTCATGTTTTTGCTTTCAGTGGTAATTCAATGGCTTAGGACATTTTCTTCCTTTCCTTTTTTTTTTAAGACTTCTTTATTTATTTGATAGAGAGAGCATAAATGGGGGTGAGGGGCAGAAGGAGAGGGAAAAGCAGACTCCCCACTGAGCAGGGAGCCCAATTCAGGCCTCCATCTCAGGACCCTGAGATCACGACCTAAGCTGAAGGCAGATACCTACTGAGCCACCCAAGCGCCCCTCCAGCTTTTTCTTTAATCATTTTCCCTCCACTATCTCACCAAAAACAAGCTTTAGATGAATAGATTTCACCATTCCTGATATACTGTATTTGATATGATATTTTTAGGTTAAAATATATGGTAACTATAGAAAGTACAACCATAAGCAGAGTTCTAAATAAATTACTAGGACTAAATGATTACTAGGAAATTGCTGGAAGATCAGTTTAAAATATGTGGTTACTCAGCCATTAGAAACGACAAATACCCACCATTTGCTTCGACGTGGATGGAACTGGAGGGTATTATGCTGAGTGAAGTAAGTCAATCGGAGAAGGACAAACATTATATGGTCTCATTCATTTGGGGAATATAAAAAATAGCGAAAGGGAATATAAGGGAAGGGAGAAGAAATGTGTGGGAAATATCAGAAAGGGAGACAGAACATAAAGACTCCTAACTCTGGGAAACGAACTAGGGGTGGTAGAAGGGGAGGAGGGTGGGGGTGGGGGTGAATGGGTGACGGCCACTGAGGGGGGCACTTGACGGGATGAGCCCTGGGTGTTATTCTGTAAATTGGCAAATTGAACACCAATAACAAATAAATTCATTATAAAAAATAATAAAAATAAATTTAAAAAAAAGGAAAAAAATAAATAAAATACGTGGTGATGAGTATTTGGACAGCTTTGCCAAAATTGGAGAAGTAGCAAAAATGATAATCCTAATCTTAATCCAATATCTATATACTGTTGTAGTTTTAATGCAAAATAGTTACTTTATATGCTATCTATAATCCTACCATTCAAGAAAAAATGGTATAATTTCTTCCCAGTTTTTCTATATTTGCAATTTAGCACCAAAGATTTTCTACATAAGTTAAGTTGTTAAAATATTTCCATTTCCATTAATTTATTTGCTTCTAAATCACTGTCTCCACCTTAAGTAATCTTCTCATTCCTTAGTGGCTCTAGCTGGATCCCTGTCCATCCATCTGCCATCCATCTTGTAGTGAACAAGCCCTACAAAATGATTATCCCTGCCTTGGGATAGTTAAATATATAGTAGGTAATCATAAGCATGAAATCATGTGTCCACATAAACAGCCTGTACCTTAGCAGCAAGTAGGCTAGTGTTAAGATAAACGACATCTAAGTTGCCAAGGGACCTGCTAAGACAAACCAAGAGATTCCTGTCATATTGAATGCACAGCTTGATAATAATATTTGATGGTGTGGAGGTGGCCAAAATTACCCCTATGTATTTCACTGAGAGTCACAAAGAGGTAAAAGCCTACAACAATGAATGAATGGAGATGACTTTTAAAATCCAGTGTGATAATGAAGAAAAGATGTTAAACATTACTAGTAAACAAACCCTGTGTTTTGTTTTGTTTTGTTTGGTGTTTTGTTTCATTTTTAAGGTCTCAAAAACTCAAGTCCAAAGAGAAGACCCTCAATCATTATAAAGTTTACCAGATGCAGGAGGTTGACTCTAAAAAAATTACGTTGATCTAAACATATGTTGCTTTCCATGAACAAAATACCTGGATTCTGATAGCTCGTGTTCCTCTGCACCTAGCAAGGATCTTATTCATCCACCCCATTCCTAATAGGCAGCAAGTGGGTACTGTTTCTAGAATAGGCTATTTAAATTTGGATGAGATTCACTGAATTAGTTAAAGACAGATTCTCATTTACTAATGTTAAGGGGAGAGAAATCAAGGAAAGTGAAAGGGCAATTTATTTCTAGTTTAAGTTCCCTCAGAAGGAAATGACTCCTGATTGGTGGTCATAAACTGCAGAACCAATTAATTCTTTAAAATATATGCCTAAAACATATAGTCAATTATCATATATAAATGTGTATATATGATATATGTGGTCTACTTTGAAGAATTTGAGTCTTTAAGATTTTTTACATTTTTACTTTACCTTATAAAAACTTGTAAAATATTGCAATGGCCCAGTCTCATGCATGTCCCTGAGATGTATGAAGAGGATTCAGGTTCTTAATATCTCATTTGGAAATTAAATGGTTGTTTTTCCTTCTATGCAATCTTCAGTCTCTGGGAAGGCCAATTTTCCAAGGCAATTCAGGAGAGATAAGGGGAATAATCATCAGGAGGATTGATCGTTCTGTTTATAAAATCCCATTAAGGACACTCTTTCTAATCAGCTTCTCCTTGGCTCTTTGAGTAAAGAAAATTATCTGAGTTTCTCCATGGGAAATAATCATTCTCTGATGCTGCCAAGAATGAATGCTTCAAGACTGAAGCGTGCTAGGGTAAAGTTAGTGGCAGAAATAGGTATGAAAAAATACTCGGTTTCTTCATGTAAATATTAATCAGGAAAGTATCAACAGATACTTCACCAGGCACTGAAAAGGCTGACATCTGGCTCCTTTGCATCAACATCACTATGAAATCTCTGACATTGTTAATCCTAAATCGGAGCTCATTTTAGGTCAGGGAGTCTACTCTATGCATCATGTCTAACACTTCACATTCAGTAATATGAAAAAGTACTTCCTCTTACGAACAATACCTAGCTGCTTACAGGTACCCCTATTTCTGATTTTATATCCTTATTATATCCTTATTATTTTCATAGTTTCTAGTATGTTTTATGACATTAAATATACAGTGATATTATTCTATTTACTATTTTATTTTCTATATTAGGCCATGTAGGGGCACCTGGTCTAATATAGAATATAAAATATTTAGGCTGTCGGTAAAGTGTTTACGCTCAGCTTGGGTCATGGTCCCAGGGTCCTGAGATCAAGCCCCACGTGGGGCTCTCTGCCCAGCGGGGAGTCTGCTTCTCCCTCTCCCTCTGCCCCTCTCCTGCTTGTGTGCTCTTTCTTTCTCTCTCTCGTAAATAAATAAAAAATATTTATTTTCTTGAAATTTTTATCCCTTTGGACAAAACACTGAAGTGATGTTATTCATTATTCTAAGTTGAATTCATGACTCCTACCTATATTATCAATAGAAGAAAATTATATATTTCCTGGGTGATTTTAAAAGAATGAGATAAAAAAAAAAAAACCTAGAAGGATTATGAGAAACTATTGATATGGACTCAAAGATTTAAAAAAATGGCATAAACAAAAAATAGATTATAATTTAAAGAACAAAATTGATCAAAACATCATAATATATTAAAGAATATGGAAACAAAACAAATATATGAAATGGTATTATCAGCAAAACAGAAAATAAATACAATTAAAACAGTAAGCATAAGATTCAAAGTCTATATAAAATATTTTGCTAAGATCTAAGAAAATAATGTTGAATTGAAAACTTAAAAGTTTATTAGATTGTAAAATAAAATATCAAGTTTAAAATAAGCAAAGTAAAACTAAGATGATGATAGGGTAAAAAAATCAATGATAGCACATAAGCTGTTTAAATGCAAAACAAAAATATGTTTTTTAAAATTAAAAAAATTAGTAGCAAATATTTTAAGATTGTTAATGCAGACTGAAGAGAAGATAGAGGTTACTAGAAACTAAGAGAGTCTCCAAAATGGGGTTATTTTTTCGCCTATGGGAAATATGTCTTTGTTTCTAGTTATTGTCGTATTTATGGCTGTGAAAAATTACAGTTGATTCAGACTTGACTTCTCATGATTTTTGCTTTAGATGTTATTGTGAAGACAAATTGCATAGCTTGTTGATAAATGATAATAGATTGACTGAAATCTATCCATGGATGTTATAAAAAAAATGCAGAGAAAAGTGCTTGTTTGAAATGTAATGGCTAGTCGTACTATTGGAAATCTTATATATTCTTTTTTTTTTTTTCCACACAGCCACTGAACTATGAAAAAAAGAAGTCATATACTCTCACCATAGAAGGAGCGAACACACATCTTGATTTTCGCTTTTCTCACTTGGGTCCTTTTAAAGATGCCACCATGCTGAAGATCATTGTTGGAGATGTGGACGAACCACCGCTCTTTTCCATGCCTTCCTATGTCATGGAAGTCTATGAAAATGCCAAGATTGGGACTGTTGTTGGCACAGTTTTGGCACAAGATCCTGACAGTGCTAATAGCTTAGTAAGGTATGAAATGCTCTAATCTTGTAGATGTACAAAGATTTTTTACTGCCTCTCATAATACTTTAAAATGAATAAAATAAAATGTGAAATATTTTATTTCTATGTTATTTTCTACTAAGGTAATTAAATTATAATATTAATTGATTCTTTTTTCAGTAATGTAGTGGGTGGGTTTCTGTCAAATTTAGAATAAATGTAGCTATGTCCTTGAATGTGGTTGACTCTTGAACAACATGGTCTTGAACTGCACAGGTCCACTTATAGATGATTTTTTCCTGATAATCCTATTGCAAATGTATTTTCTGTATGATTTTCTTCAAATTAATTTATTTTCCTTAGCTTACTTTGTTGTAAGAATACACTATCTAATACATATATGAACTATGTGTTAATCGACCATTTATGTTATCGGTAAGGCTTAGTATTTAAGTTTTGGGGAAGTCAAAAGTTACACGTGGATTTTCAACTGTGTGTGGGTGGAGGAGGTCAACACCTCTAAATCTTGGGTTTTCCAAAGGTCAGTTGTATATTCTTGACCACACTGGTTACATTTTTCATTTCACTTAAAACACGTGAGCATAAGTGAATGGCAAAGTTACGTAGAAATATTTAACTACAAACTCGAGAATTTTTAGTCCTTAGTGATAGGAAGCATAGCTAAAGTACGGAATAAGGACTTGGGAGTTATACTCATCTGTGTCTCCTGGTTCTGTCACAATAGTTTTGTGCATTTAGGAGATCATCTACCCTTATCTGTAAAAGAAGATTAACATCTATCTCTCAGAGTTATTGTGAGACTGCATAAAACAATGTTCATGAAATGCTAAACAGAGTTGCTTGCACCTAGTAGTCACTCAGTAAACTCTAACCTGTCCAAGACACCATTAAATGCTATTTAGAGAAATACTTACTCCCTGAAGGTGGGAAGAGCAGGGCGGGAAATCTGGTGTCTTGATTTACAAGACTCTTTAGTTACCTTGTATTTATACCCTTGCATAATCCTAAGGTCCTAGATAGTTTGAAATCTATAGCAAATGTGTCTGCTTTTCTCCTGTCAAGTCCGTAGTCTCAGATGCTTCATTTATTATCTTTTTCAACAGGAGCTATTTATGGCAAATATTCTCCTTGATATCGATGTAATGTTTGTAAAGGGGTTCAATTTTCTTTCATATAAGGATTATAATTTCAGTCAAGAAAGAAATGCCACAGCACCCATGCATGGACAGAAACAGTCTTCTGCGCACTACCGTATATACTCAGCAATCCTATTCCACCTGCGAGTGCAACAACCTTGTCCATTGATAACCCCTCTGTCACAATGATAGCAAGGGTTAAGCGTTGCTTGAAGCTGCAGGATAGGCAAACTATACAAAATAATATGCATAAACCCAAGTATAGAAATTGATCTCTGATTAAGGAATGGAAACATAAGACAGTAAGTTTAGTTGTCAAATGAGGGAGAAGTGCATTATGCTTCATTATTCCATGGAATACCGTATTTCAGCAATTTTTTTTGACACCTAATGATAAGTAAAATTCTTCTAACAACGTTAAAAACTCTAGCAGTGTAGAAGATATTTGTAAGTGTGGCCATCCTTTACCAAAAGGAGACAACACACTTTGAGAAAAATATTTCATGTTCTTAGTTTGATGTGAAGATAGTTGATAAACATTGGTAAGACTTCTTTTAAAAACTGAAATTTGATATTAATGATGTATTCTATAATTTATTTTTATGAAATAACAAATTATCGAAGAGGGTTAGAATGTATGTTCCAAAAAACTAGACTAAAGGGATGAAAAAATGGAGTCAGTGTTGTTCAATGTACCCTGACATGCACAAAATAACGCTCATTCCACAGTGAACAGGGTTCTTGCCCAAGAACAACCCCCTACACATACCATCTTGGCAATAACTCAAGACGTGTTTGGTTGTCACAACTGAGAGGGGAATACTGTCACCGGTGGGTAGAGGTCTGGGATGGTGCTCTAGCATCCTACAATTCACGAGAGTCCCCACAACAGAGAAGGAGCTGGTCTAAAATATCAGTAATGCTGAAAATGTGAAGTAGATCATACTGGGTTGTCCATTGGACTGGAGGAGTAATTATACTCATGGAAAGAAATTCTGAAAATATATTTTTGGGGATCACATACCAGTATGTATGTTTTACATACGTGTGTAGCCATATGGATGTTACAACATACACAGTTCATTTAATAAAATAAATTATTTGTATATAATTAATTCCCCCATGATATTATCAATTGCCTCAATAATGGCTCCATATTATTAGAAACTTTTTTATTTTTATTTTTATTTTTATTTTTATTTTTATTTATTTATTCATGAGAGGCATAGAGAGAGAGAGAGGCAGAGACCCAGGCAGAGGCAGAAGCAGGCTCCATGCAGGGAGCCCGACGTGGGACTCGATCCTGGGTTTCGAGGATCATGCCCTGGGGCGAAGGCTGACACTGAACCGCTGAGCCACCCGGGCTGCCCTATTAGAAGCTTTTAATTGAACACCTGCTCTGTGACATACATTCTCCCAGTTTCTGGGATGCGAAGATGATTGACATATTGTCTCCAAATGCTAATATTGGGACGTACAAATCCATCAGCATCCACATCATACATTATCCTTTTTGTTTTGTTTTGGTTAAAAAACTAAAATGAATCCTTCCAAAGCTGCCTTAAAATAATTAGACTCCATAGCTGCTGTTTGGGGGCATAATTTACATAATATTTATTCTTGATTTTAATAAAAATGTGTCATTCACATAGGCCTCTAGGTGTAAACAGTGAATAAAAAATAGAAAACATTAACAAACACAAAAGCAGGCTATACCTCCACCTTTCTCAGGGACCAAATGTTTGTACTAATTAAGGAAACGTACTTTGAAAAGATGTACCTTGCAATGTGCCCTGAAATGCAATTAACTCCAAGTTTGTAGAATTGATAATGAAAGGGAGTTTGAGTTTACAGGCATCTGTGCAAAGCTTCCTGACTTCAGTCTTTGTGTTTCAATTTTCTAAACTATTAGTAAGATTCTTCAGATTTCTGAGAGCATACCAGGTCTAGCTTTGTCTCTTTTAACTCAAAACAAGGATGTGCAATTTGCAGCAACATAATCATCACCTTGTATTTTTAAAATAAAATCAGAACCAGGCTATTTACTAGCAGAGAAAAAAAAAAAAAAAAACTTGATTTAAAAAGGCTGTACTCACTTTCCGATGCATCACAAATAGAATTCAGGAAATCCCCTACGTAGCTACGGAGAGACAAGCAATCCTATGCTGGACGCGAGAAGCTAGAAAGCTTTCTAGAAATGTGACCTTACATCATGTGACTATTAAAAAATAGGGGACACAACATCTGAGAATGTAAAGGGACTTCAAGATGATGGAGGCAGCTCGGTTCTTGGAAAGATGCGGATATCTTAGATGGAGGAAACCGAGTGACTCCCATAGCCAACGAGTCAGAGAGGATGGGGAAGGGCCTGGCCACTTTACCATGCTGCAGGAAAGGCATGAAGACTCCTGCAGATTTTTTTTTCCATTTGGGGGCTCAAATATACCTAAAAGCCTAGGGTGTGGTGGCACCCACCCCAAATCACAGTCCTGACCCCAGGAGAAGAACTTATTTCCTGGGTGGGCACACATAGCTCCTTTAGCCCTGGAATGAACACATGAGGCCTGGCTTAGGGAGGCTTTGCTAGTCTACTGACTGGAGACTAAAGGCCCACATAGTTTTCATGTAACTTTTTCAAAGAAATAATAAATGCTTCACATGGTTCCAGAGCATTCTATTTTTTTTTTTTTTAAGATTTAAATTTATTTATGAGAGATGCAGAAAGAGAGGCAGAGACACAGGCAGAGGGAGAAGCAGGCTCCCTGCGGGGATCCCAATGTGAGACTCGATCCCAGGACCCCAGGGTCACGCCCTGAGCCAGAGGCAGATGCTCAACCACTGAGCCACCCAGGGGCCCCGGTTCCATGGCATTCTAGAACTCAGGAGTATCTTAGTCACTTGGAGGCATGGATAACAAAGGGAAGCATAATTTTTTGCATGGAGATTTTACTTCTTTAGATGTTTTTTTTTTTTTTCTTTTTTCTTTTTTTGGATCAGGATCTTGGTTCAGGAAGTTTAAAAGCTTTCTAAAACAACTGTGTGCTACATGTGTTGCCCATTTTATTAAGCACAATACAACCAAGTGGCAAATGGTCCTTGTGTTTTCGTTTGTTTTGGGGTTTTTTTGTTTTTGTTTTTGTTTGTTTTGTTTTTCAGAAAGATTATTTTCTGGCTATATGGATTGTGGAGTATTTTCCATCCTCAAAATAAGCCAAGGGAACCTTAAATCTTTTAATGAATCTAAGCTATACTCCAGGTGTGTGACTTTTTATTAAATTTAAGATGAGGCCACGTCGCTTTAATATCCCACGGGGGGTGTATTGATTAAGCTTTATCCCATCTATTGATCATAGTCAGTAAAACTTATAAAAGCTGCAGTTTGGGAGGCAAAAATCTCAAATAAATTTGCTTTGCCCTCACATTGTGTATCTACAAGTATCTAAAATGTGGCAACTGAAAGAGGTCTATACTTTTAGCCAACTGATGTTTCTCTCGGTAAATCACTGTGAAAATAGATTTCCACTACATACGTTTTAAATTAATTTCTTATAGTGACATGGACAGGGCATAATGAGAATAATAGGTGCCTCTGAGAACTAAAATTTTGTTATTGAAATGTGAAATAGCATTCCAGTGCGTTTTCACATGGCGAGTAATTATCCGGAGTTTATATCCTCATAATCAAAGGGAAACTGAATGGCCCATGATGAACTTGGTAATTGGCTTAAAGTTGCTTCTGTTAAGGAAAATCCTTGAATAATTATCGAGACTGACTGTTTGCTATGGTCAGAACTTGTCTGCATATTTGTTGATCCACAAATTCTAATTTGAATGATGAATTTCCATCACACTTCAGTGTAACGCATTTTCTCTACTTAATGCATTAATGCACACACCAGAAATAAATGATGCATATGTTGTAGACAGAAAAGAGAGTAATTGTAGGAATAAAAATTATTACTCAGAATTATAGATTATGGTGGCAACTTTGCAAGAAGCTCTCCTATGCTAAATGGGCCCTTGTATGTGTGCCGCTGTGATATAGGTAAGATTTGCAAAGGGAACTGGTCCGTTTGAGGGTCCTTAAGGACTACGGACAAATCTGAACCGCCCCAAAATAATTGCACTTTCATCGATTTCGCCAGAAGATTACCAGTTCCTCACGGGTAGTACCTTATTGACTATTGATCATATAATTTTCCAAATAGTGCTTAATGTGGATGTTACCTGGATGATTGATTATTCCATGCAGGGTGCAGTGAGCGCATATAGATAGAGGTGGTAGGGACATAAGGGTGTGTCATAATCATGTCAGAGTAGCCTTGTATCTGCCTCAACATTTCCTCCCACATGTCCCTCCCTTTGGCCACTTATACCTGTAGATTGGTCCAAGGCATTAACAAAATATACTATGGAATGTCACTATATTAC